>NC_136070.1:137201451-137868951 GCF_964261635.1 Lissotriton helveticus
AAACCTAAAATGAGGCATATAGACTCCATAAGAGTCTGGTATTGATGAACATGCCACACAGTATCAGAACGTAAGCAATGAGTCTCTTTCGTTATAAGCTTAAAGATACCGATCTCTTAACATTACAAACCATAAAGAATATTAAAAAGACTACCGTCTAAACCCCTTTGTGAACCCAACCCAAGCAAGGAAAAAAAAATCAACCCATATCATTTCGAATTATGCATATATACCATATATACCAATAACCATCAGGTATGCATCAGAGTGGTCATTTAAGTGTCTATATTCAGGTGCGGCTAGCTTATTTTAAACCATCCAAGTACTCCTTAGCTTTAATCTTAGAGAGAAAGAATTTCACTTTAAGCCGTGTAGGATTATTTAAGTAGGCTTGTGCTTTTTTTTCTTGGAATGGCTTAATTAGCATGCGTAGTCTCCACCTTCTTTCGACTGTGGAGTGGCAAAAGTCGGGGCGCACAAAATAGGAGACCCCCTTGCTAGTGCGCTTGGACTCAGGTCTTGCCTTTTCAAAGATCGCCTGTCTAAGCAAATAATTGCCAAAGTACACCAAGATGGCTCAAGGATAGGCCCCGGGTTTTGTTGGCAGTTTAAAAAGCATACGGTGTACTCGCTGGATTTCTGAATCCCAATTCCAGTTCGATAATTCAGGCAGAGAATCCTTAAGGAGGTTGACCACAAAGGAGCGAATATCTTTCGGTGACAGAATCACCGAGATGGAATCCAGGATGCTCTCTAACAAATCTGAGCTTGCTACGAACCAGGAACGGATTGAAGCCCACGAATCAGAGCTGGCGGACATTAGGTGGAAACTCGAGGACTTTGAAAACCGCCAACGGAGGAATAATCTACGCTTGCTGGGGGTTCCGGAGGCAGCAGAAGGGGAAGATATTCGTGCCTAGTCTTTTCACTGCATGTGCTGGTGAGGTGGTGGCACCCAACTCCTGGGGCCAAAAACGATCGCTCCAAGGGTTGTCTTTTGTGGGGATCCTCATCAATAGTCATGAGCACTGAATATTCCCGCCCATGCGCGGGGACCCTGGAGTACATTAAAAATATATATATAAAATGATATATATACAGCTCTATATAAATACATATATATTATTTTTCCACAAGCAAATGCAGACTTCAAGAAAGGCAAGGCTAACCAATGCTTCAGTAATCTGCTTCTGCATCAATAGGCATATACTCTGTTTTTAAAAACTTTACCTTGCACATATATGAAGGAAAAAACAGAAGACAAAGAGGAAAGAGACACTTGAGTTAATTTTGATGAACTGCAGATAAGCAGCAATGTAATATAGCCGACAGTCAACGTTCGAGGAGCTGGTCTCTATTGGCGTCATACAATACTCCTCGTCAAGATAAAGCCCTCTGTTGCTGTGAAGCCGGCGACGGTCAGCGTCGAAGCCTTTGATCCACATTGATGTTATATCGACAACGTTTAATATCCAGAAGATGCTCTCTGTCGTTGTCTCCCGGTACGACATGGAGGCATCGGTCTTTGTTGGCGGATCCACGACCAACGTCGAAGCACCAGTCTCCGTCGACGGGCCCTCTTTCAAACGCGAAGACTAAGACCCATCCGGCATCAAGACTCCAATCTGTGTCGGCGACACCTCTTCCAATGTCGAGAATTCCCAGCACTCGCTTCAGGCTCATTATGTCTCAGTGGTGCAACGTTGCTCGATGTCGAGGCATTCACATTTCTCGACAGTAACACACCGATCTCCATCGGACAGGCATTCACAGTCTACCCGATCAGTGTCGAAGGGACGCTCAGCATTTACAGGCTCGCAGTCGAGATCACCCCAGGTTCGTCTGTCGACGTCGAACTGTTCCATTTCTCTGTCTCCTGAGCGGCAGACACGGATGGGGACATTGCAGACGATGGATCCTCCAGCACAGTAAGAGAAGGGAGGACAGAGATCACCTTCCGTGCATCTATTTCCCAGATGGCTCTTACCAGTGCAGCACTGGCAGATATCATAAAACAATACAAGTGCAACCACCTCTGGACTACTCTAGTCCTCTGCACAAATTGCCTCTGGCTCGCTTGGTGCAGACGCTGGACCATTCTCCTACTGCTTCTCCGAGAGGTCAACAACGTGCCTGGGCAGCAACTCCATCACCACGTAGGAGGTCTACTGCACGTAACCACTGCCAAAGACATAGATCACCTTCAGGGTCCTCATATTCTATGCATTCTTCAAAAAGGGGCTGCTCTCCCACATTAACAGACAGTCCACCTTCTGGAATCTCTCCGGTGAATGATATTAACACTTTGCACAAGGTGCTGGCTAGGGGAGCGCATAAGTTGAACATTGATATGCCCACTCCTCAAACATCATCTTCTGTCATCTTTGAGGCTTTGCACTAAAGGTCAGCAGCAAGACCATTGCTACCTTTGGTACCTGGGCTTCTAAAACCAGTCATAGACACCTTCCTCACACCAGCATCTCTCAAGACGGCCTCAGCAAGGATCTTAAAGAAATACAAGCCTCCAGAGCAAGATTCTCTGTTCCTGAGGGTGGATCCTCCTCCGGATTCTGTAATCATTGCAGCTTCAAAAAAGACGCATGCAGTGGCTTCCTTTTCAATGGTGCCTCTACACAAAGAGAGCAGAGCCCAGGACTCTTGGAAAAGGAAAGTTTGAGGCACCTCAGCTTAATTTTTGAAGGTATCCAGCTCTTCATTCCTCTTGGGTCGCTATGATAGGGTCCTGTGGGATTCTTTGGAACGCTTCAAAGAGAAGTTGCCCAAAGAGGATCGCCAAGATTTCAAGGAAGTTTTCCAGGAAGGGGGTTTGGTGACATACTAGATGATCAGTGCTGCAGCAGATGGGGCATCTCTTTTTACGCATTCTTATGCACATGGCATATGTGCTAGATGATCATCCTGGCTACGGCTCACTGCACTGAGGCCAGAAGTCCCGCAGCATAATCTAAACCTACGCTTTCCCGAAAGCTCTCTCTTTGGCACCCACACGGACAATGAAATGGCCAGGATGAAGACAGAACTTGACACTCTAAAGGCGGTAGGCCTTGAAAAGAGAAAGGAGTTCCGTTGCAGATACAGGCCATACGACTGCAGACCATTTCATCAGAGGATTCAAACCCCTCAATGGTCTCAGAGGCAACAACACCAGCCCGTACCACACTACGAAGGGTGTCATTCTTCTCGTGGTAGAGGTACCCCATGCCAGTCTTCTGCCTCCACTAAGATTCCAACAAAACAATGAGCAGTTGCTTCCCCCATCACTGTTACCCACTCCAGTGGGGCAAAGTATTGCCTATCATGTACAAGACTGGCGCTGCATCTCAAGAGATCATTGGGTACTGAGTATGTTGCAGAATGGGTACTCCCTATGGTTTCTCTATCCACCTCCGGCGATTCCACCAGTAAAAACCACATGCCACCAGCTGCAACTACTGCAGAAAGGAGTGGCCGCTCTCTTACAAAAATCTGCCATAGAGGAAGTATCTCCCTTCTCTACGAAGGAAAGGGGTTTGTTCAAGGGACTCTCTGGTACGAAAGAAAGTTCACAAATTAGAGTTCACGCCTATATTAGACCTTCCCATTCTGAACAAGTCCATCTGAAGAGAACATTTTTGCATGCTGGCTCGCCATCAAATATATCCTCACCTCCAGCAAGGAGACTGGACGTGCTCGATAGATCAGCAGGATGCTTATTTCCATGTACCAGTCACCTTATGCCACCGGAAGTTCCTGCACTTCATGGTAGGGACCAAACACTACTAGTACAAAGTCCTCCCTTTCGAATTGAAATCGGCCCCTCGAGTGTTTACCAAATGCATGGCAGTAGTAGCGTCTGCTCTACGCCACCAGGGACTGTTCATTTACCGGTACCTCAATGACTGGCTCCTGAAGAGCTACTCTCCTCAGTGTGTGTAGAACCACTACCAGATCTGTCTAACCTTGTTACAGTGGCTGGACCTTTACGTCAACTTGGCACAGTCAGTTCATCATCCTACTCAAAGAATACACTATCTGGGTGCGACACTAGACTCTAATGCAGGAAAAATGTGTCCTTCGCAGGAGAGACTATCATCTGTCACTCTGAAGTGCAATCAGCTTCTTCACTCTCCTCATCCTTCGGTCCGGCAAGTTATCTCACTCCTGGGGTCGATGGCATCTTGCATCTTCTTAGTTCCCAATGCCAGACTGAGGATGAGACCTTTGCAACAGGATCTGGAGGACAAATGGGATCAGCGAAAATGGGACGACAAGACCCTCCTTTCCCAGGCAGCAAAATACTCCATCCCACAGTGGACTCGTCGAAAAAATCTCTTGCTGAGAGTTCCTTTCCATCGGACCCCTCCAACGAAATCTCTGATCATGGATGCTTCCCTCCTGTGTTGGGGAGCCCACATGTTCCTCTTCAAACTCAAGGTCTACCAAAGAGCAGGCATATCACATCAATATGTTGGAGCTACAGACCATGCCTCTAGCCCTCAAGGCTTTCTACCCCTCCATCTTGACCAGCTCCATATTAGTCCAGACGGGCAACATGACCACGATGTACTATCTAAACAAGCAGGGAGGGACCCGGTCTTGCCCTCTATCCTTGGAGGCTTAGGCTATCTGGCATTGGCTACCGGCCAGACAACTGTCAATTACAGCAGTCCACCTGCCTGGAGATGAAAACATTCAAGCAGATTCCCTATGTCTTTACTTCGAAGATCAGCAAGACTTGGTTCTGCACAACGAGATGGTGGCAGACATCTTCCTGGAATGGGGTAATCCAAGCATCAACCTCTTCGTGGACGACACCAACAAAAAATGCCAAGACTTCACATCTAGATATTACCGACCAGGGACAAAAGGGAATGCCCTTTTGATCGATTGGTCAGGGGACCTTTTGCCCGATTTTCCACCACTTCCTCTCATCCCGAGGGTCATAACCAAACTCGACCAATCCAGAGCGAGCATGATCCCATATCACGCCGGACTGGCCATGGCAGTGGCGGTACCGGGACCTTCCACATCTCTCGGAGCGTCCACACATGAGTCTTCCGTGCAGGCCGGACCTCCTTTCCAAACTGAATGGGAGAATCCATCATCCCAATCTTCGCTTGCTGAACTTGGTTGCATGGCTGGTGAGGTCAATCAGTATGGCCATCCAGGACTTCCCCAGGAGTGCATGAATATTTTAAAGGAATCAAGAAGGCCTTCCCCGAGGCGTTCTTATGCATTTAAATGAAAGAGATTCTATGTGTGGTGTGTACAAAAGGGGTTCCATTCGACTCAAATGCAAGAGGAGGTAATCCTACCGTATCGCCTACACTTGGCCAAGTCAGGTTTGCAGTTTGCTTCCATAAAGGTACATCTTGCGGCTATTATGGCGTACAGAAAGTCACCTTTGCAACCATCCTTCTTCCAGCTTCAGGTGGTTAAGGATTTTTTACAAGGGTTAAAGAAAGTTTTTTCCCGGATCCCCACTCCTTCTCCTCCATGGGAGCTCAATTTGGTTCTCTCCAAACTCATGGGTCCCTCCTTTGAACCGATTCACAAACCAGCCCTGCAACATTTCACATGGAAAGCTACCTTCTTAGTGACAATCTCTTCCACTCTTAGAGTGAGTGAGATTCAGGCTCTCTAAAGAGCCATACACAGTCTTCCACAACAACAGGGTTGTGATGAGAACCCACCCTTCATTTCTGCCTAATGTGGTGTCCGACTTTAAGATTAATCAGTCCATTTCACTACCCACTTTCTTTCCCGATCCCACCACACCAGCAGAAAGGTCTCTCCACTCTTTAGACCTAAAAAGAGTCTTGAAGTTCTACCTAGACAAGTCTAAGACTTTAGTAAGTCTGATCACTTATTTGTAAAAAGCGGATCCATCAGAACAAGTTACCCAGCCTCTAAACGCTCCATCTCCAGATGGATAGTGTCATGTATCAAGCTGGCTTACCAGTTGTCAAATAAGCTCCTTGTGTCTACTCACAAGGCTCATTCCACAAGGGGGAAGGCAGCTACTGTGGCTTTACTGCACAATGTGCCAATCTCTGAGATCTGCAAAGCAGTCCCTTTGAAGTCAGGGCATACATTCACGAGACACTATTGTCTCGATTAAGATACGAGAGCAGACACTCAAGTAGGCCAGGACTCTTTGAGAAATGTATTCCAATGCTGGGTTTAGCTGATCTTGATTCTAAATAATTTTCCCGTAGGGGTAGAGGATGGGCTTGTTATTCAATTCAGTGTTTATGACTATTGGTGAGGATCCCCTGGAAGAGAAGGATAAGTTACTTACCTGTAATCCAAGATCTCTTCCATGAGTATACTCATCAAAGTCATAAGCAACCCACCCACCGCCACGGACAAATGACCAGTCATTAGTTTGTCTCGTTGTGCCCTGACCTTCGGGTCTCTGTAAAGAACAACTGACCTAACTGGGACCCCTGAGTCATGATGGGAAGCTGGGGGTCATGGCTGCCTTAAAGGCACTGTGCCAATTTTGTTCTTTCATTTGCTTTCATTTTCTATGCGGTTATGGTTCCAATGCAGCCTATGGGCTAACAATGCCAGTTGTTACATTGCTGCTTTTCTGCGGTTGATTAAAGAGAGCTCAAGTGTCTCTTTCCTCTTTGTCTTCAGATTTTTTCCTTTATATATGTGCATGCTAAAGTTTTTTTAAAACGGAGTATTGATGCAGAAGCAGATTATCGAAGCATTGGTTAGCCATGCCTTTTTTTGAAGACTGCATTGAATTGTGGAAAATTAATATATATGTATATATATGATTTTATATATTTTTAATGTATTCCGGAATCCCCACGCATGGGTGCGAATATTCAGTGCATATGACTTTGATGAGGATACCCCTGGAAGAGATAACTAGGATTACAAGTAAGTAACTTATCCAACACATTCAAAACCCTGCCTCCTGTGTGCTTAGTTAGATGTGCCCCCCTAGTATTCAAGATGAAATATAGAGGAGAAAATATCGAAGCCAAAATATGAAAAGGTAATTTCTATACCTAACTCCATGTACATGTACCTTGACTATATATATATATATATATATATATATATATATATATATATATATATATATATATATATATATATATATATATATATATATATATATATATATATATATATTAAACACACAAGAGTTGCCCCAAAATGATGGTGCCCACACAGGTGTAGATTTCTGTATTATTTAATGAAGTCTGCAGCTGAACAGGTAAGATGCATGCCAGCAAAAGTTCATGCGCCAACGCGTTTCGGGCTCCTGCCCTTCGTCATAGGCTCAGTAATGCAACACGCGCACACCAACGTCTTTTCAATAAAGTACCTGCCCCAGTGGGCGTGGCCGCTCTCCCGGCTTCATGGTACTTGTAGTTTATGCAGCAGTATTCCTCAAGTGAGTATGCGTGCGGGCTGCTGATAAAGTCATTAAAAAACCCCAGTGGGCTGCTGAAATCACCTTTCCTCTGCTCCTCCGCCGTAGCTAGGCTCCAAAACAGCACCTGGCCCCATACGAAAGTGAAAACCGCCTGGTATCACCGGGGTCCGTTCTCGACAGCGGGGCTCCCATCGCGGCTTAGGCTTCGCCGCTCACTATTAAACACACAAGAGTTGCCCCAAAATGATGGTGCCCACACAGGTGTAGATTTCTGTATTATTTAATGAAGTCTGCAGCTGAACAGGTAAGATGCATGCCAGCAAAAGTTCATGCGCCAACGCGTTTCGGGCTCCTGCCCTTCGTCATAGGCTCAGTAATGCAACACGCGCACACCAACGTCTTTTCAATAAAGTACCTGCCCCAGTGGGCGTGGCCGCTCTCCCGGCTTCATGGTACTTGTAGTTTATGCAGCAGTATTCCTCAAGTGAGTATGCGTGCGGGCTGCTGATAAAGTCATTAAAAAACCCCAGTGGGCTGCTGAAATCACCTTTCCTCTGCTCCTCCGCCGTAGCTAGGCTCCAAAACAGCACCTGGCCCCATACGAAAGTGAAAACCGCCTGGTATCACCGGGGTCCGTTCTCGACAGCGGGGCTCCCATCGCGGCTTAGGCTTCGCCGCTCACTATTAAACACACAAGAGTTGCCCCAAAATGATGGTGCCCACACAGGTGTAGATTTCTGTATTATTTAATGAAGTCTGCAGCTGAACAGGTAAGATGCATGCCAGCAAAAGTTCATGCGCCAACGCGTTTCGGGCTCCTGCCCTTCGTCATAGGCTCAGTAATGCAACACGCGCACACCAACGTCTTTTCAATAAAGTACCTGCCCCAGTGGGCGTGGCCGCTCTCCCGGCTTCATGGTACTTGTAGTTTATGCAGCAGTATTCCTCAAGTGAGTATGCGTGCGGGCTGCTGATAAAGTCATTAAAAAACCCCAGTGGGCTGCTGAAATCACCTTTCCTCTGCTCCTCCGCCGTAGCTAGGCTCCAAAACAGCACCTGGCCCCATACGAAAGTGAAAACCGCCTGGTATCACCGGGGTCCGTTCTCGACAGCGGGGCTCCCATCGCGGCTTAGGCTTCGCCGCTCACTATTAAACACACAAGAGTTGCCCCAAAATGATGGTGCCCACACAGGTGTAGATGTCTGTATTATTTAATGAAGTCTGCAGCTGAACAGGTAAGATGCATGCCAGCAAAAGTTCATGCGCCAACGCGTTTTGGGCTCCTGCCCTTCGTCATAGGCTCAGTAATGCAACACGCGCACACCAACGTCTTTTCAATAAAGTACCTGCCCCAGTGGGCGTGGCCGCTCTCCCGGCTTCATGGTACTTGTAGTTTATGCAGCAGTATTCCTCAAGTGAGTATGCGTGCGGGCTGCTGATAAAGTCATTAAAAAACCCCAGTGGGCTGCTGAAATCACCTTTCCTCTGCTCCTCCGCCGTAGCTAGGCTCCAAAACAGCACCTGGCCCCATACGAAAGTGAAAACCGCCTGGTATCACCGGGGTCCGTTCTCGACAGCGGGGCTCCCATCGCGGCTTAGGCTTCGCCGCTCACTATTAAACACACAAGAGTTGCCCCAAAATGATGGTGCCCACACAGGTGTAGATTTCTGTATTATTTAATGAAGTCTGCAGCTGAACAGGTAAGATGCATGCCAGCAAAAGTTCATGCGCCAACGCGTTTCGGGCTCCTGCCCTTCGTCATCGGCTCAGTAATGCAACACGCGCACACCAACGTCTTTTCAATAAAGTACCTGCCCCAGTGGGCGTGGCCGCTCTCCCGGCTTCATGGTACTTGTAGTTTATGCAGCAGTATTCCTCAAGTGAGTATGCGTGCGGGCTGCTGATAAAGTCATTAAAAAACCCCAGTGGACTGCTGAAATCACCTTTCCTCTGCTCCTCCGCCGTAGCTAGGCTCCAAAACAGCACCTGGCCCCATACGAAAGTGAAAACCGCCTGGTATCACCGGGGTCCGTTCTCGACAGCGGGGCTCCCATCGCGGCTTAGGCTTCGCCGCTCACTATTAAACACACAAGAGTTGCCCCAAAATGATGGTGCCCACACAGGTGTAGATTTCTGTATTATTTAATGAAGTCTGCAGCTGAACAGGTAAGATGCATGCCAGCAAAAGTTCATGCGCCAACGCGTTTCGGGCTCCTGCCCTTCGTCATAGGCTCAGTAATGCAACACGCGCACACCAACGTCTTTTCAATAAAGTACCTGCCCCAGTGGGCGTGGCCGCTCTCCCGGCTTCATGGTACTTGTAGTTTATGCAGCAGTATTCCTCAAGTGAGTATGCGTGCGGGCTGCTGATAAAGTCATTAAAAAACCCCAGTGGGCTGCTGAAATCACCTTTCCTCTGCTCCTCCGCCGTAGCTAGGCTCCAAAACAGCACCTGGCCCCATACGAAAGTGAAAACCGCCTGGTATCACCGGGGTCCGTTCTCGACAGCGGGGCTCCCATCGCGGCTTAGGCTTCGCCGCTCACTATTAAACACACAAGAGTTGCCCCAAAATGATGGTGCCCACACAGGTGTAGATTTCTGTATTATTTAATGAAGTCTGCAGCTGAACAGGTAAGATGCATGCCAGCAAAAGTTCATGCGCCAACGCGTTTCGGGCTCCTGCCCTTCGTCATAGGCTCAGTAATGCAACACGCGCACACCAACGTCTTTTCAATAAAGTACCTGCCCCAGTGGGCGTGGCCGCTCTCCCGGCTTCATGGTACTTGTAGTTTATGCAGCAGTATTCCTCAAGTGAGTATGCGTGCGGGCTGCTGATAAAGTCATTAAAAAACCCCAGTGGGCTGCTGAAATCACCTTTCCTCTGCTCCTCCGCCGTAGCTAGGCTCCAAAACAGCACCTGGCCCCATACGAAAGTGAAAACCGCCTGGTATCACCGGGGTCCGTTCTCGACAGCGGGGCTCCCATCGCGGCTTAGGCTTCGCCGCTCACTATTAAACACACAAGAGTTGCCCCAAAATGATGGTGCCCACACAGGTGTAGATTTCTGTATTATTTAATGAAGTCTGCAGCTGAACAGGTAAGATGCATGCCAGCAAAAGTTCATGCGCCAACGCGTTTCGGGCTCCTGCCCTTCGTCATAGGCTCAGTAATGCAACACGCGCACACCAACGTCTTTTCAATAAAGTACCTGCCCCAGTGGGCGTGGCCGCTCTCCCGGCTTCATGGTACTTGTAGTTTATGCAGCAGTATTCCTCAAGTGAGTATGCGTGCGGGCTGCTGATAAAGTCATTAAAAAACCCCAGTGGGCTGCTGAAATCACCTTTCCTCTGCTCCTCCGCCGTAGCTAGGCTCCAAAACAGCACCTGGCCCCATACGAAAGTGAAAACCGCCTGGTATCACCGGGGTCCGTTCTCGACAGCGGGGCTCCCATCGCGGCTTAGGCTTCGCCGCTCACTATTAAACACACAAGAGTTGCCCCAAAATGATGGTGCCCACACAGGTGTAGATTTCTGTATTATTTAATGAAGTCTGCAGCTGAACAGGTAAGATGCATGCCAGCAAAAGTTCATGCGCCAACGCGTTTCGGGCTCCTGCCCTTCGTCATAGGCTCAGTAATGCAACACGCGCACACCAACGTCTTTTCAATAAAGTACCTGCCCCAGTGGGCGTGGCCGCTCTCCCGGCTTCATGGTACTTGTAGTTTATGCAGCAGTATTCCTCAAGTGAGTATGCGTGCGGGCTGCTGATAAAGTCATTAAAAAACCCCAGTGGGCTGCTGAAATCACCTTTCCTCTGCTCCTCCGCCGTAGCTAGGCTCCAAAACAGCACCTGGCCCCATACGAAAGTGAAAACCGCCTGGTATCACCGGGGTCCGTTCTCGACAGCGGGGCTCCCATCGCGGCTTAGGCTTCGCCGCTCACTATTAAACACACAAGAGTTGCCCCAAAATGATGGTGCCCACACAGGTGTAGATTTCTGTATTATTTAATGAAGTCTGCAGCTGAACAGGTAAGATGCATGCCAGCAAAAGTTCATGCGCCAACGCGTTTCGGGCTCCTGCCCTTCGTCATAGGCTCAGTAATGCAACACGCGCACACCAACGTCTTTTCAATAAAGTACCTGCCCCAGTGGGCGTGGCCGCTCTCCCGGCTTCATGGTACTTGTAGTTTATGCAGCAGTATTCCTCAAGTGAGTATGCGTGCGGGCTGCTGATAAAGTCATTAAAAAACCCCAGTGGGCTGCTGAAATCACCTTTCCTCTGCTCCTCCGCCGTAGCTAGGCTCCAAAACAGCACCTGGCCCCATACGAAAGTGAAAACCGCCTGGTATCACCGGGGTCCGTTCTCGACAGCGGGGCTCCCATCGCGGCTTAGGCTTCGCCGCTCACTATTAAACACACAAGAGTTGCCCCAAAATGATGGTGCCCACACAGGTGTAGATTTCTGTATTATTTAATGAAGTCTGCAGCTGAACAGGTAAGATGCATGCCAGCAAAAGTTCATGCGCCAACGCGTTTCGGGCTCCTGCCCTTCGTCATAGGCTCAGTAATGCAACACGCGCACACCAACGTCTTTTCAATAAAGTACCTGCCCCAGTGGGCGTGGCCGCTCTCCCGGCTTCATGGTACTTGTAGTTTATGCAGCAGTATTCCTCAAGTGAGTATGCGTGCGGGCTGCTGATAAAGTCATTAAAAAACCCCAGTGGGCTTCATTAAATAATACAGAAATCTACACCTGTGTGGGCACCATCATTTTGGGGCAACTCTTGTGTGTTTAATATATATATATATATATATATATATGCACCAGCAATTCCCACCTCTTCCGTTTGGACGGCGAAGCAGGAACTCAGACCGACCACAGCAAAATCAGGCAAAGTAAAGTTTTATTGTTGTTCCTTCACAGCCAGCAAGACGCGTTTCGGGCTTCAAGAGCCCTTGATCACATTCAGATATCTGTATGCCACTTTTTACTTTTTATTTAGTGCTTAACAAGGTGCACACCCCTACCCACGTGGTTATTAGAGTCATGTGATCATAGATAGTAACAGCAGACTGTTATCAGTGTCTGCTGTGTAGGTTCAACATTACTGCCTAAATGCATGGAGATTTTTACACGATATGACACTCCAAATTCATAGTATTATCATATTCATAACAATATAATTTGCAGTTGGTGTACTGCTATATTATTATACATTTTAAATAAAAAATATTTAAAACAATGTAACAAAAAACTCGTTTTTTGTTTGTAGCTGGATAAATCCATAATGTAATAAATACAATAATTATTCCACTGTGGAGTTGAATATTCGTCAAATCCTAAGTTTAAGAACCTCATCACATTATATTGATCACTTTGCTGATCCCAACAATGATTAACTTGTGAAAATACATTAAGAGTGCTCTTGTGCTATGTTTTCCCCCTTATATCTAGTGCAATTGTTCCTTACTAAAGTGCTACGATATATGTGCAACATTAAGCAAATATTAAATATAAAGTGCATTTACATAAATATTTACAATAACAAACATTCATAAATGGGTTTATATCTTTAGGAAAAGCAAAATTAATTTCATACAATCTCAACAGTGTAAAATTTTAAACCCAGCCGCATAAAAAACCACTATTAAAAAGATGTATATAAAAGGTATCTAAAATTGCTTATAAAACCATCAATGTTTGTTAAAATCCATAGAGAGAGTGCTAGAGGCTGGCAGAGATGGTAGTTTATCTGAAATATTTATAATCAACATGGACAATGACACATAAAATTTCATCTGTTTCTTTGTCATTGTTTTCTCACAGTGGTATATATAATGATGTCATATTTTCTGCCGCGTTTTTATATATAGGTGTGCATATCCTCCGCGTTGTTTAAACCCCGTGGCCATTTACTATCGAGATTAAGGATAAAAGTAGTTTCCAATTGTCTTAACTTTCTGTCGCGGTTCCCTCCTCTTTTGTTTGCAGGTACCGCTCCAATAACATAATAAGACAGACAATTGATATCCCTATTGTGACACTTGTTAAAGTGGCGTGCCACGGGGTATGCAGTATCATGATGGAGAATAGCTCTCAAATGTTGTAGTATCCTGACGTGCACCTGTAGTCTTGTGCTTCCCACATATCTTAGACCACAGGTGCACGTCAGGACATACACGGCAAAATCTGTTTTGCAGTTGTAACTGCCCTTAATGGTCACTGGAGATGTATCAAATGGAGTCGTGTACGATGTTTTATTACATCCAAATTTACATGCACAACATGTTGTGCATCTTCTGAATCCCCTGGTCGGTTGAAACCATGAAATAGCTTTTCTTGTTTCTGGGGAATTTTTGTCTAAGTCACTGCCCATGGATCTGCCTTTTCTAAAAGTTATAGTAGGAGAAGACAATAAACGTTCGTGTAGCACATTATCTGTCAGGATAATAGGCCAATGCTTCCGTACAATAGTTCTGATTTTTCTCTCCTGTCTGGAGTATGTGGTGATTAGTCTAGGACCGCCAAGATTCTCACTTTTATCTGTTGTTTTACTGATTTCTCTGTTGAACAGACTCGATCTTGGACGTTCTTGTGCTTTCCTGATAGCGTTGTCAATGATTTTGTCACTATACCCCCTATTTCTGAGTCTAACACACATATCTTCCTGACAGGTCTTGAAATCCTCCTCATCACTACATATGCGTTTCAGTCTGAGGATTTCTCCATAGGGTATGTTCGCCAACAAATGCCTAGGATTTATTTATTTATTTACTGACATTTATAAAGCGCGAACCAATACCCGTAGGCGTCTCGGCGCTAGACTACAGTAATGTCCCTCCCCAATGGTGAAGTTCATGCGGGCTGGTGTGCTGTGTTATTGGTTGAATAACCACGTCTTCAGTCTTTTAAGAAACTGTAGGAGTGAGGGACTGGTTTTTACGTGGTATGGCAGAGTATTCCAGATTTTAGGAGCCGCAACTAGAAAGCGGGGGTCGCCCCAGGAGACTGTTCTGCTACGTGGGACCACCAGTTGATTGAGTGATGTGGATCGGAGCTTTCTGACCGGGTTGTAAGGTATTAATTGGTCTTTAAGGAAGCGAGGCCCTTGATCCTGCATCACTTTATAAACTGTGCACAGTGATTTAAACTTTATCCTGTTTTGGATGGTCAACCAATGGTAGGTCCTCAAAGTATCTGAAATGGGTGCGAATTTAGGCTTCTTAGACAGCAAACGTGCAGCCGCGTTCTGTACAGTCTGCAGCTTTTTAGTGACTCTGGTTTGTGCATTCAGAAAGAGTCCATTGCAATAGTCTAATGATGTTAAAACCAATGAAGTAACCAGGGTCTTGGCGGCCGTGTCCGGCAAAAAAGGAATGATTTTCCTTATCATTCTGAGTTTAAAATGGGCCGTGGACGCTACCTTATTAGCATGTGCCATAAAATTGAGCTGGTCGTCAAAGGTAACTCCCAGGTTTCTAACCTTGGAGGTAGGGCAAGGTGGAGTGCCAAAGGCCGATGGCCACCAGGTTGCAGACCAGGCTGGCGAGAGAGTACCAAAGACGACCACCTCCGTTTTATCGGAATTGAGCTTCAGGCAGTTTCCCGCCATCCACTCACCAATAGCAATCATTCCGTTTTGGAACCGTTCTGCTACCTCCTGCCCATCACCCTTAATGGCCAACACCAATTGCGTGTCGTCTGCGTATGAGGTTAGGCTTATCCCGTGTGCTTTGATGACACTAGCAAGGTCCGACACATATATGTTAAATAGTGTCGGACTTAGGGATGAGCCTTGGGGAACCCCACACGGTAACGACAGATTGGCTGATTGGAATGGTCCTAATGTGACCGCCTGAGTTCTGTTGGCCAGGAAGGAAGCAAGCAGGTCTCTCGCAGTGAACTGAATACCCATCTTTCCGACACGGTCGACCAAGGTCTTATGGTCGACCGTGTCGAAGGCTGCTGAGAGATCCAGGAGTACCAGCAATGCTGTTCCTCCTTGGTCACGGATGAGTCTAATGTCATCCGCTGCTTTGATGAGAGCGGTTTCCGTACCATGGTTTTTACGGAAACCAAACTGAGTGTCATCAAGCAAGTTATTTCTTTCTATGTGTTCCGATAGCTGCTGGTTCATGGCCTTTTCCGTCACTTTAGCTAGAAAAGGGAGACTTGCTATAGGCCGGTAGTTTTTCAATTCCTGTCTATCTAGATTTGGCTTTTTGAGCAGAGGTTTGATCAGCGTATTTTTCAATGAGTCAGAATAGGTCCCAGAACTCAATATCGTGTTGCAGACATGGGTGATAATTGGAATAATTGTATCTGATAACATGACTAGCACCGAAGTAGGACAGGGGTCCAGGGCTGATCCTGATTTGATAGATCTCACTATGATCTTTGTTTGATCGATCGTTAAGGGTTTAAAACTAGTCATGGTGTTTCCCAGGATGGTCGGGGGGTGGAAGTACTACTGATATTAGATTCTGAGGCAAAAGCTTGGTATATGTTGTTTACCTTCGAGAAAAAAAACTCGGACAAGGCATCACATAATAGTTGTGATGGGGGCGGATTTAGGTCCGGTGTGTTACCGGATAGGGTTTTCGCAATGTTGTACAGTTGCTTGCTGGAATTTTTTGCTTTTTCTATGTGTAGCGAAAAAAAGTGCTTTTTTGCTGCCGTTATCATAGTTTTGTAGGTGGCGAGAGCTTCTTTGTATTTATTCTTGTTTTCACTATCATAAGTTCTACGCCAGTGCCTTTCCCTATTCCTAGTTAATTGTTTTTGAGTTTTTAGCTCTTCTGTGTACCACTGAGCAGTCGGCGTGCTCCTATTTCTTGAGTGGGATTTGGTAGGTACCAGCTGAATCGTGGCATCGCCCAGCCATTCATGGAATTGGTGAGTCGCGATGCTAGGATCATTGGATAGGTCAGGACTGGTGTTGTTCAAGAGTATATTTAGATCATTATAATTTATGTCCTTCCATGCTTTAAACGTGCCTAGCTTCGGGTAAGAGATCTTCTTCCTCGATGATCCTTTAATACTAAGGCTACTAAATATAGCCGAATGATCTGTCCAGGTCATGGGGAGAATTTCAGTTACATTTAAGCCTTCAACGTTGGTAAGCATACCATCCAGCGTGTGTCCTGCCTGGTGGGTGGGAGCCATGAAAGTATCAATTTACATGACCAATTGCCTAAGGCCTATAATTTCTAGGTCTGATGTGAGGGCGATGGTATCTTTATCATTATTTTGTTCCAAATAAAAATTAAAATCGCCCATAACTGTGGTGGACTCTTCAGTAGCTATTGATTCTATTATGGTACTTAAATTGGTGAGGAACGCTGCTCTGGTCCCAGGAGGTCGATAAAGAAGCACTCCCTTAAAGCTAAAAAGAGGTGTAAATTTTATGTTAAAATGTATTGCTTCGCATGATGTGGCAGGAATAGGTGAGATGCGGACCTCAAATTGGTCTCCTACTATAATGGCCAACCCTCCGCCTCTCTTTCTGGCCCTATCCTGCCGGTAGGCGTTGTAGCCTGGTGGAACTGCCGTAACGAAGTCGGGGGCGGATGCCTCATCCGTCCATGTTTCTGTAATATAGAGGGCATCTAAATTGTGATCGATGATGAGGTCCGCTATCTCTTGGCAATGTTTGCTCAGGGATCACGTGTTGATGAGGGCCATGGCAACGTGCTTCTTACAGACATTTTTTAGTACTTTAGTAGGGATAGTACAATTATGAAAGGGAATTATGGTGTCACAGTGAGAGCATTTTGTGTTAGCGTCCATGGGAGTATGCGACAAGTCAAATTTTTTACAGCGAGGGGCGTAGGTTGGGCGAAGCTCCAATAGAGTACTACGTTTGTACGAGAAGGTACGAGCAGGGGTCATGGCCCTGGGCCCGGTCCCGGCTAGGATGTGAACTGCTTGCGTGTAGCGTTATGTTGCCAGCTGTGGGTTTCCTAAATAAAGTGCTAACAAGTCTGGAATTTTTTACATGAAGTCTCACATCTAAGAAATCGATTTGAGTCCTATGAATATTTGATGTGAACTTTAAATTAAGATCATTAGAGTTGATGTCTTCAATAAATTTATGTGCTGAAGCTAGATCACCTTGCCATATTAAAAACACATCATCTATGTATCGATAATATGTGGATACATTGTCCTCCATCTGTCTTAGGTGTTTGCGCCTGAGGACCCGTTCCTCCCACCAGCCCACGTGTAAACACGCGTAGCTGGGGGAAAAACAGGCCCCCATGGCTACACCTCTAAGTTGTTTGAACAGAACATTATTGGAGAGGAAAAAATTATTATTGAGACACCAGCTGATAAGCTCCACAATAACCTTGTTATGGCCATAAAATTCTAACGGTCTAGTTGCTAAAAAATATTTAATTGCTTCTAGGCCTTGGGTATGATCTATGCTTGTATACAAGGACTCTATATCCAATGTAATTAGATAAGAATCCTCTGACCATGTCACATCATTCATTTTTGACAGAAAATCACCGGTATCTTTAATGTAGCTGGGGAGTGATTTGACCAAATCTTGTAAGAAATGGTCAATAAATTGACCAATGTTCTCACCGGCGCTATTCATAGCAGAGATAATGGGTCTTCCCGGTACCGGTGTTACCCCCTTGTGTATCTTGGGAATAAGATACAAGATCGGTAACACCGGATGTTCCTTAAATAGGAATTTGCTTTCTTCGTTGGAGAGAAATCCCTCCCTCCTCCATTGCATTAAAAGCTTTTGTAGGGTTTCCCTAGCTTTTTCATATTCTTTCATTGAGCTTTTCTGATAACATGTTACATCGCTCAATTGTCTTTGTGCCTCGGTTACATAGTCCGTTTTAGGCCATAATACAAGATTACCGCCTTTGTCAGACTTTTTTATAATCACATTGCAATTGTCTCCCAATTTCTTAATCAGTTTATCATATGCTACTTTTCTAAAAAAGATACCACATTGTTGCTTGTTTTTTCTGACATTGATATTTAATTTCTTCAAATCGTTTACAATCATATCATGATAGGTGTCTATGGCATCTTTTGGCATTAGGGGCAAAAAACTAGACTTATTTTTAAAAGGACTAATGCCTGCCCCCTGCTGAACGAAATCAATTTTCCTCAATCTTTCTTGTGTAGAAATGTCAACTGGGTCAGCCGACCCTTCTTCTAACATCTCTTGTTGTCCCTCATATAAGTCATGCCTAGTAATCACACCTGCCGCATCAGACGCTCTCAAAGTAGGTAGGCTCAAATTTTCTACTTCCCCCTCAATGTTTTCCACACAATTTGAAAAGCCCATGTCATTATTTTTATCATTTTTTTAATGCAAAGTACTTTTTCTTCAACTTAAGTTTACGGATAAAGCAGTACACGTCTATGCGAGTCCTCGCATAATTAAAGTCCTCTCCAGGACAAAAATTCAGTCCCAAAGTCAACAGTTGCTGTTCAGCTTTTGTTAGTACCACATCTGATAAATTTATAATGCTGTTATCTCTTAGCGGCGATTTTTCTGCCAAAAGTTTTTCTTCTTCTTTTTTGTGACAGTTTTTGCATCTTTTGCGCTGTTCTCTCCGGCGCCTGTTTCTGCGTTGTTTTGTGGCTGTCTTGATATTCTGGGGCGCAATGTTTTGAGTCTTTCTCCACTAAAAAATCCAACTCCTCACTCATATTCAGGATGTTTTTTTTTATATTTGTCAATTCAGTGCTGCCACTCGAGCCACTTGTGACTGATAACGTGTCTAGATTAGATGAATCATCACTAATATTGACAGATGTTTGCACACTGCTGCTTGCTGCTGAATGTTTATCTTGACTGTATTGCTTCCGTTTGTTAATATCATATTTTCGAGAGAACGTAAAAATTTGGCCATTCTCATAATCTGCCAGATCTCTTGCAAACTTGTGTGTTTTCCTGGCTTTGATTTTTTCTTCATGTTTTTTAACACGCTCTTTAATGTCTGCTCTTGTCTTTGTGATATACTCGGTTACAGGTATTTTATCCAGCTCATCATTTATTACTGCCAATTCCTTCAATATTTCTTGCCGATCTATTTGGGCATATTGTGTCAGTATCTTAACCGAGTTCATCGATGCCTCAAGGTTATTTTCTCCCCACTCGCGGAGCATTTCAGGATTGGGATTGTTGAAACTAGGGGCCAATAGGATTCGTAGGCCGCGCGGCACCCGGCCGACTTCTATATATTTAGATAGGGATTTGTTCTCCCACCATTTTGTCACCTCTAACTTGGACTTCACTATATATATACGATTTTCAGGAGTACAATACTAATTTTGAATGATGATTTGGTTGTTCTGTGTTTCTCTCTACTTCAATGCAAACTTTGATCTTTTCAATGCGACCCTCTTCTGTGAACACGGGGTGGGTTGCAGAACTGGGTTCAGAAGAAATCCATTCTCTGTTTTCTAATGGAGAATAGATTTACTAGGAACTTGTTCATTCAATGTAACATGTTAGATGGTCTCTATAGTATTCGGTGTCACAGTTACATACTGATGTAAATCTAGGTACATCCGTGTTGTAGGACGTTGTGGTCGGCCCATATTTCTGAATCTGACAACGAAGCAGAATAATTTATCAGATTGCGAGCTCACAACTGGGAGTGACCATGTTCTTGCAAAGGGTACCAGGACAAGAGAAGGGAATGCATTCACCTGAAGGGCATTTCATTTGGTCTCAAGCTTTTACTTCCTCTTTCTTAGTGAACAAGTTTCTGGAAATTTCTTAAGCACCCCTGTGCCCCTCAAATAATGAAGAGAGAGAATTATTGTAATGCAAGGGTTCATTGCAGAAGAACACGATCAATGAGTGTCGAGGTTTGTACTCTGGTTCCTTCCTGATTCTCGAGGCAATAGAGTCCCTCCTTCATCTTCTAAGCCATAGGTCCTAAACTGGCTTGCTCACAAAAGCTGTGTTTGAGGACTGTTTTGAGTTTTCTTGTTTTCTAGCCACGGAAAGATTACCCCGTAGAAGACTTGCACAACTACACAATGAGCTAAAATGCGTTCTGCAGGAGAAGGCCAAAACACCTACCTTTTCTGTGTTTTGTGATAGGAATTCAACCGAGAAGCCACAGAGCTTATCCTGTGGATGGAAGAAAAATACAAAATTGCAGAAGATGAGTCCTATCGCGACCCGACCAACATCCTTCGCAAACTCAAGTGGCACGAGGCAGCAGAGAAAGAGATGAAGGCAAACGAAGTCCATTTTGAACAGTTTAAAAATGTAAGCATTCTTTCCGGTCTAATGTATCTTTTGAGTGAACAGTATGAAATGAATTGGAGGCAATCTTACGCTGAATATTCCATTGTACATTTACTAGTTTCGGAGAGGTCGTGGACTAAAGTGCCATGTGTTATAAATTCCTACATTTGTGATTAACACTGTTGTGATTTGCTAAATCATCTTTCATCTTGTTCCGACAGCAAATGGAGGATGTTGGTTCTAGGTACTGGTTAGAGAACAGAAAAGCTAAATTCTCACCCCGGGTGCATTGCTGAGATTATCTCAGACAGTTAGACAGGTTGGAATGTGGAATGGAATGGAGACGCATGTCATAGTGTAAGGTGCAGAATTGGAGGTAACTACAGACCTATCCATAAATCATGCTGCATGTCTTCAGTGATATAAGTTCCATTAGGGGTTAACTGCTGAAATGGAAGTCCTAGAAATGTTGTAAGTACACTACCCTGTGTGATGCAATTCTAGAACACACCTCACTCTACCTACCTGATTTCCACCAGAATATGGAGGAAGACATATAATGGGGCCAAAATATTAAAGCCTAACTATTGGGAACCACACTTTAGTGAAGGTAAGTATGCACGGTTAAGTATAGGTTTGTTATAGTTAACTTCACAATTATATACCTTGATAATCTTCAGGGAATGTAAAGATGGAGTCAAAAAAGTAAATCTATATTTACCTATTTATACTTAGCTTCATAATATTTTGGTTCTCGATATTTAGGCCTCAGTATTTTGGCCCCACCATACTTTTTTCTCTATATTTTGACGTAGTCATTTCTCTACACCTCTAGATTAACAGTGCATTGAGGCATAAGCCTTAGCCACTGCCTTAGTTCAAGGTGGGATGACAGGAGAGAGGCCATTTCTCACTAAGTATGTGAAGGCAAAGTTCTTGTGGACCTTAACACCTTGCAATAAGAAAAACTCCCTATTGCAGTACAACCCAGGTAACAGAAATCACAAACAGAAATGCATATGAATTACTGTAGTACCTTCACTTCAGTGTCTGACTTCAAAGTAACATAGCCGTCACAAACAAGCAAACCACACACAGATTAGTTGGTAAAAACACGTGCCCTCTCTGCTCTGTCATTTAAAGCTTCCAGTTTTATTGCAGTCCAAAACACTTCTTGCAGGACTGTCGGAATGAACTCAGTAACTCTTTAGTACATCAGTGCCTTAGTTTTGGCTTTTATGCCAATTCATAATAGTAGTTTAGACTGTACTAGATATTCACTGACATGTTTGTCCTAGGCATGGATATAATATTGCATGTCATTGTGTGTATTGCGTGGTTTTAATCTCCATTGGATGACCCATGCTCTTTTGTAATGTATGAGTACTATCTGTATTGATATGCCATGCTTGCATAGCGGTTCAGAGATTGCAAATTCTGTTTATAGCAGTCCCTCCATTGTGTAAAAAGATTTTTATTTGGACGTCCCAAATGAAACATTTTTTTCACAATTCTATAAAATTGGCAGCTCGAAGTATATTTAACAATTCCAACAATGTCGCTGTGTTCAGTTATCCCTTTGAAAAATGCAATTCAGTATATGATTAAGATTGCCAACATGGTATGTGCTGGTTTGGTCATTGTAAAGTGTGACATATCCACAGTCACTGTGAATCAAAGTATATCAGCAGCAAGGAAAGTACAAACGAGGTACATTTAAAAAAAATTGTGAAGTATAATCGAAACAAAGATCCAAACACAGACACTTTGCTTGTGTCATGCGCACATGTATGAGCAGAAATCTGCATTCCAGGTGTAAACGTTTCCGCACCGTACAGGTATAGCATGAAAACTGCATGTATGATGCAAATTTAGTGACCATTTCTTTGCAAAATGTGCTCTGTACATGGGAGTAGTACCCTGCCACACCATCGTTTAGTCATATATTTGGGGCAATGTTCACTACTGGACACACATTACTCCCCGTCAAACTGCAGCTGAATGGGCAATGCTCATTTGCTACACTTGTTTGTTGTGCAAGGCTTGGATTTTTCAAAACTCCTGTTATTTCAATGATGTAACACTGATGACAGCACCTCCGCACTTAAACCTTTTCCAGTGCCAAAGCTAGGACATATGTAAAAGTAAAGAGAGAAATTCAGTGGATATCTTTTAAGAATTATAATTTAAGTGACACGGGGCTGTAGGGGAATGGGTGTTTGTGTCAGTGGTTTCTCACATACCAACTGTTCCGATGATTTTGCGTTTCACAGCACGACGTCTGGGGACAGTGAAATTATCCACTTGTCTCCAATGATATGTTTAAAAAATTTAAAATAAGTTCTATAGTAATCCAAGGTTTAACACAAGAGCAATGCAAAATGTTAGCAGTTTACAAAGTCCATAAAGGGCGCCCTGCTGTCATTTAGATCCACACCACCGTGGCGTGTTTCCAGAGAAAACATCTCACTTCCTTAGGGTTTCACTGGCGCAAAATGTGTAAGTGTAACAATGGGTCAAGCAAATCTAAATACACGTATTATTTTTAACACACTTTATTGGGTTTTTCAAGGTTTAGGTCTTATACAAAAATAAGTACATTTGGTACATTTGTTATAGTAGAATGCATGCCATATACATTAAATGTTAGTCAATGCTTTTTAGTTGTCATATTGAGAGTACCTTTTGGCGTATTACACTGTACATATACATTCCATAAGCATCTACAAGACAATAACTAGATATAACTGCAAGTGCGTTTATATAACTCTTGAACTTCTAAACGTCCCCCCACCCAACTCTGCTGGCTCTGCCCGACCTGTAGTATTATAGTCTACTTTTGCCTTATTCCTATTGACACTGCGCGTAATGACATTATATGTATGTGTAATAACCCTGTACGTCGAGGCTATTCTTTGGTCTTGGTTAATTATGCAGGGGGTGGCATACTGGTCTATTCTATGCATCCTACTGCAGGGACGGGCACACGTTCAAGGTCCCTGAATGCCTCCACTATAATGTCCCTGTCCATCGATATGGAATTCTTACGTAGTCCTCGGGGTTCCTCCTGCCTTATGGCAGCGTTCTCCGCACTCCCCCAGCTCATGACTTCCCCATGCCACATCACGGCAGAGCTCTCCCACTAGGCGGCCATCTTAGGTGGTGTTGAAGATAAGCCCCCCATCTTTCCACAAATTTCACTCCACTTTCTGACAAATACAGACATCTCACTACAAGACTGGGGTGACCATCTTCAGCACAAGCTCGACGCAGCTGGTTTGCAATACAGAAATTCATATACATCAACAGCTCTAACTTTAATGCAATCTTCCTTGCCCAGCAAGCTTATCTTCCAATGCTAAGAACAACAAATAATACAGCTAGCATGCATTATTTTAACAATCTGGAAGGTAATCGGTCAGATTCACTTTCAATAAAAGCTCTGCAGCTTTAGAGCTAGCTAACGAGCTGAGTGATATTTTTTACGCCCCACATACGTCCATCGCAGGTAATACATTACCAGATGCTCACAACAAATCCAAGAGCAGCTGCCAGGACCGGGAACAAGATCCATTAGAAATATACAGAATACCTCCACTTTTAGGTTTAAACCATCACAAAATCTCTTCCTACAAGGGAGAAAAACAGAATCCAGTGCTATTCCAGTCCATGCCCATTCACAAGGTCATAGGGAAATATTTTTTCTTTATCACATAATCCAGAATTCATACATACCTTGTGTTCCTTTTTGCTCTTTCCGAAGGTTTCCACTAAGTGAAAAACAGCTCACTATTGCCACAACCTCTATGCTCCCATGTGGCCATCAACACTTGTTTTCAGAGCTACTCCTACTCTCAGATTCAAATCCCATTCATCTTCGGGCCACATCAATCCTGTTGACTATTTACCAGCACCAAGTCTTACCATATTCTCTTCACTTCTGAGCATATCTCAATACATTCTAATACTCCAGGGTCATAGACATTCCTCTGGCCTGCATTGATAGCTTATATGAGGCGGGAACGAAAACAACATTCACAGCGCCCATGTTTTTCTCGAATAAATTCTGCTTATACTGTCTACACTGTACCCTATACCCGTTGGGAGCATCAATGTAGTAAACTCTGCTTTCTCTTCCATCCCTCACTAGCTCAAGATCAGTGCATATCTCTGCTAATGTTCACTTCTCATGAGTATTTGGGCACGGACGTTCATCACTCTCTCTCTCTTTGTTCCTCGAGAGTAATCAAGCATTCTATTTGGAGTTTTTTTACCTTTCCCTCTGGGTACCAATATCTCCTCTGGAATGGCGACCCAATATCCTTCTTTCCCATCTTATCAAATCACCTTTTCAACATATTTACAGGGTGTTCTTCCAATCTCTCAGGTGGATGATCACATGTCTGTGGTTTCTCGTTTCAGCTTGCAGTCACTAAATATAGGATTTCACAACAGAAACCTTTTTTCTTTGTTTCTTTAAGGAATACATGTTTTTCAGAACAAATTTTAACTTATTCCCAAACATTCCATTACAATTTTACCTCAGTCAACCTTTCATACTTCATATTTTCCTTTTCCAACTCCAACATCAGCAAAAAATGTCTTTAAATTCTAGATATCAATCGGTGTCCTAAATTGACACATATTTCATTCTGTTTTTGTAAAGCGAAACACAAATTGCAGACAATTCAACTATACATTTCGTTGGGGTAATCTACCTACGGTACTTAAGTAGCAACTGTAACAATTGCACAATATTTTGCTGCACAAGCACACTCTTGCCTCTCCAGCACTAGCACACTTCTACTCATGAAGGCATGACAACATTATACAAGGGCGGTATATATCTCAGCAAACCTGGTTTGCAGATGTTCCTTTACAAAAGATCTGCCAGACTACAATACAGAACAGAACCCACACATTCTCGAAAAGCCACACATTTCAGTCACCACACTTCAGTGTTGCAGCTTTAGGTCAGGTGGGTCAAGTCATCTATTTCTCAGGTATTTATGGATATGGTTATTTTTATTTATAGTCACATTTATATATTATATTATCCTATAAAGCATGCTGGTTCCATCATGCTTAAAGTTTTTATACCATCATACATGTGTACAATTATATACATATATTGTATAACCCTTGTTTAAGTAATGTTTCTTTATCCAAAGGTTATACATCTGAATGCTTTCAATCCCTACATCTATGGTTATTTAAATGTGCCGACAGATATCGACGAGGACGCACTGTGAATATTAGATTTAACTACCACTTGCTATAATTTATTCTCACCGACTCGAATGAACTTCTATTCTTGACAATAGACTGACATAGACCTTTCACTAGAAGTGCGAAAGAGTTCGATATTTTCTTACCTTGTTGATCTCACGCCTTGAGGAAGTGTTGGCTGTGCCTAACAAAAGTTTCCTTATCACGATCGTTCATAACCTCAATTACATTTTGGAGAAATCAAGAGAACATACCAGTTTCCAACTTAATTTCACAGCTAGTACTAAACTAGATTCTGAATTTTATTTACAACGAACAATTCCAGAACAACCTACTGGTCTTTGAACAAACGCTTTTGAACATTCTATTTTCCAGAAATAAAATATATAAGACTCTGTGACTTGTATAATCAGGGTTGTACAGGTGTGGGAATGGGTTTGAGGCATGAGAAATATTAAAGCTGCAAATGTTTTAACGGAAGAAGGTATTTAGTTGTGTCAGTACAGTTTCTGCTCAAGAAAAGGAAACATTTCGCCAAATCAATTTGATGCGGATCAATCCAGTCATGTCACTCTATTTGCAGGTGGGAAATCAGCTGATTAAAGAGGATCATTATGCTCAGAAAGCAATCCAAGCCAAGGTGATGGAGCTGGACAAAAAGTGGTCAAAGCTCAACAACAAGATGGCAGAGAGAGGAGATAAGCTGAGACAGGCTGGACAGCAAGAGCAGCTCATGGAACTACTACAGGTCAGGAAACAACCCATAATGTGTCATACTGTGGAGGTGGGCTCAATCTGGAAGAGATGCCTGTGTGTGCGTCCAGCTTACAGTTTGCTAATGTCTTATTTTTGCCAGCTCCACAAGTATTTTCTATTGATAGATCAATTTTCCTTCAGTCACACTGTCATCTACTAAAAGCGATGTAAACATTTATTTTTTTCCTTTGAATGTTTGAAGAAGTGGAAACAATAATATTTATTAGTTATATATTTTTTTCTTATTCATACCCTTTTGATGTTTTCCAAATCCGTACCATTTGACGCCCAAATGCCAGATACTTTTACGAAATATTCAACTTATAAAAAACCTCCCTGCCCTTGATTTTTTCAATATTTCATAAACTTTTGTTAGCTTATCTGTCTATAAGCAGGAGCACCTACGTCAGCATTTTGTTAGAGGAAGCTATAAAATTGCCATACAGATCTATTGATGGGAAATATTAAAGCTTCCATACTTAAACTTGAAGAGTGTATGGTCTTCATTACAATGTAAATGCAAGTAAAAAATCAGGAGCTTTCCCAGTTGGGATTGGCCCGTGTACTGTGTTTCAATTCTGTGAATAACATAGAAGAAAGAGCAGCTGTATAGATTCAGAAGCATCGCGGTTTGAAAACAGATAGTGAACTGAGTGCTAAGGGAAATATTAAGGGGAAACAGTGGCAAGTTAAGAATACTTATTAGGCTGTACATATGGAATTGTGCAATTGACAGGAGGCGTCGTCTTGGCTCCTTCAAACTAGCAACAGGGCCTTTAGGACCTGCATTTATCCTCTCTCTCCACGTCATAAGTTGCGAAATTCACAATTTTTCAGAATATCCACTAATACAAACCATCTCTCTAGTGTTTCTTTATATGATCTGGCTTGATGGCTACACCCACCGTTGGGAGCAAGGCCGGACTGGGAACCAAAACTGACCCTGGCAAAGTGCTCGGGCGGCCCCCAGGGGGTTGGGGTGCGGCCGAGCTATTTGCCACGGCTAGTTTTGGCCAATTTCGTTACAGTGGCCGATTTTACAGCTATGCTGCAAAAACTGCCCTGTAACAAAATCGCCCCCCACGGCCCCAACCTTGGCAGCCCACCGGGGAAATGCCCGGGGCCCGCTATGGCCAGTCCGGCCCTGGTTGTACATGTTTTGATTGGGCAAAAGTTGTGTTCCTCCATAAAAAAAAGTGCTTGCCCTCCACCCAGTTGTGATCATTTTGTTTATCCAACTGCCAAAGCCTGAACTTTTAGGAGCACACACATGACATTGGTATGCTATTAAAGTGTCTTAGACAACTAGATAATTTATGCTGTTTTTTTCTGGCAGCTGGAGGGCATTCATTAACCTACATGGATGTTTAGGTCTGGTTTACAGTGCAACTGTCGCCTGATCTTTTAACCTACATTAATATTTTTCTGTAGTTCTTGTTTCACTATACAAAATTCCTTTAAAACCAGACCTATTGACATTGCCAATGCTTATTACAGAATAAATGTACAACACTTGGTACACCTGCCCTAATGTCTCTTAGCTCAAGCCAGTCTAACTGTCAGCCACTTCAGTGAAGCATGGAGAGTTAGGGTTTTATAAAAGGCCAATTTACCCATAGGAGAGAAAGGCAGCATAAACCAGTGTTTATGGTACTTCATAGAGTTCTCAAGGATTGGACTAATGTTATCATATATGAATCTACATTTGTCTCTCCTGATGGAATATATGTCGATACACCTCAATGCAAAACAACGCATACTTTTACCACAACGTTATTAGTTTGCAAGTACCATTACAACACAATTTTTTTCTACACATACCCTTAGATAGCAAGTCCCGGAAATGCTTTTAAAAGGTCATTACAATGGATCCCTTTACCCTGCATACTTTTTCCACACACTTTTTGTATTAAAAAACACCCCCACAATACGCTAAATTCTACACCCAAATACACTACCATACACAACACAAACTCAACAACACTACCCTAATCCCTCAAACACTACCCCCATCACAACACTACCCCTTCCCCCAGACCTGTCCCTACACGCAAACACTACCCTGCACAAACCCCCCGACACTACCATAAACCCTAAATCACTACCCTACACTACTCAAACACCACTACACTACCCTAATCACTAAACACTACCGCCTGCACGACCTTCCCCTGACCCCCAGTCCTAACCCTTCACTCCAACACTACCTTGAACGACACCCCAGACACTACCCTAAACCCTAAAACACTACCCTACACTACACAAACACCACAACACTACCCTAATCCCTAAAACACTACCCCCTGCACAATCCTCCCTCCGACCCCTACTCCTGTCCCTACACACAAACACTACCCTGCACGACCCACAACACTACCCTAAACCCCAAAACACCACTCGAACACAACAACACTGCCCTTAATCCTAAAAAACTACCCCCTGCACGACCCACCCCCTACCCTAAACCCTTTAAAACTACACAGCCTTTCTTACCTCTCTCTCCTCGTGGTACCTCTCTTCTCCTTTCAGTGTCGTCAGAGGGGCGGTGCTCAGTGCACGTCGTTGTGAGGAAACGGAAGAGCCTCAGTTTCCTCAGAACGATGTGGATCGCATTACAACGCTTGCGTGTAACAGCGCATGCAATGTAATAACATGCGTAGTAAAGGCTAAGCGTTGTTACAGGGCATGCGTTGTTACGCTTGCATTATAATGGCATGCGGAGTAAAAGTCATGTACTAATGGCTGTTTACCCTCCTGATGTATCAGAGGAGTCACTAGGGGGGTGCGGACCGCACCGGGTGACACCATCACATGGGGTGGCACCGTGAGCCTCTCGAAGACTTCTGTATTGGAACTCTTTAACTCCTTCCATCCAATCCATCTCCAAGAGGGTAAGCCAGCATGCTGCGAGAGCTGACAGCTGCAACGAATGCCCAACGGAGAAGGGAGCAGCTGTCACAGTGAGTGCAGGGCAGGAGTGGCGGTCACAGTGAGTGCAAGGCAGGGGCAGCGGTGGTAATAGCTTGTTTGAAACTTGATAAACACACAGTACCTTGTCCGCAGCTACTATACTGAGGAACATTGTCAGCTGGAGCAGGGGTCCAGCAAGGAACTTAGCACTTTGAAATATGGCGCCTGATGGCAGAGGAGCAGATGAGAGGAGAGAGCACCACAAACCTGTCAAATACAGGAGCAACACAGAAGATGAGGAGATGCAGGCAGAGCGCACAAAGAGACTCATCTTCAGCGATCATAGGGACAACGATGGTCCAGAGTTGGATGAGGACCTGCTCGGTAGAGCACCGTAGTTCATGGTACATAGAGGCAAGGAGTGGGTCAGCAGGCAGATACTGAAGCAGGAAAATTGAGGCACCTGGAAGCACAAGGGGGCTACCAGAGGAAAGGTGGCGAATGCTAGGAGCAGCGCAACAGGAAGATCGCAGACCCAAGGTCCTAGTTGCGAGATATATGCAGCTGGAACGGCGGCCACCAACAACAAAAGATGATGGCAAGCGGCACAAGGAGGACAGCCCAACGCTAAGAGCATGGCCAAGAGAGGATGCAAATTGGTTAGATCTCGGATGCCTAGTAAGGTGTCAAAAAGACAGAAGGGACCACCGTCGCGGAAGACAGAAGAACGGACAGCAGCAGCTAAGACAGTGTTTATGGCTAGCGGACGGTGCCTGTAGCCAGGATGGTGGCAGACAAGGGGTCTAAATCTGGCAAGGATAAATACAAACCTCTCTGTGCACGAATTCTAAATAGCTCCGAAATATAATGTTCTGAAACATGAAGAAAGAGCCAGAGGGGGATTACTCACTATACCACGTATATGGATATCTGTCTGGTCTACTACCTAATAGTATGTCTTAATTAAAATCCGCTCGCCTCCTCTATTTTCAACGACCCAAATAGCGCAAATAACCAACTGAACAACTGCCATTTTCTATGCCGCCAAGATGGCAGTTAAAACATTTCTGATGGAAATATTGCTGCTTCTTAAATAAATAAAAATAAATAAAATCTACTGGTCTGTTAGTGGCTAAATCCACTGACACGCAGGTCTGTTGGCGGCCTAAAGCGCCAATAGGCAGCGTAAGGCACGCCAGTGGCGTTTCTTCTTCAGGAGCACTTGAGCGTTGCCCCGCCACCTGAGACCTGAACAAACAATATAAAATGAAACATTCATTACCCCATATTTATTTAGGCTGAATCAGCACTTCAACTTTGCCGTGACGTAGAACAGGAAGTGTAGCGGAGAGCCCTGCCCAGGCCAATCCCAAGACTGTTGAAAGAACCTTGCGCTCTTTATTTTATAGAGCAGCTTCGGGATTGGCTGGGCTGGGCAGGTCAGTGGAAAGCAGAAACTGAGAAGCGGATCCTCTCACAAAGAATAGGCCCGATGTAGGTAGCCCTTTACCGATCGGAATCGGCCGAAAATACCGATTTTCTGCCGTTTCCGATCGGTAAAGGGCTATCGAGATGTAGGGGCACATTTTCGGTAATTTTACCGATTCGTTATCATTACCGAATCGGTAAATTTACCGATTCGGTAATATTTACCGATTCGGTAATGATAACGATTCGGTAAAATTACCGAAAATGCAATGTAGGTAGCCTATGTTCCATCAGCGCATGGCTTACAGAATCGGTATTTTACCATGGAATACAAATCCATGGTAAAAAAACGATTCCTGTGTACATGCACATCTGTGCATGTACACATGTGCCATGTGACAGACAGACGTGCCCTTAGGGCATGTCTGTGTGCCACATTGCACACATGGCCGTTTTGGGGGTGCTAGAGGGTGTCAAAGTGACACCCCCTGCACCCTTGTGAATTCTTTAATTACCGATTCGGTAAATACCGAATCGGTAATGCCTAATCATTCCTATGGGCTTCAAAGCCCATAGGAATGAATGGGCATTACCGATTCGGTATTTACCGAATCGGTAATTAAAGAATTGTTAAGGATTCGGTAACGAATCCAGATGTTGGGACCTACATCCCATTTACTGATTTTGAAATACCGAATCGGTAAAATTCGGTATTTCAAACTCGGTAAATGGGATTTACCTACATCGGGCCCAAAGATCAGCGCACGTCCGTTTGGCTCATGAACAGTTCTTGGATATAAACACAGAGTTTGGAAACCCAGCTCCAGGGTCAACACAATAAACATATTTTCTCTTTCGAGCCAGGTGAGAGAAAAGGCTTTAATTTTCTTTATGATAATGTGCCGTAACCAACTTTTATAACTGGGGAACTGTGGTCGAGTCCTCCTGACACCGGCTGAACATCCTGTGACTCTTCGGCAAATCAATTAATCTCTGTATGCTTAAAAAGGACTCGGACCTTGTGGAATTTAACTGGTGTTCTTGCAGAGTGCTCCGGTCCAATTTCATTGGTCTGAATTTGCAACATATATGCAAAAAATAGTAGTGCATGCATGCTCGCTTTTTTTTACTATGGAAACTGTTTTTTACGCCCTGCCACTTTTAAATCTCATCAGCCACCACTGAGGCAAGCTCTGCGGTCCAGCCGATTACATAGCTAATGGAAGTGGGCATTCAAAATCCGGGCCTCACCAGCACAGTGCGGCAGCCCAGAGCTCAAACCCGCACTGAAATGAATTAATAAAAAAAAAGACGCAATATCATGGGGGGCAATATACCAATGGTGGTTTGCCGGATACGTTTACCTTCTATGAATGGTGTTAAGTCGCAGGACTTTTTATCTTCTTTATGCCATGCCATGCTTTGTGCTAGAGCATTATTTGGCACTGGCGGACTCGGAGGAGGTCCATCATGGGGTAAGTCGTGAGGGGGTGACACAATGAGTTACCTCACTGGGTGACACCAACCCTAGTGACGCCACTGATGTATTTAAATGTTTCCTCTTCGAGTAAGATCTATCTGTTGCCAAACAAGTGGGATGCTCCAATTGATTACTAAACTTGAATGTTTGCTTGCAAAGAGTTTAATGTTTCCAGTCATTCATTGCCAATTGAATCTCTTCCATAATGGGATAAAGTAAATCAGGCCGGCAGAGGCTACAGTGCCTTTGAGAAAAGTGTTAGAAGCAGAAGAAAGCCTTGCCCATTTCTACTTCCAATTAGAAGTAGTCTGTAAGGTACCCACTTACCTGTACCCCTACAAAGCAACTTGCCTCACAATAAAGAGAGTGGCTCAGAAACTTGTTCTGTGATGTGCCTGCTCTCTAGCAACAACCACTATTTTGACTACAGTAAGTTAATTATCTGTTTGAGCATACCGTGTTCTCATAAAATCATGACTGGTAGAGCCTTCTAGTACTGAGTGAATTAATGTAAGTTGCATAAAGCCACATTAGTCATTGGGTACCCGTTTGCTAACCATTTGGTCAGGTCAGCTTCTCCTTATTATTGTCCTCCATTGTAGCACCTACATACAAAAGGTGATTGAACTATGTGATCGACATAAGGGTTATTGTTAACCACCTACCACAACTCTTCTTTCGTGCAGCCTTGAGGTGGGCACAGAGTTGCTCTGTTATTGATGCCGCTCCATCTTGAAAACCAGAGAGTTTAAACAATTTAGATACATGATTTTCTTCCATGGTTACTATTTTATTACATTGGTAATTCTGGGTGGGGTATTACTGTTCTGTTTTACTGGGCAACTTTATTTAAGACCTTAAGTGTGGTACAAATCTTTCATGTAAGCTCTTTCTGCAGTGCATGGAGACTGGTTCTCTAGGCATTTCCTGCAATGTGTCCATTCACCACAGCATGGGACTGGGCTGACATGTACTCAGCAGTACCAGAGGGGATTGTACTGCCTGAGATTACTCTTTGGATTGCAGTGGCAATACGTCCACTCCACCATGAAGCACCTCAGCACCGGGGTTAGATGGAGACACATTGCTTAGGAGCTGCTTTCATTCAGAGTAGCTCATTGCAAGTCGGTCTTTGACTGATCCAACACTGTCCATGCCATTGGTTGTCAGAGGAGATCCAACTTTTGCATGTTCAGTCTCATGCAAACCAGCCTTCCTCCCTCCCACTTTCAGAGAACTCCAGATGACTTGCAGTATAATACTGCAGTCCCAGGTTTGCCTCTATCTAGATCAGAGGTCTTCAAACTTTTTGCTCTGAGCCCCCCTTAAGCAAAGTTTTTTGAGGTTGGGCCCCCCACCAAAACTTTATGTATCAATTGGGGGAGCGGGAGGGACATAGCTATGTTCAGGGGCAGGCACCCTCCCCCCACAAACAATCTATCACAGAGCTAAATAAACCAATGCGTGTGCCTCAGTAGGTACTGGTACCCTAACAAAACAATGGCACTCCGAGGTACCATTCAGAAAAAAATTCAAATACTCAAAGACAAATTAGCCGCCCCATGCAATTAATGCTGTCCACAATGAGTCACAAATATGTCCACCATATGTGTTTTTGAGAAAATGTATCAATTTCCTTAGTGCACAATAACAGACACATGAAACACTCGATTCACTGAACATAATAAAGAATTAGCAAAGAATCCCCACTGAAACAGAACCACATGGAAAAGAAACAACATATTTTGATGTCTGCAACTTTAACAAGCAAACTAACAACATGGGAACATTGAAACTAACATTAAGGCCAGTATACTACTAAGGATGATTTCTTGTAGTTGTTCCTTTTGAGAAACACATGCACAGGAGTATGCTGCAAGGAAATCTATCTGCATTTTCCCCACATTCGCTCATTTATTCCCCTGTTGCTCTCCTAGTGTACATCTGACATACCTACCAACCGTCTACCATTTTTGATTTCCATAACCTCTTGCAATTTTCTATTTGCCTATTCCATCCATAGCATGGTCAATTCATCTTACTATTCCACCTCACGCCTCATCTTTTTCCTCCTAAACCTCTGTCCACCTTCCTCCTCTTCCTGTCTTTGTAGCCCTCCACCCCCAACTCCTTAACACCCCAACTAATTCTAATAATATAGAATCACGAGCATTTTTTTCCTTAAACTATCACTCCACTACAGACCCAAAAAGTCAAACATTACAATTTATGACGCCAATAGCTTTAACTTTTTCAAATGCTGGACCTTTACTGTGGAAACACAAAACACTTACATCGGTTCTCGTGTGTATGAAATGCGAACACCTGACAGAAACTCCCATGCAGCAGCTCCCGCTCGCTTGCACGTGGTTCCTCTCTTTATACAAATGATGCTAGTGATAATCCCCATTTGAGCTGTTTTGCTGTTTGAGCGCGGTGCCTGAACCCTGTATCAAGGGGGCTTATGTCTATCACATTTCTGTATTCATAGCTTGACTGACATAGCTCAATATTCTGTCCCAACAGCTTGCCAGATCGGTCACTACTATATGGTCCTAAACTGGAAATACAATACATACAATGGTATGCATTACAGTGTTACCAGGGCAGAGGCCTTTGACTGAACCACCGCACACGCCTGCGATAAAATCTGCGCACCTCAGAACCATCGGGGATGACTTGATAAGTGGCACGCTGCGTGCACTGTGCCTTCCACTCACCAGGTTTCTTTTTAGGCAACCTCCTTGACCCTGCCAGCACATTTATTGACCCCTGCCCTCACTGTAGTCCGGAATAATAAAAGACAGCCTGGAAATGCGGCAATTAAAGATCGCCGCACTTCCAGGCCATCTTCATTTACATGCCTCTGCAGAGGTATTTGCGCCCCCCTGGGAGCCCATCCACCCCCCCCCCCCCCAGGGGGGCGCACCCTATAGTTTGAAGACCTCTGATCTAGATCATGCACAGGTCCCATCAGGTGGTGGGCCCTAGCACTCATGTTTGAGACACATAATTTATTTTTTATTATCAGATTTTAACGTGGACCAAGAGAGCAGGAGGCAGAAAAGGAAATAAAGAGAGAAAGATATGATAAAAGTGTCAAAGGGAGAGAGAAGACATGAAAAAAGAACCTGCAAGAGTGAGATAAGGAGACAGGAATACCATGTGGAAGAAAAAAGAGGCATAAGATGGAATTAAAACTGGGCAACCATAATACTGTTCGACTTCATCATTTGACAGCACCTGAAATAAGCTTCTAAGACAAGCTTTCGGCCCCTGCGTGTATTTCTTTATAAACGTGTCATTGGTTACCTACTCCAGAAATTAATATAAGTTGTCTTGCTTGACCAAAGACTTTATAACATTTTAGAAGCACAAAGGGTCACCCTATGCAGATAATGTACAGCACTTCTTTAATATCAAAGGTATACAGTATCTATTATCCTGTATACCATTTCAGGCACTTAAGAGTAGCGTTTCTTTGGACTTAAGTGTGTATCTGTAAGAGTCTATGATACCTAGTTTTTTAAACAGAAAAACACACCGCCTATATGTATATTACCCGCTGGCGGTTGCTAGTAGGTAGGTCTAGTTAGGACCTAGTTTCCATAGGAAATGCGCTTTTTGATTTGCCAATATCTTTGGCGTCGTTTGACGAATTGTTGGACCCGGCCTCGTGGTGTGGTTCGCCGCTGTTCCTCCGCACCCTGTGAGCGTAGCCCTGCACCCTGAGTTCCCTGCGCAGCATCCCCGTCAGTGTAGCCTGCACCCCGAACCCTGCTCCCTGCACGCCCAGGCCCCGTAACTGACGACCAGCCCCGCTTATCCCGTTCCACTCCCGGCTCCGAGCGCCTAACCTTGCATGCCCCACAAGGCCCGGCAGCCATTTTCCCTTCCCGAGATCCCTGACTCCCTCGGCCTAGCGTGACCCCGGCCCCAGCGAAACCCAGACTCCAAAGGCGCGCCAGTCCCGGCTGGGGGGTAGAGCGCCCCCCGAGTGAGATAAGCCAGGGAGTTTCGATGGCACCTCCGGCCTCCCCTGAGAGACTGGTATCTGTCACACCTTGGCCTCCCCCTGGGGGCCAGTTTCGATCGCACCTCTGGCCTCCCCGAGTGCTGGCTCCAGACCCGCTGGGCGTCTGGGAATTCCCGGACCCATCTTTTCAAAGGATCAAAGAGCCCACCGCCGGACCTCGCCAACGACCAGCCCCCAGGGCTTGAGACCTCCGCCTGCAAGGGTCCGGACATCAAAGGGCCACTGGACTATAACTGGGCCCGCTCGACAACTAGCGGGCAGTTGTATCTTGGACATGAAGCCCTGCTGATCTGATCGCGGCTGACCCTGAGAAGAACTCAACCTCGCATCGCTGAGCCCTGCTGACGCTGACGCGGCTCCCTGTTCACAACAAGGAACTGAACCACCTGAGCCCTGCTGACGCTGTCGCGGCTCGAGCTAAACTCGTAACCATCGGAGCCCTGCTGACGCTGTCGCGGCTCGAGCTTGAACCTGTAACCATCTCAGCCCTGCGGACGCTGTCGCGGCTCTTCACGAACTTCTCCGGATCGAGCCCTGCTGACCTCGTCGCGGCTCGAGGAGTACTCTGGTCTGGCTGGACCATCGAGACCATCATCACGACCGAATCGACCCGACGTGAGCGAAGCAGCCAGTACGCCATCACCTTCCGTATCCACCAGCTCGAGGATTGAGAGCTGTGCGCAGGGTATGCCTCGTACTGGCCCAAAGGCTAAAGACTGTCCCGCTTCCCCCTTCCCGAATCCTCAAAGACTTTGTGATCCCTCGATCATTGTGTACATAAGAGTGCTACTTTCTTTTACTGCTTATAAAGAACTTGTTACTGAAATCCAACGTTGTGGTGTCCGTTCGTAAGTGTGGTGTGAGCTCAGTGTGTACGATCCTAGACTCGAAGTCCTCCCCGGTGGGGACCTCACGATAAGACTCGGCAAGATCTGTGGGAGAGGTGGGTCCTGGGGGTGGCCGGGTGAGCACAACCTGGCCCTCTGAGATCGCCCCTTCTAACATTGGTGGCAGCGTCGCGATAAGAACCTACGTCTAGGGATCGTACAGTACTGACACACTACCCGAACGAACAACAACCATGAGCCTCACGAACGACAAGACCACCTTCCAGATGGAGCTTCTGGGAGACTATTCGCACCGAGAGCTCAAACAACTCAAACAACAAACAACAAACAGCTCGAGCACCCCTGACCGAAACCCACGCCCAAGAGCATGAGAGAGCTGAGTCCCCGACGTGGAATTCTAGCACGGAGAGAGGTCTGTCGCAAGAAGAGATGACCGACCGAGAACGCAACCGAAACCACGAGCTAGAACTAGCCCGTCTGAAAATAGAAGGAGAGCTCAAGCTGGCGGAGAAGAAGCTAGCCATCGAGCAGCTGCGGCTGCAAGGAGAACTAGAGGAGAAGAAACTCCAGAGAGAGCACGAAGGGAAAAGACTCCAGCTGGAGCACGAGCGTGGCCTGAAGGAGATCGAACTAAAGGCCCCGAACGAAGACAACAGAACATCGGGGACCCGAGAGGCCGTTCCCCCGGTGGAACCCAAAGTCCACATCCCCAAGGATGTGGTCAAGGAGTACTATAAGAACGATGATATCCAGCAATGGTTCAAGGCCTACGAAGTCGCCATGACCTCCCACCGACTTCCGCGAACGGATTGGGGAGCCGGGCTGTGGGGGCGATTCCTGAGTGAGGGGAGGGACACCCTGCTCGATCTACCTTCTGCCGAACAGACCTCCTACAGCCACATGAAGGAGGCCCTTCTCACAAGGTACGGGCTCACCCCTGAAATGTACCGCCAACGCTTTAGAGAATGCAAGAAAATCCCCGGCACCACCTGGGTGGAATATGTAAACTTCTACAGCAGGGCTCTGGAAGGGTGGATCAAGGGCAGAAAAGTATCCACCTTCGAGGGGCTCATCGACCTCATCGCCTATGAACATTTGTCCCTGAACTGCTTTGTGGAACTCCGACAGCACCTTCTGGACAGCAAGTTGTCTGACCCCCGGAAGCTGGCCGTCGAGGCCGATCGATGGGTGAGCACCAGAGTCCCCCGGGGGCCCGGGGGAGACGCTGGCCGAAATGAACAGGGATATTCCCGCCAGAGGGGAGGGGGGAGTCAGAATAGACAGAGGGGATCCGAGGTAGGGTCCCCGCGCAGTCCCCCCAGAAACCAGCCCGGCACCTCACCTCCCACCGCGCGCGCAGGGTTCCCCCCAGCCAAGCCAGGGCCCCGAGTCAGCCAAGCCTGCTACCATTGCCAGCAACCCGGGCACTATGCCAATGACCCCCGATGCCCTTTGTTCAAGAAGCCCGCCGCTGCGGGGCCCCCAGCGCGCCACATCACCTCAGTAGCCCTAGAGGAGGAGGGGGAAGAGGAGTTCGAGGGGGCTGACCCAGCCGCCATGATGTTAGTCTCCCTGGGAGATAGGGAAATGGTCCCAGGAGCCCCCCTGGCCGACAACACGGAAAAGTACCGACAGCAGGTGACTGTCAATGGCCACCACATAGGGGCGCTCCGAGACACCGGGGCCAGTATCACCGCAGTCAAACGTCACCTGGTCACCGAAGCCCAAATTGTTCCCCACATCTCCTGCAGGGTGATCGCAGCTGACAACTCCGTCCGCACCTGCCGAATAGCTCAAGTCCCTTTCGAATGGGGGGCGTCTCCGGAGAGTTACGAGTGGCAGTCCGTTCAGACATGCCCGTGGACTGCCTGCTCGGCAATGATCTAGAGAGCTCCCCATGGAAGCGGGTGGAGAAAAGGACCCACCTGGAGATGGTGGGCCTGCCTGAATGGGCCTGTGTGAGCACCCGGTCGATGACCGCCCGGGTGGCTAACCCCGAGGGGGTGAACCTTGAGACCGCACCGCCAACCCCTGAGGACCCCGAGGTCCCCGAGTCCTCTGAAACCCCCGAGCTGTCCCCCGGAGAGAACTCCCCCTCCGACGCAGGCCCCCTCGGCCCTGACGTCGAACCGACCACGAGCCTGGACGACCATCATGAGCTGGCCCAGTGGCGCCAGGAAGGAGGACCGTCCCGAGAACCTAGAACAGACCTCCTGTCCGTCCTTGGTCGGACCGCGGCAGCAGGCTGCCGCCCAGGCCACTGGTGACCAGTCCGGCTCCCACTTTGTCTATTGGGAAAACGGCCTCTTATACAGCGAACAAAAGTCTGCCGAGCTAGGGTCAGCCCGAGTGCTGGTGGTACCCCTACGCTTCCGCGGTTTTCTCCTGAACCTGGCCCATGACGTGCCCCTGGCGGGACACTTGGGACAAGACAAGACGTATCATCGCCTGGTCACCCACTTCTACTGGCCAGGCATGCGCTCCGATGTGGAGGCCCACTGTAAATCCTGCCCCACGTGTCAATCCAGCGGAAAGAGCGGAGGGAAGCACAAGGCCCCCCTCCAACCCTTCCCCGTGGTCAGTACCCCCTTTGAGCGGGTGGGATTCGACATCGTGGGCCCTCTCGACCCCAGGACCTCCTTAGGTCACCGCTTTATCCTTGTCTTGGTGGACCATGCCACCCGCTACCCCGAAGCCATTCCCCTCCGAACGGTGACGGCCCCCGTAGTGGGGCGGGCCCTCATGGGGATCTTCTCCCGGGTGGGATTCCCCCGAGAAGTCGTCAGCGACCGAGGGACCAACTTCATCTCGAAATACATGAAGTCCCTCTGGCAACAATGTGGGGGGACCTACAAGTTCACCACCCCCTATCACCCCCAGGGTAACGGTCTGGTGGAGCGATTCAACCGGACCCTCGAGGGAATGGTCATGGGTCTCGAAGAGCCCCTGAGGCGTAAGTGGGATGTCCTCCTTCCCTGTCTCCTCTTCGCGTACCGCGAAGTCCCCCAGAAATCCCTGGGGTTCAGCCCCTTCGAGCTCCTCTACGGGCACCCCGTCCGAGGACCCCTCAGCCTGGTCAAGGAAGGTTGGGAGACGGCGGCCCCGGAGCCCCCTCCGGATGTGTTTCGCTACATCCTGGCCCTCCGGAACCAGACTAGGAAGTTCCGAGAACTGGCCGAGGCCAACCTCGAGGCCAGTCAAGAAGAAATGAAATGGTGGTATGACCAGAATACCACTCTGGTCGAGTTTCAACCCGGACAGCAGGTCTGGGTGATGGCCCCCGTGGAGCCCTGTGCCCTGCAAGACAAGTGGACAGGGCCCTTCAAGGTGGTGGAGCGCAAGAGTCAGGTGACCTATCTCATCGATGTGCAGTCCCCCCGGAACCCCTTGAGGGTCCTCCACGTGAACCGCCTCAAGCCCCACTTCGCCCGGTCCGAGTTGAGTTTGCTTCTCGCCACGGACGGCAGAGAAGAAGAGGAAACGGAGCCTCTCCCCGACCTCCTGTGCGCCAAAGAAAAAGATGGCTCCGTGGAGGGAGTGAGTCTCTCCCCCTCCCTCTCTCCCGAGCAGCGCGAGGACTGTCGCCAGTTACTGGGACAGTTCTCCGACCTCTTCTCCCTCACCCCCGGCGTCACCAGCTGGTGCGTCCACGATGTGGACACCGGAGACAGCCCCCCGGTACGGCACAGAGCCTACCGCGTCCCTGACAGAGTCTGGGCCTGTATCAAGGCCGAGGTCTCGAAGATGCTAGCCCTAGGAGTGGTCGAAGCCTCTGACAGCCCATGGGCTAGCCCTGTGGTTCTGGTTCCGAAGGCAGCCGCCCCCGGCGCTGTTCCCGAGCTGAGGTTCTGCGTTGACTACCGCGGGCTCAGCGCGGTCACCAGAACCGACGCACATCCCATCCCCCGAGCAGACGAGCTTATTGATCGCCTGGGGGCTGCTCGCTTCCTCAGTACGTTCGACCTGACCAGCGGATACTGGCAGATCGCCCTCACCGAAGGGGCCAGAGAGAGATCCGCTTTTTTCCACCCCGGATGGTCAATACCATTTCCGGGTGATGCCCTTCGGAATGAAGAACGCCCCCGCCACCTTCCAGAGGCTGGTTAACCAGGTACTGGCTGGGTTGGAAGAGTTCAGCGCTGCGTATCTAGACGATATCGCAGTGTTCAGTTCCCACTGGCCCGAGCATCTCCAGCACCTCTGGGCGGTGTTGACAGCCCTACGGAGGGCCAGTCTCACCATTAAAGCGAGCAAGTGCCAGATCGGACAAGGGTCCGTGATCTACCTCGGGCACCAGGTCGGAAGCGGTCTCGTAGCCCCCCTACAGCCCAAGATCGATGCGATCGTGGCCTGGGAGGCCCCCACGACCCAGACGGAAGTGCGGGCGTTCCTAGGGCTCACTGGGTACTACCGAAGGTTTATCAAAGGGTACGGCAGCATCGTAGTCCCCCTCACGGAGTTAACCTCCCAAAAACAGCCGAAGAAAGTCAGCTGGACCCCCGCCTGCCAAGAGGCGTTCGAAACCCTAAAAGACGCCATGTGTACGGCCCCAGTCCTACAGGCCCCCGACTACTCCCGAGAGTTTGTAGTCCAGACAGACGCGTCCGAGCATGGCATCGGAGCAGTTCTGTCCCAGGTGAACGAGACCGGCCTAGACCAACCAGTGGCATTCATTAGCCGGAGGCTACTCCCTCGAGAACAAAGGTGGAGCACCATCGAGCGGGAGGCCCTGAAGAAGCTGAGGCCCTACCTGTTCGGTACTCACTTCCAGGTCCAGACCGACCACCGACCCCTCTGGTGGCTAATGCAGATGAGGGGGGAGAATCCCAAATTGTTGCGCTGGTCCATCTCCCTCCAGGGGATGGATTTCACTGTTGAGCACCGGCCGGATGTCGACCACGCCAACGCAGACGGCCTGTCCCGATTCTTCCGCCTCAGCGAAGAGAACCCCCAAGAGGATGGGTAGTTCTCCCCGCCTTCAGCTGGGGGGGACGCGTTTTGGACCCGGCCTCGTGGCGTGGTTCGCCGCTGTTCCTCCGCACCCTGTGAGCGTAGCCCTGCACCCTGAGTTCCCTGCGCAGCATCCCCGTCAGTGTAGCCTGCACCCCGAACCCTGCTCCCTGCACGCCCAGGCCCCGTAACTGACGACCAGCCCCGCTTATCCCGTTCCACTCCCGGCTCCGAGCGCCTAACCTTGCATGCCCCACAAGGCCCGGCAGCCATTTTCCCTTCCCGAGATCCCTGACTCCCTGGGCCTAGCCTGACCCCGGCCCCAGCGAAACCCAGACTCCAAAGGCGCGCCAGTCCCGGCTGGGGGGTAGAGCGCTCCCCGAGTGAGATAAGCCAGGGAGTTTCAATGGCACCTCCGGCCTCCCCTGAGAGACTGGTATCTGTCACACCTTGGCCTCCCCCTGGGGGCCAGTTGCGATCGCACCTCTGGCCTCCCCGAGTGCTGGCTCCAGACCCGCTGGGCGTCTGGGAATTCCCGGACCCATCTTTTCAAAGGATCAAAGAGCCCACCGCCGGACCTCGCCAACGACCAGCCCCCAGGGCTTGAGACCTCCGCCTGCGAGGGTCCGGACATCAAAGGGCCACTGGACTATAACTGGGCCCGCTCGACAACTAGCGGGCAGTTGTATCTTGGACCTGAAGCCCTGCTGATCTGATCGCGGCTGACCCTGAGAAGAACTCAACCTCGCATCGCTGAGCCCTGCTGACGCTGTCGCGGCTCCCTCTTCGCAACAAGGAACTGAACCACCTGAGCCCTGCTGATGCTGTCGCGGCTCGAGCTGAACTCGTAACCATCGGAGCCCTGCTGACGCTGACGCGGCTCGTCCTCTCTAAAGACCTCGGAACCCTGCTGACGCTGTCGCGGCTTGAGCTTGAACTCGTAACCATCGGAGCCCTGCTGACGCTGTCGCGGCTCGAGCTTGAACCTGTAACCACCTGAGCCCTGCGGACGCTGTCGCGGCTCTTCACGAACTTCTCCGGATCGAGATATAAAGAACTTGTTACTGAAATCCAACGTTGTGGTGTCCGTTCGCAAGTGTGGTGTGAGCTCAGTGTGTACGATCCTAGACTCGAAGTCCTCCCCGGTGGGGACCTTACGATAAGACTCGGCAAGATCTGTGGGAGAGGTGGGTCCTGGGGGTGGCCGGGTGAGCACAACCTGGCCCTCTGAGATCGCCCCTTCTAACACGAATGTTTGTGACGAATCTGGCAGTCAGGTCAGCTGGTGTGTTGAAAGTTTCGGGGTAATTTGTCAAGCGGGGGCTGAGAAAAAGGGGGACTCAAAATGCTTTTTCTTCATGTTAATTTCCATAGGAAACTTTAGACACGGCTACAGCCCAAACTGCAGAATGGAATTACACCAAGTTTGGCAAAATGGTAGCTCTTGGTTCAGAAAGCAGTTTTTTGTTGAATGATGTAAATCCGTTCAGTAGTTCCTGAGAAATTTAAGCATTTCTGAGATATCCAAGTGGGAACACAGAGGATCTGCGAACCCTCCCAATCACGTGCCTGCAATCCGATTGGCTGCCAACACTTCAAACCAGGAAATGTTGGCAGTCCTCTTTTGTCTCAGTTGAACTGAGTCACAAGAAAAAAGGTTAAAAATCGTTAAAATCAAGAAAAGGGAGCAGGGTAGAAAGACCCTGACAGCCTAAGCCTGCCCAGGGCCAGAAAAAGCATTTTTTTATTTTTGCGGGATTCTTGGTGTATCCACAAATTTGGCCCACAATTTTTAAAAAATTAATTGCTGACTCCCGCGCCTCTTTCTCTTTAAGCCCTCGGGTGGGCTAGTTTCCAAGGGCAATGATTAATGCGGGGGGTGGGCTACATGCCCCCCCCCCCCGGCCCTGGGGACTGCCACCCCACCAGGGCTACCTCCAGCAATGTCCCAGGGTGCCCACCCACCGGGACATTGCAGTTTGCTCATGAAAGCAAGAGCAGGAAAAATGCTCTTGCTTCCATGAAGCGAAGCAGTATTGCTTTTGGGCAGAGGAAATTGCATGTTAGCAGCTCCCTCTGCCCAAAAGCGATGCCAGCTCCCGCAGGAGGCGGGGACCCGGCAAGGAGGGCAGGGACCGGCCAAAGCGCATGCGCCACTTCTCCCCTGCCCTGCTCTGAGAATAAAGCAGCCCCACCCACCTGCAAAGCAGCTGGAACAAATACAATTATAATAATATTCAGTTATTATAATTGTATTTTTCCTTTAGTCACACTGCTTAAAAACAGTGGGTGATGCACCTCCGCCATAGTGGAGGAGCCGCCACTGGGCCAGTGGGATGCAGAATTAATTGACTTCCCTAACATCCCCGTATTTGCTTTGCTTTTACCAGTACACACAATGTTCTGCTCCGATATTGTTGCCGGCGATTGTATAGGGTATTTATCCTGGTTGCTTCTAACCACTGCATGCCACGGGTGAATTCTATGTCACTCCTGGGTGAACCCTAGTAAGCAAAGTCTGAAATCTGCCTGGCACTTGCCCACTCTTAAATCCAAAGGGGTGGATGCTATTTATAAGCTGAGCATTAGGCTATAGCCTCAACTTCCACTCTACCATCATTCTTGTCTTTTTCACCGGTAACTCCCTCACGGTATCTTCAATTAGTCTAATGTATTCCTCCTACAGACAGTGCTAGATGTCACCTGAGCCAACCTTTGTGTCTATAAAATAGTTCACGGGGTAAACCATAAATCATCTACCACAATGTCTCTGTCTCACTTGACTACGCCTCACTGTATCTCCTTCTGCCTTGGCCCTGCCGCCAGGGCTAGGATTCTGCCACTCCTGAGTTGATGCCATATTGTACTTCCTGGTGGCTTGTTACTGTAATCAGAGGCTGGGATTTTATTACTTCTGCCTTGACTTCTTATTGTAGTTCCTGGTTACTTGGCACTACGGCTAGAGCTGGAATTATTTCGCTTCTCAGTTGACACCATGTAGTAGTTAAACGGTAGTACCATTACCAGATGGTATCTATGAGCTCCCAACACTACATGCATGACCACTCACATGATCCCTGCACTATACCTGTAGCATACTGCTCACCAGCTAAGCCTTTCAGCACCTCATCAGGTGTAGAAAGCGCTATATAAATTGTAGGGTAATGCAATACAATTTCGAAGTTTCTAATGAGCGAGAAGCACCTCATACAAGTCAAACCACACAGAAAATTGCACAATACATTTGCATCAGATTCATATGGATAAAATGTGTGACTGGACATGAAACAAGTATGACAAACTTGCGACTAAATTTCTAACACCAGGCTCCCGTGGATCACTGTTCTACCCATCTGCTAAGGAATGCCCGCGGATTGAGGCGTATCTTCAGAGAATCAGGCAGAGCAGGCTGGCATCCTTCAGAGAAGGAAGTATGCCTACTATTCGAGAAATGCATGTACATCTCCAGTGGCATCTTTTTGTTACAAGCATTCCCACAAACATTGCAGCCATGCTGTGACTAATGCTGATCATTGCCAGGGATCCCAAAGTGCTGCCTGCATCAACACACCCAGCAGCTGTTTCACATATATTGCTGGTTCACAGGGAGGTGCTAAGACCAGATACCCATCTCTTCAACATAATACCATAAACGTCTACATGCTTCATTAGTGGATTAGCAAGGCTGGCAGATTATTTGTCCATGACCGCGTATAACCTCAGCAATAATTCGTTTATATCTATAGTAGCTGCTTTAAAATATGCATGCTGCTTTTTTATTTGGCTTTCGCCACTTAAGCAAGGAACATGTTTACAGTGAAAACATTAAATACTTAGAAACAAAAGGTTGCATATATGAAAAAATGCGCCAATGTCTCCATTATCATTATTTAACATAAAGGAAATAAGCATTGCAAAGCCAATAGGCCGCAGCTCTTAAAATGCCAAGCTATTGCCTTTGCCAGTGTTTTTTTATTACCAGCATATGAATGCATGCACTTTCCCTTCTGAAGCCTCCGCTTGCGCCTGCTGATATTACCGTACGAGAACGGGAGAAAATGACAGAGATGCCAGTAGCGGCCCTATGCATTCAAAAACAGGCCTGGCCTCGGCTCAGCATCCTGTGAATCTGAAGAAACCACTTCATCTCCCTGCGGTTATTTTGTAAACAACAAATATGTGTAACTTAGTCTGGTTCTATTGTAAAGTGATCTAATGCTCTCTGGCCACATTCGCATTATATAAAGGTGACAAAAAAATGTGGGAGAGGGGAGGTTTTCTCTCTGACCTAGCTAAAGATTTTCATCACCAATCTCAACATAGCACCATAAGACCCAAGTATTATGTCCCACCTGATCCAGTACCTCCAAACCTGTACGGATCTGTTCAAACTCTGTATGTATGGCTCGCTGCAAACCCACATGTATGTGGAGGGAGAACAGTAAGAGCCCTGAACGCATCCTGAGAAGACTGCAAATCGTGCAGTGTTCCAGTGCAAACTGCACATCCAGTAAATAACAAGTTTGGCATTTACCAGGTGCATAATTTGCACCCCTAACCGATTTTTGGCACTTTGGAATAATTGATAATGCACTAATAGCACAGTTGATTCCCCATTTCAGAATTCACATATGTAATGAATTCTTGTTATTTACCTGCAAATTTGCACCAGACATTTTTGGGAGAAATATTGTGTGGGCAACAAATAATAGCATCTGCATTTTGTGCCCAAGTAATTATAATCAGGGACTACAAGGATTATGCACCTGGACTAAAATTTGTAAGTGCTGATAAGGTCCTGCACGGCAGAGGTTTTAAGGGCTGGTGTATCTGCTACTCTCTGCTGCTGAAGTCAATCTCCTCCTGCAGCAGGCTCTCCCCACCACCACGTGACCGCCCATCTGCTTTCAAGCTTATTTGTTCAATTTTGGAAGCATCTGTGTAAAAGTTAACTGGAATGGTACAGTGGCAAAGAACGCAAAAATGTAACTGTAGTATTGTTAATACTTTACTATGTCTTTTTCAAATACACAGGAAAAAAATAGTTGTAAATACCATTTGTTTAAGGATCATAAGAATGTTACCTTAGCTATGTAGTGCCCTTCCCTTCCCTTCCCTTCCCAGTGTATGGGCAGAAGAATGCTTTGAGTGGGTCACACGTGCAAATGATGCTGCTGATATGGAGTGTGCTCTCTGTGCTTGCACCTGTGTGTGCAACTGTCGTTTCAGCACTGCAACTGGTGGCAGTGCTGAAACGACTGATGAGTGTTGGATAGTTGGGAACATTCCCTAGCAATAGATGGCAGGTTGATGAACTATGTGAACAGGCAATGAGTTCCAGTGAGTGCAGAGTAGGCGTGTCATTGACCAGCTGAACAGAATGGTGCTACTTGAAGTCGGCTTGGGTTTCAATTTTCTGGAAGAATGAGTTGCGTTGCTTGAGTGACCGGCATTGGGCCTTGCGAAGGATGAATCATATTAGGAGGCAGGACCTCACAGGCGTGCCCCTGTGAAGGTTCTTGCCTTGGAGCAGCCACCCCAGGATGGGGCAGGATACAGGGCAGCTCAAGAGTACAACCGGTGAGCTGTAGGCCTTTCACGGGTGGCTGGCTCGTATTCTCTTGGATCTCCAGACCACACCAAGGAGGTAATAAACATAAACTAGCACGCAGCATGCACCTTTGGAAACAGGGAGGAGGGCAGTAAGAGTCCGTACATATTGAGCCGCCATATAAAGTCAACAATTCTCTGGGTTTGTCTGGGTGCTTGTCAGCCGCTACCTATGTTACTGGTAAGCTCTGGCCCTAATCCAAGCAGTCTATCGGAAGATGTGAGGATCTTAGTTTAAAAATAACTAGGGCACATTTCTGCTTTGGATTCCCAGGGAAGAGAGTGAAAGGATGAACCTATGATGATGCACTTCACTATCTCATTGATCGGGATGTGTTGCTGTATAAGGAGGCCTCTGGGATCATGAGTAGTGCATGGGGTAGCTAAATATGAGGAATACCATAGAGGGCTCTTTAATCATCAGAACCCTTCACTTTATTTGCCCTGTGTCGGTGTGGAGCCAGTGATTCCCATGTGTGTGGGTATGTAGTTTGACCGTAGACTAGGTCCCGATGGGGTAGGTGAACCTTATCTCCCAGAACAGGCTCCTCTTTAAATTCCCACATTGTGGGAGTTCAGTCCACAACTTCATATTATAACCTCCCCAGAGAACAGAGAACATTGTCTGTGCTCCTTTGAGAGGGAGTGTGTCAGTAATGCACTTTCATGAGTGTTGCAGATCCAAATAGAGATGCTAGGATTAGTTCAGTTGTCAGGGTATACAGCACACGAGTATGGCATGCACTGTATGCACCCACTCGTAGATGAGAAAAGCCCACTCTTCCTCACATCACACTTGGTGTTTCTTAAGAGGAGGATGGAGTTAAACCATGCACTGTGACTCTGATTCAACTTAATGGCAACAACAAGTAACAATGAGTTACACCTGTAAAATAGCAGAGGAAGGACTTTGTGTCTGGCCAGCTGGAAGAAGAATGAGGGAACAAGGATTCACGTCATCGAATAGAGTGAAGTCATCTAATTGGAGGTTGTCAATTTTTCTGATACATGGTTCTAGGATTGGTCTTCTCCTGTGACGTCCAGATGGCTTTTCACAATTTTTTTGTGCACCTAAATCACTTCGTGTCATAGGACCTAAAGTAGTCCTCCTCTAGGTAGACACTTCTTGGTGTAATTGGGGTTCTTGTTTGACCTTTCCTAGTCCTGCCCTATTTTCTGTTATTGGGGCCCTCAGTAAACCTTTCCTAATCCTGCATTGCTTCCTGTCACAGGGGCTCATGGTAGATATTTCCTAGCCCTGAAGCACCTCCTGTCACTGGTGCTTGTGGTAGTTGATTCCTAGTTCAGCAGTATTTCCCGCCACTTGTGATCATGGTTGACGCTTTCCAGTCCTGCAGTGCCCCCTGTTCCTGGGGCTCACAGTAGACATTTCAAAATCCTCCAATTCTTCCTGACACTGGGGCTCCTAGTAGAGGATTGCTAGTCGTGCAATACTTCCTCTTATTGGGGCTCCTGGTAGAAGTGCCTAATGCTGCAGTACTTGCTGTCACTGGAGCCCTTGTTCGATGTTTCCGAAAGCTGCAGTACTTCCTGCCACTAGGGCTCTTGGTAGAAATTTCCTCATCCTGATCTATTCTTTGTCACTGAGGATCTTGGTAGAAGTTTCTAGCCCTGCACTGGTTCCTGTCACTGAGGTCCTTTTTAGAGTTTTCCTTGCCATGCAGTACTTCTCATAACTCGGGGTCTTGGTAGACAATTAATCGTTCTGCACTAATCCTGTCACTGGGGCTCATGACAGTCCGGCACGGCTTCCTGTCACTGGGGCAAATATTTGACTTTTCCTAGTCCTGCAGTACATTCTGTCACTGGGGCTTGTGGTAGACGCTTCCTTGTCCTGCAGTACGTCCTGTCACTGAGGCCCTTGTTAGTCGTTTCCTAGACCTGCAGTAGCCCATGTCACCAGAACCTTTGTTAGACACGTCCAAGTTCACACCACGTTTGTCATTGGGTCGCCAGGTAGATTTCCTAGTCAGATACTACTGCCTGTCACTTGTGCCCTTGGTAGCTGCCTTATAGGCCTATGCATCTTCCTTTGCTGAAATTTTCCAAAGTTCTCTCCTAGGCTCACAAAGTTTCTTCTTAGTTGGACCTTTGCTAGACAGCTGCAAGGCATACACCACTGCCTGCTACTGATTTTTGTCACTGCTTTTTTATTCTGCTGCTCTTTGCTAGTGTGGACATGACAAGGGGCTCATGAACGAACCTTGAAACTCACGTTTATTATTCATATATTTTGATGGGAATTTTGGAAGTGTTGTGCAACACACTTTGCTTTATCTGCAGTCTTATGCTACTGTTTGGGGATTAAGTAGATTGAATTGTGTTAGTACTCAGTCTGAATGACATGGTGTGTGGACATTTCTGTGCCATAGGATGCCAAAGAGAAGATTGAGAAGATTGAAAAGGTTTTACAGGACACCCAGGCAGGTCATGACTTGCGCTCTAGCCGAGACCTTTTGAAGAACCACCGCCAGCTGGAGAACGAGACACGTGAGCTTGCCGACAAGATGAATTCCATTGTATCCCATGCCCAGAAAATGGCCACCAACCATTTCAACTCTCAGGGAATTATGGAAGAAACACAAAAATATCTGAAATGGTGAGACTCTTTATCAGTGCCACAGCTGTATATTCGTTATAGTTTTGTTATATAGTAAAGCAGAAAAGAAACACACATTTACACTTATCTGATATATTTCAGTAAGAGTTTCTGCTGAAATAGAAACAATGTTGCAATCAAATATTTTAATAGTATATGGAAAAAGGAGGAAACTTAATTAAATCCGATTTGTATCTGTTTTTGGCAGTATTAAATAGTACGGCAGTGTCTGACCCGCAGACTGAGGATAGGTGCTTCAGTGTCACTTTTTAGAACAGTGGGTGTGACATTTCATGCTTCAATAACAGCCTAAATAATAATCTGTACCATGTGAAGTGGCTTTGCAGCAAAAGGTTCAATTCACCAAACAACAGGAATTAGCTTTGAATACCTTGTATAGTTGTATACAACAGGGCGGCCCGATATTCAGAATGAGAACTGGGCAAAAGACAGTGTTCCCAACTGGAATATTTATAGAGTTGTGTATTGTTTGCATATAGAATTTTTGCAAATAGCTGTTTGTTTCTTCAATTCTAGTGTTGTTTTTCAAGTGTAATGCATTGGAAATATGCAAATGCAAAGAGTCTAATATGCTAATAATTAAAAAACAAAATGTAGGGAGGTGCCATGAGTTAAAAGAGGTGATGTCCCTTCCTCTGGACAATGGTAGTAAATAGCATATTACACTCTGCGTATCTGCATATATGGTTTATGCATTTTCCCTTGTATTTGTTATAAATAGCTATTTAACCAAAACCAGGTTTCAGAGATTAAAATTGTTCAGTATAGCAAAATCACATTGAAGAGGCCTTGTGACTACTAAGAGAATTGTTTCCATACGTTAACTAATTGTAATGTACAATCTGTGATGCAGTAAAACAGTGTTTTCTAATGTCAAGGTCACTGTACTGTGGTAATACCCTTCAATTTGACCAGTTCGAACTTGGGTTAGTTTGTGCACTTGAAACAGATAACGTTTTATGGGCCCACATTTATTTTCATTGCCTTCTCTTAAAGGTGTCTATATATGTTACTCCAGTATTGACGCTTTCATAGATTCACTTGCTTGAGTCATTCACTTAGTCATGATGTACCAGTCTCCAGTACTTTAAATAGTAATATCAGGGCTGGCTTTAGCGCTGGTGGCGCCAGGTGCGAGAATAATTTTTTGGCGCCCCCAAACCCTCTGACCACCCACTCTCATTCTCTCACTACCACCGGGCATAAGTGCCCCCCATCTCTCCTATCCGAAGTTATTGTTAAACACAGAGCACCCCTGAGTTTGGCTCCCCCCTCCACAGGTCAGCGCCCAGTGCGGCTGCACCAGTCGCACTGCCCTAAGGCCCTGATAAAAGTAGACGGATAGGTATAGACTAGAAAAGGCCTAGGCCTCACAGCTTATTAACCTATCATAGTCATTATTAAAAAAGCAACCAAGTTTTGCCTTAGCCAATCAGCATCGACCACCCTCTAGAGCACCCCTGAGAGAAGTTCAGAACCTCAGATTTTCTACCGCATGTTGTGCTAGGGAGTCTCCTCTGAGCTCCGTTCAGCTTTTCTCATCTTCAAGAAGATTCTCTGGACTTCAACTTTCAGGAAAGTGACTTTATTTGATATATTGTCTCAATCAGATATATATCTACTCTTTATATCTGTTGTTTGCCACAAAGTCAGAGTCATGTCAGAAAAGGCAAAAAAGGCTCTCTTTAGTGCGTGTGCCACTTGTCTGAAGAAGAGACTATGTGGAAGACCCTTGCAAAGAGTGCATTTATTGTTTATATCCTTCTCATAAGTCGTCTGACTGCAAGATATGTTGCACCTTTTCGAATAAGACTCTCAGAGGCCATGAGGGAAGGCTTCTTACTTGGCTCCAAATAATGAAGACCAGGTCTGACCCTGTGGTAGGCTCAGAGACCGAGCAGTCTACCTCATCAAAGATTTCCCTCAAAAGAGTGAGGTATTCATCACACTCTGTCAAGGAACCCCACTACAAATGTGCTAAAAAGTCCTCTCAGAATGTCTCCTCAGGGCACAGTAAGGGGTCTCTCAAGAAAGAACATCCTTATAAGTCTGTATTTGTTCCAACAACTCCACCCCCAGGCCTAAAACTGACTTTTAAAAACCCTTCTTCAGAGCCATCTATAAGTTCTCTGCCACTCAGGAGGGATTTGCCGTCGACAGCAAGGGGATGCACCCTAGTGACGTCAATGTTGAAATTGTTTTCCACAGCCCAGTCAGCATCGACGACATCCCTGTCATTGTCAATTAAGGCCCCGATTTTGTCAACTATCCCTCTAGCATTGTCAACGAGGATCTCCTCACTGTCACTGAAATTAAAGCCGCAGATGGAGAAGTTGCTGTAGATGAGATCGTCGTCGTCATCGTCAACGAAGGCAGTACCGCCAACGCAAACATCGTCGTCGACAAAGACACTGCCTTCGATGAAGCCGTCATTGACGAAGATACCGTCGTTGATGAAGATACCATCGTCGTTGAAGATACCGTCGTCAACTAAGTCAAGTTGCTGACGAAGTCACGGACTAAGGCATCAACGTCGACAAAGATACTGACGTCAATGGAATCGTTGTCGACAAGGAAGAAGATGCTGCAGGAGGAGGGCACACAGTTGTCAAGCCCATCACTGTCAGCGTTGACACAGCTGTCGACGGAGACTATCTCTTCGGCGAAGGCCGTAAATCATCAACATCAAGGCCAGGAGCTAAATCACCTTTGTCAATGACTACCGTCTTACCAGGGGAGATAGATATTACCCCAGAACATACGTCACCAAGTAAAATTACGCCTCTTTTATGCACTCATCTTTTGGAAACAGAGGATTCGGAAGAGGAAGGCCCCTTTGGACCTGCATTTAGTCCATCAGATTTGCATGTCAAATATCAGCCAGATGGCGATGAGGAGCAGGAGCAAGACTGCTATGGTCAAGTTTACCATGCACAACATGAGCCAGACCGTTAGTACTATCAGCAGGAGACGGTGACCGTGCCTTCTGCCTTAATTTCAGATCTTTAGTTTATGTTTGAGCACTACTCAGTTTATGCTTGAGTGCAGAAATCCACTCCTACCAGACTGCCACTCCCAAATACTCTGCAGTCTGTTCCTCTCCAGGAAACAGTTTCTTCAGATGAAGAACGTGAGGAGGAAGAACTTTGCGACAAGGGTGCAGAATGGGATAATTATTCAATCTCTCTGCCTCCTTCACCAACACCTCCTCCAGTAGACTCTCCATCAGAGGATATAGGAGGTTTTCATAATCTTCTAGAACATGCAGCAAAAAGATTTGCTTTACCACTCCCTTCAAAGCAATCCGACTGTTTCCTTTATGATTTAAAGGAACCCTACCATAAATCCGTTAGAGCCATACCAATTATTGATTACATCTGGGAGGAAGGGTATGCGGATTATGAAGATGCAGTGTCTATACCAGTGGTGCTTCCACGCCTTAACAAAAGAAACAAAGCCACAGACAATGCACCAGCGGGCCTTAGGATTCAGTGGTTCTGCGGGCGCTCAACGGCACTCAAAAAATCTGGCAGCACCCCTTTAGGCTCCTCCTGATAAAGATGGCAGGCGTCTAAATTCAATTGGAGAGTGCTTTTCATCAATGTCAGCATTGACAGTGAGAGCGGCAAATTCTCTGGCGATCTTAGGGCGCTATGATTGCCAGATGTGGTAAGACTTCACTCCCTACATGGATCAACTCCCAGAGGATGCTAAAGAAGAGGCAAAAAAGATATTACACAAGGGAGAAAGAACATCCAACGAAATAATAGATTCTGACATGGATGTTGCCATCACAGGTTTCAGGCAGTTGGCAGGAGCGGCGGTTCTCAGAAGACAGGGTTGGCTTAAAGCCACCTCATTCCGTCCTGAGGTTCAAAATAAAATCGTAGCCCTCCCATACGATGGAGAGGATGTTTTTGGGAGTCAAGTGAAAGAAGCCCTCAAAACGATCAAGGCAGACACAGATACTGCCAAATCTTTAGGGATGTTCCAATTTCGGAAACCTCCTTTTCGTGGTTTCCCGGGGAAAGGGCAACAATCCTATAGGGGAGACTATCAGCAATACCGATATCCTGCATACTTATCCAGTCACCAGCTTTATCGTTCCCACTTCCAGCAAAATCAGCCTCCACAGACATCCTATGTTAGAGTGAACAGAAGAAAGCTAGCACGAGCAGGCAAGGATGGGGACTGTAGACAATGATATCGTACGGGCACCGGCTCCAACCCCTTCACTACACTCTCCTCATTCTTTCCCATCAAAAACCTCCAACTCTACAGGCAAAATTTCCAACCACCTCTTCCAATGGCAAACTATTACAATGGACAAGTGGGTTCTACGCCTGATACAATTTAGACACACACTTGAATATATCCCAAAACCATCTACAACCCCACCGCAGCCTTTTCACCAAAACATCTCACAGCTCTTCAGCAAGAGATCAAAATAATTCTTTCCAAACAGCAATAGAGAAGGTCCCAGCCTTCCAAAGGGGCAAAGGTGTCTACTTCCATTTCTTCTTAATCAGAAAGAAGTTAAGGCAGTGCCAACCAATTCTCAACCTCAGAAGCCTCAATCATTACCTGATAAAAAGCAAACCTTTCAGATGATTTCTCTGCAGGAGGTTTTGAGAATTTTAAACCAATCCAATTACATCACCTCATTGGACCTCCAAGACGCACTGGAAATGACTGAGGTTTTAGGTTGCCGGACGCCATCTTCAGTTCAAAGTTCTCCCGCTTGGTCTCAAATCAGCAACCAGGATTTTCACAAAGTTCCTTGCGCCAGTCGCAGCATTCCTCAGGCAAAGCCAGCATCAGGTCTTCCTATATTTGGATGACTGGCTGATAAAGGCCCCTCCTGAGTCAGCAGCGTGAACATCAATACAAGCCCGCACAGATCTTTTCAGTGGAGTGGGTCTTACTCTCAATCTGGAATAGTCCAAACGGACCCATTGCAAAAGATTGTCTTTCTAGGAGCAAAGCTAAACACGGGGTGCTTAAAAGCATATCCTGCGGAAGAACGGTAACAATTACTTCTTATGCTAGCGGCATCCATAAGAAGAAGAAAGTCTCTTTCTGTCCGATTATACAAGTCACTCTTGGGAATGATGTCTTCATGCATACCTCTGATCCCATTTTGTCGCCTCAAAATGCGACCTATCCAGGAGGAGCTGGACAAACAGTGGACACAATACAATGGCTCATTTGACAACATTGTCACGGTAACCCCACAAATGCTAAAGGCCTTGGAGTGACGGATAGACAAGAACCATCTGTCAGTAGGGCTGTCTCTCAAGCTCACGTTGGCACCCTTTGTAATCACCACGGATGCGTCCCTGGAGGGAAGGGAAGCTTACCCCCGAGAGCTACAAGAAAGCGGCAAGTGGCATCGGACTCAAAGTCAATCACACATAAAAATGGTGGAATTAAAAGCAGTCCATATAAGCCTTTCTTCCCAGAATACAAGGTTTGTCAGTGCTTGTCCGAACAGACAATACCACAATGATGCATTACATAAACAGACAGGGCGGCGCATGATCTCGCCGACTTTCCAGAATGGCACGGAGTTTATGGGAATGGGCTATAACTCACAAAATCTGTCTCCAAGCAAACATGTTCCAGGCACACAAAACACAATTGTGGATACACTCAGCAGGCTTACAACATTGTGCCACGAGTGGAACTACATCAACAGACCCTGCAGAACATCTTCAGCCGCTTGGACACTCCAGAGCTAGATCTTTTCTCAACTCTCCGGAATCGCAAATGCAGGTATTATGCAAGTTGGCATCTTCAGCGGGTGTCATGGGGGAATGCTTTTTCGATTGCATCTTTTTCTACGCTGTTCCTCCCAATCCTCTTCTCCTAAGAGTCATTAGGGAGATAAAGAACGAGCCCTGCAGGCTGATACTCATTGCTCCAGCATGGCCACACTGGTACTCTCAGGTTCCGCACATCCGACTACCAGTATTCTCCAACCTCCTCACAATGAACCAGGGAGAGATCCTACATCCGGAACCCTGACACCTCCACTTATCGGCATGGCTCTTGAGTTCAATGAGTTCCAGCATTTGAACATTTCTGATGACTATATATTGATCTTGGCCGGAGCCAGAGCGGATAGAACCAACAAAACTTATTGCTTCAGGTGGAAGCATTTCTGTATCTGGTGCTGCCAAGTAGGAATATATCAGTTGTCCTCCTCTCCAGACCAACTCTTGCGATACTTCCTACAATTGCGCTATCAGGCTCGGCACATAGTTCTATAAAGGTCCATCTACCAGCGATTTCCCACTACAGAAGGACACTTTCCTCTCTACCTTTGTGGTCTTCCGGATAATCAAGGAATTTATCAAAAGTTTGTTTCGTGCCTATCCTCCTGTATGGCCTCCAATTCCAGCATGGCAGTTAAATGCAGTTCTTTCACAATTGATGATGCTCCCTTTCGAGCTGATTCACAGGGCAGAGATAAAGTTCCTATTGTGAAAGTTAGCTTTACTTGTTGCCCTGACGTCTCCCAGAAGAGCAAGTGACATGCAGGCATTTGTTATAGAAGAACTATTTTTACAATTCAAGTCTGACGGTCTTCTCCTCCACACAAATCCAAAATTTATACCAAAGGTTCCTTCAGACTTCAATTTGAATAAGCCAGTGGTACTAAAGAATTTCTTCCCAAATCCACAGACTGCTGCAGACAGCCCTTCATTCGCTAGATGTCAGGCGTTGCCTTAAGTTCTATCTGCAAAGAACAAAACCCTTTCGCAAGACTTCTCAATTATTTGTTGCATACAGCGCTCCAAGGAAAGGTTTCCCCCTTTCTAAGCAGAGTATTTCTAGATGGATATCCAGTGCCATACCATTTAGCCATCGCAAAGCTCACAGACCACTATCCTCAAGGGTCCGGGCTCACTTAACGAGAGCTGTGTCTACCTCTGCAGCATTATTTGTGGGCGTGTCACTTCCTGAAATTTGCGAAGCAGCAACGTGGAAGAATAGACACATATTTACATGGCATTACTGTTTGGATTCAACAGTCCTAAAGGACACAGCGGTGGGACAAGCAGTGCTTTTCATTCTATTTAGTTAAGGTGAGCCATCCCTGTATAGCCTCCTGCCTTTCATTGCTATACCACATTTTTGTACCATAGATTATTTGCACTCTTTAATGGTTAAAGGAATTTAGTTCTGAATTGTTACTCCTATGATTGTGATTAATATGCTGCTTTCTGTTTCCTTAAAGATCTGCCATGGCATCGTCCTGTTAAGTTGTTCAAGGCCATTATAAATGTGCTACTTAACTGCTAGCTACTCTGATTCAAGCATGTTAATCTAGATAGATAGATAGATAGATAGATAGATAGATAGATAGATAGATAGATACATAGATAGATAGATAGATAGATAGATAGATAGATAGATAGATAGATAGATAGATAGAATGAGGGCGATAGATAGAGTGAGGGCACTAGATAGAGTGAGAGCGATAGATAGATAGAGTGAGTGCGATAGATAGATAGATAGATTGAGGGCGATAGATAGAGTGAGGGCGATAGATAGATAGATTGATAGAGTGAGGGGCGATAGATAGAGTGAGGGTGGTGGGTGATGGACGTGGTGGTGATGGACATTGTTGGTGGTGGACATGGTGGTGGTCGACATGGTGGTGGTATACATGGTGGTGTAGGATGTGGTGGACATGGTGTGGTGGACGTGGTGGTGGTGGACGTGGTGGTGATGGATGTGGTGGTGGTTCTAGTGGTAGAGGTGGTGGACATGGTGGTGGTGGTAGATGTGGTGGTGCTGGACATGGTGGTGGTGGACGTAGTGGTGGTGGACGTAGTGGTGGTGGTGGACGTAGTGGTGGTGGTGGATGTGGTGGTGGTGGACTTGGTGGTGGTGGTGGATGTGGTAGTGGTGGTGGTGGTGGATTTGGTGGTAGTGGATGTGGTGGTGGTGGATGGTGGATGTGGTGGTGGATGTGGTGGTGGTGGTGGGTGGTGGACGTGTTGGAGGTGGGTGTGGTGGTGGTGGTGGACGTGGTGGATGTAGTGGTGGTGGATGTAGTGGTGGTAGATGTGGTGGATATGGTGGTGGTGGTGATTGTGGACGTGGTGATTGTGGACGTGGTGGTGGTGGATGTGGTGGTCGATGTTGTGGTGGGTGTGGTGGTGGTGGACGTGGTGGTGGTGGACCTGGTGGTGGTGGACGTGGTGGTGGTGGATGTGGTGGTGGATGTAGTGGTGGACGTGGTGGTGGTGGGTGTGGTGGTGGTGGTGGACGTGGTGGTGGTGGACGTGGTGGACGTGGTGGTTGTTGACATGGTGGTGATGGACGTGGTGGTGATGGACATTGTTGGTGGTGTTGAAAAATCAAAGGGGGGAGTGAAGAGGTGGTGCTGGGTGGCACCAAGGTGGGCACGTCCTCCTCTTCCAAAAGTACTATTAATCAACAAGGTCCACCTCACGTAAGGTCACTGTGTATCCTGTTGTTGAAGGAATACACAAAGTGTGTTAAAATACCCCTCACACACCAAAAGGGCCCTTGGTGTCATGCTTCATAATTGGGGTCTTCCCGCCCCGCTGCGGGACGGGGCAGTGCTACTACAAGCGACTACGCTGGAGCACCTTTTTAATGTGAGTGCTATGTGAGTGAATTGGAGTGAGTGTCAGTAGGGTCAGGGGTGATATAAATAAGTGGTGTTAAAAAATACCTGGCCTGGTGATAGAAAAAACTATTTAATAAACACTGGCTGGTATTGTTAAAAAATGTGATTCGGAAAGATAAAGCGGATTAATGGGCTTACTTTCCTGTGCGGGTCAACATGTTTTGGGGCGCCATGCCCCTTCGTCAGGACCGGGGTCAGATCCCCCTGTCACTCACTAATGTCTTTCCACAATAAAAAGATGTATTAAGGTGTATGTACAAAATAGTGTGATGATACTGTTATTATCAATGTGTATAGATATATACTTTATATTTATACAATTCCCTAGCTAATACAGAAATACTGATGTAGTATGCCTGCAAGACAAGAGCACGAGGTTATTAATGCGCGGATCCCATTGCGCTTTTATCTAAGTAACCTGTAATGCTGCTTTTAAGAGTTGTGGCCTGAATGACTTTAATGATGGGGACATTATTGGGCTATTTAAGACAGTCTGAAACTCAATGGAACATGAAAGCAGGGTGGCACTAGGACTGGTTAGGAAATGAGTTGGGACCAGGGTATCTCATCATTAAGGCCAGTGGATGTGGTGGACATAGTGGGGGTGAATATAGTGGTGGTGGATGTGGTGGTGGTGGAGGTGGAGGTGGTGATTGTGGACGTTGTGGTGGTGGACGTGGTGGTGGTGGATGTGGTGGTGGATGTGGTGGTGATGGTAGTGGTGGTGGACATGTTGGTGGTGGTGGTGGACGTGGTGGTGGTAATCCTGCAGTAGTCTGCCAGCAGAATGTGCAAAATTCAGCAGCGCCTCTAGGCGTTTATTGCAATGCATGGACTTCACACAGAATTTGGCATCACGGTATAGTACACAATAAAACATTTCTTAGCACATAATTAAATAAGAAGCTCAAAAGAGCTCTTTCGGCATCTCTGGCAAGTGTGAATGAACAGCACCATAACCCTCTAAGAAACGAGACTAGAACCGGTAGGAATGCGTACAGTGTAGTTTCTGTAGGACTTCTGTAGGACTTTCCGAAAGTGACCCTAATAAGGACATAACTAAACCTTTCATGTCTATTTTACAACATCTGATAGCAAAAGACTGGGATCCAATGATGAAAGCGGAGGTGACACCAAAGCAGCAGGAAGCAACAATATAATTTATGGGCGCATTACCTCGGCTGTTTAATCGGGTGTGATCTTGGGCATGACAGCCTTCAGCGAGCAAAGCCAGAAACGGCTGGGGGCGGGGGAGCGGATTCCTTTGAAGTCTGATGCCGGCTGCAAGCAAACCAGCATGAGTGAGGAGAGAGGCAAATGTTGTGTGATGTGCACACGCCCGCACACATGCACTGTAGGCAATCCGCCTTTGGGTGCATTTTTGAGAGCCCTTACTTAAGTCTCGCTGAGAACGCATGCGCGTTTGCTCAGCGAGACCTAAAAAATGACGCAGCACAGCGCAGCTAAACTGCTTGCAGCGCCACTCTGCGCCATATCGTGGTAAATATGCCCCCCTGTGTCACAAGTGGGACGAGGTTATCATCAGGAACGGTAGTCAAACCTATTGCGAGTTGTCACAGTTCTAAACACGTTGTTGGAGTCCTATTAAGAGCTAAGGTTATGGAGATTTAAATAACATGATAGCACCAGTGGCGGCTGGCATGTCCCGAGGGTGGTGCTGTGGGGAGGCATATAACAAAATACAAAATAAAAGTTAATTACCTTTGTCACGAGCGCGACGTCCTCCTCGATCCTTCTCTCCTTGAGGCAGGCAGGCTCCCGACTTCCAAGCCAATCCTGGTGCTGCTCTCATGTAGCAGGAGAGCAGCGCTAGGTTGGTGGGATCATCCTCTATCAGCGCTCACAAGAGCACTGGAGGCTTTTGCTTTCTCTAACCCAGATATCTCAAGACAGCTGGGTTACAGAGGTTTAAAATGTGCATGCCTGGCTGGCCATTGCAAAACAGCCGACCAAAGAGACATGCACGTTTTAAACTCGAGAGCACAAAGCTCCTTGCTGCCATTCAGCAGCAAAGGCCCCCCCCCCTGCAATGACGGTCATGTCGGGACAGGTAGGTTGCTAAAAAATAAAATGGTAATAAATAAACTTTTTCACCATTTTTATCTTTCAGCTCTGGCCTTGGTGTTTTGTTTGTGGGGCGATCTCCTCTGCTCAAATGGAGGAGCCGCCCCGGGATGGCAGCCTGAGAGATTGTACATCAGTAAAAATGTGCAATGTTGGTTGCTTCTCGCAGATGGTTGCAGAACGCTGCTGCTCAGCCATATCTGTTGAACAATTTGCCAAATGTCCCACTACAGTCCTTGTGTATTCACACACACAGAAGATCCCAAGGTTTAATGTAATCTTCTTTCTCACTCCCTTCAGGTTCGAGTCTTTGCAGGAGCCTCTGGCACGGAGACGAGAGTTGTTGCAGGCCAAGGTGGACGAGTTTCAGTTCTATCACTACTATGACTTGGAAATGAACTGGATCGGCGAACGAATGCCAATTGCCAATTCCACAAACCGAGGCAAATCTCTCGACTCAGCGCAAAGTCTCCTCCAGAAACACAAGGTATTTGTCTCTCTTTTCCTTCATCTCCTCTAGATGATGTTAAGAGCCTCTAAGCTCGAGGCTCTAGTTATCACTGGCCAACTGGAAGTAATTCAAGCATTGCGCAAAGATTATATAACACAGTGCATTTATAACCAGCAAAATAATAATGTAGAACGATGGGGATAATTGGACATTCTGAAAACAGAGTGGACTTGGGGAAAAACAGATAGCAAATGGTGAGAAGAGGAGAATAACTGTGCACAGCAAGCTTTTCAATGGTGAGTAATCTGTCTGAAAGAGCAACATGGTTTCAATATTTAGGGATGCGTCATTTAGCAGGATTTCTTATCATAAGGCATATATAGAATTCCACCGGTGAGAAACGTGTGACTCATGATAATATAAGTGGCTGGAGCAGGGAGATGCCAGGGCAGGCCAGAGTGGCCCAGGACAAAGGGTTGTCCCTTGGTGGTGTTTAACAGCCTGCAGTAAGCTGCTGCGATGGCTCATGCTCCAGAAATAAGTATGTGACATTCAGCCACAGGGTCGAATCCCTGTAGAAGGACACAATAGCCGCCCTTGATAAGGTCGAGGAAAGAAACACACCTCTAATGGGTAATTCTAGTCCTGCTGTGAACTTTATGAAGCGCCTAGACACTTTAGATTTAGTATTGTGTGCTTTATAACATTAGATTTATTATTCATATTATCGTTATTAGAGGTAGTTTGAAGGCAGTTGGACGAGTAAGACTAATAGCAAGAATATCTCCAAAGCTACTACAAAGGTAAGATTGAAAATCATTAACATTTGAATAATGAAGTGTACTGTACAAAGCACACTGCTGAGGGGTTAAAGCATCCTGCTAATTGAGTTTTCTTTGGATTGTGAGTCAGTAGGAGTAAGAAGTGACTGGATGCTGCTGGAGTGGTGTGGTTTCACGTAGCCAATCACACAGTGCTTTGTGAATTTTGCAGATGAACAATAATAATAATAATAATCTTTTAAAAAAAAATAATACGGATCGTTAAGGAGGGTCAAACAGAGTTCTCAAGTGCTTGCATATCAGGTGTAGGTAAATAACCCATACCTTACTATTTTTACTTTACTATCTGGTAAGTGAATATGACTGCAGTCAGAGGACCAGACCGTGTGCCCGGTGGACACAGCCATGCAGGCCTACTGTGCGAAGTGAGAGTGTGTAAAAGAAAAGCTAAAGTTGTGCCTTCACACACAAACAGTATTCACATTCAATAAGAAATGTAAATTCGAATGAGAACCAAACATAATTACGACTCCACATAATACATTTCTTCTGTAATATCCCTGCCTTACCATTTATAATGATTATAATAATAAATGTCATATTAATAGTTTACTGAGCAGGGCCCGAATTATTAAAAGGGCATATTTTCCTCGTTTGCACTATCGCACCGCTTTAAACACGTGTGCCCTATTGTGATGAATGCGCTGGCCTCAGGGCAGCTGCGACTCGCACTGCCCTGGCGACCGCTCATGCAAGCGAAATACAGAGCAGCTGTTTAAAAGTTTCTCCGTGTTTCACAGTGAAGGCGGCATCCCGCTGCGCATTCAAGAGGGATTAGAGATCCCCTTGCAGGAGGGTGCAGTGAGTGACTGCACCCTCCTGAAGGAGGATATCTGGAGGGTACATGTGCCTCCCTTTCACCCCTCGAGAGAGCTGCCCTCAAGGGATGCACTGACAGTGCTCCACCTTTTTGTGGCGCTCTTCGAGTGTGCATCCTAAGGACATGATTGCCTCTGCGCCCTGGTTGGTAATACGGAGCAGGCGCAGAATCTGAGCGATTCCCTCATTTGCATGAGGCCACACCTACATGCAAATGAAGGAACACCCTCTCACAATAGCATTGGCAATACATGTGTGCCCGTGCTATCAGTATTACAGAAGGGGGCACATAAGCGTTTGTGGCCTCTTCTGTAATACCGAAGTGCTTCAGGGAACGTTCAAGGCCATTGTGCCCTCGGAGCACTCTCTGTAATACGGACCCTGGCGCACGAAACATGGCAAGACTTTCAGCCGACAGTACACTTGAAGCACAGTGATTGCTCTGAAGGCTTACAGATTCCTGCCAGGCAGGTGGGGATCTCTCTATCTCGCTGGCAGTGCCTCCCCCAGCGAAGCAAAAGTCATAGGCTCAACTGAACTGGTAGGTCGGCTTCTTGGCTGCTGGGTTGTCCGCCACCCTCTAAATGAGCATATCCCCCTTGTCTTATCAAGCTGAAGCTGTACAAAAATTAGGATAAAGATTGGTGCTTGACTTCAGTTAGATATTGGGGGTAGCCTCTGCTTGTACCTACTGTCTGAAAACAGTATGGGGAAGCATGCACAATATGGACCAAGGCTAAACTACTGTACTGGGACATATCTAGTTTTGTTACCCTTCCCTAAAAGCTGCTGGTTGTGCAAAACAATGCAGGTTGGCTACAAATTATTCATGCTATAACCATTCCTAAGTGTTATAATTCCCTGTTCTTAACTGTGTATTACAATGGTTACTATAGACACCTATATATATATATGATTATACATATATTGTTTGCAGCACTTGGTATCCTCCCTCTCCCCTCCCTTTCCATCCCTGTTGGAAGGCTCTTCATTAGCTACCTAAACAAGCTAGAGTGTCTTCAAAGTGTTCTTTAACATTTCCTACTCATCCTTAGAGCTATTGCAAGTCAGTCTTCCATTCATTTTACATAAACATATCAGCTTCAGCCAAGAAGACCTCTGCACATGACCACATCCTTCAAACTGCTGTTTCAAAGACTTTTAAGGACTATGCTTGGAGGACACTTTTGCTTAATGCTGATTTCTTCTTTTTGTAATTCCCTCCATCTAGCGCACAGAAATCATCCCTCTTAATGCTGTTTCATATGAAGATGAAGATGTTAATTTATAAACAATTCTTGTTTTTATGTTTAATAACATGGCTCCTTTGATTTGAACCCTTCCTAATGCTTTATACATTGAGACTGTCCAATCTTCTTTCTTCCCACTTCATTTTCTGTAACACCTCTGCCTATAGCACCCTCAAATACCCCCCCCCCCCGCCTCTCGATTTTGCTTTTTTTTTTTTAATGATGATCCATTCTTTTTACCGCTTGTTCCCTCTCCTTTTCTTACCCACTTTTTATACATTTCTTCCATATTACCTTCAGGAGCTGCAACTGGAAGTCAATGCCCACAAACCACAGGTGTTGAAAGTTTTGGAAATCGGCAAAGGCATGAATGCATCCAAGCATGATTCTGCCCAGAAGATTGAGGAAGCATGCAAGGATCTCAAGTACAACTGGGTCGAACTCGAGAAGGCATGTGAGGAGAGGACTAAACTTTTGCAGTACGCTGTTGGGTTGCAGCAGGTATGGCACAAATAATATGTAGATTTAGCTGTAGAGGCATAGCCTCCAATTCAATAGGGTGAGTCTAGCATTGTCCTGGGATCATATTATAGGGGTCTTCTTATCTGCTGTTTTAAATTTAAAACAAAACATTTCAAAAGAACTTGCAGTATAACAAGATCTAATAAAGCCAAAGTCAAATTACTGGCTTGTTTACTGCTAAATTATTTTGGATATACAAAACCATTAAAATATATGTTTTGCTAGAGCAGCCAAAGCACCATAGGGCCTCTTATTAGGTGAGGATTCACTGAAGCAAGTCCACAGAATTGTTTTACATGACATCTGTATTATTATTGTGGGATCTAAGGCACTTTCACTATTCACATGTATAAATGGCAATGCCAAGCACATGCCACCGGTGAGTCTGACTACAAGTACTCAATATGCACAAGACCAGACAGACACCTACCCAACTTTTTTTAGGTCCTACTGTAAGCTTGTAGTAATTTTGCTATGCCACATAAAAAGTTTTTTTTTGCACTTTTATCCAGGAAGGGGATGTGGAGAATATGTATGTGGGTGTATTTTAGTTTTCAGGGCATGGGGACCAAGTCCCTGAATCCTAAAATGGCTCCCTAAACATTTCTCCTCATGTTGTGGCCTATCAATCACAGCGTTCAGTCTCTCAGGACTAATCCCTGTCCCACGGGAACAGCTAATCAGAATGCTTCATTGGTAGCATTTTCCCTTGGGACTCCCTCAGCAGTACCACCTCGCCAAATATGTACACATTTTAAAGCTTAACTTCTCTTGCACGGCTGGACAGACTTTCACCAAATCACAAACATCATGCTTCTCCCATATTGGGGTAACTTTCATAGATTCATATGGTTGAATCATTCCCCGTCATCGAAGTGGGAGTCCCATGGCATCATAGTACAGCAGTGTGTATCAGTATAATAGGCTGTAAAGGGAATGCAAGATTCAGCTTAATAGCTTATCTATGTCCTTTTTTAAAGCGGGCCAAAGTTGAACAATGACCAATCAGGCGACAGCGTCATTAGAACACTCCCAACAGAGGCATCTTCCCTCAGGTTTTCATCCCACGTCGTGTGGGAGGGAGTCTCCATGAGCTCTGCTCTTCAGATTTGGTGATTTCCAAATTGTTTTTTTCTCTGTTCCGGTATTTTAAAACATGTCTAGAAAGGACTCTTTAGAACGTGTGCCACCTGTGGTAAGAAAAGGCTTCAGTCAGAGGACCTTCATGAGGAATGTATTTATTGCCTTCATCTGTCACACAAGGTGAGAGACTGCAAGATATACAGAACTTTTTGTACCAAAACCCTGAAAGACCGTGAGGCAAGACTGTCATAGGGGTTTAAGAAACTTAAAACCAAAACTGCCATCGTTTCTGAGGAGGAAAGTAGCGAGTGTCCTGTCTCCTCAATGACTTCCAGAAAAAGGTAAAAGGCTTATCATGAGTCCCCTCACAGAAGCAAGAGAGCCTTTAAATAGACCCACCATGGATCTACACAAGGCTCCTCTCATGAGGAAACATGAAAAAGGGCTTCCTCACACTCTGAACCTGAGCCTTCTACTCCATCCATAGCCCTCCCATTGACACCTAGATCCTCCTCTGAACCAGATTAAAAAATGCTCAACTTCACTGAAAAAATTTGAGCACTGTATCAATACTGTCGACCACTGCATTGGCGTCAGTACCACCATCGACAAAAAACTGATCGGCGACGCTGTCAATGAAACAGCCATTGGAGAAGTCCTCCTCATTGTTGACAAAGTTCAAACAGAAGAGGCCACCAATGCTGCTTTTGTCCACACCATCAACGCTACCGTTTATGACCTGAGAATTTTGCCATATCCAGAAAGTGTTCACCCTCAATACACATCTCCTGGTAAAGTGTCCTCACTACCACCCAGCCACATGCTGGATCTTAAAGAATCAAAGGACAATGATCAAGGAATGTTTGATGTAGCCCAAAGCCCCTCAGTCAAATATCAAGATGAAGGGGAGGAAGAGGAATATTATGAACTGGCTTATCAAAGCCACCACTGTATGTAGCAATATCATCTATTGCTCCTCCTCCGCCACCAACAGGCATGGTCCAAGTTCCTCTTGCTTTGGTGCAAGACCCACAAAGCATGCTACAAAAATATTACAAGCGATTTCCAACATCAACTGAAGCACAACAACCACCTACAGTGGTACCTACGCCAGCACCTAAATCGACAGACCATATACCTCCTCCACCTGCACCAAGATGCCACCACAACCCCACATCACGATGTGTACTCGGGAGAATCTGTCCACAGCAGATGATGATGATGATGATGACGGTGATGGGGATAGAGAAGAAGGTAACATAAAGGACAATCTAACCATCACCAATGAAGGGAAATGATTACCTCATTCCTCTACCTTCACCTCCAGCTCCACAACCATTGGATTCCCCACTAGAATATACTGGGGGTTTTCACACGCTTATGGAAAGGGCAATAATGGTTTCCAGCTCCCCATTACTGTTAATCAATTGGACTGTTTTATGTACGATTTCAGAGAGCAATACAGAAAAACAGACAGAGCAAAACCGAATTCGGATTATATCTGGGAGGAAGGAGGAAAAATAATTAAAATACCGGTGACTGCGTTCTCCCTAGAATAGACAAAAAATATTAAGCACCAGAGGACTCACCTGCCTGTTTGAACGCACATCTAAAACCTGATTCGGTTTTTACTCAGGCTGCATAAGTCTAAAATCCATCCACCCCAAACTCTTCCCACCATGACAAGGAGGGCAGGCAACTGGATAACATTGGAAAGAGCACTGCTGTCAGGAACAGCTGTCCGTGCTGCAAAATCTGGCAATCCTGGGGCAATATGACCACCAAATGTGGTCAGACAGCGCCGCATATCTGGATATCTTGAGGAGGCAAGGAAGCTGAAGCTACACACATTTTGCAGGGAGGCGAAAAGGTAGCATCTGAAATTATTATCTGAGCAATGTATATTGCATCCATAGGATTCCGACAGTTGGCAGGATCAGTTGTCCTTCGTGCCAGGATTATCTCAAGGCCACATTATTCCAGCCAGAGGTTCAAACTAACCCGTTATTCGGGAAGCATGTCAAGGACACCCTGCAGGCTATAAAAGCGGACACTGACAAAGCCGGTTCCCTAGGAACTCTCCAGTCTCATAAGACCCCTTTTTGCTGGACTCGTGGGTGTGGAGTTTAGTCGTATTGTGGAGGATACCAGCTATATCAACCACAGCCCTACCAACAGTCCTTTCTACCAGCCTATCAGCAGCATCAACCCTACAGAGCACCACCGCCAGCAGCCTATTCTAAGCAGGAACTAAGAAGGAGACAGTCTGCTTCTGCCAGAGATACTGCCAGGAAGCAGTCACAGCCTCGAGATGCCGGCCACACTCCCTACTCATCATCCAGTGGGTACAAAAATATTTCTCAATACCTACACAACTGGAGCAAAATCACCACAGACAAGTGGGTTCTAGATCTCATTGCATATGGCCATACTCTGGAGATCATTCAAGTTCTACCTCAAACTCCACCCAAAAGATTCCTCCCACCTCACCTTTAACTTCTTTGCAAGGAGGTTTTATTCATGTTGTCAAAAGGAGCCATAGAACACATTCCACACTCTCAGAAAGGAAAGGGGTTTTGCTCCCATTTTTTCCTAGTGAGGAAGAAGTCAGGGGAGTGGTACCCCATTCTCGATCTCAGGAAACTCAACAAGTACCTGAAGAAGCAATATTTCTGTATGAAATTCTTCACCTTCTCAACCACAGAGATTTTCTAACCAGCCTAGATCACTAAGATGCCTGTTCACCCAAGGCATTGCAAATTCCTCAGATTCACAGTAGCCGGCACTCATTACCAGTTCAAAGTGCTCCCCTTTGGTCTCCGATCCACTCCCCGAATACTTACAAAATGTCTTGCCCCAGTGGCGGCCACATGTGGCAAAACGTCCTTCATGTTTTCCTTACCTGGACGACTGTCTTATAGAGGTTCCATTCTTCCTGCCGTCTTTGAGGGATACTTCCACATGTCTTCACCTCTTTCAAACCCAGGGGCTCATAGTCAACTTCCAGAAGTCTCTCCTTGCCTTCAACAATAGGAAATCTGGACACACTGCTTGACAGGGCATTCTTGTCCATAGACAGGCAAAAGAAACTCTTTCTTGTGGCCCGCTCTCTTTCAGAAAGAGTGTGTGCTTCAGTTTGCCTGGCCACGTTTCTAATGGGCATGATGTCTTCAGCCATTCTCCTAGTGCTTCATGCTGAGCTCAAAATGCAACTTTTCCAAGAAGAACTGAATGCATAGTGGCTCCATGTGGATGGTCAATTTAACGACATCATCCAGATCACACATGTGGTGAAAGCAGCTCTTCCGTGGTGGTCAAGCTCCAGCAATCTCTCTGCAAGGTTATCATTCCTTCTGTCCTTTCAGAATATGTCATTACAACAGACGCTTCTCTAGAAGGGTGTGGAGCTCAATGCAAGATCTTCAAATTCAGGGCATGTGGACTCCAGAGCAATCCAGAATGCATATCAACTTCCTGGGGCTCAGAACAATCTTGCTGGCTCTTCAGTCTTTCTTGCTGAAGATTCAGGGGTCATCCATGTTGATGAGGACAGACACACAACATGTAAATGTAAATGTACAGGAATTTATATAGCGCAAATCACCAAGCGGTTTCTAAGCGCTTGCTTAGGGAACCCGTCCTGGTATTCCCCTGTGAGATAACCCCAGCAGGGTATCCGCAAGGTGAAAGCCAGGCATCCCGCAGCGAGGGGCCGTTGTGGAGATTAAGCAAGCTATTGCCCAGAGTCGCAGAGTGTGAACCCGTGAATCGAGTAGGCACCGGAGCGAGAATTGTCCAGTCAATGGACATTTTTAGGACTCATGCCCGCCGAGCCGGGAATTGAACCCTGGTCCCGGGCTGACCTCTGCTTCCAGGTCTGCCTCCTCTAACCAGTGAGCCACACTTCTCCACTCCACAACAAGTATGCACTACCTCAAAAAACAGGGAAGTACAACATCCAAGATTCTGTCTCAAGAGGGTCAAACTATATGGCAATGAGCACTAGGTCATCAAGTGACCATAAGGGCAGAACATCTCCCAGGATTGCACATCTCTCTAGCAGACACTTTGAGCAGAATGACCGAAAGTTGTCATGTATAGGAACTGAACCAACTAGTTGCCATATTTCAGTTATAGGGCAAGCCCAAACTAGATAGTTTTGCATCTCAAGAAAACAAAAAATACTGGTTTAACACTAGTAGGTACCCTCAAAACGAGTCCTAGGGGAATGCTCTTTTGAGGTAATGGTTCAGGATTTATGCCTACGTGTTTCCCTTGATCCCACTTATTCCCAGGTTACTAAGGAAAATGAAAAGGGTACTAGGACAGTTTTTTTTTTTTTTGAAAGACCTTTATTGTTCATGTTACATATACACAGCTTTGTGCCTACAACCCACCGCAATCAGTGTACCGGGTAAAACAAGTAAAACCAGTAAGAATCGGCACTAGCGTTAGAGTGCATATTATGAATACTCGACTCAGGAAGGCACAACAGATGATTGCATTAAAAATGTACATAGTTCACCAGAAGGCTGTGGCCGTAACGCCCTGAGGGGATCTCGGTCTCTTTTAATATAGTGAAGAACCAAACTCAACAATCCCTTAAAACCTAAACTTCCCCCCACCCCCCAACCCTGGTCCTCGTGAGTAGTCCCAACCTGTAAAATACATCGTCGTTAAGGTAATTCTCCCTGTTGACAACAGGCAAGTAGCAACCCAGGCCGGCAGTTGCAGAAAGACCTACCCACAGTGAGTCAAAGAGCAGTTGTAAGGAACAATACAAGCATTAGATCCATTGTCCAGCTACGACGTCGTGAAGACCCCAATGGCTTCCGGTACTCAAGGACATTGTGCAGGACAGCCGATACACGCTCCCTCAGTCACAACTCATTCGGATTCAGCACCTCCTTCAGGAGAGGCAGCCCTCGCATTGCTCTCACTGTCAGAATCGTCCAGGGATAGCATATAGAGCGTAAATGGAGTCCATATATCCCGTGGTCTTGCCGCCTCTGGGAGCCCCTCATAGTAACAATTAAGCTGATCTCTACAGTAGGCTAGATCATTCAGCCACAGCCGTACTTCAGGCGCTCTCCTCCCCCCCCAACAAAGCGCCACTCTTCGCTTGGCCAACTGGAGCGCCAACACCACAAATCGTCTAAACTTAACCGACACACCGGAGACAATGCCCAGCAGGCAAATGCGCACATCTAACGCAACCGCAGTCGATGTCATAGCCGTAAGCATCTCAGTCACCGCCTTCCAGAAGTCATACACTCGCGAACATCCCCAGGCCAGGTGCACAAAATCAGCGTCATCCTCACCGCATCTAACACAGCAGGCAGATTCGCGAAGGCCAAACCTAGCCAGTTGGACCGGCGTGTAGTACCACTGATGTATGTACTTAAAATGCAGAAGCCGAAAATTACCATTTATCATGTACCCTCCTGTCAAAGTACAGCACTCAGTCCAGTCAACATCACTCAAAGGTTCGGGAAGACTTCTATCCCATCTGGCTCTAGCCTGGATCGCACCCCCCCCCTCATCTTCCTGCGCCGCCCGGTATAATCTAGATAACAACTTAGATCTATCCGTGGTGGTGTATAGCAACTGTAAAGCCCCAAGTGTCTGCGGTTCTCCCGGGTATGTCGGATACAGAGTATGCACCGAAGCCTAACATATATGAAGGTAGCCATAGTGGCGTTATTGGAGCGGCCCGTCATTGCCTGCAGGGGAATAAACGATGCGCCAGGGAACAGGTCCCCCATGGTTTGAAGCCCAGCGTCCCTCAGAACCTGCAGTCCCCCCGTCTCATTAGACACCGAAATGCCCGAATGATAGAGCAGCGGCATGGCCGGCGCATACAATGGCAACCTGTCTGCCCGCCTGCCCAGTTCCTCCCAGGCCTTCGCCGTGATTCCTACAGTGTCGACCTCCCCCTTTCCAAACACCGAATGGTCATTAACAATTTTGGCCCTCAGTGGATATGGTAAAACTGCACTGGCTTCTAGAGCCACATGCGGCGTGTATGGAGGGGCACACAGCCAGTAAATCGGGTACCAGGACAGTTAATACTCATCGCTACACGCTGGTCAAGACAACACTAGTTTACAGAGCTCCTCATGTTATTGGAGGACAACCAAATTCAACTTAAGCCACAAGTAGACTTGCTGTCGATGAACAACCAGCAGGTTCTTCATCCAGACCTGCTTTCTCTGCGTTTATCAGCCTGGCTCCTGAGTTCCATCAGCTTCAACATCTAGCTATTCTAGATGATTGTAGGAGTATCGTTGCAAAGGCCAGAGCTGATTCTACCAAAAGACATAGGGCCCGATTAGGGTTTTCTAATGTAGGAGCATGCTTTACAGAATCGGTATTTTACCGAATCTGTATTTACAGATTCGGTAAAATTACCGAATCGGTAAATACAGACTCGGTAAAAATACCGATTCTGTAAAAGCACATGTAGGTAGCACATCTTTGAGTGCCGCAGGCCTTTCAGATTCGGTATTTTACCACCCAATCCAATTGGGTGTTAAAATACCGAATTCAGGTGTGCATGCACATGTGTGCATGCACACCTAGCCATGTGACAGACAGACATGCCCTTAGGCCATGTCTGTGTGCCACATGGCGCACATGCCTATTTTTGGGGTGCCAGAGGGTGTCAAAGTGACACCCCCTGCACCCTTGCAAAATTCGGTATTTACCGATTCTGTAATTACAGAATCGGTATTGCCCATTGATTCCTATGGGCTTGAAGGCCCATAGGAATCAATGGGCAATACCGATTCGGTATTTACAGATTCGGTAAATACCGAATTTTAAAGATTCGGTATTTACAGAATCTGTAATACCTACATTTCCCCCCTTCATATTTACCGACTCTTAAATACCGAATCGGTAAAATTCGGTATTTAAGAGTAGGTAAATATGAATTACCTACATCTGGCCCATATTGCCTCAAATGGAAACAATTTTGTCTATGTTGCGAGAAATCTAAAGTACATCCCGTCACATCACCTCCAGAACAAGTGTTGCCATATTTGTTATCTCTAGCCAAATCCGGTATGGCATACTCTTCTATTAAAGTGCATGTGGCTTCTATTTCTAGGTACAGGCGGACTTTGGGGTCTCCTTCCGTGTAGTTTCACAGATTAATCGTCCACTTTCTTAAAGGAGTCTTCAGAGCATATCCTCCAATAAAGTCATTGTCACCTGCATTGCAGCTTAATACCATACTGTCTCAACTGATTAAATGTCCATTTGAGCCTATCCATAGGACTGATCTGAAGTTCCTTACCTGGAAAGTGGAGTTGCTACTGCTAGAAGAGGAAGCGAACTGCAGACATTCACTGATAAGGAACCTTTCTTACAATTCAAAGACACCATGGTAATTCTTCAGATGAATCCCAAGTTCATACCTTATGTTCCCACTAATTTTCATCTCAATCAACCTGTAATGCTAAGGACTTCCTTTACCATTCCTCAAACACCAGCTGAAAAAATTCTTCAAACTGTTGATGTCAAGAGATGCTTAAAGTTCTAATTACATCGCACAAAGCAAATTCGTATTAGAGACCCAACTTTTTGTGGCCTACGGCAGCAATACCAAAGATGGACCAGTGCCCAGCCCACCATAGCAAACTGGATTTCAACAGACATTCAGTTCGTTCATTCTGAGGCAGGAAAGCCTCTAACACAAAAGACTCAAGCGCACTCTACGAAAGCAGTTTCTACAATGGCTGATTTATTTGATGGGGGGATCATCGAAAGCATACGCCTTACCGCAACCTAGAAGAGGAGGCATTCTTTCACCCAGCATTATTGTCTGGATTTAGCAATGAGAACTGATACAGCTGTGGGTCAAGCAAGTACTTTGGCATCTTTTTCAATAAGGTGAGCCTGTTACCATACAATGTATAATGTTGTACCCACCATCCGCTGTCATAATCATGTGTTATTTCATTGCTAATGTATTGTACTGCTAACTATTCTGATTCACGCATGTGAATCTATGAAAGATACCCTAATACTGGAGAAAAATGTTGCTACTTACCTGTAACTCCCATTCTCCAGTATTGGTATCTTTCATAGATTCACATGCGCCCCACCCTCCTCCCCTTAAAGGCTCTCCTTCTTGGTAAGTGAGGTCTAACCCACTAGTGCTTGGGATATCTGAGGGAAGATGCCTCTGTTGAAAGTGTTCTAGGGGTGCTGCCGCCTGATTGGTCATTGTTCAACTTTGGTCCTTTTTTTAAAAAGAGGACATGCTAGGCTATTAGGCTTAACCTGCCATTCCCTTTACAGCTTAATATACTGGTACATACTGCTTTACTATGATACAGTGGGACTCCCACTTCGATGGCGTAGAATGATTCAAGCATGTGAACGAGAGTTACAGGTAAGTAATACATTCTTTTCTGGCTAAAGATCTAGCTGCCTGCTGAATTTGGTGCAATTCCGTTAAGCTATTTTGGCTTGTGCATTGTCTAAGTTTCTATGGAAAATTACATGGGGAAGCCATGTTTGGGACCTCCCTTGTTCTTGGCCCCAACATGACGGATCACCCCAAAACTTCACAGAAAGGAGCTGAGGTGGATGAAGCTTTTTTTCGGAATGTTTTGTGAAGATTTCCCTAAACCGTGCCCAAGATATATGTATATATATATGCAAGTTGCTTTTCTTTGAAGAAGTCTTTCCAGTCATGAGGTAGGTGGCTCCTCCTTTCAGTGATAGTAAGCATGGGCATCGACTCCATTGTTAGATTGTTTTTTTTCTAGCATTAGGTTTAGACGTGTATTGCTGCGCTTCGGTGTAAAGCCGTTCTTCGGGTCCTCTTCCAGGGGATCCTCATCAATAGTCATAAGCATTAGAATATTCCCGCCCATGCGCGGGACCCCGGAAACACTATATTATATGTGCCCCACATATATATACTCATATATATATATATATATATATATATATATATATATATATATATATATATACATATATTTATAAAAACATGCAATAGCAGCCAAATCACATTAGAGCTGGAATATGCTGTGAAGAATTTCCACCAAACATGAATAATATGCATTAGAAAAATGAGAAACAACACCAAAGATTGTTTAGAAACTGTTTTAATGCTTAGGCAGCAGTAGAAATTTGTATAACTCACTGAAAGCATAGAAAGCTCCCAGGCTGCATTGCAAACACACAGTCTAAAAAGACTGAAAAGCTAACCTCTAGCTGTATACAAAAAACTGACACCGTGCCTTTAAGGCACCCATGACCCCCGGTATCCCATCATGCTTCAGGGGTGACAGTTAGGTCAGTTGTTCTTTCCGGCTCCTTGAGGAAGGATCCTGGTAACACAGCTTCACTAATTTCTGTTTTCTGACAGAAAATGACTTCATTTTGAACAACTTTTTCTGCTTACTTTGACATTTTACATCTAGTCAAGTAAGAAACTGTCTTTTTCAGTCAGTTTAGTGAGCATTTTCAGCTGAGAATGCCTTCACTTTTTGACAAATGTCCTTCTTGTGGCAACAAGAAGGCAAAATCAGACAACCACGACGTTTGTATCCTATGTCTGCCTGAAGAACATGATCCAGGCACCTGTCCTCACTGCGAGCACCGGTCAGGAAGAACTCTCAAAGACAGGGAGAGAATTTGCATCTATGGCCTGGCTCAAAGGTCATCCAGAGGAAGGTCTCCGGTGAAGAAGGGTTCCATGAAGGCTAGAACATCTTCAAAAGAGAAGTCTTCCCACCCTTCAGCTTCGGCGTCAGGCTTGGCGCTGAGAAAAGAACCACCAGTGGGTCGTTTGTCTTCAAAACTACCGTCGACGGCGGGCTCGCCGTCGAAAAGAAGAACAGGTACGTCGACGACGTTGGAGGATCCAGCTATGTCGTCGAAATTCCCTCCGCCGTCGTCAACCGGGCGACGATCGTCGTCGAAGAAGGTAACTCCACCGCTGTCAACCGGGCGAAGGTCGGCGTCGAGATCCAAGGCCCCTCCGCCGTCGTCAACCAGGCGACGATCGACGTTGAGGGAGGTCACTCCTCCGCCGTCGTCTAAGAAACGACGTTCGGCGTAGAGAAGTGTGACTCCTCCGCCGTCGTCTAAGAAACGACGTTCGGCGTCGAGGACCAAGACCCTCCGCCGTCGACAGTAAAACATCGATCGGCGTCGAGGACGCAGTCTCCGTCGGCGTTACGTCGACTCTCAGCGTCGAGGGTGACCAATACCCCTCCGCCGTCGACGCACAGACATTCGACGTCGAGACAGAGGTCTCCGTCGACGGCTGGTCATCGCCATTCGACGTCGAGAGAGAAGGCTCCGTCGACGGCTGGTCATCGCCGTTTGACGTCGAGAGAGAAGGCTCCGTCGACGGCTGGTCATCGCCGCTCGACGTCGAGAAAGAGGGCTCCGTCGACGGCTGGTCATCACCGTTCGATATCGAGAGACCATAGATCCTCGCATCGATCGCCGTCGAGGCATTCGAAGTCGAGATTGTTGGATCCCCCGACTCCCCAGAGGCGTTTGACGTCGAGAGAAAAACATACAACGCCAGAACGCTCGACGTCGAGACCTTCAGAAAGGGCTCGATCGTCGTCAAGAAAGTCTGTGATCATGGTAACGGAGTCAGCTTCTCGTCATTCTACTTCACAGTCTTCTGGCTCCTCAACAACATGCTCAAGGTCTAGAAGTCCTGTCCTCAGATCTCCGGGCGCCAGCCAGATCCTTCGGCTGCGGAGGTCAGACTGTCACCCAGATGGTACAAATCAATGGACCATTGGCGAGATTCAGGGGCTACCAAACATATGCACGAGTACGTCAGTCCGCAACACAGATCTCCTCTCCAGAGACTGGTAGATGAAGTGGACAGGCGTAGTCCTCCCAGGCGCCAAGCAGACAAATCACCTGTGAGAAGACCAACCAGATCTCACTCTCCCAGAAGGGAAAATCAGGTGAGATCCCGATCTCCCAGAGAAGATCCTGTCAGATCTAGTTCACCAAGAAGACAGGATCTGGTCAGATCTCGCTCTCCTAGAAGAGAAGAGCACCCAAGAAGATCACGTGAGAGGAGGCACGGTGTTCACCGTAGACGTCGAAGAACTCCGTCTACTTCATCTACCTCTTCTACCAGGTCTTCCAATAGGGATTACTCTCCCACGTTGACGGATAGTCCTACTTCTAGATCCTCTCCAGTGAATGACATCGGCACTTATCTGGATGTCCTGCAAAGAGGAGCTCAGAAGCTGAGCATTGAAATGTCTGTCCCCCAGGTTACTACGACAGTAATGTTTGAAACTTTGCACAAAAAATCTATCTCTCGTCCACTGCTGCCTTTAGTCCCGGGGATTATGGATCCGGTCAAGGACGTTTTCCTAACCCCAGCAGCCATCAGAGAGGTGCCAGCCCGCATACAGAAGAAATACAAACCGGCTTCTCCTGCCCCAGTTTTTGTAAAATCTGACCCTCCAGCAGACTCTGTGATAGTGGCAGCGGCGAGGAAGAGGCAAGCAGTTGCTGCTTCCTCTTCAGTCCCACCAGATAAGGACAGCAAATCTCAGGATTCATGGGGTCGCAAAGTTTGCAATTCAGCTGCCTCCACACTAAAGGTCTCTAGTGCTGCCGCACTGCTGGGTAGATACGACAGAGCCTTATGGGACTCCATGGAAAGGTTCAAGTCTAAACTGCCAAAGGAAGACCAGAAGGACTTCGGAGAAACTATGACAGAAGGATGTCTGGTGGCGAACCAGTTGATAAGCACAGCAGCGGACGGTGCAGTGCTTGCGGCACATTCCTACTCACATGGGGTTTGTGCCAGGAGGTCGGCTTGGTTGCGCCTCACAGGGCTGAAGCCGGATGCTCAGCATCGCATCCTTAATCTTCCCTTTTCGGGTTCCTCTCTCTTCGGAGAACATGCTGACGAAGAGATGACCCGTATGAAGACTGAACTGGATACGGTAAAAGCGGTGGGTTTGGAAAAGAAAAAAGAATTCAAACGCCGCTTTAAGACCAACAGGGGGAGAGGGGCTCAACAGAGGGTTCAAACCCCTCAGTGGTCCCAGAATAAGAATCAAGGAAAATCCCAGTTCCGAGGCAAATCCAACAGAGGTAGAGGAGGTCACCAGCAGTCCTCTACCACCACGAGAGGAGGAAAGGCTTGATCAGTGGCTTCCTCTGGCGCTGTTGCCCACTCCAGTGGGAGGAAGTGCTTCACAACACCTGGCAGAGTGGGTCAGCATCACAAAAGACCAGTGGGTGCTGAATATACTGCGCAATGGATACAGGCTACGTTTCCGTGCGCCCCCGAAAAGCATTCCTCCAAAGAACTCCTGCCCTCACCAGCTGAGCTTGCTCCGCAGAGAGGTGATAGTCCTACTACAAAAAAGAGCTATAGAGGAAGTTCCTCCCTCTCAAAGAGGAAAGGGAGTCTACTCAAGATACTTTCTTGTCCCCAAAAAAGATCAGGAGGACAAGTTCAGACCTATACTCGATCTGCGTCTCCTAAACAAAGTCATCGTCAGAGAAAAGTTCCGCATGTTAGCTCTTCACCAAATATGCCCACATCTTCAAGCCGGAGATTGGATGTGTTCGGTGGATCTGCAAGATGCATACTTTTACATTCCGATTGCTCTACAGCATCGCAAGTACTTGAGGTTTGTCGTAGGAAGCAAACACTACCAGTACAAGGTGCTACCCTTCGGACTCAAGTCCGCACCACGAGTCTTCACCAAATGCATGGCAGTGGTGGCGGCTTTTCTTCACAAAAAAGGACTCTTCATCTACCCATACCTGGACGACTGGCTCCTAAAGGGCCCGTCTCCGGTACAGGTAACGCACGATCTGCAACTTTGCCTACACCAGTTGCACAGGCTCGGTCTCCATGTGAACCTGGAGAAGTCAGTCCAGCGGCCGACACAGTCCATCGACTACCTAGGCTCCGTTCTGGACACAAAATTGGGAAAAGCGTTTCCTTCGGAGGAGAGACTTTTTTCCATGAGGCAGAAGTGTGGGATTCTATTAGAGTCTCGGCTTCCAACAGTCCGACAGGTAGCCTCCCTGCTGGGTTCCATGGCGTCCTGCATTTTTCTCATCCCGAACACCAGCCTGAGAATGCGGCCTCTACAACAGGCTCTCGAAGACCAGTGGGACCAGGCGACAGGGCGTTGGGAAGATCGTATCACTCTTTCCCAAGCAGCGAAGGATGCCATCAAATGGTGGACTTGGACGAAGAATGTGCTGGTGGGAGTGCCTTTTCAGCAGCCACTACCAACCCAGTCTATAGTGACAGATGCCTCTCTACAAGGCTGGGGAGCGCACATGGGTCCCCTTCAGATTCAGGGTCAGTGGTCTGCACAGGAGCGGACGTACCACATAAACATGCTGGAGCTCAGAGCGGTGTTTCTAGCTCTCAAAACTTTTCTTCCAGCGATCGAGTCGAACTCAGTCTTAGTTCAGACAGACAATACAACCACCATGTTCTATCTGAACAAACAAGGAGGCACATGGTCACGCCCTCTCTCCCGGGAGGCTCAAACCATCTGGCACTGGCTTCTCTCTCGAAACCTTTCAGTGGTGGCGGTGCACCTTCCAGGTGAGTTAAACATCAAAGCAGACGCACTCAGCAGGCACTTCGAAGATCAGCCAGACTGGGTGCTAAACGACGAAGTGGTAGAAGAGCTTTTTCGTTGTTGGGGTCGTCCAGCCATAGACTTGTTTGCCGACGAAGAAAACGCAAAAATGCCACGCCTTCGCGTCCAGATTCCACCGGCCAGGGACGCAGGGGAACGCTCTCCTGATGGATTGGTCGGGAGCATTTGCTTACGAGTTTCCTCCCCTGCCTCTGATTCCGAAGGTGGGTTCCAAGCTCCTCAGGTCGGATATGGAGATGATCTTGATAGCTCCGGATTGGCCATGGCAGTGGTGGCACCCGGACCTTCTGCATCTGTCTGTGTGTCCACACAGACGACTTCCTTGCAGACCGGACCTGTTGAGCAAGATGATACTGCATCCCAACCTCTCATCACTGAACCTGACAGCATGGCACCTGAGGTCCTGCAATATGGGCATTTGAATCTGCCTCCCGAATGTATGCACATTTTAAAGGAGGCTAAGAGACCTTCCACGAGAGCGTCTTATGCGTTAAAGTGGAAAAGGTTCTACATATGGTGTAGGGATCATCACTTGGATCCAACTAAAGGGCAGGAGGAGGTAATCCTGCCAAACCTCCTTTTCTTGGCAACTTCTGGTTTGAAATATGCTTCCATTAGAGTACATTTGTCAGCCATAGTAGTAGCGTACAGGAAATCACCTAATCAGATTTCTTTCTTTCAGGTTCTGGTGGTTTAAGGACTTCCTCCAGGGGTTAAAAAAAGTGTATCCCCCTGTGCGAAATCCTTCTCCTCCTTGGGAATTGAACCTGGTTCTATCCAGGTTAATGTCACCTCCTTTCGAGCCCATCCACAAGGCCTCCTTGCAACATCTCTCTTGGAAAGCGGCCTTTTTGGTAGCGATTACCTCAGTGCGCAGAGTAAGCGAGATACAAGCGCTCTGTGCGAACGAACCATATACTGTTTTCCACCACAATAGAGTAGTCATAAGGGCTCATCCATCTTTCTTGCCTAAAGTGGTTTCTGATTTTCATATAAATCAGTCCATTTCCCTCCCTTTGTTTTTTTCCAAATCCTACGACCCCAGCCGAGCGGTCACTGCACTCCTTGGATCTTAAGAGAGTGCTCAAGTTCTATTTGGAAAAGACTAAAGGGATCAGGAAAACAGATAAACTGTTTGTGAACTATGGTTCAATGAGGACGGGCTTTCCAGCGGCCAAGAGGTCCATCTCCAGATGGATTGTCTCTTGCATTAAATTGGCCTATCAGCTTGCAGGCAAGCCTTTATTGGTGTCACCCAAAGCGCATTCCACTAGAGGGAAAGCCGCTACAGTAGCTTTCTTACATGACATTCCAATGTCAGAAATATGCAAGGCTGCAAACTGGAAATCGGTTCATACCTTTACGAGGCATTACGGTCTCGAATCTGATTCCAGGGCCGATACTCAAGTAGGGCAAGCCTCCTTGAGAAATCTGTTTGGGTAGCCTATAGCCTGCTCAGGCTTGTTGATGAGATTACTGTCTTGTCATTCCTTTGCCCGCAGGGAAGAGGAGAGGCTTGCTATTCTATTCTAATGCTTATGACTATTGATGAGGATCCCCTGGAAGAGAAGGATTAGTTACTTACCTGTAATCCTAGTTCTCTTCCAGGGGTATCCTCATCAAAGTCATAAGCAACCCTTCCGCCTCCCCGGGCAAAGGATATTCTTTAATAAGGAGATATTGTTAACCTATTTTGTTACTGGGTTTGTTTCAGTCTCCGAATAGAACAACTGACCTAACTGTCACCCCTGAGACATGATGGGATACTGGGGTTCATGGGTGCCTTAAAGGCACGGTGTCAGTTTTTTGTATACAGCTACAGGTTAGCTTTTCAGTCTTTTTAGACTGTGTGTTTGCAATGCAGCCTGGGAGCTTTCTATGCTTTCAGTGAGTTATAAGAATTTCTACTGCTGCCTAAGCATTAAAACAGTTTCTAAATAATCTTTGGTGTTGTTTCTCATGTTTCTAATGCATATTATTCATGTATGGTGGAAATTCTTCACAGCATATTCCAGCTCTAATGTGATTTGGCTGCTATTGCATGTTTTTATATATATATATGTATATATATATATATATATATATATATATATATATATGAGTATATATATGTGGGGCACATATAATATAGTGTTTCCGGGGTCCCGGGAAGAGAACTAGGATTACAGGTAAGTAACTAATCCTTCCCCTCGGTGCCCAATCCTTCCTCCCGACTCCGTTTGGCACCATATTCGAGCTTAGCTGCTCTTCATTGTTTTACTCGTTAAAAACGGCTCTCTGAGCATTTTTCGTACTTTTCATGCTAATAGTTGCATTTAAAAAAAATTTTTTAAACTACCTGATTAATACTGGTTTGAATTTATTAGAAGCACGCTGTCAAAAATATCCACTTACTTACACGCATTGAGGGACCTGCATTTTCCATCAGCTTGACCTGTGCCTGCCCATCCGACCCTCCAACCAATCACGGGTGCGGAAGGCGGGGTAGAGCAAGGCACAGTCAGGGAGGCGAGCGGTTAGCGCTCTAGCTCTCCCCTTCTCGAGGGATATAAAGCAACTCGTCGGCCTCAACGCGCAGTGTTGACGCGCAGTGTGGCGCCTATTCCCGCGCCTAAGACGAGCCAAAGACTAGCCCGTCTGCGCCCGTCCGCGACAGGACGGGACTAGGGGCAGGGGGCTATGGAGGATTGCATCTCTCGCCGGGAGAAGCCTACCAGTAGCAGTCTAATATACACCAGGCAGGCATTACTGGGCATCGATAGGTATGCACCTATATTATGTGCTCACAAGGCGGGAACCAATCTAGAGGGTCCCTTCTCCTGTTTGGGGTGTCAAGAGCAATTTTCCACCTGTATTGAAACTATAACTTGCTTGTCAGGACCACGGCTTCCTGTCCCTATTTGTCATCATGTAGGGCCGCTCGACACTCCTCGTAAGGATCTATCCTTAAATTGCAGGAATGTATTGTGTAACATACGCTCCCAGGCTAAACACGCAATCCAGGTATGGGACCTAATAACATCGAAGAGCCCACATCTATGCTTCCTTACTGAGACATGGTTGAAACCACATACTACCCCGGCTATTACATTGGGGGTACCATTGGGATATAAAATGGTGAGGCTGGACCGCCCAATTAAAACAGGTGGAGGGATAGCTATCGTGTTTAAACAGGAACTAGATGTTAGTATTATCGAGACAGTGTGTACTCCTCAGATGGAGCTCCTAATTTTCAGAGTCAATTCCAGCTCAAAAGAAACTAGGAAGGGAGCTTTGGTCTATCGACCCCCAGGCCCATGTGGAAATTTCTCTATACAGCTGGTTGAAGCCTTGGCACCCCATGTGCAGGAGAATTCGGATTTTCTCCTGGTAGGGGATCTTAACATCCACAGTGAATTAACTAACTGTGTTGAGGTGAGGACCCTGCTGACAGATCTGGACACATTGGGGCTTAATAAGATGAATCAGGGATCCACACACCGGGCAGGTCACACACTGGACCTAGTGCTGTCTAATTCAAATGCTATAGAATGCATGCCCCCTATCCAGGTGGAATGGACAGACCACTGTATTATTGAATTTTACACCCGCATAAACCACAAACCTCAAGCCACACAGAGGCTGATGGCAGACACCAGGAGACCTTGGCATAAATTAACATCAGACGCTTTTAGAGGGAAATATATTGAACCCAGTTGTGATGAATGTATGGGCCATGTTACCACTGCACTATGTAAGCTTGAGGAAGCAGTGACAGTGGCCATAAAGGAGGTTATACCTTTGAGAACTTTCAAACTTCGAGCTGCTTCTAAACAAGAAGTATGGTTCACAGAGAACTTGAGATTGCTAAAACTAACCACACGAAAGTTAGAAAAACTCTGGAGGGCAACTCACAAAGCAGAGGATGGGGAGAAGTATAAGATCTCTCAAAACACCTATCACAAAGCCATCAGGCTGCACGTAAACACCATATAGCAGCCCAACTATCAGCAGCAGGAAATAATGCAAGGGTCTTATATCAAGTTCTTCAAACCTTCACCAAACCTGCTGCCTGTGAGACCGTGGAGATAGCATCCCGGGAACTCTGTGATAACATCTCTCAGTTTTTCACCAGAAAGATCGAGGGTATATATGATAAAAGACTAGCCTCCAAGGATAACAGCAACAATATGACTACAATGGACAATATGGCTCACTTATCCACTGGAGCACAAACGAACTGCCGGAAAAAGTTGGTAGAATTCCCTCCCATAACAACGGAGGAGGTAATCACTTTAATTAGTCAGACAAAGAGCGGGTGCCCCTCAGACATCATCCCGGCACGCATTATGCCATTATTGGCTAATGATCTGGGTCAAGGAATTCAACATGTAATCAATATGTCCCTGAGCACAGGGGAAGTTCCCTCAGACTGGAAGCGTGCACTGGTGAGACCACTGAGGAAAAATAACACCATCCCATGGACTGAATTGACAAACCTAAGACCAATCTCACTCCTCCCATTCTTGGGGAAGTTGACGGAGAAGTTTGTCAATCGGCACTTGTCAGGTTTTATCGAAAGTGCAGGAGGGCTGGATCCCTCCCAGTCTGGGTTTAGGCCAAGGCACAGCACCGAGACCGCCTTGTTGTCCGTCGCTGACGATCTGCATGTGCTACAGGATAAGGGTTTTTCCGTTATCCTGGTGCTTTTAGATTTGTCGGCGGCGTTCGACACGGTGTCACATGACATCATGACCTCCAGATTATTAGACATCGGGCTGGAGGGTAAGGTGCTGGCCTGGCTAAGGAGTTTTCTCACAAAACGTACCCAAAGTGTCATCTTGGGTACGTTTCGGTCGGAGGAGGTGGAAATCTCTAAGGGGGTGCCACAGGGCTCTTGTTTGAGCCCTACGTTATTTAACATCTATGTGGCCCCCCTGGCTAACATCATGAGATCCCACGGTTTCGTCCCAGTATCGTACGCGGACGATACCCAACTCCTCTTTCCGTTCAAAACTTTGACATCTGAAGTGCGAAACTCCTTTGCCCGGGGCATGAAAGAAGTGGCCCAGTGGATGGCCTCAAACTTATTACAGTGCAACGTCTCCAAAACGGAGGTGATGCTCTTCGGGAAAGCTAAACGCCTGTGGACTCCCGACTGGTGGCCGCAAGATCTGGGCCCAGTCCCTGAGCCCAAACAGTGCGTGAAAAATCTCGGAGTAAAACTGGACCAGGAGCTTTCCTTGAAACAACATGGAAACCAAGTGGTTGGCTCCTGTTTCCATGTTATTGGGCTTCTCCAAAGAGTTATCCCCCTGCTCCCTGATACCACCAGAAGAACTTTGGTACAGGCGCTCGTATTGAGCAGACTAGACTACTGCAACGGATTGTTGCTAGCTGCCAACGAGGGGGTCATTTCCAGGTTGCAGGTTGTGCAAAACACAGCGGCACGCCTTGTCCTTAATGCCCCTGCACGCACTCCATCTAAACCCCTGTTGGCCAAACTTCACTAGCTTCCAGTGAAACAGAGGGTAATGTTCAAGACGTGCTGTATTATCCATAAGTGCCTTATAGGGAAAGGCCCTGACTACCTGACTAAAAAATTTGGTGTATATGTTCCCTCTCGATCGCTTAAATCAGGAGATCAAGAACTCCTATGTGTCCCAAGGATTAAGAAGACAAGGCAAGGGGGCAGGGCCCTATCTGTTGCCGGCCCTAAGCTATGGAATAATTTCCCCAGAGAAATCAGACAATGCAGGGAACACCTTCCGTTTAGGAAGAAACTAAAAACTTTTCTCTTCCAATATTAGGTTATCTATATTAGGAAATAGGACACATGAAAGAACCTGCTTTGCTTAAAATGATGCCAAGGGCGCGAGATACTCCTTCGGGAGTCGATTCCCAGCACGGTATAAGATTGCAAATAAATAAATAAATCCACTCTACCCGAGTCGGTATTGTTTTAACCGCGTATCCCACTTCTCCGAGTATCATATCCGTCAAGGAAAACCTCTATTTTGATTGAAGATCTTGGAAAGGCCGTCCGGCCTAACCGCCTCGGTCCACTTTGCAGTTGATTGAATGGACTCCATTCAAATTCTGCCCTTGGTGCTGCGCCAAGAATACTCACACTGACTTGTACAAAGTGTGCAACTTGTGCTTGTCTCCGGAGACAAACAAACAGGACTGTGACGCGTGCAAATTGTTCCGATCAAAGGAAATGCTCCTTGATTGTCGTGCTCAACTTTGCGAGATGCAACGCCGAATACAAGCCGGACATCTTCACGAAGGATCAGAGCACGAATTTGACACACTAGGGGCCAATGAAGAACAAGACGAACTTGTCTCCATTCCAGAATTGGGCTCCGAAGTGGAAGAAGGCTTGCCACAAGGTCAACATACAGTGAGTACCTAACGCCCTTTAACCCCGGCTCAGCCAAAACAAAAGGCTTTGGTCCCACCCCCGCCTTCGGGCCGTGGTCGGCACGGACAAGATGTTTCCGATGCCCCGCCCTCCTGATCGGCACCGAAACATGTCTCTAAGCCCTCCAGCTTGGGATCGAGTCGGACGAAGTCTGGCACCAAGCTGAAACCTTCAGGCTCGAAACCAAAAACCGCTTCGGAGCCAATATCGTTGACATCGAAAACAAAGCCTCCTTCGGCACCAAAACCTTCAGCGCCAAAGAGTGATTCTACCCCGGCACTGAAATCCTCGGCGCGAAACCTGAAACTGTTCCTCTGAAGCTGCAGAATCTGATTTTGAACGCCACAACACCCAAATCGGACCCAAAACAAAAGGAACTTTATATAAATCCAGATGCAAGACGTGTTCTTACTAAGTCACCTCAGAAATGCAAACCTGAGTCAGAGGACGCACCTTTCTTTAACCCTTTCAAGAGGAAGAATGTGTGTACTAACCTTTCCCCTCCTCCTCTTTTGTCACGCTCCCCTACCCCAACCTCCTCACCTTTGCATAATTTACTGATCCCACCAACTAACTCTCTACCACCACCTGACGATGATAATTGAGATGGGGGGGACAATATTTTATCAATAGACCCCTAGAAGGATTATCGCACAGATTCACCTACAGATAAAGACCCACATCTTTACCCTGCAAAGCCTTCCCCTCCTGATGACAATGTAGGATATCTAGAACTACTTGCTAGAGCTGCAGAATATCATGGGGTACAGTTGCACAAGGAATCTTTAGAGGACCATTTCCTATTTGAAACGCTCAGTTCCACACAAAGGGCTAGTCACACTCTACTATGCTTAAAGGCATGATGAGACATGCCGACGACATCTTTAACGATCCAGTGCAGGATCGTATTCTCAACCCCAGGATTGATAAAATCATAAATCTGCTCCCTCAGATACAATATTTATTAAAGGAATGTTACCACTAGACTCTTTGGTGGTCTCTAATGCTTGTAAAGTGTCAATTCACAGACTACAGGTGATGCTCCCCCTCCAGACAAGGAGTTAAAACTATTAGCAGCAGCCCACACAGCAAGTCATTGGCGCATTGCCAACACCCAGGCCCTGCTAGCCAGCATCAAAGGATTTTGGGAGGGACCCCTAGTGCTTCTAAGGGAATAGAGGTACTATACCAGACTTGAAAGAGAGGATTCCCTTAGAACGTCTAATAAGAGTTGCAATTTCTACCACATGATATGCAATACTACCCACTGACATGTAGACAAACTATCGCTTTTAAACTAAAATTAAAAACATATATATTTTATTTGGCCAGTCTCCTTGTACATTTATTAAAAACACAGTTATTGCACAAAAAAACGCATCTTTTTCATACACTCTCTGGTACAGTAAAACATTCAATTCCTTGAGTGTACTCGTTGTTTAACAATAAAAAATCTCATAAAAACATTCTATGACATCAATATTCTCAACACAAATTAATCCTTCCTAATACATTGATTATGACCTGCATAATCCAAACATTGAGACAACATAAAACAAAAGACCTCAACCTTGTCTAATTATTGGGCACATTGATATTTGTAGCCTAAGGTCAAAATATAACATTTATTATTGTACCCTCTTTTTGGCTAATATTCAATTGTGCTTTCTTTGCGTCGACGCGTTTCGGCGGTTGTCACATCTATTATTGCCGCCTTTTTCAAGACCTGAATTAGTTGTCTCTCAGTCTTGTCACAATTCAAGCCTATAAACAAAGTTTAGATACATCAGTTAGTTAGTTAAAAGGCATCCTATAGAGAGGCGATCAAAGCTTACAAAGAAGGGGTCAGGGCAGCCCAGACTACCTACTACTCCGACAAAATCTTGGAAGCCAAATCAAAGCCCAAGGAAATTTTTAACATAATAAAACAATGCACTAGTGTCGTTACTGTTTCCCATCCGATCAAGACTCAAGAGCAATGCAATGAACTGGCGGAATTCTTCCACAATAAGGTGTTAAACATATACTCCACCGTTCCAGCCACGGCCTCAAACCATGAGGCGCCCGACTCATTCCACCTGGAAAACCTCCCCCCCCAGGCCAGCCTACCCCTGAGCCTACTCTTGATCTTTTCCCCCTCCTAGACCTTGACACCTTAGACAAAGTGGCACGCCAAGTCAAGTCGGGCTCCCCACGCGACCCAGCTCCTCCGGAAATCTTGATGCAGGCAGGCGAAGCCACCCTCCCTGTAATCCTGGAACTGCTAAACCTGTCCTTATCTACATGCACAGTCCCCATTGCTTGGAAGCAAGCCATGGTACGGGCGCTCCTAAAAAAAACCAACCTAGACCCTGATGACCACTCTAACTACCGCCCCATCTCACTCCTTCCGTGGGCTGGCAAGGTGCTGGAGAAATACATAAATGCCCTGTTGGTCCAGTTTCTGGAGAATCACTCCCTATTACATACGTCCCAAACAGGCTTCAGACCAAAACATGGGACTGAAACCGCCTTATTAGCAGTCACCGAAGAATCTCGAAGGATACTGGATCAGGGAGGATCAGTGGCAGTGATCCTCCTTGATCTAAGTGCTGCCTTCGATACGGTCAGCCATGCCACTCTACTGAACCGTCTCCAGAACATCGGAATCTCGGGAGATGCATTAAGGTGGTTCAGCTCCTTCCTAGCTGATAGATCTTTTCAGATCTTCGATGGCGACACAACATCTACCAGCAGGCCTCTCAGCTGTGGAGTACCGCAGGGCTCGTCTCTGAGCCCTGTATTATTCAACGTATACATGAAACCTCTGGCTGGGGTAGTCGAACCGTACGGCATTATCGTGTCGTACGCCGACGATACCCAGCTAGTGGTTTCATTGGCCCAAGAGAACAACAGGCAATCCTCGGCCGGCCTGTTGAATTGTTTGGAGAACGTGAGGGAGTGGATGACCAATTCCTCCCTCAAACTGAATGGAGGAAAAACAGAGCTCATGCTCCTTGGCCCAGCTTCACCAGTACCCTTTACCTCCCTGTGGCCCGGTGGTCTAGGTGTACCCCCTACACCCAAGGACAGTGTTAAGAGTCTGGGAGTATGGCTAGACAACAAGCTCTCTTTCTCCACTCAGGCCACCAAGCTGTCCGCCACTTGCTTTGGCCTACTTAGAACGCTGAGGAAGGTCCTTCCACTTTTGCCCCTAGACGCCAAAAAGGTGGCGGTACAGGGCCTCATCCTTTCCCGTTTGGACTCAAACAATGCTCTCTACCTAGGCGCACCAGAGATGACCCTCCGGAAGCTGCAGGTGGTACAAAACTGCGCTGCACGTACCATACTCCAGATTCCACGAACCCAGTCAGCCAGACTTGGACTGAAAAGCCTGCACTGGTTGCCAGTTAGGCAAAGAGTGGCATTCAAGGCACTGTGCATTACGCATCGGGCCTTTTGGAAGACCGGATCAGCAATTAACAACAGCCTTGTCACCCCCTACCACCCTAATAGGAACCTCCGGTCTATGGATGCTTTTCTGGCAGTTGTTCCCAGAGTGAAGAGAGCCAGGTCCGGGGGTAGGCTGTTCTCGCTGAACGCCGCCAAGCTTCGGAATGCCCTCCCCCTCGCTCTTCGGTCCACACCCGACCTGCTCTCATTCCGTAAAAAGTTGAAAACAGCACTATTCGCCAAACCCCGCTAGTCCTTACCTCCCTGCTCCGTCACTTCTCTGCTTAAACTCAGCGCTTGGACGCCCCTGGGCAGCAACTGCGCTCAACAAATCGATAAAATAAATAAAAATAAATAATTAGTTCCCCTTATTGTGTAAGAGTTCATAGGTTCAAAATACTACCTATGCATCAACTATAGACATTTCTATTTTTTATTTTTTATATACATGCTAGGTTCTCACTGTACTTGGCTTCTCCAGTATATAAACAAAGAACTTATTTCCCTTTCACTTGACTTCTCTAGTTGAAACCCCCCCCGTTCCGGATGGTATCCCATTCACTTCTCTTGTCCTATGTGCTCACCTTTCTTATCTTGGCATTGGGACACTGTGTCTCTCATGGAGTGGATCTCTTTCTGTTCTTTCAGTGAAGTGGTTGAATATCTTTAAAATCCTATGAATATGTTTTCTTCCTATTGGGACACAATAAGTGTGTTATAAGTTTCCTATGTTAGACTAGGACTCTCTTTCTTTTGGTCGATCTTATCAGATGGAAAAAAAAATGTTTTACCTTTAAAAACAATTTGTTCTGGTTTCCTTGCTTCCCACTATTTATTTGGGCTGGCTTAGGTATTCTGTTTACTTGCGGGTCAACCGGTTACGGCACCTCGACGGCTGTTAAGGATTAAGGACAGAATCTTTTTAATCATTTGCCCTTCTTATTTTAACACCGTTCTATCCGGCATGTTTTCGTTTTTAGTTGGCCAAACCAGATGGGTAATTTTCCTACCCCAGTGACTCAAGTACGTAATCTGGGAGTCATCATGGACAGCGCCCTTTCCATGAGCCAACAGGCCAGCAAAGTTGTCGGCCTTTGCCTCACCATCATCAAATGGCTGAGGAAAATCCTTTGGATGCTGCCCTCCTCCACTCGAAAGACCGTAGTCAACGCCCTCATAACATCACGGCTTGACTACGGCAACATTCTGTACCTTGGCTCCAACAAAGCGGTAATCAGTCGATTACAACTTGTCCAGAACGCTGCCGTCCGACTACTGTTCAGAATCCCCGAAAATTCCGGAGACTCGAGCTACCGACGGGAACTCCACTGGCTCAGGGTAGAAAGCAGAATCCGTTTTAAAGCCCAGAACTATATGTTCAGAATCAAAGCAGGTACTGCACCCAAGTACCTTCTATCTCTGGCCCACCCCTATACTCCTAAGCGAAATCTTCGCTCGCAATCAGCTGCCAACTTCTGTGTCCCAAGATTTAAATTGGCAAAAATAGGAGGCAGATCGTTCGCCCACCTTGGGCCATCCCTCTGGAACGCACTCCCTCCCTTTATTCGAAAGGAGGAAAATCAAGTCAGGTTCAGAAGGCACGTCAAGACCTGGCTATTCGAACAATAATCAAGAATAGCCAGTAATCTCTTTGACATCCTTATGCTGGGTCTCGGCGCCGGGATACCCTTTTTGGGTAGCTGTAGCGCCTTACAAATAAAAAATAATTAAATAAATAAATAAATTAGTTGAGTTTGTTGTTCTCATACCTGTATCTTTAGTTATGTCGCCTCTGATCTTGCTTCCTGGCTCTTTGCTGTGCATGGTACGGGGACTTTTCCGATAATATGGGTAAGGGAGATGAGAGATTTTCTATCAAAACTACTCTCGTATATCATAGCTACGTGGTTTCCCCCCTTGTTGCTTCAGAGCGCCTACCTTGGTAAAACGTCCCGGGTTCTTGCACGCCAGTCTGCCATATCGTGAATTATTGGGTTTTCGCATCTAACTTGCCTTTTTTATTTCTTGGTCTTTCCCATTGGTTGTCCTAATTTTACATAGTACACGTTCCATTTGCGCGTTGATTCGGCTTCTGGTGACATCGTTTCCCTGTTGGTTGCTTTTGTCACGAGTTACAAATCTCTCCGAGACGGATCCTCTGATAGGTACCTGCTATTTCCTTTCTTTTTTTACCGATTTCCAAGGTGTTTCGATATCGAAGGAACTTTATTGTTTCCGTTGCTGTTGCCAACTAAACATGTGCTTGTTTATATACATACTTTCATCGTAGGAACAGCTGTTGTGAATCTGTGCCCCTATTTTTTTCACTCTTGTGTTTTTTAATAAAGGCTTCAATTTCCTGTAAGGACGTATTTTTTGCTCTCTCGTGTTGACAGCTGTATAAATCCATGTATATATGCACCTTTCCAGTGGGATCTGCTCTTTTATTTTGTACACATTTCGCTTACATTCTTGTGTTTTTTTTTTTTTTATTTCAAAAGGTTTTATTCGACGTTTCAGGGTTATATATCATACAAATCATAAATTGCAATGTACATACGATCGATACTTGTAATTACATATCATTCAGCATAAAAATGCATTATGACCCATGGTGGTGGTCATTCGGGACGATCTTGGAGACACTGTGGTAAACCACCATGTAGCCTTCCTAGGCTGGGCACCTGTCGGGCTACAAAACAAATGAATTGGAGATGGAAAGGAAAGGAACGGAGTAGATAAGAGGAAGAAGGAGAAAATGGAAAGAGAGAATAAAGGTTAGAGATGAGATGTAAGAGGTAAGAAGCTTGATATAAGATGTAAGAAGTTGGATGTTAGATGTCCACCACGATGCGGCTTAGCAGTCCCGGTTACGAGTGTCTGGTTATTTAAGCTGTGCGAAAGTATAAGTGGCCCCCCGGGAGTTGTAGGAAGAAGTGGGGAGCATGAAGATTCACGGTGGTTTGTGGGTTTTGAAGTAGATATCTAGTGAGTTCCAAAGTTTCCTTTGTGAAGTTCGCCCCGGTGTGTTTTGTAAAGTGATGTTATCAGCTCCTCGGAGGTTAATCACCCAGTTTAGCCAGCAGGCATAGCTTGCCTTTTTTGTGTCTTTCCAATTGTTTAGAACGACTTTCACAGCTGCCGTAAAGAGGAGGTCAAGAAGTGCCCTGTCTATTTCTGGGAGTTGGGTCTCTTTAGTAAATCCGAAAATAATATAGGAGAGTTCTTTGGCTGGTGAGATATTAAATACTTTGTGGACGAAGTCAAATACCCTGTCCCAAAACAGTGAGACACAGTCGCATTGGAGAATGAGATGTTCTAGATCACCTTCTGCACGCTTGCAGTTCCAGCAGAATGCGTCAGGGCTGAGTTTATGTGCATATAGACGAGCCGGCGTCCAGAAGACTTTATGCATGAGCCAGAACTTGGCTTGTGATAATGTAGGGTTTATTTTATGGCTTGTGCAAGATCTCCACGCCGTGGACCACTCCAGCTCTGAGATGGAGAAGGAGGCGACTGATGACCAGAACTGCATTGTTTTGGTATTCAATGTTGATATTTGCGGGCTCAATAATTTGTATAACCTTGAGACCTGGTGGCCTATTTTATTTAGGGAGGAGAGGAGTGAGGGAAGAGCTGGGTGTTTGGATGTCAGTCCCGCTTTTGTAATGGCAGTTTTAACGTTGAGGAATATGTAGAAGTCGGAACTATCAATCCCGAAGTTCGATTGGATTTTCGTAAAGGGTAGAGGGTAGCCATTGTCATAGAGTTGGTGAGGGAAGAAGATTCCCTTCTTGATCCAGGTTGGGTTAAATAGTGGTTTACCTTTGTAGGTGATTGAGGAGTTTTTCCAGATCGCTTCCCACCTAGATTTTCTTATCGTTGAGTCTAACAGTTTGTCTACTCTGAGTAGGGCTATTTTGGTGTTGACAAATATGGGTTTAGAACATGGGATCTGATTTGCTTTCATTGAAAGGATCGAGATGGGAGGCATGCCTTCCAGAAGCGCTTTTTCGACATCCAACCACTCTGGCGAGTAGTCCAATGGGGGGGACAGCCAATAGGATCCTTGTTTTGCTAAAAAGGCAATTTGATATCTTTTAAAGTCAGGGAGGTTGACTCCGCCCATGGATTTATCTAATTTCAATTTTTGCAGGCTGATACGTGCGTTTTTCCCTTTCCAGATGAAATTGCTAATAGTTTTATCTAATTTATTATGAAATTCTTGTGACAGCATCAAGGGGAGCATGGTAATTAGGAAGTTTACTAGCGGTGTAATCATCATCTTGATGGTCTCCAGCCTACCCCACCAAGTGATGAAGCGGGGTGACCATCCGTCTAGTTGAGTTTTTATTTTTTCGAGGGTGAGTTTCTCATTATGTAGTAGGGTTTCTATGATGGAGCTTCCAAATTCTATACCCAGGTATTTGATGTAGTTGTTTTGCCAGACTAGACCTGATAAACCTAAAGATTCTTTATTAGTGAATATGTTGAGGGGTTTAACTTCAGATTTATCCTGATTCAGTTTGCAGCCTGAATGTTTAGAGTATGATTCTATAGAATCCATCAGTGCGGCTATAGAGGTATCAGGGTTTTCAGTGACTATCAGAATATCGTCTGCGTAAGCAGCCAGTTTTACAGTTTTATCCCCGAAGGCGATGCCACTGACATCTGCGTTCTGTTGTATGTCGCGGAGGAGAGGTTCCATTGCCAGAAGGAATAGGGAGGGAGATAATGGGCAGCCCTGTCTAGTTCCTTGTTCGAGAGGGAATGGATCAGATAACGAACTGTTGATGGCAATTCTAGCCGAAGGGGAGGCGTATAGTGACATGACCATATTAATAAAAGTCTCACCCATGTTAAATATGTGCATGCATTGCCAGAGGAAGAGCCACGACACTCTATCAAACGCCTTCTCCGCGTCCAGGGTGATTGCTACGGCGGGGGCATTTGAGATTTTCGTTTTCTCCAGTACATGACATAGGAGTCTCGTATTGTCGTTAGAAAGGCGATGTTTTAGGAACCCCACCTGTGAGTTATTTATTAGGGCGGGTAAAACATTGTTTAGTCTGCATGCTAGGGCCTTCGCGTAAATCTTGCAGTCCAAGTTTATGAGGGATATCGGCCTATAATTCTTGGGAAGTAGGGGGTCTTTCCCATCTTTGGGGATCACTATTATTGTCGTTTCACTCATCGTTGGGGTAATTCTGTTTGACAGTGAAAATGAATGGAACAGTTTAAGGAGTCTTGGGTTAAGTTGTTCTTCAGGCCCCGGAGCTTTATTGTTCTTTAGTGTTTTGACTGTGGAAGAGATTTCTGCTATAGTCAGTGGGGCCCCTAGTCTGATTTTGTCAGGTTCGGATAACCGTGGGAGTCGGATTGAGTTTAGATATTTGTTACATTCTTCCATGTTGAATTGGTTATTATTTTTATAGAGCTCCTCATAAAAGGACTGAAATGTGTGAAGAATGTCTTTCTGTTTGGTTTTGGTGTTATTGGATTGGTTTTTATTCGACGTTATGTGGAATTGCTTCCTTTTGTGTTTAAGATAGGAAGCAAGGAGTTTCCCTGCTTTGTTACCCTCACAAAGTCTTAATGCCTTAAATTTGTTAATCCAAACTCCTGCTCTTTTACTAAGGATGGCGTTGTATTTATATTTCAGGTTTGTCAATTGGTCGATGGTAACTTTATTGTTCAGATCCCGGGAGTGTTGCAACTCTAGTTGCTTGATTGTTTTCTCTAGAGAGTCCAGTTCGGAGTTTAATTCTTTATTCATACGGGCCCTGATACCTATCAGTCTACCTCTTAATGTGGCCTTGAACGCGTCCCATACTAAGGCGGGGTCTGTTTCTGGTTGTGAGTTTATCTGGAAATATTCTTGTATGCATTGTTCTGTGCTTAGTTTGTTCTCTGGGACTGAAAGTATCTCATCGTTGAGTCTCCAACGTCTGGGGGGGATAAGAGAATGGGAGCCTGCCAATTTCATATGGATACCCGCATGGTCCGACACCAATATGGGGGCAATATCGGTTTCGTCGATGAGGTGTGTATGAGAGTCGGATATCAAAAGGTAATCAATTCTTGTGTTTTGAGGAAAGATTTAAAAACATTTTTTATATAGAACCTGGTTTTAGCTCTAATCTTCTCCCCACCCATATTCTATCTTTTTCTTATCTAGCCCCCAAGTGTCTTGTTCAAGTCCTCTTTCAAGCCTGCTAGCCAGCACACTGGGACGAAATTGTGCAGTTGCTACAATACCTCCCATATGAGCACAAAGCAAAAGCCCAGGATTTTGTCCAGGAAGGGACGCTCATATACAATTCCTCAACAAGATGCACTTTAAATACTGCAGACACCGCATGGTTGAGGGTTTCTGGTTTCAAACCAGAAGTACAACAGTCTATTTTAAATACTCCTTTTGACAAGGAATATCTCTTTGGGCCCGAAGTAGATAAGTCATTAGAGAAAATGAAAAAAGACACAGAGGGAGCCAAGTCTATGGGAGCTCTTCCGTCTCCCTCTAATCGGGGCTCCTTTTGTCGCTCCTTTGACCGTGGATGGTCGAAAACCATGTCCTCAGACAATACTGCCACCTCTTACAAAGGCTACAGTCAATTATCCAACATGGTTATTGCCTGGAGCTTACCAACAATCCTCCAAACATACCACCACGTTCTCACAAAATGTCACCAGAACATTTACATCTACTTCAGCAAGAAGTCCAGTCTCTCCTCTCCAAAAGAGCCATAGAACCTGTACCGTTACAGCATCAAGGGACAGGCGTGTACTCCCTGTACTTTCTCTTCCCCAAAAAGGATGGCTCCTTGAGACCTATTCTAGATCTCAGAGAACTAAACCTCTACATGGCTCACTGGTTAGAGGAGGCAGACCTGGAAGCAGAGGTCAGCCCGGGACCAGGGTTCAATTCCCGGCTCGGCCGGGTCTTGAGTCCTAAAAAAAAAATGTCCATGGACTCGACAATTCTCGCTCCGGTGCCTACTCGATTCACGGGTTCACACTCTGCGACTCTGGGCAATAGCTTGCTTAATCTCCACAACGGCCCCTCGCGGCGGGATGCCTGGCTTTCACCTTGTGGATACCCTGCCAGGGTTATCTCACAGGGGAATACCAGGACGGGTTCCCTAAGCAAGCGCTTAGAAACCGCTCGGTGATTTGCGCTATATAAATTCCTGTACATTTACATTTACATTTACATATTGTCAGAGCATTTCCACATGGTAAAACTTCAACAAGTGCTTCCACTTCTACAGCAGGACGATTTTATATCTACTCTAAGCTGCATCACAACTCCAGTCTCCTCACTCAGAGCCATAGAGAAATCAGGCATCCAACTCCCAAGGAACTCAACCCCGTGATTTTGCTCATGAAGTCATAGAGTTTAGTTATTTACAATTACCACCAGACTGTATAAATATCCTAAAGGAGGCTAGGAGACCAGCTACTAGGGCATGTTATGCAGCACATTGGAAACGTTTTGTTAAATATTGTAACAATAACAATATCAATCCCCTGGATGCTACAGTACAAAACATCATCTGTTATCTATTATACATACAGCAGTCTTGATTAGTTTATTGTAAAGATCCACCTCCGTGCAGTTTAAGAAGACAAAGTAGCTTTATTGTGCAGTAAATACAGATACCTCCAGCTCAGCTTCACAGCTACAATAAATAATAAATGTACTAAACATTAGTTATCAGAAACAGGTAAAGGAGCACGACATCTACAAACATTTCCAGTGCTCCAGGCAGAACCATCAGTCAAAATGACAATGTCCTTTTTGACAGTTCTCACTTGCACTGGTTAAGAAAATTTGCTGTCCCCTTTTGTGACAATTCCACCACGTCTTACTACCACCCAAACTCCTTCCTTTATAGCAAGGTTTTTTACACTTTTTGTAGCATTATAATACCTCTTCGCAGTCAACGGTCGTTGGGCCACATCACTCTCAACAGCATTAGAAAGTGACAATTGGCAGCTTATAGCCTTGTATTGGGAAAAGCCTGAAGCCCCTCCAACCGCAGCCTGGTTTGTGCACTTATGGCATGTCATTTCGATGGAGCTCTTTACAGCTCGTCTGCAAGCCCCGGACACGCGCTTTGGGGTTGTCTGGCGACCTTTAGTTAAATATTTATGTGCCATTGAACATGCGCGCCACATGCCTGTCAAGCTCCGGACGCTGCGCCTCTTTGAAGACGCGGTTGTCCCCTCAGACCCAGATAGACTGCTGCCATAAGCACCCTCATGTATTAGGGCTCGGTAACCGGGTGTGCTGAACTGGGTCTGGTGCCCTGTAGCTCCCTCCCCCCTCTTCCCTTAGCGCATGCTGCATTTACTTCAGCTGTCCTGTCTCCATCCCTCTTTACTTATTCCTGCTGTTTACTCTTCCATGCCACTGCTCTCTTCACTATCTTGTAAAATGTTGGACCTGATTGGTCCGTTTGACCCGTTTAGGCTAGTTGCCCAGTTGTATTTGACCCTAGGGGTCGGACTCCTTTTGCAAAACTGAATGGCCTATGCTCAACATCAGCTGACGCGGCCAGCCCCCAGGGGTTGTAGGCGAACCGCTGTGTACAATAGGACTTGGTGTGTGACCTCCTACAGTTATCATTGCACTGTCTAGTGACGCGGCCGGCCTCAAGTGGGTTGTAGGCTTATCGCCGTGTACCATTCAGTCCTTTGCCTGATGCTTGCTCTGGAAAATAAAAAAAAATTGAAGGAAAAAAAGAAAGTGACAATTGGGTGACTTAGTAGTTTCTTTCAATAATACCTTGTAATTAAGATCAATTATCCTGTCTATTTTAGAAGTCATTTTAACCCACAAATAGGTAGCAACACTGCAGTCTCCTTGTACTTGAGCTAGAGGTTCATAATTCAACAGTACTTGGGTTATATTGGTATTTAACCTATCTATAGCCTGAGATTGCCCCAAACCTCTTTGCCTCCTCTATTATCCCCTTTAATGCCTCTCCGGCGTCTGTTGAAAATACAGCAATATCATCTGCATATGCAGTGATTTTAAGAGTGTTCAGCCCAAAAGTAAAATGCTTTAATTGAGGTTGATTTTGCAGAGCCTGGATAAATGGCTCTATAGAGAGTGCATACAATAAGAGCGATAGAGGGCACCCCTCACGGGTGCCACAGGAAATTAATAAAGGTAGAAGATTGTAATCCGGCATATGCTATTTTAGCGCTAGGGTGGTCATATACGGCTTAGACCCATAGCAAGAACTAACCTTTAATGCCAAATGCTGAAAGTGTGGCCCAAAGAAAGTCTCACCCCACTCAGTCGAAAGCTTTTTCAGCATCTAATAAAATCATAGAGTGGGGTTGAGCTTATCAATGCCACATCAAATGCCGTTACAGCCATATTTACGTGAGCCGTGGTATCTCTCCCTAAAATAAAACCATGTTGTTGGGAGGACACCAAATCGGGCATTATCGGAGCAAGACGAGTCGCGAGTATCTTAGGAAAGATTTTTGCATTTGTATTTATGAGCGAAATAGGTCGATATGACCCACATTCTTCTGCTAGCTTGCCTTTTTTTAGAAAAAAAATTATTTGTGTAACCTTCCATGACCCAGGAGCTTTCCCTCCTTTTCCAATAGATCTTATTACTTGACTGAAAAGTGGGAGTAGTAAGTCCATACATATCTTATATAGCTCCAAGGGTAAAGAATCTTCCCCTGAGGCCTTAAATGACGGCAAAGCCATTATTGCAGATTTAATTTCTCCCATCGTAATATCCCCTGCCAATAGATCAGATGTATCGACCCCTATATTTTTCAATGCGTTATTCTGTAGATACCTATGTATATCATTCAATTCCGGTCAAGTTTCTGGAGTATACAATTCCTGATAGTATTTAGCGAACTGCTCTAGTATCTGCTTTGGCTGTTCTTATGCCATATTATTAGGGCCCCTAATCGCGTTTATAACGGTCTTAGCCTTATCGTCTGCAACTTTGTATGCCAGTATTTTTCCTATCTTTTGCTCGCTCTCATATTGGGATAGCCAATATTTGTTTAATTTTATCATACTTTTTTCCCTAAATGATTTTTTCAGTGATGATTTTAAGTCAATTAATGTATATCCCAGATCTTCTGCACCTGGAAGGCCTCTTAATAATGCCTCTGCCTGCTAATTTTCTACTGCACGAATATTTGCAATATTACTTCAGTTTTCCTCGTATATTCAGCATTTTGCTTCCATATGAAATGCTGGGAAAATCCTCTAATACTCGCTTTACACGTATCCCATACTAGTAGGCGAGGCTGTATCGGTATTTATTTCAATAAATTCTTTCAGATGACTCTTAATCTGTAACTCAAAGTCTTCATCTAATAATAAGTATCTTGGGAAAGAAAAAGGCCAGACTTTCTTTCTTTCACCTAGCATCTTGAATGAGAAGAGAATAGGATTGTGGTCAGACGTGACCCTTGGGCAAATCTCCATATTGCTTTGCTGGATAATTCTATCTGATACCCATGCCATGTCTATTCGAGTGCAGAGTTTATGGACGGCTGAATAGTAAGTATAACCTGCTACCTGTGGGTGTAATGCCCACCAAGCATCTTTTAAAGCACGAAGACGGCCCAACTCCTCGATTGTAGCACGAGTCTTCCGCATCCTCTGAAATGCAGCAACTCTATATTTACCCTATCCATAACTGAGGGATCGTCTGTGTTTGGGCCATACACCACACAAAAGATATATTTTTGACCTTCGATCCCTATCTGTGCTATAGTCCATCTACCGTTTTTATCTGCATTTGTTTTACCAATATCAGCCCTAAGCCTCTTATGCTTTAAAATGGCGACTCCTCGTATTGAAGCACTTTGATTTGAGCTGACAACTACATCATAACCTAGTTGTTTTAGCAAACCACAATCTCTATAAGATATATGTGTCTCTGATAGCAGAACTACCTGTGGATTATACATCTTAAGTTCTTCCATAACAAGCCGCCTCTTATTCTTGCTATTCTAGCCTGCCACATTCCAGGCTAAACATTTTACCCATTCCATCTTGTTGGTAATCCTCTGCCTTTTCCTAAACTAGTTAATCCTACCACTGCCTTAGCCTTAACCCCTTTGTCTTGTGATATCCTCATGCTGGTTTTTTTATATATTTTTTTTACCTCCACCACCCCAACCCCCCAAAACCCCACCCCTCCCCCTGCTTCTAGAAGGAGGAATCATCCTCTTCTTAAATCTGCCGTTGATATGGCAGCCTACTGGGACCCGGTCCCCACGTTGGCTCCCGAGATACCCCCCCCAGATATGTGTCAATAAAGCAAGCACGCTAAGAAAAAAGAAAAGAACAAACTCATAAAGATACGAGGGAAAAGAAAAAGAATCCTAAAGACCTAGAGTCAAAGCGGCCCCTTCTTTCTGCCGTTTATGTAACACTTCATTTACATCTGTTTTAGAATAGAGAAAAAGTGTTTGCCCCCCTCTTAAAATCTTCAGGCGGGCAGGTTCCTGCAAAAAAGCTTGCGCCCCAGCGTCCTTTAACGGGTCTATCAGCTGTCTCAATTGCCATCTTCTGTCCATGGTAGCTTTGAAAAAATCTGAACGAAAGAAGATAGAGAAAGAATCCACAGCTATCGGAGACCTAGGCCGGGCTTTCAGAGAAACTGCTTGGTGCAATAAAAAATTGCCAAAGTAAAGTAAAAATGGCCTTGGATGATGAGAATTTTGTCGGCGCTGTATGATTGGAAGCCTATGTGCTCTTTGGATCTGACAATCCCAATCCCAATCTCCGAGATCAGGAAAGGCCTTTTGCAGAACCTGAACGATGTAAGCTCTAGGGTCAGAACCTTCTTGACCTTCTGGTATACCAAACAACTTGTCTCCTTTGTCTATTTTCCAAATCCTCCAACTTAAGTTGCATGTTCATAAGTTGACCTTCATGGTGTTGGACCAGGCTTGTAGTTTTGGAAGAAGTCTCTTCGGTATCTGCGACTCTCTGCTGCAACTCTGTTATCTCCTCTTCCATGAACCCCACTTTCTCTGTTGCTTCTTTCAGGGTTTGCTGAATGTTATGGCTATCCGCTCTAACTTGTGCAAATAGCTCTCTTGTTTCATTTCTCTGATCCTTAAGAGCTTGTAAGATCATTATCAGTGTTGCAGCTTGATTGCCCTGAGCCACGTCACTCTGGCAGTTGCTCTGATGATCTTCGGTTGTGTGTGCTATCTGAGGTGTAGAGAGTGGAGATAATGCAGGTAATGAAGATAAAGGTGAGGGAAGTATAGAGTCAACCGCTGGGCAGTTTCCATCACAACTCATTTCAGAAGGGCTACCATTTGACCCATTTAATTCACTCACAGGCAGATCTGCCAAGCTTTTAGCTGCCATTAGCCCATTAGCAACTCTGTCCAGTCCTACATCAGTTAATCCCACTCCGAGAGTCTTGCAATCACGGTTTTTATTCCACCTTTAGCCAGGACCCATTTCCTGATGGGGCTATTATACGATATCTCTTTAGATATTCATTTATTTTTTCCTGACCCTGCGTTAGTAGTGTTTGCCACCTTCTTCGGGTCTTTCAAGCTTTTGGCTTTAAAACTCTTGTTCGAGGGAGTTGCCAGAACAGATGTCTTCTTTTTTTGCATCTCTCTGAGGTCGCTGCTCCCTTGGTGGATCTCTAGAGTGCTGCCCCCCCATCCTGAGCTCCTTCCGGCATATTGAAATTGCTGATGTCTTTATCGGAATACACCATTCCTTCGGAGCAGTCTGTATTGATGTCGACATCCTGGACATCTAATTGCTCGGCAGGGGGTTTCTCTATTACTATCATCAAGTCCGTTCGCTGCTTTTTCACAGATCTTTCCGCCGTTCACCTGATTTCTGTAGCTTCCCATGTCCTCACGCCCTCTTTCAGAGATTTCTGCTGCCTCCCTCCCATTTGACTCGAGTAGCGCAGTGCCTGCATCTTCTGAAGCCTGTGGCCAAATGTGAAAGGGCTGCTGTGGCTGCTTTAGTTTCATTGAATGCTGTGAAACAGTTTCTGACATACTTTGTTGCTCGTTAGTAATAGCATTCATAATAGTCTCAGCTAAATCACTAATATTAGGAAACTCTGTAGTCATTTCAGTAAGCTCAGTAAGTTCACTGGATTTCTGTGCTTGCAAATACTGAAATACCGGTTTACCCAGTCGCGTGTTTATTTTATGTGCAACCACAAGGCATGCAGTATCCCCCGCATCAGCATTGTCAGATTCAGTCACTACTTGGCAGTACTCCAAACCCCCTGCTAAAGCGTTTGGTTTCAGACCGGTTACTGTACTCACCGGCTGGCGGTTCACCCCACAAGCCACTCACACGGAGCTCTTTGAAGGGGCCATAACCATGAGCAGAGCAGCACTTGAACGTTGAGCAGGTCCAATATGCCGGCAGAAGGGAAAACGCCAAGCCAAAAGCCCAACAGCCATGAATGCGGCCGACCCACACCTAAAGCTGATCCGAACCAGTGACTGCATCCAGCTGCTTCAAACACAGGTACGTCTTCACGGGCTGGTTATTTGCCATTCTTTTCCCTCGTAAAACTCGTTTAAGCTCTTGGTCTTTATTTGCGTTTGTTCTCTGCAGATAATATATCCGGATAGCCTAATACACACACGATTCTATCACGCTAGACTTCCCCTGTGGTATAATCCAGGCCTTCCAGGAATCTTCCATGATGGGGCGGGAAAGCAATGGGCTAACTATAAGATTAGATATTTGGGTGATTTGTACGATCATGGTGGGTTTATGTCATATGAAAAACTAAAGACCCTATATAAACTCCCAGACAGTCTACTGTTTAAATACTATCAGATTAGAGATTACTTTAAACGCAATTTGAATTTGAATTTGACGAAGGTGGCAGACTCTGATATATGGAACTGCTTTTATGCGGTCAATGGTAAATCATTGATTAGCAAAGGCTATAAAAAGTCTGAACACTTATAAGAGGGATGACTGTGCACGATTAGCTGATCGTTGGAGCAAAAACATGGGAATACCGATTTCGGCAAACAATATATCATTAGCTCTCAGCAGTATCTGCAGGTCTGTGCACTCATCTAACTTGAGGATGCAGCAATATAGAACGATATGTTTATTATATTATACTCCAGAAAGGATAGCTACTTGGTCATCTAACAACCCGGCTAGTGATCGGGCAAAATGCCCAAAATGCAACCTATTGGCTGCGGATCTAAAACATATGTTTTTCTTATGCCCTGGGCTATCAGAATTTTGGAGGAAGGTTGGACAAGTAATTTCTCAGAAACTGGGGAGGGAAATATCATTTTCAACAATGGACGTCATGTTGGGAGGACAGAGCGCGAGCTTCAGTCAGAAGGATCTAATTACTATCTTACTAGCATGTGCTAGGCTGACAAATGCTCCGGTTTGGATCTCACGGGATCCCCCTTCAGTCATGAAATGGTGGGGCCTGGTTAAGGACACCTATGACATGGAATTGGCATTAGCTAATATGATGGGGGCCTGTTCCTTAGTTAAACTCAGAAAAATTTGGGGTGTGTTGTTCTAAAAATATGGGGAGTATTACTGAAGAACTAAGCTGGTTTTCTGTTCTATCTTCGTGCTAAATTATATTTCTAGAATCTTGTGAGACTGCTGATGCTCTCTAGTGTGTTTATTTATTTATATGTATAAACCTTTTTTTCTGGCAATATGTATTTTCCTTGTGCTGATAAATAAAATAAATTGGGAGAAAAAAAAAGAAAGTTATAGTGATTAGATATTTTCCATTATTAAACAATTAATTCTTTCAACTAGACCATTAGCTTGAGGTCATAACAAGGAAACTCTTTCATGTTTAATTCCAAGTTTGCACAAAAATTCTTGCATTTCCTTTGACACCAGTTGAACACCGTTGTCTGATACTAACATTTTCCCTCATTCAAGAACTCCCTCTCCATAAATGCAATCACTCTTTGCGTATTCACACACTCCGTCGTTTTGACCACAAACCATTTGGAATGTTAATCAATCACAACCATCAAGAACTTACTACGCGATCCAAGTTAAGAAATTGGACCCAATAAATCAATTGCCACTCTTTCCCATGGGCACTTGGGAAATGACATACATGCTAAAGGAGGTTATCTAATCACCTTAGTCTTATCGGCTTGGGCACATGCATAGCATTCCTTTACTACTTCCTCTATTTCACCATCCATACCGGGCTACTAATATGACTGTCGCACCCTCCTCTTAGTCATGTTTCTTCCAAGATGCCCCCCATGAGCAATGTTCCCAATTTTACTCCTTAGTCCAACCGGTGGCACAATCTGACACCTTCTCAACAATCTTCCATCACAGACACTTAGTTCATCCTCCACATGGTGGTAACTTCTAAAGCGAACATCTTCAATGAGGTTCTCGATCCATCCCTCCGACACACACCTTACCACACGCTGCAGGATATCATCATTTAACATAGCATCCCTCCATTCCTGTTTACTAAAAGCAGCTTCTTCTTTACTACTCTTAAACACTTCTTCAATAACATCATCCACATCCGTATCAATTACTTCAATTGGCATCCTTGACAAATAGTCAGCTACAACTTTTCTAAATCCTCTAACATATTCAAGCATGAAGTTATATTTAAGTACCGACAGCATCCACCCGGAAATTCTGGGAGTAACACTACCCTCTAAGCCCCCGCCTCGGTTTAATAAATTAACTAGGGGCCTGTGATCCAAACACCTTTTAAATGGTAAACCCCAAACAAAATATCTAAAATGCTTTATGCCCCGACAACATGCCAGGGCTTCTTTTTCGATTACCTAATACGAAAAATCTACATCACACAGTCTTCTAGATGCAAATCCAATGATTCTTTCATCTCCATCACACACTTGAGTTAGGACTGCACCAATCTCAATTGCACTGGCATCTGTTGTAATTAAAGTTTTAGCCTTGACATTAAAATTACCAAGGGTGGGAGCTCCCACAATACAGCTCTTTATCTTGTTGAATGCACGGTCACAGTTATCTGTCCACTCAAATGTGACCCTTTTCTTCATTTGTATCCTCAGAGGTTCAACAATTTCCGTGAATCCCTTCTCCAACTTTGAACAATACTCTGCTAAGCCAAGAAACAACTTTAACTAGTTCTTATTATGAGGATTGGGAGCATCCTTAATGGCAGAAAGAATACTTTTCTTAGGCTTGATACCATCTTAAGATATTTCATGTCCCAGATATGTTACACAATCTTTCTTTAATAGACACTTTTCTCTTTTTATGGTCATGCCATACATCTCATTTTCTTCAAGACCTCTTCCATTACCACATCGTGATGTACATAATTTTTCCCCACAATCAACCCATCATCTTAAAAATACAAGACATCAGCCATTCCATCAAAAATGTGTTGCATTACCCTCTGAAACACCGCTGAGGCAGATGCTAGGCCGAATAGCATCCTGCAATAGCGGAATGCTCCCAGCAGTGTAACAAATGAAGTGAGATGTCTTGATTTCTCGTCTAGGTCAATTTGTGGAAATGCTGCGGACATATCGATTACACTAAAAATGGCACCACCACCCATACCTGTCAACATCTCAGAAATGTTGGGTACAGGTTGCCTATCAACCCAAATGCTCTTATTTAATTTGCACAAGTCCACACATAAGCGCAGTTCCCCCCCATCCTTAGGTGCGACTACTATGGGGGACAACCACTCAGAGGCTTCGATAGCCTCTATAATATCTTGTGCAAGAAATTTTTTGAGTTCATCTTGCAATGGATTCCTCATCAAATATGGTAAATTTCTAACTTGATGCACAATAGGGATTGCATTCTTTTTTACATAATCTTGTGTGAAAAAATCTTGAGTTTACCCAAATTATCAGAAAAGACCTCAGGATACCTTTTCATTAAATTCATCTGATACATTGTATTAATATCATATAACTATTGCGGATACGACAGGCACATCGGCATTAGGATTGAGAATTATATTTCGATCCTTTTGGTAACACCAACCTAATAAATTGGACACTTACTTGGATAAGTATGCACGCCCATATACCTTTTTTCCACTAAATGAGATTGTCATCCAATTTACTCCAAGAATATCAATTGTTTTGCCACCATAACCAACAGCCTTGATATCCGGTTTAATCCAGGATTCAACATCCCTTTCCTCTTTCCATACCTTAGAATACATATCCTTGGATATTAGCGTATACAAACTCCCTGAGTCAAGGAGCATCATAACATCAAGTTTATCCAAATTTATGACACAGTGAGGTTTGTCTAATACACACGTACTTTCCGTAACAATACCACACTCCAAGACACTGTGGTCATTGTATAACTCTACAGGGACCTCAGGAACATCGTAATCATCGATACATAACGTCAATTCTTGAACATTCTCACACGTGTCATCCACTTCTTGTATCTGACCAAATTCAGTTTTGGTCCTGCAGACTTTGGCAAGATGACCTCTCGTCCCACAAGCTCTACATAATACATTTCTGGCCATACATTTGAGACTGGAAGCTATATGTCCAGGAGCACCACAACAATAGCACGTAACTATCCTTGCTGGAGCAGCAGCGATTGCACGAAAAGCATCACTAAAATTGTTGGGAAGGTTATTTTGAGGTTTAACAATCTGTTTCACTACTTTAGTTTAATCTACACATGACTGGACTTCAGCCCCTTTTGTAACTTGCACTTTTTGGACTATGGAATTGCTACAATTCTCCATTTCTTTTATCCACAAATCAGTATGCTCTAAACCGTTGGCAATTTGAATCGCTTTATCTAATGTTGGTTCCTTGATAAGTAGTTTTTCACATATTTTCTTGTTATTAGTACACCTCACTATTTGGTCGCGAATAAGGGAGTCTCCCAAACCCTCAAAACGGCAGGGAAGGGAAAGACCTCTAAAAACTGCAACATCTGCCCCAATATCTTCATCTATTTTTTGTTTACGGCAATAAAACTTATTCCTCTCTAGCACAACATTCACTTTAGTAGTAAAGCATGAATCTAGCATTTGCATAGTCATTTCATAAAGATTGCTAAGTTGACCATCACCCATTCCTAAAGAAATTTCAGGAAGATCTTCATATAAGCGACGTCCTTCAATACCTAATTGGTGCAGTAGGATGGCTTGCCTTCGCACAGGACCATACTTATCTACAGCAGTAGCAATAATGTAAGTTAGAAATCATTTCTTCCAATCTTTCCAAAGAGTAGCTGGATCACTTGGAGTAGGAAGAATAGTTGGGGGTGCAGATAACCCCTAGTCAGACATGTTAATCAGTAAATATAATGACAGTAAATATAATGATAGTCCCACCTGTAAGGATGCAAATGTAATATGAAACAACAAACTAATATAATAAATAAAAATAAAAATTGAAAAAAACAAACCAGTTTGTTGTTTGTAGAAATGTTGGTTAGGAATGTTGCTCCTCTCATAGTCCCGAGTCAATTATGCTGCCTGACGCGTTTTGACGTGGAACATCTTAATCATAGGCTTGAAAGGTAACTGCCGGAGACGCTCTTGTTTTGTAGCCGCTTTTATTTGATTACCCAATTACTCGGGACTATGAGAGGAGTCAGATAGAGAAAACCGGATGGTTGGCTGGCTACCGTGTGCCCTCCTAAAGCTCTCAGGGCATTTGGTGATTCATGAATTACACGGCGGCCCGCGCCGTGAGGAGGAGCACCATCTCGTCTGCAATGCAACAGAGAGGCCGTGGTTGAAAACCTTGTCAGCCGTGCGGCGTAACCGGCCCTGTGAACAATTAAAGACTCTCCTCAGAAATCTCGTACTCCTACTACAGGAAGATAAAAAAGATAAAAAAGATGTTTTAATTGGAAATTGCACAGAAACCCACTAAGAGGTAAAGACTGCTCTGCCCTCGGACTGAGTCCTATGCAAATTCTGGACTACTAGTCCCATGATGCCTTCTTGCACTAAGCGGAAACCCACTAATGGTAATTGGGTAATCAAATAAAAGCGGCTACAAAACAAGAGCGTCTCCGGCAGTTACCTTTCAAGTCTATGATTAAGATGTTGCACATCGAAACGCTTCAGGCAGCATAATTGACTCGGGACTATGAGAGGAGTCAGATAGAGAAAACCGGATGGTTGGCTGGTTACCGTGTGCCCTCCTAAAGCTCTCAGGGCATTTGGTGATTCATGAATTACACGGCGGCCCGCGCCGTGAGGAGGAGCACCATCTCGTCTGCAATGCAACAGAGAGGCCGTGGTTGAAAACCTTGTCAGCCGTGCGGCGTAACCGGCCCTGTGAACAATTAAAGACTCTCCTTAGAAATCTCGTACTCCTACTACAGGAAGATAAAAAAGATAAAAAAGATGTTTTAATTGGAAATTGCACAGAAACCCACTAAGAGGTAAAGACCGCTCTGCCCTCGGACTCAGTCCTATGCAAATTCTGGACTACTAGTCCCATGATGCCTTCTTGCACTAAGCGGAAACCCACTAATGGTAATTGGGTAATCAAATAAAAGCGGCTACAAAACAAGAGCGTCTCCGGCAGTTACCTTTCAAGCCTATGATTAAGATGTTCCACATCGAAACGCGTCAGGCAGCATAATTGACTCGGGACTATGAGAGGAGTCAGATAGAGAAAACCGGATGGTTGGCTGGTTACCGTGTGCCCTCCTAAAGCTCTCAGGGCATTTGGTGATTCATGAATTACACGGCGGCCCGCGCCGTGAGGAGGAGCACCATCTCGTCTGCAATGCAACAGAGAGGCCGTGGTTGAAAACCTTGTCAGCCGTGCGGCGTAACCGGCCCTGTGAACAATTAAAGACTCTCCTTAGAAATCTCGTACTCCTACTACAGGAAGATAAAAAAGATAAAAAAGATGTTTTAATTGGAAATTGCACAGAAACCCACTAAGAGGTAAAGACCGCTCTGCCCTCGGACTCAGTCCTATGCAAATTCTGGACTACTAGTCCCATGATGCCTTCTTGCACTAAGCGGAAACCCACTAATGGTAATTGGGTAATCAAATAAAAGCGGCTACAAAACAAGAGCGTCTCCGGCAGTTACCTTTCAAGCCTATGATTAAGATGTTCCACATCGAAACGCGTCAGGCAGCATAATTGACTCGGGACTATGAGAGGAGTCAGATAGAGAAAACCGGATGGTTGGCTGGTTACCGTGTGCCCTCCTAAAGCTCTCAGGGCATTTGGTGATTCATGAATTACACGGCGGCCCGCGCCGTGAGGAGGAGCACCATCTCGTCTGCAATGCAACAGAGAGGCCGTGGTTGAAAACCTTGTCAGCCGTGCGGCGTAACCGGCCCTGTGAACAATTAAAGACTCTCCTCAGAAATCTCGTACTCCTACTACAGGAAGATAAAAAAGATAAAAAAGATGTTTTAATTGGAAATTGCACAGAAACCCACTAAGAGGTAAAGACTGCTCTGCCCTCGGACTCAGTCCTATGCAAATTCTGGACTACTAGTCCCATGATGCCTTCTTGCACTAAGCAGAAACCCACTAATGGTAATTGGGTAATCAAATAAAAGCGGCTACAAAACAAGAGCGTCTCCGGCAGTTACCTTTCAAGCCTATGATTAAGATGTTCCACATCGAAACGCGTCAGGCAGCATAATTGACTCGGGACTATGAGAGGAGTCAGATAGAGAAAACCGGATGGTTGGCTGGTTACCGTGTGCCCTCCTAAAGCTCTCAGGGCATTTGGTGATTTATATATATATATATATATATTTTTATATATATATATATATATATATATATTACCTAATGACGGTCGCCAGTAGATAGTTATAGTCAGGACCTATTTTCCATAGGAAATCCACCAACATTCTATTTCCAATAACTTTGTGTCATAATTGTTGGCGCCGGTTGACAAATCTTCTCAACTTTTTTAAAACTTATGGCCCGACCCGGTCTGCTCCTTATCTGAAAGTCTTGGGGTGATTCGTCAAGCGGGGGCCAAGAAAAATGGGGTGTCTTAAAATGTGTTTTCCCCATGCAATTTCCCATAGGAACCTTAAGCCGCAGCTACAGCCTGAACTGCTGAACGGAATTACACCAAATTTGGCAAAGAGGTTGTCCTTGGTTCAGACTGGTGCCTTTTTGTTAAATGGTGTACATCCGTTCATTAGTTCTTGAGAAAATCAAAAGTAAAATCATATATATATCTATAGCTGCGCAGGATCCACGCACCCTCCCGATGACAACCTGTATGCTAATTGACTGTCAACACTCCAAACCAGGACGCCATTGAACGTTCAAGGTTTAAATGATACCCGCAAAAGGAGACAGGTTGTCCACTATTTGCTCTGGCACAGGGATGACATTGCCTTTCTGCAAGAGACGCATCTACCTTCCAGCGATCAGGGCAGATTTGCATCCTCATGGGGCCCCAACACATTTTTTGCAAACTATAGCAGCTATGCTAGGGGCACAGCCATACTCGTCCACAAACGACTTCCCTTCAAATGCCACTCTGCCATTTGTGATGATGAAGGTAGATTCGTAATTGTGGTGGGCATGCTACTTATTTATACGGTAGCGATGGTATGCATATACGGTCCCAATACTGACTCTCCTGATTTTTACCATACACTTTTCTCAAAGTTGCTACAGCTTGGCTCCATGCCCCTACTACTAGGGGGCGATTTTAATATTGCATTCCTTCCTACCTCTGGTAGTACTTCAACTGTCCCTGACCCTAAACCGAGGGCACGCAGAGCCTTGCACTCTCTGTGCGACCACTTCTCTCTGCTAGACCTGGGCCGTGTCCGGGACCCAGACCACACTACATTTACGCACTATACCAGCACTCATGACACTTGGTCATGACTTTATTATTGGTTAACTACCCCAGTTCTGGTTCCACGAGCTACAAACGCTGCCCAGGTCATATTCTGATCACTCCCCAGTTCTATTATCATTAAAGGTCCCTCGCCCTGAAGGGTTTGAAAGGCAGTGGAGGTTCCAAAGCCAAGCTCTGGACGACGAAGTGCTCAGACGGGAAATTCAAGACGCTATAGAAGATTACTTTGAATTAAACACAGGATCAGTAGACTCCGAAGCAATGTTGTGGGAGGGATTTAAAGCCTACATGAGGGGAGTATGCATCTCAAAGAGCTCTGGAGTACTTTGTGACCTATGTGGCACATTAACTAGGCTGGGAAAGGAGCTAGGAACCTTAGATACTGGACAGAGGGTGGCTACAGACCCAGGCTTTGATACCAAGAGGGCGGCTCTGCTATTAGAGTACAGAGAGGTGGCCGATAGGGAAATACTTTACTTGGGGAAATACCAAAACGCAAAGGTTTCTGGGGAAGCGAACCGCCCTGGACGAGTACTAGCGCAAATGATCAGACCCCCATACACTAAAGCATACATTACAGAGTTGCGTTCAGAGTCAGGGCACCTAATCATTGATCCGGGGGAAATTCAGGCAAAGTTTTTATCCTACTTCAAAACGCTGTACACTACTAAATAGAGCCCTGATCGCACTGGCCAGGAGGCTTACCTTTCCGAGATAGCACTAGTATAATTAGAAAGATTCATGCAGGACTTCTTGGCAGAACCCATTACGGAAGACAGTATAAATGAAGCCATCACAGCCCTGAACCCATTCACCGCCCCCGGGCTGGAGGGGTCACAGGCGAGTTTTACAGAGCCTACAAGGACCTCTTGATTCCCCGACTGCTAGACGTCTATGCTGAAGCTCTAGAGAAACAGTTACTCCCACCTACTCTCTGCGAATCGGTCATCATCCTCCTTCCCAAACCAGGCAAGGACCCCCTAATGTGTAGCTCGTATCCCCCCCTGTCACTATTGAACCTCGACTACAAAACCCTTGCTATGGCACTAGCATGCCGTCTATCACTACTTACGGAATCTAAATTATCCCCTGCCCAATCAGGTTTTGTTCCACACCGGTCCACTGCCTTCAACCTCCGCACTCTATTTAACACATTGCACAGAATAAACCCAGAGATTCCCGCAGTGGCAATCCTTCTCGATACCGAGAAGGCCTTCGACTCCCTGGACTGGCCCTTTTTCCTTTCCATAATGCAACGCATGGGGATGCCACAGAGATTCATTGCCACCACAGCTCTATTATACACTCAACCCACAGCTAGGCTCCGGCTAAATGTTACTATGTCAGCTCCCTTTTCTTTATCATGGGGCATGAGGCAAGGCTGCCCATTATCCCATTTACTATTTATATTAGCAATGGACCCCTTGATTAGGCACTTTCAGGAAAAACACCTACATAGGGGTTTACAATTCAACACAGGCCCATTACTAGTTTCTTTATATGCAGACAACACTATCCTATATGTTCGAGACCCTCAAGCCTACCTGCACCCCCTTCTCAAAGAGATCCTCCGTTTTGGCACCTTCTCTGGGCTGGGGATAAATTGGCGTAAATCCGTAATTTTCCCTCTCACAGCGGGAACGACCCGCTGGGATCCGGAATTTCCATTGGAGTGGTGTACAGTAAAATACCTGGGGGTGCATATCCATCTGGATACAGAGCAGATTATACGATGCACCTATGGAGTAGCAATCTCCAACTTGAGGCGCAAATAGACTCCTTGCTCAGACTCCCACCCTCCATGGCGGGAAGGGTTGCCCTTATTAAAATGATTGTACGTCCGAAGTTTTTATATTTAATTCACAACATACCAATCCCCCTTACGAACAAACTTTTCAACACTCTGCGATCACACTTAATCAGGCTAGTATGGGGCAACAAGACACCCAGGGTGCGCTGGCAGATAATGACGCTGCCCTGTGATAGAGGAGGATATGGGGTCCCTGATCTACAATTGTACTTTCTGGCATCACAATGTAGCTTCGCACAGACGTGGTACCACCCAGAGGCTAGGATTACCTTCCTGCGCCCAGAGTCAGACTTCGTTTTACCGAATACTTTAGCCACCGTGGTACCCTCAGGTATCCCTAAAGATCCTAAAGTCATACAATCGGTCTCCATCACTAGTCGGGCATGGGCTAAACTGGTTCGTATTATGGGCACTCAGACACTATACTCTTCATCCCTTCCACTCCCAAACGACAGACTGCCACCCATAACAGGCAAAAAGTTGGTTCAAAGGACATGCACTAAATTTAACATTAGCACAATGGGGGATCTATTTCCTGCGGGCCACATATTTGACCCAGATGATAAATCTGCATTCCCTGATACCACATTTATGGACTGATTTGTGTTAGCAGGTTGCGCTCCGCTCTGCGGGCTCAGATCCCAGACTACCCCCTAGAATCTCACTCATTTCCCCCCCCTTACACTGGTGATAGGCAGTAGTAAGGGGATCCATCTTATATCCCAATTATATAAGCCATGCGCCAACCTAGTCCCAGTGGATGATGACCGACTGCGTAACGCTTGGGAATCAGACTTAGGCAACCCCATCACAGATGAGCAATGGACGGCTTGCTGCAAGGTCACTAATATGGTATCTCTTAATAGCAGACATAAATTGATCCACTTCAAGTTTCTACGTAGAATGTATGTTACACCAGCCCGAGCACACAAGATAGACCCTGGCAGGCCGCATTGTTGTCATTGGTGCCAATCCCCTCGGGCAGACTTCGCACATCTTGCCTGGACGTGCCCACGCATCCACGCCTTTTAGATTGAAGTGCACAAAACTTTAAGTAAAATGATACAGACTTCGATTGAGCCATTGCCTGAGAATGCCCTTTTGGGATATGTGGTCCAGCTCATCCTAAAACTCGCAGATTTGCTGCCATCTCTCTACTCCTGGCTAAAAGAGAAGTAGCAATTCACTGGGGCGGCAAAAGAGCTCTGACGGTACCCAGCTGGATACAAAGCTTAGCAACCTGCTCTATGAAAAGCGACCTGTATGCTAGTACCATCCCTCCTTCCTCCAGGCCAAGGGACATCTGGCGTCCCTTCAGATCTTTCCTTTCGTAACAACAGTTAGACCGCCCCACCCAACAGGAGCGAGGTATAGTGCTGACTGGGGTGGGCTAATGGGTCACACTGTACATGCCAATGTTTGTTCACATGCTCTGCCTGCTCATGGAGGGTTGTTGCTACCCCCTGCTCTCCAACAGGCCCCATACGAAGCATGTTTCAAGCGTTTACTGAAAACCTGGTTGTTCGCCCAACCACGCTAGACACCATGATAGATTCCAGCTCTCTACCTAAACGGGCACAACACTGTTACTATAGCGCCGGGACACCTCCTCGTGAGGTAGCTGTTCGCGCTCTACAAAACTCTGTATTATTATTGTCCCTTTGCTCTTCTTGTATGTGCCACTTGGAAGGAAAAATAACAATGTACTAATGGACTGTTGACTGGGGGTGGCACTCGAAAGGGTTTTGGTATAAATCGTATACATTGTTACACATATTTGATCGACCGGCTGTGATGTAAAGAAAATGTCGTACCCAATACATTGAGATTGTAGCCTATGTATCGTACAATTGGACTCAGTGCTCTATTTTGTCTTTAACAAAATGCTAAATAAAGTTTTTAAAAAATAACACTCCAAACCCGGAAGTGTTGGCAGCCAAAGCAGAAAAGAAACAGCGAAAAACGCGAAAAGGGGGTAGGGTAGAAACACCCTGACCCACTAGGCCTGCTTTACCCCCAAGCCCCCCCACACACCCCAGGGACTGCCACCTTCCCGGGGCTCTAAATATTTAAATTGGGGGGTCTGTGACGGACCTCCCAGTCACGGGGACCACCACCCCCTGGGGCTTTGTAGATTGTGGGAGGGGGGCCGCGCGGCCCCCCCTCCTGGAGCTTTGTTGTGGCCCTGGGGACCGCCACCCCCCAGGGCCGGCTCCTGCAGTGTCCCGGGGTGCCTACTCCCAGGACACTGTAGTTTGCTATCACAGGGCGGGAGCTGTGCGGCTCCCGCACTGCCATAGCAAACTTGGTTTGAATTTTGAAAGAGAGAGAAGGAAAACCTGGTCTCTCTTTCAAAATTCAAACCAAATTGCTTTTCCACACGGGGAGCTGCATCTTAGCAGCTCCCCATGTGGAAAAGCAATGCCGGCTCCCGAGGGACGCGGGGAGCTGGCAGGACCATGGGGGGATTGAGGACTCCCCCCACGGTCCTCAACGGAGAGGATCAGCCCCTGGGGATGGGGTCCCCGGGGCTACAAGTGGCCCGGGAGAGGGGCCTCGCGGACCCCCTCCCCAAAATTAAAAAACTATTACAAAAATTAAAAAGCATAAAGGCCAGTCCCAGGGGATGGGGTCCCCTGGGCCATACATGGCCTAAAGAGGGGGGCAAGGCAGCCCCACTCAAAAAAAAAACATTAATAAAAAATATGGCCATGCCCTGGGGAGTTTGGCATCGGGAGGGGGGTCACGCATCCCCCTTCCCAAAATTAAAAAAATAAATAAATTTGGGGGCAGGCCCTGGGGGGTGGGGTCCCCAGGGCCAAGTATTTTTGGAAAAGAAGGGGGGCCACAGAGCCCCCCTTCTTAAAAAAAAAAAAAAAACGTCATCGCGCCGTTTGCAGATGGGATACGAATTCCCCTTTAATACTGGGGTCCCTGGGGGCCAACTAGCCCACCATGAACCTCCAGTATGCAGCAGGGTGCTGCGTTGCAGAGAGGTGTTCTGAGGCCATGCCCCTTTTTACACCTCTCTGCAACACAGCTCTGTGGCTCTTAATGGAGGTAGCTGGTGGGCTAGTTGCACCCCAGGGACCCTTAGTATTCAAGGGGATTAGGACTTGTTAGTCAGAGTCAGTTACCACCAGTACCCATCTGAAAAAGTTGAGGGTACAGGATGATTTTGCAGCAAAGCTTCTTTCTGCTCCTCTGTTTGTTCTTCCTGCACGTCTTCCTTCTTCCTGCACTTCGTCTTTGAGGATTTCTGTTGCTTCTTTCCGCATTTCTTTTTCTTCTTTCTGTGTATTTTTTCTTCTTTCATCACATGCCCTAATTCTGTAGTCATAGACGGAAACTAGGATTTGAAAAAGCTTTGAAATTCACTCAACAAACCATAGGTTTCAGTTACGTTAAAGTTAGAAATTAGCATTTAAAAAACCTTTGAAATTCACTGAAAAAACCATAGGTTTCAGACATGTTATAGTTAGGAATTAGCATTTAAAAAAATCTTAGAAATTTACTGAAAAAAAACATAGGTTTCAGGGGCGTTATAGTTAGCTGGACATTTCACTTGTACAAAGCCATTGAAATTCCCCCGTTATAGTTAGTTCAGCTAACTATAATTTGCGCGCCCGCAATGCACTGCTGATGACGTCACATATTACATCACTCATGACATGGTCAGTGACATCACTCATGACATCACTGATGACATCTCAAATGACATCACTGATGACATCACTGATTACATCATCCTTGTGATAGAGTGGCAGACCTCCTCTCACCCTAATATAACCTCTGATACACACATTCAAAAATAGAAAATCAAATTTTCAAAAAAATGGACATACCAATACCAGTTACAACAACCTATTCAGTAATTCCAAGACCTACATACACATCCACTCATTCACCAACAGCCCTATACAGACACTCATACATGTACTCACTCATCATATGTACTCATACACCTATACATCCTGTTACACAATGACACTCATCCATAGAGTTACTCACACACATAGTCACACATGTGTTGCTCCCTGTTTTGTACACTGTTATCCCAGTCACCCTCGCTTGCAGATTCTTTGAGACCCCTCCCCACTAGCGCAGCTCTGGTTCCCAGCAAAGTTTCACCAACTGCTCTTGTTTTCCCACCGCGGGAGGTTATGGGCGGCACTATTAATTATAATCGATATATGTATGATGTACAACCGTGAACAATAGTTAAAAAGCAGCTACTCCTGTACTTCCAACAATTCCACTGTCCATCGACACCAAACGTCAGCCAGCAGTCCATATCCCACCAGGTGGATTCACTGCCAGCAACCCTTCCACCCTGGCTACCCTGCCGACACCAGCAGCCCTGCTCGGCTAGCAGCTCTGTACCTATGCATTGCTGCCTGCCAACTGCCGAATCCACAAAACAGTTTATCGGGAAGCCCAGGGTAGCTGCGCTGTATAAATATTACTAATGTGGTAAGGGGAATACAAGTAATAAAGGACGATATGTTGGCTACATTCCAAGAAGCCCGGGTGGGGAACCCGCCATCATCTTTGGACAAAGCTAATATTGTGGTTTTTAAAAAGAAAGATAAGCCGGCAGAACTGCAAGGGTCGTATAGACCAATTTCTTTGATAAACGCAGACAGTATGGTCTATTAAAAAATTCTGGCAGCCAGGTTAGCTCAAGTAATTTCCCCATTGGTTTCTATCCATCAGCATGGCTTTATACCGGGCAGGAGCACGGTCAATCATTTAAATGGAGTTATCGTAATAAACTATTACACTAATGTACAACAGAGGAGGCAAGGTTTGATTTTTTTAGATGCTGAAAAAGCGTTTGACCATGTGTCCTGGCCGTTTCTGTGGGCTGTCATGCGTAAGATAGGGATCTGGGCCCGATACATTAGGGCTATACAAACTATGTATAAATCTCCTCGGGCTAAAATTTGTGTAATGGTTAGCGAATTAGCTCCGGTACATATCAGCAGGGGGACAAGGCAGGGGTGTCCCTGCGCGCCCCTACTATTTACTATATATATTAGCCAGCTTTTAGTATTGTTGGAAACAACTAATAGGATAAACTATATTATCTGTGGGCAACACCATGTGTGTGTATTAGCCTATGCGGACGACATAGCAGTGGCAACATCTGATCCAGAGCGAGCGGTGGTAGAGATAGAGAGTTTGACTCAGGTATTTGGGGAAGTGGCTGGATAACAGTTAAAGTCATCCAAAACCTAGATTGTATGTTCTGAAGGAGCATGCACAGGAGAGGGACGGGTTACAGATAAAGCCATGTATTTGTGTATTAGAATTAGGATGTAATTGCAGGATTTAATAGAGGTGAATTGGGGAGATATAGTCTCTGCGGTCAAACGACAATAGGATACGGTTGAATGTTTACATCTCTCGGTGGTCGGGAGGTGTAATGTACTTGAAATCTGTATTCTGCCCAAGGCCATGTACTATTTCAGCAACAGCGGTCCTTAAGTAAACAGATAGTAAGTAGAATGAAATCAGAACTATATTATACATGTCCAGCCGAACAGAAATTTAATAATGCGAACGATTATAGCAACCGAAGTTGAGAGCATCAATTAAGTGGGACACAGTCCTGTACCCTCACTGGAACATAACATATACAAAACACACACTACTACTACTTATGTTTGCTTAAGGACCACTGTTTTTGTTTATGCATCAAACCCAAGGTCCTTACTTACCTTGAGGGTTCCCTTGTTACTTTTGACAATGTACTATTTCAGGGCAGTCCCATTGGAGTTGTCTCGTTCACAATTATTGAAACTACAATCTCTACGTGACAGGTTTATATGGGGACAAAAGAAAGCTTGTCGAGCCTCAAAATACATGATGTTGCCACGAGACTGGGGTGGATGGGCAGTTCCGAATTTTACATTGTATTATTATATATGTTTATTGCAAAATATGCGGTTTCTATTGACTGGAGGAGTACAGCTGGCAGAAACACCAACTATTTATTAAATGTTGATGGGGTAGATGTTAGAAACACTTTATTAAAATTTTTGGAGCCTAGTTATTTTAAGAGAACACGGTTTAAGGTTATGATTGAAGCACATAAGGTATGGAAAACAGTACGAAGGATCTTAGCTTTAACTGGTATATGTTACTACACACCCTTGAACTCTACGGCTATATTCCCGCCTATTTTTTGGGATGTAATGATGGAAAGTTGGCCAGCAAAGGGGATCAAGCAATTGGGTGGCATATATTGTGGCGGGGTACTCCTTTCTTTTTCTGATTTAATGGATAGGTATAAACTGCTTAAAAATGATTTCTTTAAATATTTACAAATACGGGATTTGTTATGTAAACATTACAAGTGTTTAGAGAGCTCCTTATTCTCTAGTGGAGGCAGTTAATAAAAGAGCTAAGATAGGGATATTATATGGAGTGTTGATTGAAACACAGCCGGATGATATTGAAAATCAGGACAGTAAATGGAGGGCACGGTTTCGGCTTGAAGGCATATATGTGCAACAATCAATTGATACTGATGGTATAATTCTTTTGACAGCAAGTTTGAGAACTCAACATTACAAGACTGTATTTAATTTATATCATACACCTGCAAACAATTTGAAGTGGGGGGGCACACGATGGGAAATGTTTTAGATGTGCTATGGAAAGAGCTCATATTGTACATATTTTCTACAAATGTATTGGTCTTCTTCTTTAGTTTACATAGAATATTGAGCAGTTTTTATCGGAAATTACGGGGGTGGATGTACATATTTCAAAAGAGGTAATATTAACAGGAGTTAGGGAGGCCACCAAAGCAGGTCACGTTTGCTATCCATTTAGGTACCTTGTATTTATAGCAGTTGCAGTAGCATGATTATGTGTTGCTACAGTATGGCTTCAGCCTGATGCCCCATCATTCGAGATGTGGCGAGTGAAGTTCTACAATATGTTTAATTTGGAATATAGTCTGTACTGTTTAAAATCATTGAAGAGGAAAAAACTGGGGGTCCAGATTTGGGGTCCTATGCTTGATCATATGGAGATAACTGTTTGAATATAACTAATTTGTATATTTTGGAATTTAATTTTGTATTTGATTGTGTAAGTGATCAAATTTGATTTATATGCTATGACTTGAAAAATAAAATGTAACAAAGGGCTTATTTAAACTCCCCCCAAGCTCGCCTATTACTCCACTGCAATTAGACCTAGCAATGAAGCCTATACACCTAACAGTCTTAATAAAACCATTGTTAAATTGGAATAAATTATGGTCTACGCAGGAACTAAGAACTTATAGAGATTGCGTCAGATACCTAATAGGTGCTGATAGGTCATTGTGCACTCCATGGCTGAAAAACATTAAAGAAACATCACACAGAATAGGAATAGATTAACTATGGACATCACCTGAGCTGATTGTTAAGGGAGATGCACAAAAAGCTAATCAGGCAAATTGGGAGGCAGTTTTGATCCAAGCATGGGAAGCATACCCAGATAGCAGTTTGACACACCAGTTTTTGAATCATAAGTGTGTCCCAGGCTTTGAACCGTACATGGACAGAATGTATCCATTCCAGTCCAAACGTTTATATGTTCAGGTTAGATGTGGGCTTCTACTGTGGTAAATAAATAATTAATTACCGGATCTATTTTTCAGGATACTCATATAAACAAATAGCTCAATAAATAAGAGTCAAGATTCGAGGTAGCTGGAGTTTACAGGCTTTAATCAGGCATAGAGGACAGGAACAGGACAGCCTGTACGGGAATAGGATGGCAGCTGCCGGGGGCAGGATCTGGGAATAATGCGCTAACTTTCAGTAACAGTGCACAATATATATAGTTAAACAAAATACATTACATTCAATACAGTAGGCGTAGCAGTAGGCGGGGTTCGTAGCAGTCGCGAAAGATAAGGGCAAAAAGTAGGTGTAACAAGAGGCGTGTACAGGGCGTATACATAGACATGTGATGTAAACGTAACAGAATATGTCATAAACGGGGCGGAAACATGGAGGGGGCTACCTGAGGAGCTGGGACCTCTAACCTAGTGGTGCACGCAAACGGGCAATGACATGTTACCAGGAAGAACTGGGGGCTATGATTTCTGCGCTAGAAGAGGAGACTAAAGTCTGGAGTGTCAGAGCGACATGTACCCAGGGCATATCTAGTATCTGGTGTTTAGAGTACATGTTGATAGAATCCAAAAGTTATCAGGGCAAAGGCTACTTGACTCTAAGACTGGTGCCTGCATTATTCTACATGTATTGTGTGTGCGAGGAATATTCTATGAATATTAATACAGTATTTCTCTTACATGGAGACAGAAAGGCTAGACCATGACGGAAACTATTGATGCGATTCAGTAGCTTAGGAATGCAGAGAAGGAGGGCTGGACTGATAACTAGAAGCATAACATACTCTTGGCAGACTGGAGACAGAGCCAGGCCGGGCCGGGCACTGCGAGGCAAGAAGTAAGTGAAAGGTCAGGGATACAGGTGGGGGCTGTATCGCTCCTCGGAGAGGGTTCAGGAGACAGGAGCTGAATCTGAGTCCGGGCCCTTTTGAGGCCTAGAAACGGGGACAATTCAATGAATTAACGTGCACACTGTGAAATGTGGCAACGTAGGTTTACATAGGCCTAATATTCGTTGCTTTCATGAGAACTGGAAACTGGCATACTAGAGATGGACACAACTATAATTGCGTCTTTAATCGATCAGAGGGGAATACATGCATATCGATCATGCACATATAACATAAGATGGGGAACACGTAGGCACATATAACAGGGCAAAATTTACTTTTCCACATTCCCTCCTTGTGCCCTACGTTTCCATCAGGAAACATCAATATTCATGATACCATCTATCATTTCATATAGCATCATTTGCTCGTCTCGAATTGTCTTGGAACGGGATTTAGGACTAGGAATACAAGAGGTAGCGCAAATGCCGCAAATTGCAGGGCCACATTGTATACAGAGGCAGCAACTGAATATGATCATTACTGCTATACCTAGGAATGACAATACTTTCCATCCCCAGGCAGATATAATACTCCAGAGCCAACCGGACCATGTCCAGGTGCCTGGATTCTGGTGTAACTGATGGGCAATTTTATGAAGTCTGGTTATAGCTGAATACACAGACGGCGCGTTATTAGGAATGAAAATGCAGCAACTAGATCCGATGACTCTACAAGCTCCTCCTCTATCGGCCAGTATGACGTCAAGAACGAGACGATTTTGGAGCACGACAAATCTCATAGCAGATTGCTCTTCGGTTAAGTTACCTAGAGCAGAAGTAGTCTCATTCACTACTGCTTCAAGGGTTCTGGTTAACCTTCGTATTAACTTACTATTCTGGATAGGTCCAATAAAGAAGAAGAAACCTTTATTGAAGTCTTGATACTGTTCTAGAGTAGTTTCAGTTTGATCGACAATTGGGGACTCGATCTCCCTTCTATGTCTGACGTGTACTAGATGTGTGTTTCTATGATAATCAGATGGGGCTAGAAAAACTGGTGGCAGTAGGAAGGCAATGTAACATGTTCCATCCCAATCGAGGGGCAGACGAACATATGCGGTCTGACCACAAACAAAATAAGAATGACGTGAGGCTTTGAAAATAGATTTCCCACTGTCACTATACTTGACAGTAGTAGTACAATCACTATGTCCTACATGTGCGGAACCATTCTTTCTGACACATAATTCGTCTTTGACTGGTAGTACTGAAATAGCAGGCAAATCTGGAGTAGTATCAGACTGAACATTCAGGACCATAAAATTCGAAGAATAATTACCTAAATCATAAACTTCATTTTCTAGATCTAACCCTGTTCTATGGGAGAGACCTTGCTTGTCTGGGAAACATGTTCTATTCAGAAGGGACATATCATTGGAGGATGACGTTAAAGTGGACCATGCTCCACACGAACCATTATGTGAAAACGGATAAGGAAAGAGTGGCAGAACTCCCTTCGGTGTCTGGAAAGGGGGGAGTCGACCACACACCCAACAATTAGTGGCATTGCTGGTCTGGTGTGAATAGTGTAACATTCTGATGAATGTATTATTTCGCATAGCAAGACGATAGGATAGCTCGTGAGGAGGCAGATCACTAAATGTGTGCTCTACTGTAGCATTAGCAAACTTATTTACATGTGAAATTGGAAAACATAAATGTAATGCATAACTTGTGCAGGTAACCATAAGACTCACATATAATAGAAAACTTAGAACAATGATACATTTGATAGAGTTTTGACTAACTCTCTCACTGTGGGGGTCTATCTCATACATGTCAGAAACCTGTCTAACCGTTTCACCCGAGAGGGACTTAGACAATTAAACTGGCTGACTTATTTTACTAGACCGGAGTTTCAATTTATACTCCTGCTGCGGAGTTTTCTCTAACAGAGGAACTTTAAGTTCAGAATTGAGTTCAGAGTCTGTTTTTAGGTAGTCTTTAGAATCTTGGCAGTCCTTCGCAAATGTCTTTTTACGAATTCCATGGAATTTCTTGATGTGGGACAGGTGGACCCATCCTTTCCTGCCCTCCAACTTCACGGCGGTCCTTGTTGTTAACAAGACGAGACGGGGCTCCTTCCAACGGGGCTCCAGTGGACTTGAACGATCAAAATTCCGCACCAACACGAGGCTTCCTGGAATGACTTCATGCGGTTTCACCTCGGTGTTGTCTGGAAATGCGGCGGCAACCTGTGAACGACAAGAGTGTAGGGCAGACATCAAGGAAGCTAGGTAATCTGTCAGCATATTACTGGAAACATCTGTAATACTGCGGGGTCTAGGTGTACCCCACATGTTTGGGGGGCGGCCGAATACGACCTCATACGGGGACAGACCTGATCTGGAATGTGCAACCATCCTCATGTAGAATAGAGCAACTGGCAGGGCTACTAGCCAGTCTACACCTTTTTCTTTACATATTTTTGCAAGGCGGATTTTCAGGGTCTGATTATGTCTCTCTACGAGACCGGCTGCTTCAGGATGGCGCACACAATGGAACTTCCACTGGTACCCTAACAGAAGGGAAACATGTTTCATAAGCTCGGATGAGAATGGCTGGCCGTTATCAGAATACACGACCCTAGGGAGTCCATAGCGGGGAAAGAATTCACGAACCAACTGCCTGGCAGTGGTCGCGGCTGTGTAATCTGGAACTGGATATGCTTCTGTCCACCTGGACAAAGCGCATACAACTACGAGGACATACTTGAAACCTCGACATCGCTCCATCTGAATATAATCCATCTGGAGGACTTCAAAAGGGTGGTCAGGAGGTTGGAATCCACCTTGTTCCACCGGGACACTTTTACCTGGATTAAACTGGCAACATATCATACAGGTACGGACTTTCTGCTTAGCTGCAGCTCGTAAATGCTTGTTGAACCAAAGGTTCTGAATACTGTCTAACATAGCTTTTTCTCCTAGATGTGCTGGACTATGTGCGGTATTGATAATGACTTGAACCATAGAGTCGGGGAGAAACCATGTGGCTTTTCCCTTCGTCACCCATCCTTGATCTGTCTGGACCCCTCCTTGTTCGGACCATTTCTTGATTTCTTCGGGAGTAGCATGTAACTGTATGTCTATGACATCTTGTGTAGGGTCCTTAACTGTCATACAAGTAGTCGGATCTGGAGTGAGTGTCTGTGTCGTGTTAACTGGAATGTCTGGAGTCTGAGCTGTAAGCTTGGCTGTTCGATCTGCTAGATAGTTTCCTTGGGAAATGATATCAGTAACTTTCGTATGTGCCTTGCACTTCATGATGGCAATAGCTGTCGGTAAATGTATTGCATCTAACAGAGCTTGAATGAGGAGACCATGCTGAATCTTGGTTCCATGAGAAGTCATGAAACCTCTTTCTTGCCAGAGTACTCCAAAGTCATGTACGACTCCGAATGCGTAACGTGAATCTGTATATATGTTTACTTTCAGGTTCTTAGCACGTATGCAGGCTTGGGTCAGAGCGACTAGCTCTGCTGCTTGAGCAGACAGGGTGTCAATACGATGTGTTTCTATAACTTCAGTTTCAGTAGTCACTGCATACGCGGCTACTAGTTCTCCTGTACTTGTTCTCATACATGAACCATCCACATAAAGTGTCAGGTCGGGATTAGGTAATGCAATGTCTGTCAGGTCTTGTCTTGGCTTGGTCATAGTGTTAACAACTTCCACACAGTCATGTGTGGCAGGATTTGAAGTAACTGACGGCAACAGTGTAGCAGGATTTAGAATGTTGCAGCGTCTGATTTCTATGTGTGGCTGGAACAGTGTCAATTCGTAACCTGTTAAACGTGCAATTGTCAAGTGCTGAGTCTGTGTTCGGTTTAAAAGAACTTCCACGGAGTGTGGAACTTGTACTGTCAGGGAGTGTCCTAACACTATGGAATCACTTTGTCTGATAGCTAGAGCTGTAGCTGCAACTGACTTGAGGCACGCAGGCAAAGCCTGGGCCACTGGATCTAATGTGCTCGAAAAATAAGCACAGGGCTTGTACTGTCCTGCTTGATCTTGTGTGAGAACAGATAATGCAGTACCATCACGTTCTGTGACAAAAAGTGTAAAAGGCTTACTGTAGTTCGGTGTTTCTAGAACAGGTGCTTGGCATAAGGCTTTCTTTAATTCATTAAAAACAAGTGTATGTTCCTGGGTCCAAGGGAGGACAGTCGATACGGCTGCCTCCTGTGTCGTTAACTGTATCAGTGGCTTAGCTAGAAATGCATACTGAGGAATCCATTGTCTGCAGTAAGAAGTGAGGCCAATAAAAGCTCGTACCTCCTTCTGTGTCTTGGGCTGTGGAAGACTCGCTATTAACTGGATACGGTCTGGTGTCAACTGCCTACCCCACTTGGACAGTAAGTGGCCTAAGTAGATCACTTGCTGGACACAGAATTGAAGCTTCGAAGGGGACACCTTGTGCCCCTGCTCGGCCAGAAAATACAGGACTGTAAGTGACGCACGCTCGCAGTCACGTTCAGAACGGGCTGTGATCAATAGATCATCGACATACTGGAGCAGGGCAGGGTCAGTTGGCATGTGAATATTGTCTAGTTGTCTCTTGAGTGCTTGACTATAAATACTAGGACTTTCTGTGAAACCTTGAGGAGCTCGTGTGAATTTATAGCTTCTTCCATTTAAACAGAATCCGAAAAGGTACTGGCTGTCTGGATGAATGGGAACACTGAAAAATGCGTTCTTGAGGTCGATAACAGTGAAAAATGTAGCTTCAGAATCAATGGCTGTTAATAGGGATGAAATATCTGGGACTACTGGGTACTGAGGTATGATACATTTATTAAGTTCTCGAAGGTCAATCACTAATCGATATACTGGAGGTGCATTTGGATCAGTACGTTTCATGACTGGAATGATAGGAGAATTACATACATTGGAGTCAGTTTCTACAACCACTCCTTGAGCAATAAGCTCGTCAATAATTTTGGATAAGGCTGCTACAGCCTCAGGGGGCAATCTGTACTGTCTGATTCGTGGCAAAACTATACCTTGCTTGAGAGTCACACGATGGGGTGTGATTTGCATAAAACCTACATCAGTTGGACCTTGCGCCCATAGATGCTGCGGTACATTCAATAGTCTTGGATCAAAATCACGTAATACATAGTGACCTTTAAAGTCTCTTAAAAACAATCGGACTCCTTCTGGGGAACAGCATATAACTGCTCCTAGTTCTTTTAACGTTTTAATGCCTAACAAATTTTCGGGACATGATTTAGTAAGTAACAAATCAGTAGTTCGGGACAATGGACCTACTTCTAGAGTAACTGGTTTTGAAATATCATTAACAATCGGTTTTCCTGAAAATCCAAGGGAAACATTTCTAGAGCCTGAGAGCGGAGCCCCTGGAACCTCGTCATGACTGATGGTAGTCCTACTTGCCCCTGTATCAATCAGAAACTTTCTGTCTTTCCCTAATACTTGACTGTGTACATAGGGACCCTCTTGATCTACAGGTATCTCGATGAGAGGCAAGCCTACCTCCCTCTCTAGGCTGTTTCATGAATACTGTTGATACTCTGGATACTCTGACTGGGCATACTGGTACATCTGCTGTGTAACGTGCTGTGTTGCAGCGATAGGCTGCGGTACTGGAACTGTCTGTTGTGCATTCTGTGGTGACTGAGAAGTCTGTGAAACTTGTTCTTGTCTATGCGGACGTGGTCTTTCTTTAGTCTTACCAGTAGCTATGTTGTGTTTCAGAACTGTACACTCGTTTATAAAATGACCTGGCTGTTTACAGTAATTGCAAGTCCCTTTAACGGGAGCTGCAGGATGACTGGCTTGATTCGGACCCCTCTTCTGACTGTCTTGGGGAACAGATTGTGCAACTAATACTTTCATTTTCGTGTCTTTCATACGTCTTCTTTCGTGTTCTTGCTCTTCCCTGATTCTGCTTGCCAACTACTTTCGACTTTCAAAACTCGATTTTTAACTTGTGGACTTGAATTCTCGACTAGTTTAGTAACAAAAAGATGAGGGTATGACTCGCTACTCGTCTTCAGACCACTGTTAATAATAAAACATTTTTCAAATCTAGAATAAAAATCACTAGTGTCTTCATCCTGTTTCTGTTTGCATGCTGAGATTGCATCCCAGTCTTCCTTTTTCGTGGCTAGTAACCTTGGCAAAACTTGTATCAATAACTCGGGTAATTCTTTACATTTGTCCCCAAGACCGGTACCTGGTACTCGTACATTATCTTCAGCTTCTAGAGCTGTCCAATCTATCTTTTTCTCTCCCACCTCCCATTCTTTTTCCTTGAGTTTTTCATATACCCCTGCGGGCAACAGGACCTTTAGCATTTTAATTATATCTGGATACGTGTATTCTCCCATACGGAGCATGTCTTTTAATTCTCGATGGAACCCTGCTGGATCTTTGTCGTGACAGGGAATTAATTTCTTCATCTCTAAGAGTTCCATCTTTGTAAGGGGGGTGTAAACAAATACTCGTTCTAGTCCACCACCCGTTCCTCTAACTGGATGTACTTCTCGTAACGGATGCTGTCTATCTATGTAGAATGGTTTACTTCCTGGAGGTGAGACGTGAACAAAATGCGGATTCAGAAACGTTCTATATTTGTGGCGTTGTTCTAGAATGACACTAATTAAATCGGTACCTAGACCTCTCCATCTATACTGGAGTAACTCGTTCAGAACATCATGTAACGGACCTGGATCAGAATGTTGTCCCTCATACAGTGTAATGAGGTGCTGGATCATATACATACCCACCAGTCGCTGCTCGGCTGGGGGCAGTTTCAGAAACATTTGTGCCACTATTTCGTCTGGAAAAGTGGTAGAATCAGTAGTCCATCGGACTGCTGATCGGGCTAGTTCTTGTTCATGCATAGTACTAAGTTCACTATAACCGATTCGTGATTTCAGAATGTGATCGGTAGCTTGAAATACTTGTTCAAGAGAACCTTGTTCTGGTGCTGGAGGAGGGAAAACTTTCTTGTGTTCTGGGCGTGAATGTCGGTCGGGAAGTCTAGTTCTACCTACATACGCTATTCTGGTGGGATTCTCGTCGTTTACCTCTTCAGTATCAGAGGCGTCTTCTTTCTCGGACACTTGTGCTGCTTTACGTTTCTCGTGTAACCTTATTATTTCCTTACGAATTTTCTTGTACATACTCTCTATACTAGCTAGTGTCTTGTGTCTTCCCTCGGCTATATGATCACTCCACCTTGTCAGGACTTTCATTTCGGTCGGATCTTTATCTGGATAATCTTGTTCTCTTATTAAACAATTAATCAGAAACTTTAAAAGCATGAGCTGAGTCTCAGCTTTCCTTTGAGACATGGCTTCGCCAATACTTTCTGGGTCTGCTCCTGTACGGATGAAACGATATATTCTGTCTAGATCTTCTTTCATATCTGGTAGGGTGTCCAAATACTCGGTCACCCGTCTTACACGCAATGAATATATAACCATATTATCATCGCCTGGGACTGGATCATAACGGCATTCGGTGAGAGCTCGCTTAATATCTGCAACGGACTGGGGTTTAGGCGTACGCTGTAACGCACGTTCATGTAACTCAAGTAACGTTACACGTTTGTGTTGCGGCGGGGTTCCCGGAGGACTTCCCCCCGAGGCCCCTAGACTAGAATCATCGACGGGTATCGCACGGGCTGGGAGAGTGACGGACGTGGCGGGTACTTGTACTGTGGGCTGGACCGGGGGAACTGTAACAGGTGCTGTAACATTAACTGGACCCACGGGGCCAGCGACTGGAGGAACAGGAATTACATTATTTACGGGAGCTGGCGGAACAGGATTAGCATATTCGGGGACTGTGTCGTCCAAGTAGGACGAGAGAAAAATATCAGCTGCGGTCGGTTTGTGACGTAGATTAATCGGAACTAATGGCGGCGGAAAATTACATGGTGCTTCCGGAGTTGCTTTCGGCAAGCCCTCGGCAAGGAGAGGATACATACCCTTAATAAGGGCATTTCTCTGTCTGTCTGACTGTTCGGCTTTAACTCGTTCACCTATTTCGATTAATTCCCTTTCTTGGGCTCTTTCTGAGGATTCCCTACTTAATTCTGTTTTTCTGATTTCTTTTTCTGTTCTTTTATGAGATTCTTTGCGCCATAACTCGATGGCATCTTTCTGGGACTGTCTGGCTTTCTTTTTCCATAATGCTTCTTCTACTCGCATGATGCACTCGGCATCCCATGTACCCGATACGGGCCATCTATATTTCTCTTCTAGATCTTTAGTATACTCGACCCATAAGTCTAGATATAATATGGCACTTATGCCATGCTTATGATACATAAAATGACCTGGACTGTCCCTAGGCGGGACAGGAACTGCTTCTTCGAGCAGACCTCTTCTGGTTTTTAACTGACGTAACTTCGAGAACAGAGGCATGACTTAGACTGGAATCTAGACACAATACAATACACAATAAACACAATAATAACTTGAAAACAAATCACTCATACCACGATATTGAAAACGCATGAAATAACATTTAAAATAACAGTTCGAACAGAATACTACCTGGAATACTGAGAACAGAAACACATGAATTTCTCGAGAACAGAACTTACTGGAATGACTAGATGCACTGCTAAAACAGCACGAAACTTACCGGTCTCATAAAGAGACACGTCAGGACCCGCATCCACCTAGGTGGACACTTCGTGTTGGATCTGTGTACCCAAACCCACGGACCAGAGACAATTAATTGACCCTGTCTAGATACTACCCCAGCAACGGTACTCACCGGGCAGCAAGAACGGAAGGCCTCGGACTGGACTGGACTGCTACGACGACGGACGGACGAACTTCGGACTTCAGTTACAGGTGGGCCTCTGGATACCTCGGACCTTGGACTCTCGGCTTGGGCTCTGGTCGGGACTCGCCGCGTTCCTCCACCGCCTCGTCTGGATGCTGGACCGCAACCTCCGTCTCCTCCGTGGGCCTGAGGGATACTTGAAGCAGAAATATCTGCACGTGGCCGGTATGGTTCCGTCACGGCTGCAGAGGATCAGGGGGCCTGCGTGGCTTCTCCGGCACGTGGGGAAAGGGCAAGTTCCTATTCGGGCGCCATTATGTGGTAAATAAATAATTAATTACCGGATCTATTTTTCAGGATACTCATATAAACAAATAGCTCAATAAATAAGAGTCAAGATTCGAGGTAGCTGGAGTTTACAGGCTTTAATCAGGCATAGAGGACAGGAACAGGACAGCCTGTACGGGAATAGGATGGCAGCTGCCGGGGGCAGGATCTGGGAATAATGCGCTAACTTTCAGTAACAGTGCACAATATATATAGTTAAACAAAATACATTACATTCAATACAGTAGGCGTAGCAGTAGGCGGGATTCGTAGCAGTCGCGAAAGATAAGGGCAAAAAGTAGGTGTAACAAGAGGCGTGTACAGGGCGTATACATAGACATGTGATGTAAACGTAACAGAATATGTCATAAACGGGGCGGAAACATGTGTAAATGTAAATGTAAATGTAAATGTACCAGTATTTATAGAGCGCACAGCTACTTCCCTGAGGTAGTGTCCCGGCGCTGTCCGTATACCGCTTAGGAACCCTTCCTGGTTTTCCCTGTGAGTGTCCACTCCTGGGCACCCCCAGGGTGAAACCAGGCATCCCAGCGCTTTTGGGGCCGTTGTGGAGATTAAGCAAGCTATTGCCCAGAGTCGCAGAGTGGGACCCATGATTAGAATAGGCACCGAGGCGAGAATTATCAGGTCAGAGGAAATTGAGCCCAAGACCCGCCGAGGCGGGTATTGAACCCTGGTCCTGGGCCAGACCTCTGCATCAGGGTCTGCCGATCTAACCATTAGAGCCACACTTCTCCACTATTAGAGCCACACTTCTCCACATGGAGGGGGCTACCTGAGGAGCTGGGACCTCTAACCTAGTGGTGCACGCAAACGGGCAATGACATGTTACCAGGAAGAACTGGGGGCTATGATTTCTGCGCTAGAAGAGGAGACTAAAGTCTGGAGTGTCAGAGCGACATGTACCCAGGGCATATCTAGTATCTGGTGTTTAGAGTACATGTTGATAGAATCCAAAAGTTATCAGGGCAAAGGCTACTTGACTCTAAGACTGGTGCCTGCATTATTCTACATGTATTGTGTGTGCGAGGAATATTCTATGAATATTAATACAGTATTTCTCTTACATGGAGACAGAAAGGCTAGACCATGACGGAAACTATTGATGCGATTCAGTAGCTTAGGAATGCAGAGAAGGAGGGCTGGACTGATAACTAGAAGCATAACATACTCTTGGCAGACTGGGAGACAGAGCCAGGCCGGGCCGGGCACTGCGAGGCAAGAAGTAAGTGAAAGGTCAGGGATACAGGTGGGGGCTGTATCGCTCCTCGGAGAGGGTTCAGGAGACAGGAGCTGAATCTGAGTCCGGGCCCTTTTGAGGCCTAGAAACAGGGACAATTCAATGAATTAACGTGCACACTGTGAAATGTGGCAACGTAGGTTTACATAGGCCTAATATTCGTTGCTTTCATGAGAACTGGAAACTGGCATACTAGAGATGGACACAACTATAATTGCGTCTTTAATCGATCAGAGGGGAATACATGCATATCGATCATGCACATATAACATAAGATGGGGAACACGTAGGCACATATAACAGGGCAAAATTTACTTTTCCACACTACCCCAGAGAACTTACACTTCGAAATGGACCAATGTGCCTTCTCATCCTAAAGACTGTCCTAATTGCCCTAATATCGAATAATCGGAGGTTCATTTTATGTGCTTCTGCCCTTTATATATGTTCACTCGAAAGAAAGCTGTATGTAAATTCACGAGCTTGAGACACTATTGGGAAGCGATGAGGCTCCTTAGGAGCGATCCCAGTTAACAACTAGACTTCTTCGGTCTCTCTGTACCTGCTTTGTGCATGGGAATAAAGAAATCCATAGATAACTCCCAATTATGATAGTTAAATCATTAAGTAAAACTTAAACAGGTTTAGTGGCCTCCTCTTTCCGTCTGTAACCAAGATCGCGTTTGCTGCTCTATTTTTACGAATTGTTTTTTGACTGATATATAAACATGTTTTATACGTACCTATATGAAATCTTTTCTTTTTAGATTGTTTGTCGTACAAGAGGATACATTCTCATTTTATAAGGAAATATAGCAATGATACGGTTATTATGAATTACATTAATAATGATATGTTAGTTGTGCTATTTCCTTATTTTTTAAGATTGTTTTATCTGTATCTCCCCATGTGCAATAATTCTGTATGTATGATGATTTTTGCTATTGATCTTATTTATGTAAACTTTTTATGGCTTGGTTGCCGAAATAAAAGATATCTATCTAAAGTAAACAGTAGAATATATTTAGGGGCTTTGGAACAGCACCTGAAAAAAGAGCACAAAGAAAAAATTAAAGTAATAAAAACAGGAAAAAGTTAAAAAGAATATGAAAACATTCAAAAACATTTGTTAAAAGCTATAAAACATGACAAAAACGGGGCGTGGCTACGCAAGCGGCGATGGCGGTTGCAGCTTGATCGAGCTCCCGCCGGCCCGCCATTGATCCGACGATTTATCCTGGTCCCCGAGCCCTTGACCCACAGCCAAAACGGGGTTGCGGATACCAGAAGTGCCTGTGACCGCCCGGTGTGTCCAGTGGAGATCCTGCGCATCCGCGCGGCGCTGGGCGGCGGAGTGCGTGGTGCGGCCTGGTAGACTGCGGCGCTGCCGGGGCCTCGATTATTGAGCTGACGGAAGGCGGGCTGCGACCGGGGGTCGGCGGCGGCGCCCCGTGTGCCCTGGGGCAGAGAGACTGCTGACGGGCTGCTCCTCCGGGGCCTGGCTGAGCCCTAGGGCGGCGTGGACGCTGCGGACGGCCCGGAGCGGCGGGGGCGGCCTGGTGGCCCGAGTGCAGCCGGGACCTCGATTTTCGCGGCCTGGTGTCTGGGGCCGGCAGCACACGGGGGAGACGGGTGCCCTGGTGAGCCCTATCGGCGGCGAGTGTGCCGGAGCGACTGCACTGCGTTCCAGCAGCTACTGTGAGTAGTGGGGCCCCACTTATCCTTCCCCCCCCCCCCCGGGCCCACGGACCAGCAGGGACGGCTTCGCTGTGGCGTGTGCAGCATTGAGCCCACGCTCCAACTAGACGAGCACTACTGGCCACAGCGAGCCACGATCACTGGCGGCTGGTGTGGGGGCAGGGACTGAGATCCACGCGGCGCTGCATCCATCGGTAAGCCGGCCCGAAGTGCCCTGTCTAGGATTTCCCGGGGCCGACGGCGGCCGAGTGGCCCTACTGCTGCTGCCATCATGACCAGAGGGGGTAACAACTCTGCTAAGCAGGTCACCATAGATAAATTCACCGGGCCTAGTGGGGGCCCCGGGCCATCGGGGGGTGGCCCGCCTGGAGGAGGACCGGATAACGCGGCCCTTATGGCGGCCATAACCCAGTCGCGAGACACGCTGGACGCCAAGATAGGGGCCGTTGGCGCAGATGTCACACTATTGCGCCAGGACCTGAGGAACGCAGTGGCTCGGATCACGGAGACAGAATCCAGGGTATCAGTGGTGGAGGACGATGTGAGCAACCTTAAAAAGAGAATGGCGGCGATGGAATCGGCGCAGCGGATTACGGCGCTCCGTGTGGAGGATGCAGAAGGGCGGGCGCGCCGTAACAACCTCCGCTTCCTTGGCTTTCCGGAGAGCTGTGGGACGGGTGGCATGGAACAGTTCCTTACGCAGTGGCTAGAATCATGGATGCCCCCGGGGACGCTGTCTGCATGCTTCATCATTGAAAGGGCGCACCGTGCCCTGGCACAGAAACCACCCGAGGGCGAGCGACCTAGGGCGGTGATCGCACGGCTGTTGAACTACCATGACAGGGACGCCATCTTGAGGGAAGCCAGAAATAAGGAAACCCTCTTATGTGAGAATCAGAAGATATTGATCTTCCCTGACTACACCAAAATCGTCCAGCAGCAGCGCCACTCCTTCATGGCAGCCAAGGCAAAGTTGAGGGGCCTTAAGCTACAGTATTCCCTGCTGTATCCAGCGCGCTTGAGAGTGATATTCCAGTCACGGACGCTATTCTTTGATACGCCGGAAGACGTGTTCAAGTGGACCGATGAAACGGTGCAGGTCAGATCGAATCCGCAACCAGGGCTCAATCCGGGCTCCCCTGGGGGCTCGCCTCGGCCGCAGCGGGACCGACCGTCTAGACATGGCCGACCCAGACGTTCCAAATCACGCAAGCGAGCGGCCTCGGCCGACGGCACGCAGCACACTGCTAGAACCGAAGACTCCGAACAATCTAGCACTGATCATTGAAGCCTTCGGGGCCTCGGCTCCGTGCTCTGTTACTGCGACTGCAAGTCCCAGATAGACGCACCTGGTCGCCTGAGTCCTGCTACCTTGATGGCTGTATCGCGGCCCTGTGACAGTGCTACTACTGTCTACTGAGATTAGATGAGACTGTGGGGGGGGGGGGTTTCGGGGACTGCGTAATGGTGGCTGCCACTCTCCCGTTGTGAGAGGGACACCGAGGGGAGGGGGGAGAGTTCGATGTTTCTTATTGGGATGTTGGGATCCATTGGTATGAGTGGGCCTGAGCCCGCTGTTTCGGTCTCGGGACTGCTCATACCGCGACAGATACTTCATGGTTCTTTGAGGTATAGGGTGGGGGGTAGCGGGGGTTGGGCGGTCAGGGTTGTGGCCGCTGAGTTGGGGTTTGGGATTGTTGGGGACGGTGGGGCAGGGGGGTGGGTGATGTTCTTTGGGGTGGATGGTACAGTGCATGTGTGTGTTGCTATAATGTCTCATGTGGCGCGTGGTGGGTGGCGCGGGAGCGGAGGGCTTATGTGGTGGACTCCGATAGACTATGGCTGATTCGATTCATCGGACTACTGAGGACTCTATGCGAGTGGTCACGTGGAATGTCAGGGGATTGCTGGACAAAATCAAGCGTGGGGCGGTTTTGCGATGGGGTAAGAGGGCGGCGGCAGATGTATTACTACTCCAGGAAACTCATATGATGGGCACGAAGGCACTGGGCCTGCAGAGGTTTGGCTACCAACATGTTTTCCATGCCGGGTTTACTAGGGGATCCAGGGGAGTGGCCATATTGATTCACCGTAGGATGTCATATATTCATGAGAAACATTGGATAGATCCACAGGGTCGCTACTTGTTTGTGAAAGGCAAGGTGGGCGCAGAACCTATAGTGTTTGGGTGTGTGTATGCCCCCCCTCCCCTGCAGTGGGCCCTGGCTGAGAGGCTGTTCTCTGTGTGGGACGATATATCTGGGCCAATGGCAGTAATTGGGGGAGACTGGAATGACGTGATGGATGTGTGCTTGGATCGCCGGAGGCGCCTGGAAATGGCTGAGTCTCCTTCCCCCTCCCCTCCGCCCACTAGACTGCATGCAATGAGTGAGGGGCTGGGCTGGGTGGATGCTTGGCGACATCTCCATCCTGCGACCCGTGAATTTACATACATGTCGGCGGTACATGGGTCATTTTCGCGCATAGACTGTGTGTTTTTACCCCGGGAATGCCTGAGTAGGGTACTGAGCGCGGCCATTTTGCCGAGGGGCCTCTCCGACCATTCCCCAGTCTCAGTTAACATTGACCCCATGCGGACACGGCAGCCATTCCGGTGGAGGATGTCCTCGTGGCATCTGCTACAGCCAGCCTATACTAAACACTTGCGAGAAACCATAGACCACTACTGGCGGGAGAACTTGATAGAGGGGGCGGACGTGGAAGTGGTATGGGAAGCAATGAAGCCTACCGTGCGTGGTGTGGATATCGCGTGGTGCTCGGGGGCCCGTAGGCGGCGCCGGGAACAAACTGCAGTGGCGGCTGAGCGGGTGGAGGCCCTAGAAAGAGAAAGCCGCGAGGGTGGAGATGAGATCGGGCTCAGGCGGCTTTTACAAGCACAGCAATCGTATGCGTCCCTCTTGATGGATGAAGCCAGACAGGCGTGGCTGGCCACCAGGAGTAGGGTGTATCAGTGGGGGGACAAGTCGTGCTCCATGCTCCACCGCTTGTGCCAACACAACTTTCAACCCCTTGTGCTGCCGGGCATCATGGACGGTAACGGAGAGGTCCTGACTGACCCTGGCGAGTTGGCGGCAAGCTTCGCCTCGTACTTTGAAGCCCAATACGCCTCTTGTGACCGATTGCCTGAGGGTGCATTGGACCAGTTTTTCGCGGGTTTACCACCAGTACAAGTATCGGACGAGACCAAGGAGCTCCTAGATGCACCCCTCACAGCGGAGGAGCTGGGAGACGCTCTGGGGCAGCTTAATGCGGGTAAGGCTCCTGGACCCAATGGCTACCCGTGTGAATTTTTCAAAAAATTCCACGTACAGCTAGGGCCACACTATCGCCGAGTTCTTGAGGTTGCGAGGACGCGGGGCACGTTGCCTCCCGATTGGCGCCATGCCGAAATAGTGGTATTTCAGAAACCTGGTAGGCCCCCGGGCAGCCATGACTCGTACAGACCCATCTCCCTCATCAACATAGAGGCAAAAATTCTGGCCAAGGCCCTGGCGAACCGCCTGGCTCCGTATATTACAGATCTAGTTCACTCTGATCAGGCGGGCTTCATGCCCCACCGGGCAACGCGACACAATATTAGACGGGCACAGGCGGCGCTAGGCGCTGTTGGGGCCGTGGGGGACCAGGCGGCACTGCTGTTGGCTGATATCAACAAGGCTTTTGATTCGGTCAGCTGGACATACCTGTTTACATTACTGTCGTGGCTCAACCTGGGCCCGGTTTTTCGCTCCTATATCGAACTACTCTATACGGACATCACGGCGTCGGTGCGAGTCGCCGGGGCAGTGTCAGAGAAGTTCCGCATTGGCCGAGGGACAAGACAGGGGTGCCCTCTTTCCCCATATCTTTTTGCCTTAGCAATGGAACCCCTAGCGGCCAGAGTTCGTAGAGACGCGTTGATACGGGGCTTTGAGTGGAATACCACACTGTCGGATAAAATTGCACTATACGCGGACGATGTCCTCTTCTTCCTAACCGATCTACAGCACTCCGGCCCACGTGTCCTGGAGGTCATGCAACTCTTCGGAGAGGTGTCGGGTCTGTACCTCAACGTCCGTAAATCTACCCTATGGGTGATACAGGGAGATATGGTGACGGATCCCTGGGCTTCGGAACTGCAGGTGGCCACTGCTGGCCTGAAATACCTTGGGGTATTCCTTTCGAACTCGGTGGACGCGGCCTGGGAACATAACCTCTTGCCCGTCTGGGAGCGGGTCCAGGCAGATATTACAACTTGGTCCAGAATGCCTCTCTCCATTTTTGGCAGGTCGGCTATCTTTAAGATGGTTGCACTGCCGCGCCTACTCTACCAACTACAGAACCATCCGTATCCTATCCCGCCCCAGTGGTTCCGGCGGGTTGAATCAGTACTGGGCCGTTTCCTTTGGGCTGGTGGTGCCGCCAGGGTGGCGCTGCGCACATGTTTCCTGTCCACGTACTGTGGGGGCCTGGCCACATCGGATATACGGTCATACTACCAAGCCGCCCATCTTCTTGTTCTAAATGAATGGTGGTATGGGGACGGTGGAGATCCGGCGTACGCTCTAGAACGTGCGTTGATGGGAGATAACTCGCTCCACACTATCTTATACTCGCCCGGCTACGTCGGCCGTTGCCGAAAGTCACTCAACTTGTATTTGGGATATGGCGGCAGGCCCTGCGTCGCATGGGTTGGTGGGGTAGACTGACCGTGGAAACGCCGTTGTGGCGTAACGGTTTGCTGCCAGAACTTTCTAAGCTATCAGGCTTCGATGGATGGGACTCAATAGGGATATCGCAGCTCGGTCACGTGATGTCCGGGACGACTCTCAAATCTTTCCAGGCTCTTAGTGCTGAATTTGGTATGCCCCAATCTCAATTTTATCGCTATTTACAACTTCGACATGCATTGACGCCCAGTATCACTAATCTTGACTCGCTCCCGGAATTCAGCCCGATCGAGGCGAAGGTGTTCATGGGCGACCTTGGAGACAAAAAAGTATCGCGCATTTACCAGACCATGGTTGTACATTGCTCTTCCACTCTTCTTCGGCTGAAGGCGCACTGGGAGGCCGATGTGGGGCCGCTGGATGAGGATGACTGGCGGGAGGCGTTAGAATCCCCGAAGGGGGCAGCTATAGCAATGCGGTTTCGCCTCATACAGTTCAAAATTTTGCATAGGGCTTACTATACTCGAGAGCGTTTGTGGAAGGCGGGCCTGATTGAGTCCCCGGAATGTCTGAGATGTGGGGCGGCAGTGGGTACATTGCTCCACACGGTGTGGTCGTGTTCAAAACTAGCTGGTTTTTGGAGGGGTGTATGGGGCTGTCTGTCGGAGGTATTGAGCTGGACCCTTCCCCGTACCCACCGCCTGGGCCTGCTACACATCCTGGAAGGGGTTGGTGGTAATGTCTATAAGCGTCACCTGCTCCTCCTGGGACTGATGGTAGCCAAAAGAGATATGGCCCGAGCATGGAAGGATGTGAGGCCCCCCCCCCTGGCTGCGTGGAAGGCAGGCTTAGATTTTTGTATGGGCCTGGAGAGGCCAATCTTTGAGGCGCGGGGTTGCCCTCGCAAACATTTCAAGATATGGAAGCGGTGGGCAGACTATAGAGATTTGACGCTGGACCCCCCGGAGGACCCGGAGGAAGACCTATAGCCTAGTCTGCCCCGGAGAAGTCCACTCCCACACTCACACTTGCTGCGCAAAGTGATACGGTGCATATGGCTCACACACACGTGCATAGGGTTAGGGAGGGTTGAGGGAGGGTTTGGGGAGTTGGGTAGGTAAATTCTGAAATAAGGAAGATGGGGTTGGGGTTTTCTGTACCAATGGTTCCGCTGGTTCATTGCTTCAATGCTCAGATTTATCTTGCAAATGTAACTACAATGCCTAGTGGTATCGTCCTGATTGTGGGATGCCACTTTCATCCATATGCTCATCTTTATCAATAAAATCGTTGTGAAAAAAAAAAAAAAAAAACATGACAAAAACAAAAATATTAAAATGATGTATAAAAGCAGTAGTTGAAAACTTCAAAAATGCATAAATGTGAAAAACAAAAAAGTTATAAAACCACACAAAAGAAGATATCCACTCTGTTAGACCTGCCATCTTTTAATGTGTTTTCCCTGTATTTTTGCTATCTGACCTCCGGTTTTTATGGTACACTGGACTTAGTTTTTGCTGGTTTAGTGTCTCACCACTTTTTCACTGTTATTCAGTACTAAAGTGTAAGTGATCCTACTATAAGTTGTGTTATGATTGGTTTTCCATGATTGGCATATTTGATTTACTAGTAAGTCCCTAGTAAAGTGCGCTGTTTGTGCCCAGGGCATGTAAATCAAATGCTTCTAGTAGGCCTGAAAAAAGAACAATTGATGGACAGAATGCAGAACAATGTCATACATTTACCCCAGTACAGAGATCTGGGCCTAAATCCATCGTTTTTTTGCTCACTATGCCATTCCAGTTTGGACCCAGCCATATGCAAATCAGTCTTGACCCTGCACCCAATGGGAACAGTCCAGCCGAATTGCCAGGCCAGGTCCTCCCTGGACTGGAAACAAGCATCCTAGGACCGGTTTTGGGCTTTCAGCCCCCATCAGCCAGGATAGCTTCACTCCAGTGGCATGGAGAGCACAGGACCCACGTCTGAGCATACCCATCCCACTTGGGGTGTCTGCAGCACTGGTTTTGCCACCAACACAAAGGTGTCTCAGACCTGCCACTACAGTGTCTGCACACAGTTTATACTGCCATGTCGACCTGGCAAGTGCCTCCCTTTGCCAGGCCCTAACCTTCCCTTGTCCTACATGTAAGTCCACCCCTAAGGTAGACCCAAGGTAGCCCCATGGGCAGGGTGCAGTGTATGTGACAGGTAGGACATGCAGCCATGTGTTTTTCACATTTCCTGGTGATTATTGGAGCTGACTTGTAACATTTTACAAGTGTACCTTTCAATTGGAAAAAGATACAGGAATGGAGTTAAGGCTCCCTGAGCTCCGAATTTTATTACACATTTTTTAGTAAAGATTGGTTTTGAATTGTGGGTTTGAAAATGCAACTTTTAGAAAGAGGGCATTTTCTTCCGTCCTGTGTGCCTTTGCCTGTGTATTCACCGTCTGGTTTTTGGAGTGACAGTAGATGGGGAGGGGCATTCACACTAAACAGTCACAAGGGGGCTTGAGGTGTGTCCTGCCTTTCCTGGGCGTCTCATAGCCAGGCTGAATAGACCTTTCTGCATTTAGAGTGGTGGGAGGAGTTTTCACCAGCACCTGAACAGTCTGTGTCTGCTCTGCACAATGCTGTCTCCACATACTGTAGTGAAGCTGGACCAGGGAGAACAGAATTGGTTTTTACTGAGTTCAGAGTCTTTCTGCCTAAAACATCAAAGGGAAGAGCAGTATAAATATTGAGACCCTGACCCTAGAGCTTTAGAACTCTTTTGAGTGAGGAAACTGCCAAGAAGAAAAAATGGAGAAGCTGTTAGGAGGAACTACCACTTTGCTGTGTGATTTGCCGTGCAGGCCTGCGGTGGCTGCTTCTGTCTTGGGCAGTGAAAGGACTGATCTGAAAGAGACACGTTAGTGATAGATTCCTTACCTTAGAATATCCCCAGGCATCAGACTGGATCCGGAAAATTTTGCGTAGCAATACCCCTGCATGCCGACAGGCGTCGTCCGCGGCTCCGCGTCCGTCGTCGGCGTCGTTAGCGCCGGAATGACGTTGTCGGAGTACTTAGACGCCGCCCATGCGCGCTGACGTCAGTTCTTCTTTTTTCCGCGCCAGCTAGCGCAGATCCGGAGAAGCTCTACCCCTTAGTCATTTTTTGACTAAACTTTTTTGGATCTTTTGATCATTTCTCTACTCGAGTCTTCGACTCCGACGGTGCCGGTAGGCATACCCAGGTTTAAACCCTGCTCCAAGTACGACCGACTGATGTCGGTTACCGACCCCCATCGCCGGTGCCTCAAGTGTTTAGGCCTCGACCACGACGACCGCACCTGCTCCGAATGCCGGGCCCTGACGTCTAGAGCTAGGCGGGAGCGGTCCCGCAAGCCACTCGAGCTCCGGCAGTCGGCCCGCGCTGCTCCAGGTCCCGGTCCCACAGGAAGTCGAGGGACCTGTCGCGGGGTCGGAGTCCTCGCAGCTTCTGGAGTGGACATTGGTCGTCATGATCCAAGTCTTCAGGTAAGAGGCATGAGAGGTCGGAGAGACGTCATCGTTCCTCCGACACACCCCGACGCTCCCACGATGCGGCCGGGGGTTCGGGTGACACCACCCACGCGGCTCCGACGGAGTCGCAGGCATCGCCGCCTGCCCCACACCTTCGGGTCCCTGGGCATGGTGCGACAACAGAGGAGGTCGAGCGGTACCTCATGGCCATGAGGTCCCTCCCTTCTCACCCGGGTCCCGTGGCGCCTCCGGGCCCAACGGCCCCGGCTGGAGGGCCTAGCGGGTCGGGTGCTGCGGCTCCAACGCCGTCGGGTGCTTCAGCCCCGGCGCCGCCGGCGACTTCGGTCCCGGCGACGCAGGCCCTCACTGGATCCGCTTCTGGATCCGCGTCGTCGCCGGTCGGCCTCACAACCTCACCGGCGCCAGCCCTGCGGGTGTCGCCCCCGGCGCCCACTATGGACGCAGTCCCCAATCCTCCCTTCGGTCCGGATCTGGCGCCGGAGCGGCGCCGCTCTCGACAGCCTTTGGAGATTTCTATTTCCACAAACCGGTCCCGTCTGTTGACTCTGCTCTGCAGGAGATGGGTGATGAGGGTGATTGGGAGGGGTCTGTGGACCCTCTGGCACAAGATTGCCAGTCTCAACAGGACTGGACATATGAGCTTGGGGAGGCCAGTGGAATTGACACTTCACCAGACACTGGATTTGTCTCCCCTCCCACCGTGGCTACGGAGGAGGGGGCTACTTACAGTGTAGTGTTGACGAGGGCGGCCAAGGCCTAACACCTTGAGCTCCCCGTCGCGGCCGTGCGGACTAACCTCCTCACTGAGGTCCTTAAACAGCAGGCAAGCTCCACTGAGCCTCTGCTGCCGTTTAATGAGGCCTTGTGTGACTTTCTTGTGGGCACTTGGTCCAAGCCCGCCACAGGTCCGCCTGTGGATAGGAACGTGGCCAGACGCTACCGCCCGGCCCCGGGCGACCCTTGCTTTTTGTCCACCCAGCTCACCCCCGAGAGCCTGGTCATCCAGGCCTCCACTTCCCAGACCGCATTCCCGACGGCTCCGCCCGATCGGGAATCCAAGAGGTATGAACAATTTGGGAAGAAAGAGTTCTCGTCCCTGAGTTTGGGACTGCGGTCTGTCAATACCGCATGCCTCTTGGGCCGCTACACCCACACCCTGTGGGACACGGTCGCGGACGTGCTGCCACAATGTCCGGAGGAGGTCCGGGCTAAACTCGCCCAAGCCCTTGTGGAGGGCCGAGATGCAGCACGATATTCCATCCGGTGTGGGCTGGATACCACGGACTCACTGGGCAGGGCTATGGCAACAACGGTGGCGGTTCAACGCCACGCCTGGTTGAGGTCCGCCAACTTTTCGGCTGATGTCCAGGCCACTCTTCTGGACATGCCGTTCGATGGCCGTCGCCTCTTTGGCGACAAGGCAGACCATGCGCTTGAGCGTTTTAAGGACTCCAGGGCTACGGCCAAGTCCTTGGGCCTCTCGGCCACACGCCAGCAATCGGGTGCCTTTCGTTCCTTTCGTGGCCACGGAAGGGGCGCCCCCACACGTGCTGCCAGCCACGCACCGCAGAATGTTCAACAGCGCGGTGGCGGCCGTGGAAACCGCCGTGGCGGCGGTCGGGGACATCGGCGAGGCGAGTCCACACCTCCCCCCACAGCACCTGCCCCAAAACCTTCCTAGTACGTGTTTTCAGGCCCATGTGACGCCAGTTGGGGGCAGGGTTCGCCATCACCTCTTCCACTGGCGCACTGTCACGTCGGACAGGTGGGTGCTGCAAATCGTCCGAAGGGACTACTCCCTCCCCTTCGAGGCGACCCCTCCAGCCATGCCACCGCAATTCCACCGCGTGTCGGGGGATCACTTGCAACTTCTGCAAGAGGAAGTCACGGCCCTCTTGGCCAAGGGGGCCATCGAGCGCGTTCCTGGCGCAGAAGTAGGGTGTGGTTGTTACTCCCACTACTTTCTGGTACCCAAGAAGGGCAAAGGGGGCCTACGCCCTATCTTGGACCTACGGAACGTCAACGGCTTCCTCCGGAAGGAGAAGTTCAAGATGCTGACTTTGGCTCAGGTCTTAGCTGCCCTGGACCCTGGAGACTGGATGGTAGCGTTGGACTTGCAGGACGCTTATTTTCACATCCCCGTCCTGCCGGCCCACCGGCGTTACCTGCGGTTCACGGTAGACCACGAGCACTTTCAGTTTACCGTGCTCCCCTTCGGCCTTACCAGCGTCCCACGGGTGTTCATGAAGGTGATGGCAGTGGTCGCAGCTCATCTGCACAGGTTAGGGGTTTCAGTCTTCCCCTACCTCGACGACTGGTTGTTGAAGGCGGGCTCGCCCCAGGCAGCAGACAGTGGCAGTGTCTACACACCGCTAGCGCGATTACTGAATGAGGAGGTAACATTGTTATGTGACTGACTGAGCGCATTTGTAGAACTAGCGCTTTTTATCAAAATCTATTTTAATAACCTTTGTGCACGATTTTACACAGTGTGCAGCTCATAATAGTTTAATATTTTTTAAACTTACCCGGAGTGCTGGTCTCGATTCCTGTGCCTGCCCGCCTCGGTCCGACTCGGTAATTCGTTACCGTTGTGCGGAGGGCGGACAGGTGAGGGCCAGGCACTTCCGGGAGCGGTCAGCGCTCTAGTTCTCTACTGGGGGCTATTTAGGCGGAGCCTCTGGTCAGCGCAGCTGCGGTAGCAGACAGTGGCAGTGTCTACACACCGCTAGCGCGATTACTGAATGAGGAGGTAACCTTGTTATGTGACTGACTGAGCGCATCTGTAGAACTAGCGCTTTTTATCAAAATCTATTTTAATAACCTTTGTGCACGATTTTACACAGTGTGCAGCTCATAATAGTTTAATATTTTTTAAACTTACCCGGAGTGCTGGTCTCGATTCCTGTGCCTGCCCGCCTCGGTCCGACTCGGTAATTCGTTACCGTTGTGCGGAGGGCGGACAGGTGAGGGCCAGGCACTTCCGGGAGCGGTCAGCGCTCTAGTTCTCTACTGGGGGCTATGTAGCCATCGCCTCACAGGAAGCGCGCAGCGATTTGCGCGCAGCCTCTTCACAGCCGAAGACCAGCCAAAGAGCTGCCCGTCTGCGCCCGTCCGCGACAGGACGGGGCGACGGGGTGATACTTCCATACCATGCCGCCTCTTTGTGCCGACACACATATCAGGTATGAGGCTTCATTTCTAAAAACATTAAGGCAACTCACATCTCCGTGCCATTCAGAGGATAACAGACCTTGTTTTGGAGGTCCGTTCTCATGTAAAAAATGCCATTTCTCCTCTATGCATTTCATGGACTCCCAAGAGCCTAGTAAGTCGCTACATGATCTGCACTGTATCCTTATTAATGTTCGGTCGATGCCCAAACACCAAATTGAGATCTGGGACCTAATACATTCCTTGACCCCAGATCTCTGTTTCATCACTGAAACCTGGTTAAAGCCTCACACGGTATCTGCCATTAATATGGGAGTACCTATGGGATACAAACTCCATCACTCTGACCGCCCTGATAAAACTGGTGGCGGCATTGCCATAATTTATAAAGAGTCCCTCAAACTAGACATTTTAGACAAACAATGTTGTAAAGATATGGAATTAATGGTTTTCAGAATCACCTTCCCCAACAGAAAGACCAGTAAAGGCGCTCTTGTATACAGACCACCTCTTCCATGTTCCAGTTTTTCCACATCTCTTTTAGAGATGCTAGGCCCTTATATACGGGCCAATGAGGATTTTCTTCTCCTCGGAGACTTTAATATCCATACTGACCAACCTGACTCTATAGGGACCAAAACTTTGTCGACTGACATGACAACCATCGGTCTTACACAAAGGAATCAGGATCCCACTCATGAAGGTGGACACTGTATTGACCTGATATACACCAACTTTGACAATATATTGTGTCATAAACCCACCCAAGTCAATTGGTCAGATCATTTTTTACTACAATTTACTATTTTTAAAGTTAATAAAGGCTCCCTTAAGAAATCCCTACCCCCCACTATATGCAGACAGTGGCATAAACTCACACTGGAGACGTTACAAAAGGTGTGGGAAAAACCTGAGATTAGAGATACTGAGGATGTAGAACATAAGCTTACTATGTTTCAGTATTCCCTAACTGCAGCCATTGATAAAATTACCCCTTTGAAAACATTCAGACAACTACCTGTGGCTAAACAGGAAAAATGGTATACTGAGGCTCTCAGGAAAGAGAAGCAAGAATGCAGGAGGGTAGAGAAGAGATGGAGGAAATTACACTCTGAGGAGAATAAAAAGGCATATCGTGCAGCTCAAACCAACTACTATAAACATATTAAAGCTGCCCGCAAAAATAGCATTGCCCAACAGCTCACAGAAGCCGGAAACTCTCCTAAAGAACTGTACAGGATTCTTGAAACATTCGTAAAACCGGTGGCCTGTACAAGTCCTGATGACTTCTCCCAAAGTCTATGTGATGAAGTTTCATCATACTTCGAAAACAAAATAGAATCAATCTATGAATTTTTTTTTATCTCCCAACCAAATAGTGATACTCTGAGTGTTTCCTCCCCCAATGAAAATACTAACTTTATATTAACTACATTCCCCCCTATCAATACTGAAGAGCTTTATACTATAATGACCCAAATAAAATCTGGATCGCCGGATGACCTTATCCCTGTCAAAACCGTAACCTCCCTCCGCACCCTGTTAGCCCCCTACATTCAGGATGTAATCAATCAGTCTCTTAAAGAAGGAAAAGTACCAACTGAATGGAAAAGTGCAGTGGTGAACCCCATCCGCAAGAATGCGGCTCTCCCGTGGACGGAACTTTCCAACCTCCGTCCCATCTCCCTTCTGCCCTACTACAGCAAGATGGTCGAGAAGCACGTTAATGCACACCTGTCCAACTACATCGAGGCAGCGGGCGGCCTAGACCACTCGCAATATGGTTTTAGGCCCAACCATAGCACCGAATCAGCCCTCCTGTCAGTGACAGATAACATCAGAATGTCACTTGACAGGGGGAGCTCAGTGATTCTGGTGCTATTGGATTTGTCCGCTGCCTTCGACACGGTGTCGCATGAAATTCTTCTCGACCGCCTGAAGGGAGTGGGAGTAAAGGGGACCGCTCTTGCATGGCTTGAAAGCTTTCTTGAAGACAGACAACAAGGTGTCAAGCTAGGCTCCCATAAATCTGTCTGCAGGAAGCTTACCAAAGGTGTGCCACAGGGCTCATGTCTGAGCCCTACGTTATTTAACGTATATGTGGCCCCTCTGGCAGAGATTATAAGATCTTACGGGTTCTCCCCAATCTCATACGCTGACGATACTCAGCTGTTGTTTCCCTTTCATACCATCACACCTGCAGTCATGCAATCTTTTCAAAACGGCATGAGAGCGGTGGCCGGTTGGATGGCCCAGAACTTCCTCCAATGCAATGTGACCAAAACGGAGGTCATGTTGTTTGGAGGGGCTACTCTGCTTTGGTCGCCAGATTGGTGGCCACCTGAGCTAGGACCTGTCCCAGCGCCCAAACAGACCATCAAAAACTTGGGGGTACGCATGGACCAAAATCTGATTATGAAAGATCACGTCAGCCAGGTCACGGGAACGTGTTTCCGCACAATTGGTCTTCTACGGCGTATCTTCCCTTTCCTACCAAACACCTATAGGAAAACGCTGGTACAGGCACTAGTCCTTGGACGGGTGGACTATTGTAATAGTCTACTCATTTCCGCCAACCAGGAACAACTACGCAGACTGCAGGTGGTGCAGAATACCGCGGCAAGACTCATCCTGAATGCCCCCCCTCGCACCCCTTCCCGTCCTCTCCTTTCCCACCTCCACTGGCTCCCTGTACAACAGAGGGTACATTTCAAACTCTGCTGTATCATGCATAAGTGCATCTATGGATCTGGTCCCAAATATCTAAAAGATATTTTCTTTCCCTATTCTCCCGGTCGTGCTCTGCGATCCAGCAATACCATGTTGCTGCATGTACCGAAAGTTACCAGAGCTAGACAGGGTGGCCGAGCACCTTCCCTTAAAGGCCCCCTGCTGTGGAACTCCCTCCCTCCGCAGCTGAGACAAATCTCCAATCTTTTTTCCTTTAGGAAGAAACTAAAAACTCTCCTGTTTACATCAGATTAATCTGGCCTTTCTTTCATTCACCCCCTCACTATAATTTTGTCCAACTCATACAGTAGCCACGCGCGGAGATACCCCTTCGGGGCTGATTCAGGCGCGATATAAGAATATAAATAAAATAAATAAATAGTCATCAGCCACCTCCAGACGACGGCAGACCTCCTGCACCAGCTGGGGTTTACCATCAATGTGCCGAACTCATACATGTGTCCCTCTCAGAAGCTCCTCTTCATTGTAGCGGTTCTAGACTCGGCACAGTTTCGGGTTTATCATCCCGAACAGCGGGTTCGGGATATTCAGACTCTGATTCCGATCTTTCAGCCTTTATCCCAGGTCTCGGTCAGGTTGACTCTGCGGCTTTTGGGGCTGATGGCCTCCTGCATCCTTCTGGTGCATCACGCCCGGTGGCGGATGCGGGCTCTGCAGTGGGTCCAGCAGTTTCAGTGGGCCCAGCATCAGAGCAACTTGTCCGATCATGTCTTGATCTTGGAGGGCACTGCAAGACAGTTGCAGTGGTGGCTCACGGACCGCGATTGGGTCAGTGGCAGATCCCTCTCCCTACCCCACCCGGAGCACGTGGTTGTGACGGACGCGTCCCTCCAGGGCTGTGGGAGGCCACATGGGAGAGGCGGAGATCAGAGGCCTCTGGTCTCCGGCGGAGTCCCGGTTCCAAATCAACCTTTTGGAGCTGCGGGCGATCCGACTTGCACTGAAGGCATTCTTCCCCTCTGTCCGGGGGAGTGTAGTGCAGGTGTTCACGGACAACACCACCGCCATGTGGTACTGCAACAAACAGGGCGGGGTGGGGTCGTGGACCCTATGCCAGGAGGCTCTGCGCCTCTGGCAGTGGCTGGAACATCAGGGCGTGACCCTGGTGGTTCAACACCTGGCATGTTCTCTGAATGCCAGGGCCGACAAACTCAGCCGTCGGTGCATGATGGATCACGAATGGCGTCTGAACTCGGACGTGGCGCAAGGCCTCTTTCAGCAGTGGGGAGAGCCTTAGTTAGATCTATTCGCCACAGAAGAGAACGCGCAATGTCATCAGTTCTGCGCGTTGGAATTTCCAAGGCGGCACTCGCTCGGAGACGCTTTTCGTCGTGAGTGGAGTTGCGGTCTATTGTACGCCTTTCCGCCTATACCACTTCTGTCCAGAGTGCTGAAGAAGATCAGGCGTGACCAGGCCCAGGTTATCCTTGTGGCTCCGGACTGGGCACGAAGATACTGCTATCCCGAGCTACTCAACATGTCATTCGATCCCCCGATTCGTCTGCCTCTTCGGGAGGACCTTCTGTCGCAGCAGCAGGGAACGGTTCTCCACCTGAACCTGTCCAGTCTCCTCCTACAAGCTTGGAGATTGGGCGGCGGCAGTTGAGGCCATTTGACTTGCCTCCTGAAGTCTGTAATGTCATTCTGGCAGCCAGGCGTCCCTCCACAAAGTCGGTATACGCCTGCAGGTGGAACAGATTTGTGGCATGGTGCACAGCAAAGGCTGTGGATCCACTCTCTGCACCCCTTTCTGAGGTTCTCCTCTTCCTTCTTTCTCTTGCCCAGCAGGGCTCTGCTCTGGGCACTATAAAGGGGTACCTTCTGCCCTTTCCGCCTTCTTAAGGCTACCTGATCAGCCTTCATTGTTCAAGTCCTCAATTGTAAATAGGTTTTTGAAGGGCATCACACACATGTTCCCTCCTGTTCCTTTCGTGATGCCCCAGTGGGACTTGAACCTTGTTCTTACTTACCTAATGTGTGCTCCCTTTGAGCCGCTCCATAACTGTCCTCTCCGTCTTCTTACTCTGAAGACTGCTTTCCTGGTTGCCATCACCTCTGCCAGGAGAGTGAGTGAGCTCCAGGCTCTTTCTTCCACACCTCCTTTCCTCTCTGTCCATCCGGACAAGGTTGTGTTGCGGACAAGACCCTCTTTCCTGCCCAAGGTTGTCACGGCCCTCCACATCGGGCAGTCCATTACCTTGCCCACCTTCTTTCCACCTCCCTCGAAAGAGGAAGAGAGGCTCCACCGTCTGGACCCAAAACGTGCGCTCTCTTACTATCTGGATCGCACACGCCAGTTCCGGGTGGATGACCAACTCTTTGTTGGTTACGTGGGCGCTAAGAAGGGAAAGGCGGTGCACAAGCGGACCATCTCTCGGTGGATCATCTTGTGTATCCAGGCGTGTTACTCCTTGGCTAAGAAGGAGCCCCCTGTTGGATTGAGGGCTCATTCCACTCGGGTCACGGTGACTACCACTGCCCTGGGCCGAGGAGTGCCCTTACAGGACATTTGCCAGGCAGCTACGTGGGCCTCGCTGCACACGTTTGCACGACACTACTGCCTGGACAGCCAAGTCCGGAGGTATGGCTTCTTTGGCTGTTCCGTCCTCCAGGACTTTCTGGTGTGATTATTGGTTCGCAGACCCACCACCGGGGTTGGTATTGCTGGGGTATCTATTCTAAGGTAAGGAATCTATCACTAACGTGTCTCTTTCAGATGCACAAGTTACTACTTGTGTAACGATATATCTGTAAGAGACTTTAGTTAGTGATAGATTCCTTACCGACCCACCCATCCTCCCCGTTCTGCGAGCCGATATCTAGGGTTAAGGTCATCCCCTTTTAGGGCCCTGGTTTCATGGCACCAGTGTTGGTTCTATCATGGCTCTGCGTATCTGGCGCGGAAAAGCTGTGTATCAGAACTGACGTCAGCGCGCATGGGCGGCGTCTGAGTACTCCGACGACGTCATTCCGGCGCTGACGACGGACGCGGAGCCGCGGACGACGCCTGCCGGCACGCAGGGGTATTCCTACGCAAAATTTTCCAGATCCAGTCTGACGCCTGGGGATATTCTAAGGTAAGGAATCTATCACTAACTAATGTCTCTTACAGATATATCGTTACATACGTAGTAACTTGTGCGACTGGACTTTCTGTAACTTATTTTCCTGAGTTTCTCCAAAGGCTTGAGGTAGAGCTTGCCCCCTGTTCAAGAAGTCTCAGGAACAGCAAAGACTTTAAGATCATCTGCTACCAGCACTGGGAACTGCATGTTTTGTGCTGCAATAGAAAAAAAAGCAACCTGATGCTGTCAACAACGCCACTGCTGGCTCTGTGACCTGTTGGTACCACAGGATCACCGGAACCCTGGTATCACCGCCACCACCTATGCTGCCCAATACGCGCTGCTTGCACCGCGATCTTAGGACACGACACTTCGCACCGCCTCGCTGCTCGATCTGTGGGTACCACTCATAAGTTACTCAATGCACCGCCCCATCCCACACTGCAGCCGGGCCCACCAGCGCCATCGACTCCTGATCGTCTATTGATGACAGTGCTTCAGCAACGATGACAATGCTGCTTCCACCATGACCTGCCAGCACCTTCCCTCTTCGCATCACAGCCCTGTTGGATTTGTTTATTCAGGACACCCCAGTCAGAGCTATCAACTTCAAGGGAAGCGTATTTTAAGTCTATTTTTACAATATTCGTGTCTTGATTACTGTTTGTTGGATTTGTATTGTTTTGGTCTTGTTTTTCACAGATAAATATTGGCTATGTTTCTAAAACTGGTGTGGTGTCCTTTTGTAGTATGTTCACTGTATTACTGTGTCTTTTTTTACAAATGCTTTACACATTGCCTCTGAGATAAGCCATCTCAAATTACATCACTAGAACTTGTGCACCCACCATGCTCAGTGTTATCATCAATGTTGTCATTTGAGTTGTTAACAGTGGTGTCATCAATGATGCCACTGAATATGTCATGAGTGATGCAATCTGTGAGCTCACAAGCAGAGCATGGTGTGGACACAGGTTCTAGTTAGCTCTGGCCCTGAGCCCAACATCGTGCAGGCAGTCAAACCCAAACAGAGTAGACCCCTACCCCATGAATTGTTATAGTTCATTTTCCAAGTCCTGCAGCAACACTGAGGGATTCCAGCTACCCCCCAATGTTTTAAAAGATTTTGGGCTGTACCCCTACCCTGCTCCCCTTTTATGGTAATTTAGAAATATTTTCAGGGCACGGGGACCCTTGTGTCCTGTAATGGTAGCCACAACATTGTATCTGATGTTGCGGCCCACCAATCAGATAGTTCAGTTCTGTGGTACCAATCTCTGGGACTTGGGAGCAAAATTAGCAATGGGAGAAAAAGTCTGCTTGGCCAATACCAATGCTATATGTTTTAAATGCCTGGTCCAATGGGACTCCAGAGGCGTTCCTGAGGCTCAACTGTCAATACATCTCTATTTTGTGTACCTTAATTTCTCCAATACTACTGAACAGTTTACACCAACTCACACAAAACATGCTTTCTATGTAAAGATATAGCTTTCTGCCAAATTTAGTTTAAGCCTGTACAACCGTTTTTTCTATATTGTTGTTTAATTTTCTCTACAGAAATTTGCCCGGGAAATTGTATTTTTGGGACTCCTTTTTTTCTCTGCTCTCATTTGACTGATCATCCCGATGAACTTTGTTTGGTAAATTTCATGAATATTCCTCACACGGCACCAAAGTTATAAGCAAAACAAAAAATGCTCTTCCTATGGAAAGTTTGGCCCTTTCATGTTCATTTACATGGTTAGGGTTGCCGGCTACCATTATCAACCTCTCCTCCAGAATTCATCATGGAAACAATCACTTGGAAGATCATTGTTGCAGTATAGCTTTGCCTCTAAAATGCATTCTTCCCAGAAATGGTCTCATTGTCTTGCTTCTTGGTCCATCAACTGTCTTTCATCTCCATAGGCAGCTTTATTCAACTATTTCTACACCCCTGAGGCTTATGAGGAGCAAGTGTAGTTGCTACCTAATGTTGGAATACCTCTGTAACTTCTTTACTTAATATTAAGTATTTTATTACAAATATATAAGACTATATGATCTTTACACATTGAGATGTCTTTGTTTTCCTTTTTTAAGTTCCTTTCGGAAACATCTGACTTTGACAACTGGGTGGCAGAGAAGCGACCACTTGTGACCAGTAAAGACTATGGCAAGGATGAGCCTGCAACTCTGAATCTCATAAATAAACACAAGGTAAGGTGCTTTATTGGATGATCAGTAGTGGGCTTTTTGGAAAGAGATAATAGTGATCAGGGCTTCAGGGGAAAATTGCCATCACCATGCAAGTCATACCATGAAGGCAGTGCACTTCATTTAAATACTTACTGGAAGTAATGACAGTGAGGGTCCACTTCCTCGTGGCATGTGTCGAAGTGTAACTAGGGGCCAGGCCTCTGCTCACATCTCTGTATTGTGAACATGTGGGCTAGTTGGGTGGTGGTGTGAGCAGAGTTAGTGGCTGAGTTAGTGTCAATAAATGTGGATGCAACAGTGCAGTAGTGTATGGCTGAAGCATGAGTGTGCTAAGTGATTCAATAGAGTATAGATTAAGCAATCAGTTGAGGTAAACGCAAGGCACAGGCTTTGGCCCAGCAACTCCATTGATGAAGGAAGAGCGTAAAGAAGCATTCCCGGAGAACCATGTAGTAGTTCCATTCTACTGGACAGAGGAGAAGAGGGAGTCCAATGGTTCAGCAGGTAGGACCAAACCAGTCCTGAACCGAGAGCGATCAGATTGCTGGGGATATCCTGGGCCCAGGCCATCTCTGCAATGCCGTTTCCTTGAAAGCCCATGGGAAAATTTGTGAGTGATGCCTGGCCGATGCCACGTCAGTGCTTCCAACTCAGCGGGCGAGAAAGGCATTGGTAGGACCCTACTCTGCGATTAGGGGATGAGCCCTGTTTAGTCCTGGTAGACATCGCAGTGCCATGCCACTAGGTCTGGTTTAGTGAGTTTCTTCCTGAAAGTATTGTGTGGTGTAAAGTACACACTCTTCATTATATCTTCTTATGATTTGTCTCATTGTTTATTGTTCACCCCCCTTAGCGTGGGATGGTGCATGTGCCCAAATGACAGTTGGACAGTAGAATGTGTATAACTTATGAACCATAACTTCCAACAAAGTTCTCTAACTTTGATAACCCCTTCGACGCTCATGACGAGCTCAGCTCGTCATGGAGTTTCCATTGACTTCAATGGAAATTACATGGAAGAACATCAGGGAGCTTAGCATCCAAGTGGTTAAAGGGAAGTAAAGGAAAGGTATAGATCATTAGCCACATCAAAAGATAACATGATATGAAAATCATGTCAATATAAATGTAATCAAATACTACTTATTGCACATAATAATATTCTTGCAAGTTGCTGTCCCCAGTGAGTTATTTGAGACCAAATAAAGAATCAGGTAGAAGGCTGAAGGACTCACTCAGATCCTGGTGCGCTACCTGAGAATTCAACAGGTCAATGTTCACTATGGTTTCTAATCCCAAAGAGGACCACCTGCCATGTTTAGATATTCCAACCTGGCAAACATTGGCTCTCAGTGCATGCATTGCTGCAGGTGCCCATTGAACACACCGATTATTTACTGAGCATGCTCCATATCTGATGTGCCCACTCAGGACAGTTTTTTGTTTTCTAAAAACAAGCTTCAAAAGTGTGAATTTGTTTTCAGTAAACAAAGAAATAATAGCCATGATACACATTGGGTTTTCTCCCTGCACATGAGGCCACTGCTCATTTTATCGAGGGTGGACGGCATGTCTTGCATAGTATCCTAGGAAAGGAAAATCATAGACAGTTACCTCACCGTAAACTGGGGTGGGGGAAGCACCATTTTGATTAAGCTGCCCTGTGGCATACAGGCCACCAGGTCCTATTTTTCATAGTTCAGCCAGCCAAGGCTTTCCCAGTGTAAACAACGCGCTACCCCAACTCTAAATAATAGTGGATGAATTGCGAGTTTGGCCAGGCAGGAGTACTGCCAAACTCAAAAGGACCGCATAGTTCCTTATTTGCCTACTGAACTCTGCACTGACTTTAAATATTTTATTTCTTATAATATATAGTTACACCATTGCTATTCCACCCGCCTCCTATCAAGTCATCAGTCTTTTGCTTCTTGGCATGACAATGGTTGAATGCAAATGGGATCTGTACTTTAAAAACAAACCAAAATGTAGCTAACAATGAAAGGTTTCCTAGCTAACGTACAGGAAAGTTTCAATTCTATTAAGGAGGCGGAGGCGAGGATTAGGCTGTCAGTTTCTCCTTTATTTTCTCCAGCAGCCATTAACATCAGGGAAAATGGAAATAGAAAATGTCTCTGCAACTGTCCAATCCCAGTCCAGGGTTTCCCAATATCCTTCCCTGCTGGCACTCTATCCTCCTCTTTCTTCCTGCGACTCTGCCACAGATTTCCATCCGTTATTCCTGCTTGCCCGTCTCAGAACCTATGGCACAAACAGATTGCGTAAGGCACCAGGAAGGGAACGTCCAATCACATTAGTCAACAAGATAATCGACGTATGAGCATAACAACATCCTTAAACAGGATAGAAAAACGTAGACTGTCATCACCGTCAACAACACATTAGGAAACTGCATCATAAAGATTTTACTTACCACCCCAACGTAGAAATTCTGGGCGGGTTCGAATGAAGACAGGGTGGGCTAATCCTCGCCTCCGCCTCCTTAATAGAATTGAAACTTTCCTGTACGTTAGCTAGGAAATTTTTCATTCTATGTCAGGAGCGGAGGCTTCTGATTAGGCTAGTTTAAAGCTTCTCCACCACCAACGAAGCCAGAGAAGCTACTGGCTTAAAGTAAAATCTCTTGAAGGTGGAGTCTGAGGACCAATCTGCAGCTTTCAGAATGTCTTCTAGGCGAGCTCCCAGGGAATATGCCTTGGACGCCATTGCTCCCCTCACAGAATGAGCACCAAACTGGGAAATATCTATGGCAGCTTCCTGCATAACCCATCGCACCCATCGCGCAATAGTAGGGGATGAAACCGCCCCGTGTGGTTTAGTAAGAGCAATAAACAGTTGTTTGACACCCTGTGGGCGTAAATCAATCGTCGCCACTTCATAGGCCTTCAGTGCCCTAACCACACATAACTTCGGGACATCCGGGAATGCAGGATACGAGATAGACCGGGAATCCCCCTTGGTACGCCTAGAAAGATGGAAGGTAACCCCATCCGGGGTTAAAACACGGCCTGTAAGGTCCAGGGCTCTCACATCGGAGACTCTACGACAGGAGATCAGACAAAGCAACATTGCCAGCTTCGCTGAAATCTGCTTCCTCAACAGATATTTGTTGGACGGCCACTCTCGAAATAAGTGAAGGACCTTATTCACATCCCATAAAACTGAATAGCGGGGTTCCGGAGGAACTGATAACCTAATCCCCCGTAACAGTTTGCAGACAAGAGGGTGTTCCCCTATCGGGTGGTTCTCCAACGGGATATGCCCAGCCGATATGGCCGACCTGAAAGTATTGATTGGCCTATACGCTAAGCCGTCCTTCGCCATCCTTCGCCAAGGAGGCTAAGAAATTAAGGACGTGGACAATGTCTGCCCCCACAGGATCAATCTGCAATCGCAAACACCAACTACTCCACCGGGACCATGCTGATCGGTACCTCTTGTTGGTACTGCCTGCCCAGGATTTGGCCAACAGCGTGGCAGCGTCCTCCGAAAGCCCCGGGACTTGCCAACGTTGCCTGTAACCCGCCAGGCCATCAGACACAGGTTGCCTGTGGTCAGGAGGTGGTGAGGATCCCCTTGAGGATTCTTGAGGAGATCTGGAACGCGGGGTAGAGGGATTGGAAAATCCCAGGAAAGTTCCATCAGAACCGGAAACCAGGCTTTCAACCTCCAGATCGGGGTGATCAACACCAGATCCGCTCGGTGTCTTCGTACCTGGGTTGACACTCTCATGATCATCGCAAAAGGAGGGAACGCGTAGCCCCTCTCCATGCTCCAATCCTGCAGAAACGCATCTACCGCCGCTGCTGACGGGTCTGGTCGCCAACTGAAATATCGCTCCAGCTGGGCGTCCAGACGGGAAGCAAAGAGGTCCACTGTGAACGGACCCCATTTGTCCTGGATCGCCTTGAACACATCCGGGCGAAGTCGCCATAGACTGGCGTCCCTCCAATGACGAGACCACCAGTCCGCCACCTGATTGGCTGAGCCTGGGAGGTGCTCCGCCGACAGGGATATGTCGTTGGATAGACAATACTCCCAAAGATTCCGGGCAAGATCGGATAAGGCCCTGGACCTGGTCCCTCCCAGGTGACTGATGTAGCGCACCGCCGTCACGTTGTCCATCTTTAGAAGGACACAGCATTGAACTCTGTCTTTCGTCCAACACTTCAGCGCAAACAATCCCTCCATCAACTCCAGACAGTTGATGTGAAGGTCTCTTTCTGTGGATGACCATACTCCGCCTGTAGAAACAGCGCCGCAACGCGCTCCCCATCCCAGGCCGCTGGCGTCCGATTCTATCACCAAGTCTGGTTTGGAACCGAAGATCGCCCGACCATTCCATGCATCCATATGGTCGATCCACCATCGAAGCTCCGTCCTGGCCTCTTCCGTAAGGGGAACGACTTGGGAGTAAGTGAGACCTTTGCGGAGGTGAAACGCCTTGAGGCGTTGAAGGGCACGGTAATGAAGGGGTCCCGGGAATATCGCCTGAATGGACGACGATAAGAGGCCCACGACCCTGGCAAGGTGTCGCAACAGAATCGTTGGACGCGCCAGGGTACGTCGCAACTCGTGCCTGATCCTGGAAAGTTTCCGAGAAGGCAGGGACAAGGTGGCCTCCACTGAATCTATCAGAAACCCTAGGAACTGCATTCTCCTGGAAGGGAGGAGGTCCGACTTGGCTTGGTTGACTATGAATCCCAAGGACTCTAGAAGGTCGACCGCCCTCTGAAGGTGGGCCAGCAACGTACGTTGGCATTGATTCAGGAGGAGCATATCGTCCAGATAAATTATCAGACGGATGCCCTCCGTACGCAAGCGCTCCACTACCGGTTTCAGCACCTTGGTGAAACACCACGGAGCGGACGACAGTCCGAAAGGAAGGGAGGCAAACTCGTAGATCCGCTTACCCCACTGAAACTGAAGAAAGCGTCTGTGGGGAGCAAAGATGGGGATCGCTAGGTAGGCGTCCTTCAGGTCCAACCGGACCATCCAGTCCCCTTCCTGCAGCAGATAGCAGATCCCGCAGGAGGTGAATGCCCTCCATCTTGAAATGGCGGTAGATGAGCCAGCCATTGAATTCCTTGAGATTTATCACTGGGCGATAGCCACCGTCCTGCTTCTCTACAATGAAAATGTTGCTGAGGAAACCTCGCGGGTGCAGTTCTGTCTGCACTATGGCCCCCTTCCTCAGGAGATCCGCTACCTCCCTGTCTATCAGAGAGCATTGGTCTGGCGTGAAGCTGATAGGTCTGGGACGAACGGGTTGACTGGGGAGCCCTGAGTATTCTATTTGGAACCCACCGACGGTCTGTAAGACCCAGGCGTCGGAGGTGAGCGAAGACCATGCCTGAAGAAAAAACTGGAGTCTGCCCCCCACTGTCAGGCCCATTACATTCTGGAGTCTCACCTTTGTGATTATTGTAGCCGCCGTCTCCTCTTCCTCTGCCACCACGGCGGCGGGGATAGCCTCTGGTGTGGTAGAAGTTCCCGAACTTGTCAGGGTCCTGGTATTGACCTCTGTGGGATTCACCTTGCTTATAGGAGCCTCTGTTGTATGGTCTGCCAGACGAGCGGCCCGTCCCCGACTGGCAGCGCCAAAAACACGTGGCGTGAACATCCGTTTGACGGACGTCTGGGCCTTGTCCAAAGAGTTGAAGGTATTCACGAATTTGCCCAGCTCCTTTACGAACGGGTCTCCGAAGAGGTTACCCTCCGCCATCGGACCTGCCTCGGATGTGGCTAGTTCCCCCAACTTCGGGTCTATCTTAATTAAAATAGATCTTCTCCTCTCCGTCGAAATGGCTACATTCGCATTTCCCAGGAAAATTATCGCTCTCTGCGCCCAACCAGAAAGGGTCTCCGGGGAGATCAAGGAACCCGAGGCCTTGGCGTCTTCGGCCATATCTAAAATTTTTGCCAACGGCCCGGCCGTGTCCAAGAGCTTATCTTGGCAGGCTCTCCAAGAACGGTCAATGCCCTTCTTGGAATCCTTCACAAACTTAGTTAGGAAGGTAGACATTTTTGAATCAATCTCAGGGGTTACCGTCACTTTACCCTCCAAGGTGGGACGCGGGCACTCTGCCCGAAGGCAACTACGTACCTCTTGGTCCAAGGGTTTGCGAAGCCTAGCTGCCATATAGGCCGCCACCTTAGGAGCGGGAACCCAGTGCGACGAGCGCGGGTGAAGCAACTCGTCAGGATTAAGCATGTCAGAGTTGGGATCTGAGCTGGACTCCTGAGTGGGCTGGTCGGGAAGCCACGAATTCTCTGGGTCCCCATCACCATCCGAGGTCTGGGGTGACTCATCCGGGTCAACGGTGGTCGAGTCGTCCCGGCCTCCCCCTAAAGCGCTAGTCGATGCCTCCGTAGAGGGGGAAGGGGTATTCGCAGTCTTCGCGTCTAAAAAGGCTTTCTTTAATCTCGAAAACGCGTCGGAGTCCATATCCGCAGGGCGCTTCCTCTTAGGATCTGAGGGCTCCGCCAACGGTTGGCTCTGGGGAATGGGGTTCGTGTGCCCTGAAAGGTCTGCCCCTTGCCCGGGTTGCTGACACTGCACCTGCAGCAGGTCAATCTTTTTCTCTAGGGGTGCAACCTCCCGCGACACCGCTTTGTGAATGGAAGAGTGTATAACCTGGCAGAAGTGGTCATCCACTGGCAGGTACATGACTTGTTGCTCCTCTTCCTCCTCGTAGTACTCATCATAATCCATAGTGCCCTTGCGCCACCAAGGAGCCAACGTAATAGGGGTTAAAGGTAGGGCAGAGCCCTGAAATAAGCAGTATGCCTTCCCACTGCAGCGGGGTAATCAAATTCAAGGTGGGACCAACAGCCTCTGCTATGAGGCACCACGTGAAAAGAACCTGCCCCGGCCGGTCCCAAAGGCTTGATCAGTATCCTACCCGCCTCGTGGGTGTTCGGGCTCCGGGCAGGGGCTCTGATCTCAGCAAAACACCTTAGCGCTGCACAATGTCGAACTTCGACCCACACCAGTCTTCCCCCGCGGTGCGCGAGTACGTTGAGCCGCCTCTCCCGACGCGAGTAGGAAGCGGAACTCGACGACTCGCGCCCGCCGGGGGGTAAGCCCCTCAGAGCGGCAGCGAGGCAAGCGCGGTCCCCTAGCGGCGGGAGGCCGCCCGCGCACAGAGCCTGTCAGAACAACACACCGCAAAAGGAGCGGAAAAACGCTCCCGCGGCTCACGCACAAAGACGCTATGGCAACCCCCCCCCCCGGGGAGAAACCGCCGTGCGTTAAAGCAGCGCGATATTAAGCGCTTCAGCATATAAATCAGCAAACAGTAAACAGTTAGTCAGAAAAGGAAAACACTCATCTGTATGCTGCTGGAGCAGCGAAGAAAGAGGAGGATAGAGTGCCAGCAGGGAAGGATATTGGGAAACCCTGGACTGGGATTGGACAGTTGCAGAGACATTTTCTATTTCCATTTTCCCTGATGTTCATGGGAAATGTAGTTTTGTTGAGTTGTGTTGATACCTTTTTAATGGCTGCTGGAGAAAATAAAGGAGAAAGTGACAGCCTAATCAGAAGCCTCCGCTCCTGACATAGAATTTGTTACACACATATCGTAAGTATTTTCAGTTACTATAAATGTTGACTGTAGAATGTAAGCAATAAACATAGAGCCATGAATGACTCCTCATCAGCCAGTGACGGCATTTCTAGAGAAAAATAGAAAATAAGCTGAAACGCAAACCTTCAATTTAATTAGGTAGGTTGTTGTTGATGTTCTTCTCAGAGAGTTGATGTTCACACATTCCGGTGGCAACAGGCGTTACAACATCATAGTGCACTGTAATAAATCATTACAGTAGGTGGAAGTAGCATTTTCAAATTATAGATGAGCTGTGATGTCACAAATAGACTGTTGTTGCAGCTGATGCTGGGACCCTTTTTACTTAACAATTAGTTTCTTAATATTATATTTCACTTTCAAATGACTTACTTCTCTAACACTCACTTGATCCCCTGATGGATCTTGTATTGTGCCTCTGAGGGGTTGGATATTTGTAGACCTAACATCTGGATATCCAACGAGGATCAAGAATTGGATAACCGATTCACAAATTAATAATTAAATTCATGTATCTAACTCTCAATCCCAGACCATATAGATAAAAAATTATCACTGCTAGTCCAAACATTCCAAAGAAATTTAGCCAAACTAAAATCATGCAAACTGTTAAAGCAATACAAAACAGTAACATTAGTACATTATGATAGAGCTTTCTCTATACTGATCTTTCCCTGTCATTAATAAAGCAGTTGGAAGGCACAATCAACTTAAGGAGACAAGTCATGATAAATATAGACTCTGATTTATTTCAAAGTAAAATTGATCAAAGATATTCAAAGGGTAGTGCATCATTAATAAACATTTAGAATATAAAGAGTACAGGGTAATCTAATTAGTTTGGGCTTGCCATGAGTAAAAAGGAGATTTGGAAAGTTCAGCAAGAATATAAGCCAGAATAGCTCATGGGTAGTGTCCCATCAAGAAAGAGTCCACGAATGGTGCACACAGCCTATGCATCAGTCTGAAAGGAAGCACATGGAGTCCAGTAAAGTTCCCAAAAGACAGTCTTTGGGATCAGGTTTTGTTCAGATCAGGAAAGTCAGAGCGAGCCAATCAATCAGTCCATTCATCACTCTCCTTCAAATAAATATATATTATAATCCTCTAGTTTCACTCCTTAGTCACCTCATCGTGTCAGACCACTCAGTGCGTTGGTCAGTTTATATAGGATGGTTGTCAATCAACATAAAGGAAGAAACAAATTATGAGAAGAGGTGGTGTAGATCACATAATATGTCAGATCATCCAGTATACAGAAACCTCTAAACAAAAATTACTTTCTCGAAAGCATCTAAAACTTTGTGACTGGTGGGTGGTATAAACTTGCTCTTGGTCCTTAGATGCTTTCGAGAAAGTAATTTCTAAAGATATTGAATCCATTTACATACAACACCAATCCAGATCTATGAATCTCTCAGTCAAAGAAAAACAGATCTTAAAGAATTTGGCAAACAATTCCAACATCACAATACGACAGGCCGACCAAGGTGGAGCCCTTGTCATCATGGACACACAATACTACGAGGACCGAGTGAATAAACATGTGTCTGATGCTAACACATATTACAAAATTGACCAGGATCCAACAACGGAATTCACTAGAATACTGACCACCATTATCGACCAAACAATGAGCTGTGGAACCATTGGAAAGAAAGAAAAGGATTTCTTGATTAAACAAAATCCAGCACTACCTTACATCTATATGCTCCCTAAAGTGCATAAACATCCTACCCATCCACCATGTAGGCCTATAGTGTCTACCCTTAATTCTATTCATGAGCCGATCGGAAAGTACTTAGACAAACATCTACAACCGATTGTTCAAACCATGTCAGTGTACATAAAGGATACCACCAACTTTCTTACAATTTTAGAGTACCACGCAGCTACATACACCGAAGAGATGATTTTGTGTACCATCGATGTTAAATCGTTATACACTTCAATCCCCCACAACCTCAGATTAGAGGCAGTTGAATCCTTTCTAGCAATGAAAGACATGGATGAAGATTTTAAAACCTTCCTTATGGATTTACTTCATTTTACCCTTTATAATAGCTATATTTGTTGGAACAAGGAATTCTTCATTCAATCTTCCGGAACATCGATGGGAAATTGCGCGACTCCCGTGTATGCGAACATTTTTATGCACCGTTTTGAACTGGAAAACATCCTTAACAATCAGGAATGGTCGAAGAATCTCCTTTCGTACAACGGTCCATTGACGACATTTTCATTTTATGGAAAGGGACTGAACTAGAATTAACCACAGCTTTTTCAAAGTTGAACCAGATAAATGAAAGGATCGGTTTCACACACACCATAGATAAAAGACAAATAACATTTCTGAACGTTGTGATACATCACACCAACGGAAAATTGGAAACCACTGTGTACACCAAAAACACAGATAGAAACAATCTATTACATTTCCAAAGTTTTCTCCAACATTCACTCAAGAAACATCTTTCCTATTCTCAAATGTTGAGATTAAAAATAATTTCTTCTACTGAGAGAGCTTGTAATGACAGCATACAAACTATCACGACCAAATTCAGTGAGCGTGGTTACCCAACAGGTATCCTAGATGAGGCTGCATCAAAAGTACAAATACTAGATTGTACCAGTCTATTAAAAATGCAAGCCAAACACAAAGAGGAGCAGAGAATGGTTTTCATCTCTAAATACTCAACAGAGAGCCAACAAATCAAAAGAATCATCTTAAAACATTGGTCTCTATTAACTTTGTAGGATGATTTCAATGGGATATTTTCCAGCACACCCACATTCGCATATCAACGTAGTAAAAACATCAAAGAAGTACTCAACCAAAAGAATGACCAGAAACAACACTCATACAAAGTAACTCTACCGTGCCATAATTGCACAAACTGTAATGCCATCATAAAAGGCAAAGAATTCCAACATCCGAGTCGAGGAACTACCATCAAATTAAGAGTGATAGTCGGAATCTGATTTACATGATCAAATGCCCATGTGGGCTAGCCTATGTGGGCAAAACTGTGCGAAAAATTAAAACAAGAATGACGAAACACAAAAGCAACATTCGTACCAAAAGTTCCAAGTCACCATTGGCATCCCATTGCAACACGTACAATCATACTCTGAGCTAAATCCGTTTTTTGGTAGTAAAACAGCCACAGATCCTCCCGGGTAGAGACAATTCACAGCACCTCTTAAGACGCGAAATATTCTGGATCAACCTTCTCAATATCGTCCACCCGAAAGGACTCAATGACCGGATGGGCTTTAATGGCTTTCTGTGATTACAGATACTGAAAGATGAAACCATCGATTTCTATGGAACAGGGTTTATTGATGTTGCGCATAAACAAGTCATAGAGACAATCTGATTCACCCAAGTACTCATGTATTCGTTAATGTTCGTTGACATGCACAGTGGTTGTTTAATTCAATTAAAATTTTCTGTTTACCTGTTTCGAATTTGAGATCTCCTGGATTACATGTACATGTTTTTACATTCCCTGACATTTTTTATTCACTGCCAGTTGCATGCTATATAATTTTTTCACTTTTGTCTTTCACCCCGTCGTTTTCATTCTGATTGAGGAAGACCTTTTCACTTGGTTTTTCCGTGCGGATAGTATTTTGTTCATGTTTATGCCGATTCACACGCTTTTCTAACACGTCACTTCACTGCAACTTTTTCGGACTTCCGGGTTCTTCACGGAAGACACTGAACACGCCGGAGGAGCGTACACGCCGCACACTCGGGGTAAGCCGCGTTCCCTAAATCTCTTAATCCAATGGAATGCTAACTTCAAGGCACATTGATTAACATCTCGCATTACGGTTTGGCAGATTACAAGACCTGCCTTGGATATCCGGGACACGAACGTTTCTTTTATATGCCCGTAAGTGTGATCTTCCATAACGCATATCACCACCGATTTTAGATGTGATTTTCACCACAGTAACAGTTTCCCTTGTACATATTTTAGATACAAGAATCTTGGCTTGTTTTTTATATTTATATCGCGTTACCAGTTGCGATTTTGAACGTATTATACCAGTCAATCTAAGGTATAACACTGTTTGTCACGTGCTCTTACACCGCTTTTTTGCATTTTTCCATCACAAAGTTGACGCGAAAACTCTCTGACCTTGACACTATATCTGACACTCGTTTTCATTTGACACTTTTTTTGTTCGTTTTAGCTTTTATAAACTTTCACACTCACTCTTTAATTGATTCTCGCCATTCTCGTTTCCCAAGTTCACCATTGGGAAGATAAGGTTGACATCACCACACCAGCCAGCATGATAAACCGGTTTTTTAAAATGGTCTTACTATGTATGTATGTTTGCTTCATTTTGAAGTTGTGCATATCTTTCTTGACAGAACATGAAGCCCCTGAAGAAGGGCTAAGGGCCCGGAATGCATTGGGCAAGGAATGTAAATTAGTGAAAATTATTGATGTGAAGATAACATCATGGAAATATAAAATATTTTCAACGAAATTCAATAAAATTATATTCGCATGAACTTATAACGAAATTGTCAATCACCTGTTTTCAAAATTTGTCGTTCTGAGTGCGTTTGGGGACGCTGTTCACGATTGGAATAACGCTACAGAATTGATTCAACCATCCTCTTACTCAGGAGGAGTCACCAAACAGCACCAATTTACCTTTATCACAGTGTCTACTCTAAAATACAACGGAGTGCGGGCGCTTTACCTTTGGTAATTCTATTCATTAAACCTGTTGAGTCTGTGTCATGCCATTTCCCTATGATTGTGTATGTGCAACATTCTGACTCTGTCCTCCATTTCCCTGATTAACTGGATTAAATCCACATTCACGCTTCTAATGCTGCATATGTGACATTAATTTGTCTTTTTCAATGCTTCATTTGAAACACCCCGACCTCTACACCTTGTGGCTGCATACCCTGTTGTTGAACTCCACCTACCCCTCACATTGTAGGGTTTTTCTGATAACCTCCCTGGACAGAAGGCATGTGATCAACACCTGCTACATTCTATTTTTTTCTGAACAGCTTTCATTTGTGCAACCATCAACTTCTTCTTGAGCCTATGCTTCATTTCTATCTCATTTCCACAATATTTTACATACCAGAGGATATCATTTATTTATTTATAAAGTTTTATATAGCACAAACAAAATCCCGAAGGATATCAGAGCGCTTTTACACAAGGATGGAAGGAAGGACATGAATGCAATATCGACATCAAGTAAGAATAAGAAAACAGGAATAATCGCATAATTGCAAGACAAATGAGTCAAGGAGAGCAATACAATAAACAGGTACATAACGGGTTACGAAGGGGTGCACACTAAGCGGTAAAGAAGAGCAGCATCAAAATGATGGTACAACGCTTGTAGGATCAATGGCTTCGAGCAGGTGTGCCTAGCCCAATTAAGGTAAAAATGTATTCTTTAGGAATCCTTTAGCTTCCAGTTTGAAAGCAGTCGTTGAGAAGATTCTGCGTACTTCCGGTGGAGGAGAGTTCCATATCCTTGGGGCAGCGCCGGCGAAGGCTCAGTTACAAGTTCTCTTTTTGCTAAGGTTGAGTGGTTTCAAGAGAAAAGTTTTCTTGAGGCTCCACCACCACAGGATAATTCAAGCTTTTGTGCTAAGTACCTGGGAGTTTTGAGATCAGGGTTGTGTGCGTCAGAATGGCAATCTCTAACTGAATTCGAGCTTCGTAGGGAAACCATTTAAGAGATTTTAGGACTGGGGAAATGTGCTCATTTCGTTTGGTCCCTGTAACCAGTCCAGCTGCAGCATTCAGTGATTCCCTTTGTGGAGCCAGAGTGTATCTGGGAAGGCAACAGAGCATAGCACTGCCGTAGTCTAGCCTCAGCAAGACAAGTGCTTGGACCACCTGCTTGAAATCAGACGGTGGAAGGAATGGTTTGATATTTCTAAGAGTCCTCATCAAGTGATTAGCTCCATTACACACACTGCTGATGGGATTTTTCATATTCAGGTGCTTGTCCAGGGTGATTCTGAAAGATTTGGCTGAGTCTATGGTGGTAGGGGTGCAGTTGAAAGTAGTGAGGAGATTCAACCAAAGATCAGGATTGGGGATGTGATTCAGAGGAGAAATGAGAAGGAACTCAGTTTTGGAGGTGTTGAGCAGGAGATGGTTCTCAGTTAACCAATTTTGAGTAGACGTTAGGGTAGTGTTGAGTGAGATGATGTTATCGGGGGATGAGATTTTCAAGTAAAGTTGCTTATCGTCCGCATACATATGGAAGAGAATGTTCATGGAATTTAATGAGTTAACTAATGGTTCCAAGAAAAGGTTGGAGAGGGTCAGAGATAGGGCTGACCCTTGGGGGACACCCATGGGTACTGGATAGGGCTGGGAGAGGGAGTGGTTTGCCTTGACTCTTTGTGATCTGTGGTGGAGGAAGGACGAGAACCATTGTAGCACCTGACCCGAGAAACCCATCCTGTTCTTCAGAATGGATAGGAGGTTGTCATGATTAACTGTGTCCAATGCAGAGGAAAGGTCAAGGAGAATTAGGAGGCAGGAATCATTTTAGTCAAGCATTTTTAAAAGATCATCCATAACGTGAGTGAGAGCCGACTCAGTACTGTGCCACTTCCGAAAGCCAGACTGATGCTGGTCTAGTAGCTGGAAATTCTCTAGGTGAGCACAACGTTTTGATTGTACGCATTTTTCTAGGAGTTTGGCTAGGGTGGGGATGTTGGAGATAGGGCGGAAGTTATTGAGGTCAGCTTTATCTGCGTTAGTTTTTTTTTTTAGAATAGGTGACACCTGAGCTGCTTTTAGGCAGTCGGGGATCGTGCCTTGTGATAGAGAAGCGTTTACAATCTTTGTCCAGGTGGGTATGAGTACATTCTTGATTTTTTTGAAGGTGGCCGGGGGCAACGGCTCACTGAAGTGGTTAGAAGGGTTGATATTCTGAAGAATCTTGTTTATGTCTTTTTCACTGAATGGGGAAAAGGTGTCACATGAAGCATTGTTCTTAGTGTTCAGGCGGATAGGTTTGCACTTTTCTAAGCAGTCAAGGGGTGGTGCGGACCCAGAGGATGGAAGGAGAGCCTTCCTAGAGGCAAGATCAATGGTGATGAGTCTTGCTTTCTCAGTGAAGAAACAAAAGGGGGTGGTGATGGATGGAGCATCTGAATCAATCAAACACTCACACCCAGTCAAAAGATCTTTTGTACTTCTCAGTGAAGAAAGAAGGAAGTTTGTCGCATGAGGGTGGCCTGCCTCCAGAGTCAGAGTGGTTTGGACCTACCACAGATTGCTGTTTGACCAATTCAAAAAGTTTCTTGGGGCGGTTAGCAGCTTGATCAAGTTGATGTCTGAAGTAATCAGCTTTAGCGCTCTTGATTTATTTGTTGTGGAGGTTTCTAACATCTCTAAGGAGTTTTAGTTGGTCCAAGGAGAGTTTGGATTTCCAGGAACGTTCAGCTACCCTGAAGTTGCGGGGTTTCGTGTTTAAATTGTCATTGTACCACGGTTTGGATACAGGTTTCCCTTGCATACAAATCAAATGCTGCTGAATCATGTTGCTAATCTCGGGTCTCAATCAGTATATAAATTGATAAACAAAATGTCCCATATCCTTCTCCGGAAAACTCCCCATGCCACTGTACTGCTTGATGCCTGAAACAATCTCTCATAGTAGGCATGGACTGTTTCCTTCAACTCTTGGGTTGTCTGAACTATTTCTATTTTCACACAATCAATTTCTTAGGGGAATTTTTCCCTTTTAAATAGGTGATGGCTTGATTATATTTCTTCATCAACTCAGCAGACGTTGCTCCTGTAGGAGCATTCCTATCTTATTCTTTGTCAGGCAAATCAACGGCTATTTTACATTCAGCTCATAAATTACTTGGAACCACATTGTCAAATAGGGTATCCAAATTCTTCAGCAAAACCTTTGAAATCTTTACAAACCGTGTGACCTGTTTATACCATTTAACTGGATTTTCTCTCAATTTTAGAAAATCATTGGTAAAGGACAATGTCTGGCCTAGTCTAAGGGATATCCATATATCCTCCTGCAGGTGTTTCTCTCATAGGGAGCATCGTTATTTCCTCACCCCCATTGTCTTCGATAGCTGGGAGCATCTGCATCATGACTCTCTTTGTATCCTTCTTCTTATCCCACCGGCCTTCCCATTTTTCCAGTTCTCCCCACTTCCTAAGACTAGCCAGGAATTCCTTAACTTGAAATTTCATTCTTGAAGGTCTCATGTTTTCAATATCTCTGCCACTGAAACCTACTTTGTAGGGTTTCTGCAGCACCTTGGATTTCTGTGCATCTACCCTATATTTCTGAGCCAATTCAGACAATTTCTCATGAGTGCTTCGAGCATGTCTGGTAATATCTCTACAAATGAACAGTAATTCATCCTCCTGATAAGCACTTATCCTGGCCGGGCTCTTCCAATTCTACTTTTAGTCTTGCCACATCCAAGGATCTCGTTTTTTTCACTCCCAGGGTATCTGCTCCATTATTTATATCCTGCACCTTTTCCATTAGCTTAAGTGTCAATACCTCTAGCCAGGAATTCCTTAACTTGAAATTTCATTCTTGAAGGTCTCATGTTTTCAATATCTCTGCCACTGAAATCTACTTTGTAGGGTTTCTGCAGCACCTTGGATTTCTGTGCATCTACCCTATATTTCTGAGCCAATTCAGACAATTTCTCATGAGTTCTTCGAGCATGTCTGGTAATATCTCTACAAATGAACAGTAATTCATCCTCCTGATAAGCACTTATCCTGGCCGGGCTCTTCCAATTCTACTTTTAGTCTTGCCACATCCAAGAATCTAGTTTTTTTCACTCCCAGGGTATTTTGCTCCATTATTTATATCCTGCACCTTTTCCATTAGCTTAAGTGTCAATACCTGTAAGCCAATCATCAATTTCTTAAGGAGTGGGACCTGGTTGTTCTTTTGGCGTATTCAGAAATAAATCCCCATTCCAATCTTCCTTTCCAGCAATAGGTGTTAAATGTAGGAGGTACACATCTGAATCTGGCATTTCCTGTGGAGTTAATTATAGAGTTACCACATCATTCTCGGGTATGTAGAAAGATTGAGCTTGCCTCGACCTCCCTGTTGAGGAATAAGGTCGTACTGAATACTCAGCATTCATTCCATTAGAAACATCAGCAGGAGTCGGAACCAACAGGATCTGTGTAGGTTATCCTGGTTTCAAATCAACATGAGTAGAGGTTGGACCATTTATCCCAGTAGTGACAGCTAAAGTGTGTACCTGGCTTTCCCTGTTCTCAGATTGATATAACAGGACTACAGGACCTATAGTTGCTGGAAGAGTTAGTGTGTCTGGTGCATTCTGAACATTCTGATTAGTAATGTTTGACAATTCAGCATTACCTCCCATAGGCGTGTGTGGAATTCGATCTATAGGCACAGCAGGTGCATCAAGCATTTTCCCAAGATATGAGTTTGTTAAATTTGGGGGCTGACTCTCATTATAAGGTGGTGGACGATTTAGCAATCATTCATTTAAAAATTCATAATCAAATTCACTATCACTACCTCCAGTTGGAACTAGTGTTTTGTCTCTTTGAGGTATTTTTTTTGGAGGTATTTTGTTGTTACCTTTGGCTTCTCTCCAACCTCTTTTACTGCCACTAGTACAGGATACATTCTAGTTCTTTCTGCTATGTCAGTTCTCCAAGCCTTTTGTTGTGCATCCCATCTGGCCTCAACATATCTGGGTCTGGGGGGTGGTTTGATCTCATATAATTGGCTCCACAAATTTTCAAGAATTCTAACATTAAAGGTTCAATATTGTGGAAAGGCTAAGTGACCATCATTCTCAGTGTATTTCATCCAATTTTCAAGCCACGTCCATGTATGGTGTCCCCTTCCTTGTAATATATGCTGTGGTGATTTACCCTCAGGTGATATCCGTACTGCTCCTGTAATGGGTACAGGCACATCTCCCTGCATTTAGCTTTCCAAATTCTTCTGGTTTTTAATTTTTTCTCACTAATTAGATTCCTCTTCCACTTCCTTATTTATCTTTCACAAGCAATACCAAGGCGGAGCACGATGACGTAGTTAACCTATCACAGTGCAGCGTTACACCAACCGGCCACTACTGGTGCGGCACACTGTGATGTCAATTTCACTCCTTCCAGCAGTTACCACCTCCTTTACAATCCTTTGAGTGCGTATTTCTAAGCAACAAATTCTCACACAATCCAAACTATTTCAATAACACTGTCTGCTCCTCTAAAGAAATGAATGATCCTTTCACACAAGACGTCTCACCAGATACAATGATCTAATCTACTTTAACAAACACTTCAAATGAAACCTCGACCAGCGCGGTCTGACTCAATTACTCCCCATGCACTGAGAACTATTGTAACAACCGTAACCCTCAATCTCATGAAAACATTTCCCTTCTCTTGGTGGTACTGTTGAAGACCTCTCACGAACAGCACCTTCGATACATCAGACAGTGTACTCAGCGTATGCCACACTGAGACCACCCCTTGACGTATTCCTTGCATAAAGCGCATCACCTAAACATGGACTTTAACTACTTCGCATCATCACAAAGCCATTTCAAAATACCACAATCTAAGCTTAAGCATTTGCGACGCGCAACCCTTTTGATACTCACACCACTCCTTCAAATCGTCTTCACTCCACTCCACTGGTACTCGATCTTCTTCAGCTGAATATAGAGCATTGGACTTGGGCTGGGATTGGCAATTTCTAAACAGGGATCCTAAAAGAGATCTCAGTAAAGATCTCTTTATATCCGAACATCAATGGACAAAACCATCTGACGTACTACCAGATTATTGTTGCAGTGGATACTGGGCCCCTTTTTTCTTAACAATTAGTTTCTTATTAACATATAACTCTATCATATGACTTAGTCCTCTGACTTTCACTTGATACCGTGATGGATCTTGTATTGTGCCTCTGAGGGGTTGGATAAAGGAGACCTAACATCTTGATATCCAATAAAGATCAGGGATCGGATATCTAATTCACAAATTAAAAATTAAGTTAATATATGTGACTTTCAATACCAGACTATATAGATACAGAATTATTAGTGCTAGCCCGAACCTTCTAAAGAAATATAGCTGGACTAAAAATCATGCAAATCAAAAGTTCTGTTAAAGCAATACAAAACAATAACGTTAGTACCTGATGATTTGATTTGATGATTATTATACAGATCTTTATACTCATGAACATTTTTCTATTGATTTAATTGATCAATATATAGATAGACTTGACTTACCTCAATTAGACCTCGTGCTTAAAGAAGATTTAGAGCTGTCAATTACAATGCAAGAACTTGAAAGTGCCCTTAAAGAATTGGCTCTGGGGAAGGCTATTGGTCCCGATAAACTTCCTTTAGAGATATACCATACCCTGTTCCCTATTATTAAAGCTGATATGTTGGCAACGTTTTTAGATGCCCAAAATGGAAATCCCCCTCCATCATGGGACGACGCTAGTATAATTGTGTTTAAAAAGAAAAATAAGCCTTCGCATCTTCCTTGGTCATATCGACCTATTTCACTCATTAATGTAGATGCGAAACTATATTCCAAAATTCTTGCGAACCAGTTGATTCAAGTCGTGCCGGCACTTGTCTCTGAACAACAGCATGGCTTTCTTCCCGGTCGTGGCACGATCAATCACATACATCGTGTTATTGTAACTTTAGATTATGCTACTGCAAATCATACAAATGTTGGTTTGGTGCTCTTAGACGCCAAAAAAGCGTTTGATCGCGTTGCATGGGCATTCCTATGGGCGATCTTGGGGAAAATGGGGTATGGGGTTTGGACCACGATTTATATTTGCTTTACAAGTCATATATAGACATCCCAGGGCCAAGATATGCTTGTCAGGCCAAGAATCAAAAGTAGTTAACATCACTCGGGGCACACAGCAGGGGTGCCCATGTTCACCATTACTATTTGCCATGTACATAGAACCACTTTTAAAAATGCTGATGTCATCTACACACATACAATCTATGGTTTTACCCGGGGATAATGTACGAGTGTTAGCCTACGCTGACGATGTTGCGATTATAACATCGGATCCAGAATCTGCATTATGTGAAATCGAAAACCTGACTCGTGAATTTGGTAATGTGTCAGGGTATAAACTCAATATCCAGAAAACACAGGTTATATGCTCACCAGGACTTTGCCCTAATGACAATCGGGTTACCCCAGAGGCTAAATACCTGGGCATTAAAATTAGACTATCGCTACAAGAGTTAGTCATGGTGAACTGGTCAGATATATTGCAATCGGTTAGAAATCAACTCGAGAAAATTGAGTGCCTACATTTATCATTGGTTGGGAGACGTAATGTTTTAAAAGTGTCCATTTTGCCAAAAGTTTTATATTATTTCCGTGCTGTACCATTGGAGATACCCGTATTACAACAGAGGAAATTACAATCTATAGCTGATAGATTTTTATGGGGTTGGAAATCTGCGCGTAGGGCGTCTAAATTTATGTCATTACCAATATTACGTGGGGGTTGGGGAGTTCCAAACTTTGCATTATATTATTTGGCGTGTCTTATGCAGAATATTAGGTATTTTGCGATTGGTGGAACTCCGCCTATGTATGAGAGCCCTGATATTTTTCTCTTTTACTTGGCCCACAATCTTGTCAAATGCTGCTTCATTTTTTAGAACCCAGCTATTATAAAAGAACCAGATTTAAATTGGTATTGTCTGCATTTAAAGGATGGCGGTCTATACGGAAGCTTATCTCCCTTGGTCGTATTAATTTCTATACTCCATGTAATTCTATAGAATTGTTTCCGCCAATATTTTGGGATCATACTATGTGTACATGGGGGGGAAAAGGCATAATAGCTATAGGCAATATTGTTAAAGATGGTACAATCGATTCTTTTCAGGAGTTAAAAGATATATATAGTCTTTCCCAACATGACTTTTTTAAGTATCTACAAATACGTGATTTTATTCTTAAACACCCAAATGCTCTACCGTTGTGTCATAATGACCTTATTGAAATACTTAAAAAACCATCACGTATTGGGACTCTATACAATCATCTGGTGAATTTACAACAGGATGATATGGGAATGCAGGAATCCAAATGGTGTAATAGCTTGGGTACATTGGCTGTGCCCTTTCAAGAGTCAATTAATATAGCTGCTAAAATTATTTTGTCTGCCAATTTATATTCACAGCATTATAAAACTTTATTTAACCTTTATCATACGCCGCTTAAAATGATGAAATGGGGTAACGCTAATAATGGGAAATGCTATAGGTGCCAATCTGATCAGGCAGATATTGTACATATATTTTCAGACTGCCCTGTGTTAAAACCTTTCTTTATATCTATAGAAACATTTCTGCCTTTTATTACAAAGTGTGATGTTACAATCTCAAGAGAGATGATTATTTTTGGTTTATCTAATGATAATAATTTGTTTCCAGCGTATCAAAATAACAGATATGTTGTATTTATGGCTATGGCGGTAGCTCGCCTATGTATATCTTCAATGTGGTTGAAGCCAGAAACACCTATATATGAAATGTGGCGAGCAAAGTTTTACCATGTTTTTTATTTAGAATGTAATCTTTATCGGATTAAATCAGTTAGGAAAATACAAAAAGGGTATAAAATTTGGCAGGCAATGATAGATCATTTGGATTCATAAAAAAAAATGATTGTTTTCTTTCATTCTTTTGGTTAATATGATGATATCGCTGCTTATACAACATGCTTAGATACTGTTTTTTACTCTTTGAGTATTTTTGATTGTGTACCTGCTCTAGCAATCTGTCTGTTTTGTGTGGCTTTGAACTGAACCAATAAAAATAAAAAAAAATAAAAAAAAAGTACCTGATGATTTGAGCATTCTCTATTCTGATATTTCTCTGTCATTAATAAATCAATTGAAAAGCATAATCAACTTAAGGAGAAAAGTTGATTTAGTTGAAAGTAACATTTATCAAAGTTATTCAAAGGGTAGTGCATCATTTATAAATATTTAGAATATAAAGAGTACAGGACAATCTAATTAGTTTAGGCTTGCCATGAGTAAAAAGGAGATTTGGAAAGTTCACCAAGAACATGAGCCACAACAGCTCATGGGCAGTGTCCAATCAAGAAGGAGTCCACAAATGGGGCACACAGCGTATGCGTCAGTCCTAAAGGAAGCACACAGAGTCCGCAAAAGTTCCCAAAAGGCAATCTGTGGGATCAGGTTTGGTTCAGATTAGGAAACCAAAGTGAGCTGATAAATCAGTCTGTTCGACAGTCTCCTTCAAATCAATGTATATTATAATCCTCAGTTCTGGTGGTGACACCTACTTGGTCACCTCTTCATGACAGACCCCTCAGTCTTTTGGTTAGTTCATGTCGGATGGTTGTCATTTGACATAAAGGAAGAAACTAATTATACGAAGAGGTAGTGCAGATCACGTAATTTGTCAGATCATCCGGTTTATGTAAACCTCCAAACAAAGACCCTTTAGCAACAGGCACACTAGTGAGTTTAGGAGGACAGTTTCCCCTAGCAGATGTTCCCAAAGTAACAACTTTTGTTGCAAATAGTCCGTATAAGCTAGTGAGAACTCTCCAAATAAGACTCTTTTTCGCTTCACATTGAAAGTTTAAGGAGACTTCTAGCAAGTGTATGACAAAGTAAAGTTGGAGAAAAAACATGCAGGCCTATAAAAAAGTTAGGTTAAAATATGTAGAATATAAAGTAATGGAAATATGCATTTCATAGGGGGGATCACTATTCTAAAATCCTTCCAACTTATAAGCACTCAGAATGTATTATTTGTGGAATTGCAAAGATCACATCTAACTATGGCATATTACTGCATTTTCAAAGTACTAACGAGTAAAATTATTTCAAATCATAATATCTTAATATAGTTTCACATTTTTTACATTAGTACATATATGAAGATCATAATATTAAGGTTTCAGAGCAATTGCGCTAAATATGGGTATGCAACACTAGTTTTTCTCTTTTCACATTCGGTGCACAATTTCACGTATGCAAATGATGAAATTGAGAATGACTGCCTTCAATATCACACGTAAAATTATCTAAATCAGATTAGATTTAATTAATTCTCTACACACATTACTAGTTCAATAACGATAATTAAAAGTTTTATAACACATGAGTATATCACTTTACCTTTTTCATACATGTTGAATTAACAACTAAAGCTGGTAAATAAAATATTAACCTATATTATAGAATGTTTATGATTTCATCAATCCTACAATTTATTTGCATGCTTTTACGATGCAGTAACCACATTTTTTCACAGTTATTTTTCATGTCTTTTCAACATGTGATTAGTATACGTTTATTCATATTTTACTCAAGAAGTCTCATAATCGGTTTAGGTATGTATCAAAGTATCTAGGTACGTATCAAATGCATCACTGTAGACTAGTGAATTTGAGTAGGCAGTATTGTAGGGAGGGATTACCTGTTTCCATGTGATTTGCATATGTTTGAATTAATGCATCCAGGAAAGTGAATTCCCTTGCTTGATCCCTTCTTGGTTATCTAATATGACCCCGGTTTGTTTAAGCCTCTGTGCTCATATTAAGTCTCATAGATAGTCAGCATAGTTTTAGATGAAATGAAATTATAGGGGCAGGTTTTAGTGTCCGAAGAAGCCCATTAGGTTACATTGCAAAGGCTCCCATACTGACAACATAGGAAATACAAGATGATTGCCAACTACTTCCGTTTTACCCTTTAATATCCCCAGGACTTCCATTCCCACTTAAGATGTCAGTAGCACAAAGGCAGCAGCAGGAACAGGTATCAGGGCTCTTGAGCCCAATTTACTGTCTGAGTTTTCACTCATCGTCCTTCCGCAAACCCCTCAGCAGCAGACAGGGGGCCGATGATGCAGTATGGGACAAGGGATGAACGTTGTGATGATCCTAGGGTTAAAGAGTGCATAAAGCCACGTCCGCTACATCTCGCATTTTAGTGAATTGATGTCCATAGGAGTCAGTCACTAGTCAGTTAACTTGATATTTTATCACTTTGAGTGAACAGGCTGTGAAGTTTTTGGCTATTGTGTTGATCAAAGTCTTTTGAAAGATTTAAGTTATACTTTAGTAATGACTACGACATCCAGTTTTTGGAACCTTCTTTTGGGTACTGTATTTTTCTGAGCAGACTGATTTCCAAAATCCATTGATTACTTAGCTTCCAAAGCTAATTTATATACTTAAAGTATCTTTTATCTTCTCTTACCATTGGCACACACTTCCTTTTTCTGAAAATGCCTTTTATCATATTATGGATAATCCTTATCACTGGGTTCTATTGCTGCCATTTTGCTTTATTCTTTTATAGGCTACAGAGCGTGAAATTGAGGTTTATCAGAATCTTGCAAAACAGCTCGAGGAGGCTGGCCAGGCTCTTCTACTTCATGGATCTGTTAACTACAATGAGGTGGATGGACCACAGGAGAGGGTTCACTCCTTGCTCCATGATCTACAGGATTGTGCTGCCGTGAGGTAAGTGAGGCAAGCAAGAGAGGGGCAGGTCTATTGCAGTTCAACTATCTTCAATTCTCCATCAACTATAGATAAGATTGACTAGCAACCACAGGCAACACCTAAGTCTGCAGTGGATCACATGTTTTGGTTCTGCAAATAGATTTATAAAATTAGGTTTCATTGAGTGCTTTAATTCCCCCTACTTTACCTGCCAAATGAAGCCTATAACATCCTACTTGATTTTCTTTTCAAATTTGTAATGTCTAATTATGTGTTTGTCAGCACAAAAGGCATGCAATGTCTTGTAATCCAGGGAATGTCGATGACTTGGAACTAGAATGCATGATGGCTCACCCTTTCATAATGATCTGTATATATTATATAAAAAATAGATGACATTCAGTAAAACCATTTTTTCCTTCAACACACTTTTGTCATATTCAAAGCAAAACACGTACACATGCCAAAATATAGTGGTGGTCAACATCAAGGAGCATGTCGAGGTCCAGGATATGCCAAAGGAAGAGAAGATGCATTTCTTTGTCACAAGGGTCTGACTATTCCAGGATGTACTCTCCATCTACACCCATAGTCTTGCCAGCATGTCCTTCACCTACTCCAGCTCCTCCACTCCGCCTTCAGCACTTTGGTCACCTCCTCTACCTTCAGCACCAATTCCAACTGCGTCAACACCTATTCCGGATCCACCTCGTCCAAGGCCAAGATTGCATTCCAGAATGCACCATCGTTCTCACCACAGCCACCATAGGTCACAAAATTTGTTGTCAAGGCGGCATCATCATCACCGCCGATCACATAGATCCAGATCAGGGTCACGATCTCACCATCACTCCAGGTATTCACCTGCCACATCTAGTGGATGCTACCCGCCTCCCCTTACAGACTCTCCACTACAAAGAGTCTCCCCGGTAGACGATATTACCACCTTTCATGAGGTCTTAGTGAGAAGTAAAGCAAAATTCAATATCCACATGTTGGTGCCTACACCTTTGACATCAGTGATATTTGAGCTGCTTCACCAATGCACAGCGTCCAGACCACTCCTTCCTCTAGTACCAGTCCTCTTAGAACTGGCCATGGGACTCTTTTTGATGCCGGCCTCAGCCAAGTCTGCTCCCTCGAGGCTGCAAAAGAGGTACAGACCTCTTGAGCAGCATCCACTCTTTCTGCGTTCGACTCTCCTCCAGACTCTGTAGTCATACTAGCAGTGAAGAAAACACCATGCTACTACTCCTGCCTCCTCAGTTTCACCAGATAAGGAGGTGGGTCTCAAAGCATGCGGCACTGCTGTCACTTCCATTAAAGCAGCAAGTGCAGCTGCTCTTCTCAGATGAGCATTGTGGGAATCTGTCCAGAAGTTTGCCAAAGATCTGCACAGAGACAAACAGGAGGATTTCCTAGAAATAGTGTATGAGGGATTGATGGTCTCAAACCAGATAATAAGTGAGGCTGCTGATTCCCCTGTCCTAGCAGTTCATGAATATTGCCATGGTGTGCCCTCTGCAGACATGCTTGGCTCCGTCGCACATCTTTGAAGCGGAAATCACAATAATGGATCTTAAATCTGCCATTTTCTGGTTCTACCCTTTTTGGCAGCCACCTGGACAATGAAGTGGCTCAAATGAAAGCTGAACTGGACATCCTGAAGGCGGTCGGCCTAGAGAGGCCCAAGGAACAAAGAAAATAATTTATTTAGGCCTTACCAGAGGTGATACTACCCTCAGAGGGTTCAAACCCCTTCATGGCATCAAGAGTGACAGCAACAACAACAGAAACCCCTATACCCAGCAGCAAAGGCAGCCTAGGGGAAAAGCCTCTCAACAGCCAGCACAAGGTGGAAATTCTACCACAGACACAAAGCGTTTATTGTTCCTTCTCCCTCTTCCATTACCCACTCCGGTAGGGAGAAGTATTTCAAGTCAAGTTTCAAAGCTTTATTCGACAGCATGGTCATAAAAGCATTTTCACCCTAATCTAAACATGAATAAATACTATACTAAGTTACAATCAGTTTAAAATACACATTAAATACAGAATGCTGGCAAATTCATGCTTTAAAAAGAAGATTTTACAGCTAAAAATACAGAGTCACTATACCTAGTACACATGATAATAAAACCAGCTAAAAACATAATACTGTTCATCAATCACATTTCATTGAAGTTAAAGTGCGGGTGCGAATAATCCATGCCCAACCCAAGTATTTAGCTAGAGCAATTGCAAGACAAGGTGAGCAATTTGCTCTTAAGATTCTAAGTGCTTCTTGGTATCTTCTTATCCCCAGATTCTTGCACACTGGTTTTAACCATCTATTTCTTGGTGCGGCATAAAGGGGACATACAAACAAAAAATGTGGAATGTCCTCAGAATAGACCTTGCAATGGCAATACGTATTAACATTACTGGGTGACCATTTTAAAGTGAAAGCATTTAGAGGTAGGCAACCAACTCTGAACTGAAAATACAGCTTTATGTCCAAGGGTTTTGTGATCAAATCCCAGTATTGTTCGCAAGTTGGGGCTATTTTGGACTCCACATACTGAAATGTCAACATAGACGGCTGATTGGAAGTCAAAACAGATTGGTGTACCATGTCCCAGTACATTTTCTTCAACAACACCTTAGATGGAAAGGCTGTAGGGTCAGTGATAGTCCATAAGTGGTCTAAATGCAGTTTTTGTAATAAGTTCCTGATTTCATTGAGCCAAGTTATTTTGTGGAATCGGTCTGAACTGATAATGTCCATGAGTGCGGATGCATAGTGGCCCAGTTCAGGTGTTGTCTTTATGCGCCTCCAAAATAACAGTGGGCGCAGCCGAGCCAAATCCTCAATCTTTTTCCTCCCTAGGTCATATAAAAGTGGGATCGATGGAGTGCTCTGCGGGACTCCAACCAATCGGCGTAAGAATTTATTCTCTGCAGTTGACAGCACACTCACATTGGCGAAACCCCACAGCTCTGCACCCAGCACTTTCATACTTTAAATCTCCAGGACAGGATGAATAGGTTTTGTTAATGAAGATTTGTGTTTTAGTGCTATGGCCCCAGAAAGCTGGTGGAACTTTAAGACCACCGAATCAATGTGAGATTTCCAATTCATATTGCCCTGTAAGGAAATACCAAGGTACGTAAAGGCATCCACCTCTTCTAACGCTGCCCCATTAAAGTTTATTGTGCCCCTGAATTGTTTTGCAGGATTCATGTTCATAAACTTGGTCTTTGTGGTGTTTAGTTCCAAGCCCCGAATCCGACAGAAATCCCCAAATGCATTAATTGTCTTTTGTAAGCCACTAGGGGTTCGCGAGACCAGAAGTGTGTCATCAGCAAACATTAATACTGGGACCCGCACCCCGTCAAGTATTGGGGCATCAGTTGGTGATTTCTTTAAATAGTCCACTACGCTGTTGATGTAAAGGGAGAATAAGGTGGGAGCCAGGACACATCCCTGTCTCACCCCACGCTCTACGGGGAAAGAGTCAGTGACCTCGCCCTGGGTCCCCCACCTAATCCTGGCGTAGTTGTTTTCGTGCATACGGACTAGTAATGTCAATAATTCGGGGCTAATTCCAAGCTCACTAAGGACAGTCCATAGTTTTTGACGAGGCAAATGCTGACTTTAGGTCAACAAAAACGGCATACAATGGGCCATTTGCCAGGGTCACATTTTTCCAGTAAAGAGTTAAAAAATGGAATACCTGGACGATAGAGCTAGTTAGGGGGCGGAAACCAGCTTGGTACGGGGAAAGAACATCCTTATCATCTATCCAGGCTTGTATTTTATTTTGTATCATTCTACCCATCAGTTTTTGTGCAGAGTCAATAAGGCTGATGGGTCTATAATTACTTGGTAAAGCCTTATCCCCTTTTTTAAAAACTGGAATGATCTCCGCTCCCTTCCACGAGGCAGGTATCAAGGCTCCTTGTGCTTGGAATTCGCAAGCCAAACAAAATATTGGCACCAGTTAGCCCGGTCACATAGAAATACATCGGCCGGTATTCCATCAATTCCTGGGGCCTTCACTCTTGTCACCCCGTCCAGTGCTACATTTACATCCCCCAGTGTAAACACTTCATCTTTATAAAATGCCATAGGGGGGAAGGGTGAAGCCCGAGGGGCAAACTACAAGCATATTGTGGCTTGAAAAAATCAATCCAGGATTCCTTTGCCACGTGGTTTTTTGGGCATTCCGCTATTCCACCCCTATCCCATTTTATGATTGCCCAAAACTATTTTTGCTGCTTGGCTGCGCAGGCCTTTTTTAAATCCAGCCATTGATTTTCATCCCACAGCCTTTTTGCCCTAGCTTGTGCTTTTCTATAATCATCCCTGGCCTTCAGCACACCTTCTCTACTTTTGATCCTCAGCACTAAGCTGAGTTCCTGGCGTGCTCTTCTACAGGATTGATCATACCATCCTTTCTTTGTTGGGGGATGTGCACCCTTTTTTTGATTAACTTGTTTTAAAAAGAACCCCTGTATTTTTGAAAAAAACTTGGGGTGTGACTCTTCAATTAGTTTGTTAAAATTGGGCTCATTACCACGATCCTGCAAGCTACTAATCTCACTCGCCACAGCCGCCTTTAAATCTTGCATTTTCTCTGGCTTATCTAACAATATTGCCCATTTAACATGGCGTTGATTATTGGTGGAGATAATGTCCAGGGGCGTAACGCCCATTCCTAAACTTGGCACTATTGCGGAGTGGTGTGGCTCACTGGTTAGAGGCGGCAGACCCGTAAGCAGAGGACGGCCCGGGACCAGGGTTCGATTCCCGACGCGGCAGGGTCGTGGACCAGGGTCAGCGGGCTCGATAATTCTCGCCTCGGTGCCTACTCCAGTCAGGGACCACACTCGGCAACTCTGGGCATTAGCTTGCCTCATCTTCACAACGGCCCCCCAGACCGCCGGGGATGCTTGGTCGCACCTTAGAGATACCCATTAGGGACCATCTCTCAGGGTGAGCCAGGACGGGTTCCCCAGCGGTCGAAGCGCGGAGATACTCCTCCGGGAGTTGATTCTAGCGCTATATAAACCCACAATTAAATTAAATTAAATTAAATTGCTCCTTGGTTTAATTGGAAGAGCAAACACAATGGGTTGTGGTCACTCTCCAATCTAGATGTAACCCTCATGTCTACTAGCTTGTGCCAGTCTCTGACATCTACAAGGATGTAATCTATCCGACTACTTGCCCTTGTATTGTCAAAGGTATGGGCCCCCGTTGGTTGGACGGGGTACGTCCATTTGCTGCCCTCAGGCCCCGGGCCAAACACATACTCTCTAACTGTACTGCCACCTCGGGCCATTTCTTTATCGCGGGCAAATCTAATTGAGGGACTCCCCATTTAGTATCCTCCTCTTGGGACATTTCACTATCCTCCTGGCCCAATGGTTCGAATGTGGTATTCATGTCTCCCCCCACCAAAATTGTAATATTCGGTGAGAGGTGTTCCAGATCATTGTCTAATGCAGCTACCACCTCTGAAGCTTTACCCCCTGCTACTCCCCTGGCGTATATATTGTAGAGGGCCATCTCGTGGCCATCAGCCCAGGTGATCACAACTGGCAATATATCACAGTTATTAACCGATCTTGCTCTAATAGTGCATTGCAATGATTGGCGTACCCATATAATTAACCCCCCTGAGGGCCGCCCTTTGGGATTCTTTTTTGCAGGGACAAAGAAATTTAGGAACCCCTGCCGATAGGCAGGGATAACTGCCCAGGTTTCCTGGAACATGATTACATCATGAAGCTCAATAAATTCGCACCATTCTGGGGACACTAATTTATTCGAAATTCCAGCCAAATTCCATGATAAAAGTTTAAGACCTTCCTTAACTGGACTAACCCTCACTTGAGATGGCAATACATTTTGGATGTAGGGGGGTTGGGCCAGATTAGGTGAGGAGCTGCTTGCCCTGGAATTGTCAGTGTAACAGGGGGTAAGAGCCGAATGCCCTGTAATGCCAGGCTGAAACCTATTCCGAGAATATATGCTCCCGTTATGAGGATTGGTGACAACAAACAAACTATATTCAGTTACTCTCTTCTCAGCAATGTCAATCTCACCAATTGGCGTACCGACTATTCTATCTTGGGCAGCACTCTCCGGCCCATTCAGTCAGTCACACTCATTGAGGTCAGATAGGGCAGAGTATCTGTTTTCCAAAGACATACCCCAATTACTTTTTGTACCCAAGGACTTTCCCTTCCTTACCACAGTGTTCCATTTTGTTCTCAATACTGTGGGATTTAGAGTATTACCTTTCCTAGCATAGAAAAAGTCTAGTGTTAGAGGAACTATCTCAGTGGATCTGCGCTGGGGAGGATATATGTTTGCCAAAATGTTTGGCAACACTTCTGGGTCTGAGAAGTCTAACACCACACAGTCCCCTCTAAATTTTTTATTACCACCCCCGATCCATTCTACTCTTCTTGCCTTAACTACCTCTTGTGCCAGCTGGTCCATACCCCCCGGAGAGAAGGCCATATTCCGTGATAGCCAATGCAAGGATTTATTAATTAGGGAGGATGGATTCTCTACTTGCCCTGATTCCAAGTGAGGGACATTAGCCAGAATCAATACTAGGGGAGAAGCCTCTACAATTAGTTCTACTGGTCCCTTCTCTGTGTTGCACTCTATAGGCCTGTCCCTTTGCCCCAGCCATTCATAGGCCCCATTGTTTGCACCCAGTCCCCCGGAGACCCCCCTCCCGAATCATTGCTCGACGCAGAAATAAGGGGTGTATTATCCAAAGGTTCTGGCCTGGGGGCTGTCTGGGTTTTTTTTGTCTCAACTCTGCGCATCTCTTGTTTGGGGATATTTGCCACTTCCTTCAATGTTTTTTGCAGGAGTCCCCCTAACCTATTCACCTCTTCAGTTAGATGGTCAATTTTGGTTAGAAGAGGTTTAGTTATGATCTTGATTTTAGTGTCTAGGGCGTTTACTAATTTCTTAAATTGATCTTCGTCCAGTAATAACTTCCCCCCAGAAGTACCCCTCTCATCTTCTCCAACTCTTTTGGGTGGAGAGGTATCTGGGCGTTTTTTACTTGAACGGAGGCCACCCCGTTTCGGGAGACTCTTTTCCCCCTCCCTTAGCAGCTCTTGGAGCTGGTACCGGTACTGGGGGCTCATCTTCTAACAATACTATTTCTTCATCGGGTATGCTCTCAGCATCTGACTCAGCTAGAGCTACTATTAGCTGGGTTAATGAATTACTCTCGTGGTTGGTCTGCTGGAAAACCTCATTGCTAGTATCAAGATCAGGTATGTCAGAAGGCACATTTTCAATTGATGGCAATGAAGGGGAAAGGCTCAAGCCCAAGGAGGATCTCGTATCATTATTTATTTTCGCAACAACCTGGACTAGGTAATTATCAAGAGTATTAACAGCTTGGGGTGTTTTTGATTTCGACATGTTAGGTGATAATAACAATATTTCCCCCCAAATGACACCGTACAATGAAACAGGTAGGTGCCGTGTTACTAATAAGGTTGCCCAGGAATAATTACCAATAATCGCAGCAGAGGATATAATCAAAGGTAAGAACTCACGAATGATGATGATTTGGGCAGCGTACCTGGCCCAGTCCAGTCTCAGCCAGTCCCGGACTGTCACAGACTGTCCTGCCCTTGTCCCGGGCTTATCCCGGGCGCTCCCGCGCGTGACTCGCGGGGCGAGAGGTGCCCCTCCCTCTTATGGGGCGCTCTGAGTACGGCGTCACGTTGGTCGCTCCACACCCGCCGGGGCTGATGGGAAATGAAGTCCCTGCGGCGGTGTGGTCTTACGCGACTTCGTTGGCCGTTCCCCTCACGGCGGCAATGCAAACACAAGTGGCGGCGGTAGTACAGTGAAGAGCCATTCCCCACACGGCAGCGTTTCAATGGCAGGTAGGTAGGTAGTTGCAACGAGCACACCAAGCGCTCGGCGCGCCTCCCTCTTATGGGGCGCTCTGAGTACGGCGTCACGTTGGTCGCTCCACACCCGCCGGGGCTGATGGGAAATGGAGTCCATGCGGCGGTGTGGTCTTACGCGACTTCGTTGGCCGTTCCCCTCACGGCGGCAATGCAAACACAAGTGGCGGTGGGAGTACAGTGAAGAGCCGTTCCCCACACGGCAGCGTTTCAATGGCAGGTAGGTAGGTAGTTGCAACGAGCACACCAAGCGCTCGGCACGCCTCCCTCTTATGGGGCGCTCTGAGTACGGCGTCACGTTGGTCGCTCCACACCCGCCGGGGCTGATGGGAAATGGAGTCCCTGCGGCGGTGTGGTCTTACGCGACTTCGTTGGCCGTTCCCCTCACGGCGGCAATGCAAACACAAGTGGCGGCAGTAGTACAGTGAAGAGCCGTTCCCCACACAGCAGCGTTTCAATGGCAGGTAGGTAGGTAGTTGCAACGAGCACACCAAGCGCTCGGCGCGCCTCCCTGTTATGGGGCGCTCTGAGTACGGCGTCACGTTGGTCGCTCCACACCCGCCGGGGCTGATGGGAAATGGAGTCCCTGCGGCGGTGTGGTCTTACGCGTCTTCGTTGGCCGTTCCCCTCACGGCGGCAATGCAAACACAAGTGGCGGCGGTAGTACAGTGAAGAGCCGTTCCCCACACGGCAGCATTTCAATGGCAGGTAGGTAGGTAATTTCACATTTTCTAGCTGAGTGGCAAGATATAGCAAAACACACCTGGGTACTGAATATTTTTCGGCATGGATACTGTCCCAAGTTCATAAGTCCTTCTCCGGCCATACCACCAAAACCATCCAATCATCATCTGACGATGCTGAGATCAAAAGTCAACATCTTGCTTCAAAAACAAGTGGTGGAGGCTATTCCTCACTATCAATGGGGAACAGGCATTCATTCCAGATATTTTCTGGTGCAGAAAAAGGCAAGAACCAATTCAGACCCTTTCTCGACCTGAAATTTGCCAACACATGGATTGCAAGGAAAAACAGTTCCAGATGCTGGCTTTACATCATATCTATCCCCAACTTCTCCAAGTGGATTGGCTTGGCTCCATTGACCTCTAAGATGCTTATTTTCACATCCCAATTGCAAAGAAATATTGGAAATTCTTGAGGTATGTGGTGGGGCAGGACCATATCAACACCAAATACTACTGTTTGGTTTACAATCAGCACCCAGAACAGTTTAGAACTGCATTGCAGTTGTGACTGTCAACTCCAGGAAACACCAGGACTTCGTCTATCCATATCTAGACTATTGGCTCATAAAGGCGTCAACTTTTCAAGAAGCCCAGCTTCATTTCAACTGGACATGCAATCTCCTCCTATGCTTGGGGCTTCATTTTAATCACAGCAAGTCACAGCCAGTCCCGGTTCAGACTTTGCAATATCTGGGAGCCTCCGTCGACACCATTAAATCAAAAGTGTGTCCTTCGGAGGGGTGACGCTTATCGATACTTCAGAAATGTCTCTTTCTTATGACAGCATCTGAGAAGAGGAGACTGATGTAAAGCTGAATTTGTCGGCGGTCCCGTGCTACCGCCAAAGAAACCATTTGGATTTCCCACTTGACCAGCGACAATACCACGTGTCAAGGAATTTGAAGTTCGTCTAAAGAGATGGACAGCTCAGCCATTCCGAGGCTTTTGCCAGACGATGACGGTTCCAAGGACAGCAGTGATGTACCTCCCTCCAGCTTGGCTCGTTCTGAGGGTACATACAATGCCATGCAGCCAGCAAACCATGCACAGGCCTCTTCGCAGGCCCAACTACTTCAGAACGAATCATCCAACACTGCCGAGAGCGGCAAGCAGCGGCATGAAGATGAAGTGCCACGGCCAAGAAGTCGATGAGGGTGCTGGTCCAAAGAGAGGAAGAGGACAAATCTCCCCCGGGACAGCAATGCCCCCAAGGCTCCTCTGACCGGATATGGGCGGTTCATGAATAAGCGCAGAGAGCTGCTTAGGGTAGAGAGACCGGAGGTCCCTTTCCCAGAGATCACCAGAATGCAAGGCAACGAGTGGAGCAAGCTACCCTCATAGGAGAAGCAGCGTTATCTGGATGAAGCAGAGTGGGACAAAGAGCGCTATATGAAGGAACTGAAACAGTACCAGAAAATGGAGGCCTACAAGACTTTCAGCAGGAAAGCACAGGACCGACAGAAAGGCAGACAACACAGGCAAGATGGAATGCAACAGACTTCCAATGACCATGAGAAAGATTTTGATGTAAAAGAGAGGTCAATATTTGATATCCCCATCTTCACAGAGGAGTTCCTGAATCATAGCAAAGCACGTGAGGTGGAGTTGCGACAGCTACGTAAAACCAACATGGACTATGAAGGGAGAAATGCCGCTCTCCAAAAACACATGGAAAGCATGCGGACAGCAGTTTAGAAGCTAGAAGTGGATGTGATCCAGGAGCGCAGTCGCAATTCACTCCTACAGCAGCACCTGGAGACCCTACGGCAGGCCCTGGCGAGCAGCTTCGCAAATTTATGTTTATATGAAAAAACTGCACAGTATTGTTCGGGCCAATCGGCATGAGAATCTTATTGCTACTGTCTGAGAGGTGGTGAATATAATATGGCATAGGCTACCGTGGCCAATTGAAAGGATGAAAGTTTTCTGTTTTGGGCACTCGAGATTGACATATGTTGTTTCTGTGTCAGAAATGGATGTGTTTCTGGACACAGAGCAGAACATGAACTTGGCTACCTCATGGTGCAGAAAATGGATATCCTGTTTAGCGAGAGTGATATTGGTCCTCGTGTGCATACATGTTTGATTTCCAATTTCCTGCATTGTAAAGCCCACTATTAACTTTCTTAAACATCGCCATAGGTCATATGTGGCTGTGTTTTTGCCTTTAGATTCAGATACTGCCACATATCCTCTGGGAGAGGTGCGATTTATTGGGGGTATAGAGCATCACCATGATGGATATCCAAAACTTTTTAAACCCAGAAAACTATAAATATACCTTCAGTAGCTAGTGATTCCAAAATAACTTTTACACTAGTGTTGGTAAGTAGTGCAGTCCTGTCGATCTGTAGTAGGTATGTAGGTGTGGTACTCCCGTGAAGCGTTACTTAAAGTTGAAATGAAAATGTTTTGTATGGTTTGACTTATGTCATTGTTGCTGGGTTGTGCTCTTTGTGCAATAAAAATGTCCAAATTATGACAGCATCTCATCCCAAAGTGAGGACGGTCTCATCCCTCCTTGGTTCGAATACCTCAAGGACAAGTGGAATCAGCTAAATGGTGATTGGGACGACAGGATTGAACTGTCCCTCCATGCAAAACATTCACTCAAATGGTGGTGTTCCCCTGCCAATCTGCTACAAGGAAGTCTTTTCACCAACAGGTTCCTTCTCAGATCATAGTGACAGATGCTTCACTATATGGGTGGGAGGCCCACATGGATCATCTACAAATTCAAGGCTTGTGGTCACCGAAGGAGATGTCATATCTGGAGGAGGCTGGCTCAGTATATAGTGTCCACCTATGGTGAGGCACTGTGCAATGAGTCCAGGCAACCCTGAGTGATAGTGTTTTGGTCCCTGATAACCAAAGCTCTCAAAGGGTAGCTGCGGATTGCAGCTAAGACTTATTCAGGAGGGTATAAAGCGGGTGCATTTACCACAGTCAGCAAGCTTTCACACAATAAAAAACCACACAAGTGTTTAGAAAAATACTTTAGTATTTATTTACATAACACTAAGAATTAACTTGGTATATCTCCTACCCGGAGATATCAAATACACACAAGAAATACTTCAATAACATGTAAGCAGCTTAGAAAATACATGGGGTCATATAGGGGGCCAAACCATATACCAAGAGAGCGGTATGTAAGGAAAATACCAGAACAAGACTGATACCCAAGGATGGATAAGCCCAGCAAGAAAGGTATCACCAAAAGGGAGTAGCTAGGGACACCAAGATACCCGGGTGCAGAGAGGTTACACCGGGTCAGGCATCTATAGGACAGCACAGGGTAAGTTGTGGTTGGTATTTTCTTGTTTCAGGACACCTCCTAAAGGACCCAGAGGACACCATTGTGATCATGGGTGGTTGAAGAGCCACCCGTGAATACCCAGGGAAGCACGATACCTACACCAGGGAGCCCAGGTGCATAGGGGCAAAGTGGTGTTGAGTCCACCCGTAGAAGCCAATGGAGGGTGTTGGAAGTCCAATGACTACAACAACTCTTGGAGCAGGATGGTGGAACCCAAACTTGGATTTTATACAAGAAGTAGCTGAAAGCATTGGGGACAGAATCCAAACCACCCGTAGGTGTCCAGGAGGAGCAGGAGCACAATGCTCAGAGGTAATTGATGTAGCACAACGGTCTTGATGAAGCAGCTGTGGAACCTAGACAATGATGCAGGAGCACAGGATGTCCACGGGCTGACCCATGATGGATGAAGAATGCAGGAAGGTCAATGGCCGGCAGGACCACCAACAAGCCTTGGCAGCTGCTACAGTCGTGTCAAAGGAAAATAAGTTTGGTTGCAAACCAGCAAGGCGTGGGGGACTAACCCAGCAAGGGTAAGTCAAGGTTGGCCCTCAACATGCAGGAAAGCCAACAGGAATCGTTAGAGCCCCCTCGAGAACCCCTAGGCAGCAGGCACAGGGAGTCACAGGGAAGCCTCAGCAGCACACAGAAGATGAAGGCCCACGGTGCAGAGGATGCAGGCAGGACGTCATGCTTGAAGCTGTGCAATGCTGGAAGCTGGGGCTTCTTGGAGCTCGAAGATCTTCAGTGATCAGACTCAACAACCCTTGGCAATGACAAACAAATGCAATGCACAGAGATGCAGTTCAAGTCGGCTGGAGAGGGAGTGCAGCTTTCCAAGTTGCTGGGAAGACTGGACAGGCCTCTGGAGAGCTAACAAACTACCACCTGTGTTGCAGACCTGGGACGTGTCAGTGGGACAGCAGAATCAGCAAACCGGTAGCCAAGACTGAAGTGCCTGCGGGTGCAGGGAAGTAACTCATTCACTCCAAGGGAGATTCCTTCTTGCTTGGATGCATGCAGAGTCCTTGCTGACTCAGAGAATCCACGGCCACTGAGTTGCAGAAACTTGTAAGCGCATGGAGACAAAGTTGCAGCAGGCTCCTTCCCACCAAGAGAGTCTTCTCTTTAGTCCTGGCTCAATCCAGCAGCAAAGTTCCAGTGTCCAACAGCAGAAGAGTCTTAAGTAACCCTAAAAGGGAGAAGGACATCTTCAGTGGTGACCCACCAATAAGAGGAGTTCTAGGTCGCTACTCATCTGGCCTAGCCAGTCAGAGGCTCCCAGGGGCAAAGATTCAACATGGCAGAATCAAGTGGTGAACTGGAGGTGCTCTGGGCACTTCCCTAGAGAGGAGCTGGACAGGGGTGGACACTCCCCTGTCCTTTGTGTAGTTTAGCACCAGAACAAGGGTCAAAGGCTTCTGAATGGGCCAAACTGGTTTGTGCAAGGAGCGCACCAAATGCGCCCTTCAATAAAGTCTGATTGCGCTCGGAAGTGCCCTTGCCCTATCTAATTCTTAAGGAGAGGTGTTCACATTCACTCTCCTTCGCATGAAAACCTTTGTTCAGCTTCCCCTGCCCGAGTTAAGCTCCTCAGCTGTGGAGAGAACACAGTATAGGGTCTCCAGCAGCGTGGTCTGACAGGCGGACCCTGTAAGGCTACACAGGTAGGTATTGGGGGGTCCTCTAAGGAGCCCCCCAGTACATGGTATCATTCAACTAACACTGGAATCGGCATAGTTGCATTATTCCAACCTGTTTGATACCTAACATGACCAGGTTCAGAGTAGTCATTATGTAGTTGGACATCTGAACTTGCCAGTGTCTACTACATCCCTTAAAATGGCTGCCCCACACTTAGGAAGCCCAGAGAATGGAGTCTGGGGTTTGTAGGGGCACCTCTGCTTGTGCAGGGGTACGCACAGTATTAAAACCATGCACCCTGCCCTTCGACCTACCTTCGGGATGACTAATAGGTTTAAAGTACAGTGACCAGGATATAAGGAAAGCCTTATATCTCAAGTGAAAGGTGCATGCACCATTTCATGCAAACTATGATAGGAGCTCTGCAGGCACAGTTTGCATGGACTCGCATGGGTAGCATAATACATGTTGCACTCCATGGGAGATCCCTGGTGTACTAATGCCCTGGGTACCTCAGCACCATATACCAGGGACTTACAGCGGTACCAGAGAATACCAATTGTGGGGTGTACAAAGTACTTACCATCAAATTCAGAGGCAATAGCACTATCACTGGGGCCCTGGTTAGCAGGATCCCAGTGAACTACAGTCAAAACACACTGACACCAGACAAATAGTGGGGGTATCTATTCCAGAAAGATCCAACTTTCCTACACGTCATTAAACATGGCTAGATATGCCACCATTTTTCTCCCATTTCACTTTCTTCACCTGGCCTTCACTCTCTAACCTTTCTCTTCTTCCAAGCTAGTCTGCCCTTGGGCCTCGACTACTACAAGGTATGCTCTCAGTGCCCTCCATAAACCTGGTCTGTTGATGCTGTGCCTGGTATTGTGATAGTCCTGCTCTTTTTAGCCCCCCTCTCCTATGTTGATGACTAGCATTACTTTTCTAAATAACTCTCACATGATATTCTTAACCCTGCCTATTAGCCTGTTCAAAGGCCCAGCCTGTCTTATCCATTTTAGTTGGGAGCACCATGTTACTTGTTGGGAAATCTCAGACTCACACCTCCCTAACTTTGTTCACTACTCTACAACCCTGTCCACATAGCTACACATATATCAGCCACTCTGCATGAATGTCCTTCATTCTCACTTTTTGTCTCCACATCGCTTTCTCCTCATATGCAGGAGCAAGAAACTGGAAGAAACCCTTAGTCTGCACGAATATCTGAGGGAATCTAAAGATTTACAGGAGTGGATTAACCAGCAGATCCAGGTGGCCAGTTCAGAGGACTATGGAAATGACTATGAGCATGCCTTGGTGAGTGTTTAAAATTGATCTTTACATCATTGCTGTTCAGACTCTAGTTATCTTCCATCACACATTCATTCCATCTTCAATCACACATTCATTTTCTCTCCTTGATCCCACCCAACCTATCAACCAGATTGTGCCATACTCCTCCCCGCCCCACCACCTGCCACTGCTCCCGTGCCTTTCCTTATTTCATATATCATCTGCCAATCTCTATCCTTTCTTCCCTGCTGCATTGCTCCTTTCTTCTGTGCCCTGTCTCTGATGAAAGATGCTTACCTCCTTCTGAACCCGCTATTTCAACCCATCCCATCAATCATGCCAGCATTTATATCCAATCCAGTTTAAACTGTCCATGAAGTGATAAAGACCCATTAACACCAAAGAGATGCACATGGGTTCAACAAAGAACCAGAACCCATAAAAGTGAAAAGATTGTGCTTTTCTACAGCAGGCTCTATTGTTTTTCTAAATTCTCTGGGTATCGGTTCCATAACCAAGTTGTGTGAATGACAAATCTCTTGCTCCTAACTTTAGACTAAGTGAATCGTAGAATTACAACCAAGACCTTTTTATGAGAGGTAACGGCATGTGCTGGTTCAAGGTCTCAAGGTTTCCCTTTAAAAAAGTCATACACAAAGCATGATATGTAGTAAACAATATTGTAAATGCAATTTGTACTGGGACAGGTAGTTATTAGAATTGGGGACACATGAGATCTTAAAGGGTTTTGAGTAACAATATGTGCTGCCTGCCTCTAACTCACTTGCAGTTGCAGCCTACATGTCTCACCCTCAAGATACTTCTGGATTCTGTAAATAAATGCACTTTCAAAAGAAAAGAACGAATGCTCCAAAACAGTTTACAAAGTAACAGTAACTGGAGGTCACTACTGAGTTATACCAAGCTCTACATGGTATGAGAAATACCCACAAAGGCCTTTGACTTTGGTAACCCGAACACTATCTTAAAATCATCAAATTTAAAGCATCTCCTTCCATTTCCATCTTCCTTTCCCTTTTCTCACCCAATATGTTCATTTTTGTCTGCCCTACCCTTCCATTCTATCCCTGCCCAAATGAATCTTGATTTCTCTTCTGTCTCTTCTCCTTACATGACATGGTTCCTTTCACTTTACCTCTTGGCCCTCTATTAACCCTATTTAAGTTATTTTTAGTATGATTTGTCCATTTCTTCTCATCCCTTCTCTGTGTTTATATTTTCCTGTACTCTATGAGCTCTTACCCATTATTTTCCCTATACCTCAATTCTTTCAAATTGCACCCATCGTTTCTCCCTACAACATTCACCAACACCTCTCCCCCTCTGTTCTACCGCATTTACTTACCCTCAACTATTCCCTCCACACCACCTACTACTCTTTCATCACTTTTATTTCTACAGCTCACCACTTTATCTTCTTCCCATCCTCTGCAATCCCTAGTCTTTCATCCAACCAACCCATTTCTGCTGTGCCTCCAGTGTCCCCGCTGTGCCTTGTTTCCACTTCCCCACTATCTGTAACCCTATGTGACTTTCTCCCCTGTCCTCTTCACCATCACTTCAACACTTACACCCTATCTCATGTTGTTTTCTCTTATCCACTCTTCCACCCTCTACTTTCTCAGATCTACTTATATTCACCACCCCATATTTCAGTTCCTTAGCTACACCCATTTCTTTTGCTCAAAACCTTTTACTCCCATCTCACATTCTTCTACTTCTCCCAACATCCATACGCCCCATCTAGCTTCTTATCTCTTTCTAAGATGTTTCCTTTCCATTGGGCCATTTCACCGGGAAACATCCGTTACAACGCGGATGTTTCCCCGCAGTGCTGTTACGACGCGTCCGTAACAACGCAAGTCGTTACCACGACTTGCGCTGGAGGGCGCTAGATGATTAAAAATAGTAAATTTACTATTCCAACACCTTCCCTAGTGTCCACGGGGACTGGTGTTAGAATAGTAAATTATACTATTCGACATCCGCGCCCCCAACGCAAGTCGTGGTAACGACTTGCGTTGTAAGGGACGCGTTGTAACAGCACGCGTTGTGACGGTACGCGTTGTACCGTCATACATCCATTTCACCTCTTCTCTCTTTCCCTAACCCCTTTCCCATCAGTCACAATCTTTGCTTGTGATCACCCTTGTCCTCTTCTTTTTCTGTGTGTGCACCTCTCTCTCTGCAATACAGTCCTTCTTCTGTGTCCACTCATGGCATGATATCTTCTTGTTTGTCCTTTACTGTACCTTACTCCTTTCCTTTTGGACTCATCTATTCGGAATTGAACTGCTCTCTCTCTCTCTCGCTCTCTCTCTCTCTCTCTCTCTCTCTCTCTCTCTCTCTCTCTCTTAGCACCGGTTTCCACCTTCTCCCCATTGCTCTTGAAGTCTGCTCCTCAATTTTGCTTTTTTAAACTCTCCTCACTATCCCATGCTAATCCTATTGACATTTGCTTGTATCTTCTCTGTCTAAACTATCCCTGCCCATCCTCTGAACCCTCAAATGATTTCCTTTATTTACTCTAGTATTGGAGCTTTCATAGATTAACATGCCTGAATCATTCCCCGTCGTCGAGACAGGAGTCTCCGGTATATAAAAAACGCAATGCTTAGTTGTATAGAAAACTGAAAAGAGGCCTAGGCCCATTTTCCTTGTGCAACCCATAACCTTTGTTTATGTAAAAGAGACCAAACCTGTCTTCCGATCCAATCAGAGCTCCTCACCCTCTAGAACACTCCTGAGAGAACCTTTTGCCCCTCATATTTTCTACCGCACGTTGTGCTAGAGAGTCTCCTTTGAGCTCTGCTCAAATTTTGCTTTTTTCAACCTTGTTCAAGAACTTTGTTCTTAGAAATTCAACTTGATTCTGTACTATTCTGTACTGTCTTCAAATACATTCTTTAGAGAATGTCTGTAAAGGAGAAGAAAGGTTTATTTAGAGCCTGTGCCACTTGTTCCAAGAAGAGGCTTTACACTGATGACCCTCATACTGACTGCATTTACTGTCTATACCCCGATCACCAGGCTAAAGACTGTAAGGTATGTCGCACTTTCTCTAGTAAGACTCTGAGAGATCGGGAAGGGCGCCGTTTGATATGGTTCCAAAAGCAAAAGGCCAGAAAGGAGGTTATCTCCAGTGACAGTGGTGAGGCTTCCTCCTCAACATCTAGGAGATCTCAAAAGAGAAGAAAATCTCCTCAAACTCATTACTCTGGAGAACGTCCTGAGAAGGCCCTAAAAAAGACAACTTATGGGTCTTCTGGGCGCAGTCCTTCAAAATCTCCTCAATCTGTGGAAAAGTAGAGTAAAGGACATGCTTCTGGAGAAAAACCATTGAAAAAGACGAGTTCTGAGCCGTCAAAATCACCTCCTCAACTCAAAGAACTCTTCAGGAAGCCGTCTTCTATGCATCCTGAGGTAAATCTAAGAAACCTGCATCGTCGACGTGATCGTCGACGAAGAAACCATCATCGCCGACGACGAAGGTAAAGCTGCTATCAAAGACACCATCGTTGCCTATTACAGTGTCCTCTCCGTCGACGACGTCACCGTTGACGGGGGTGTTGACGCCAGTTACATCGACGGCGGTATCGACGACGACAGCAACAGCGGTGACGGCAATGTCGACGACGGGATCGTCGCCGAAAGTGTTGACAACGGTGTCGTCGAAGGGAACATTGACGACGGTGACTATGTTGTCAATGACGGATAGCTCTCTGCGCCTGGTGTCGATGACGGCATCGACAACAGTGGTGTGGACGGCGATCTCGTCGACGAGGGAAATTCCAGAAAAACTGGAAATTGTCCGGAAGAGAAGGATTACACCAGAGATCACCTCCCCAAGCAAGATTACTCCTCTGGTGCCATCACACCTACTACAGGAGCAGGATTCAGAGGAAGAGGTGGAGGACGGACCCTTTGGATACGCCAGTGGTCCCTCACACTACATGTGAAATGTCAGGATGATGACTATGAATAGGGATATGGGGAGTACCAGTATCCTCCACAACAATACTATCGCCAAGGGTACCAGGAGGAGATGGTTGGCATGCCATCCTCCATGATGTGGATTTACGTTTTATGCTGGCAGACTATAAAAAGATATTTCCGCCGACACCAGCTTCTCGGGAAATCCCAGTCTCGCATCCACGTTCCATCCTTACTACTCAAGTTAGAAGCAGGGAGCCGCTACAAGAAATAACAGATCCCAACAAGGAATGGGATGATTGCCTGATTCCATCTCCTGCATCTTCCTCACCAGTACCTGTTGATTCTCCACCGGTGGATATCGGCGGATTCCATTACTTAATGGAAAGAGCTGCAAAGAGGTTCCAGCTTCCAATGGCGACAACACAAACAGAATGCATCCTGTACGATTTTAAGGAGCCATACCACAAGTCGGTTCGGGCTATCTCAATTGGGATCCATGTGTGGGAGGAAGGTTTAAAAGTGATGAAGACACCGGCGACAGTTACACCTGTGCTCCTAGACTGGAAAAGGAATATAAAGCTCCTTCAGACGCACCAGCGTGTTTACTGTGGCATCCTAAGCCAGATTCTGTAATTTCGCAAGCAGCGCAACAGAAATTTAAGAATCCCTCTGCGCCAATTTCAGCACCTCCTGACAGAGAGGGGAGATGTTTATACAATGCGCGAAAGAGGTTTTCATCCATGCCTGCTCTCCTTGTTAAATCAGCAAATGCCCTTGCCATTCTGGGCAGGTACGACAGACAGATGTGGTGCGATAAGGCACCATACATGGACCTCATTCCAGAAGATAATAGGCAGGAGGCGAAAAAGGTTCTTCAGGAGGGAGAAAGCGCTTCGGCTGGAGTCACTGACTGTACGATAGACATCGCGACCACAGCCTTCCGGTCGCTGGAAGGTGCGGCGGTTCTACGGATTCAAGGATGGTTAAGGGCGACTGCCTTTAGACCGGAGGTCCAAAATAAAATTCTAGATCTCCCATTTGACAGAGAGATTTGTTTGGAAAACAAGTGGATGAGGCACTGCAAGGTATCAAGAAAGATACAGAAACTGCAAAGGCCCTTGGTACACTACAGTACCGTAAAGTGCCCTTTCGAGGTGCCCGAGGTAGAGGCCAACCATCCTATAGAGGGGGTTACCAACAGGGAAGATACCCCTCTTATTCCTCATTATCACAACCATACCGTCAACAATATGGTTAAAAACAATCAGGGAGCTATGTTGAGTCTGCTCCTAGAGGACGAGGAGGTCGTCAAGGAAAGGACAATGGTAGAAGACAATTACAACCTCCAGAATCCGGCTACATGTATTTCTTCCCCTCCACAAGTTCCACTAGGTAAGGAATAGTTGCTTCTCATCTGCATCATTGGCAGACGATAACGACAGAAGATGGGTCCTTGATATAATACAATTCAGACATACTCTAGAATTCCTTCAAATTCCCCCTTGGACTCCACCTACAGGTCAAGAGATCAATCATCTATCTCAGATGCGTCGGGAGATTCGGACAATGCTCCGAAAGGGAGCAATTGGACTGGTGCGGATCTCACAAAGAGAAAAGGGATTTCATTCCTGTTTCTTCCTGGTCCGGAAGAATGCTCTCCAATGGCGTCCTATTCTAGACCTGACATCTCTGAATACTTATCTCAAGAAGCAGTCTTTATCCAGTATTATGGGTGTCTTTCATAGATTCACATGCCTGAATCATTCCCCGTCGTCGAGATGGGAGTCCCCGGTACATAGAAAAGTAATGTCCTATAGACATACATAGAGAGGAGTAGGCCTAAGGGCCTTGCCTTAGTAGCCTATCTATGTCCTTTTGTAAAAAGGACCAAGATTCTGAAAGTAGCCAATCAGCTACCACCTCCCTCTACAACCTTCCTGCCAGGAGCCTCAGTCTCTCAGATTTTCTACCGCACGTTGTGCTAGGGAGTCTTCACCTGAGTTCTCCTCAGGTTTCTTGGATTTATCTCTTTTCTTCAAAAAGCTTGGATATTTTCTTCAACAAACAACAATGGCTGATCAGCAGAAGAAGGGTCTGTTCAGAGCCTGTTCATCCTGTGGTAAGAAGAGACTGCACGTCGATGATAAGCATGAAACTTGCCTCTACTGTCTGTATCCCGACCATTCTCCTAAAGAATGTAGGATTTGTAGAACATTCTCTACTAAGACTCTTAAAGACAGAGAAGGGAGACTGCTCCTCTGGTTGAACAGACTAAAAACCAGAGATGATGTCATGTCCTCAGATGGCAGTGAAATGGCTTCAGTTTCTTTGAAACTGTCCTTGAAGAGGCCATGGGTTGCTTCCCCTAGCCCTACAGACGTTCCTCCTAAAAAGACTGCCACAAAGTCTTCTGAGGTAAAATCTGTTACGTCTGTGAAGGATGTTCCCACCTTCAGAAAGCCAACGCAGTCATCGTCGACGAGTTCGTCGACGTTTTCCTCAAGAAAAACCACCTATGTCTCCACATCCACGACGACGGTGTCGACTACAATGGCGTCGTCAGCCTCTTCATCGACGACGACGACCACTCAATCGTCGACGGCGGGTAAGCCACTATCATCGATTGTACTGATAAAAAAGCAATCGACGTTGATCGAGGTTCCGTCGACGTCATCGACGTCGACGACGACACCGTCGACAACGAGACAAAAACCGTCGACACCTACATCGTCGACGAAGACGCCATCGACATCTGGCGCAACGTCGACGAAGACATCGACGACGAGTACGCCGTCGACGACGAAGGCACCGTCGACGAGCACGCCGTCGACGACGAAGACACCGTCGGCGAGCACGCCGTCGACGACGAAAGCACCGTTGACGATCACATCGCCGACGACCGTGATGTCGATGAAGGGACCGTCGATGACCTCATCGTCGACGATCGCTACACAATCGACGACACCACCGTCGACTACACCGACGACGACGACGTCGTCGACGACAACATCGTCGACGCCATGGGAAAAATCAGAATTAATACCGCCAAAAAAGATTACAAAAAGCCCTGTTACACCAGATTTAACATCTCCAAGTAGGGTACAAAGATTACCCCCATCTTGTCTGCTACAAGATGATGAATCAGACGATGACCAGCTCAATCAAGCTACTAGCCCATCGGATCTCATTGTGAAATGCCAGAGCACAGATGACGATGGAGATGAGGTCATCTTTACGGAAGAGACTGTTCAGGCACAAGTCCAGACACAAGTCACTCCTATGATCTGCCTTCCAGCAGCTATAGTCACCGATCTACAATTCTTGATCCAAGACTATAAACAACGATTCCTTGAATCATCAACGGCCCCTTCTACGGAGAAATCTCCAGTATCATCCAGACCACAACCATCTCCAAAAACAAGACCACCTCCTTTGGATATTCCTCCACGGAGGGACACAATACATCACGTTCAATCTTCTGATGACGAAGGCGATGAACCAGAAGAAGGTGAGGTTCAAGACGACCTGTCCAATAACAGAGACGATGAAGATTATATCGCTCATTCTCCAGCCACGCCTGAACCCAACACTTCGGAATCTCCACCAGTGGATATTGGCGGATTCCATAATTTGGTAGAAAGAGCAGCCACTAGATTCCACATGACTATGGAATCGCATGAAACTGACTGGTTCCTATACGATTTTAAGGATCCAATCAAAAAGACGGCTAGATCAATTCCCATAATAGATCACATTTGGGAACAAGGTCAAAAACTAATGCAAACACCTGCATCGGTTTCAATAGTGGTAATTAGACTAGATAAGAAGTATAAGGCACCAACAACAGCACCCACCTGCCTTAATGCACATCCCAAGCCGGATTCTGTAGTCACCCAAGCCGCACAAAAGAACTCTAGAAATCCGTCCACTCCACTGTCAGCACCACCAGACAAGGAGGGTAGGAAATTGGACGGCATTGGCAAACGTTTTTCGACAACGCCAGCCATGACTGTCAAGATAGCCAACGCCATTGCGCTTCTAGGCAGATACAGCAGACAATTGTGGGAAGACATTGTCCCGTACCTAGCAGATACACCTGAAGACTTAAAGGATGAGGTTCAATCGCTCCTTAAGGAGGGACAATTGTCAGCATCAGAGATCATCGATTCAGCTGTAGATGTCGCAATGACGGGCTTTAGACAGCTAGCAGGTGCAGCAGTTTTGCGCAGACAAGGATGGCTCAAGGCAACATCCTTCCGCCAGGAGATCCAAACCAAAGTATTGGACATGCCCTTTAACGAACAACACCTATTTGGAGAAAAAATAGATGAAGTCTTACAGACAATCAAAAAAGACACGGACACAGCACGAGCTCTCGGCACTTTACAATTCAGAAATCAGTCCTTTCGAGGGCAAAGGGGCAGGGGTCAACCCTCTTACAGAGGATCATATCAAGGAAAATCCTCCTATTCATACAATCAAAGCCGTTCACAATATCAGCAGCGGCAACAGCAACAAGGTCGCCAGACCTCCTACGGGAGATCAAACTTCAGGGGGAAAAACCAGAGGAAACCAGCCGGCGGACGCCAATGACCATTTTCAACAGCCAGTCCCTCCACCATCTCGTTCTTTCAAAATTGGAGGAAAATTGACACACTTCCTCAACAATTGGAGATTAATAACGACGGATCGGTGGGTACTCCAATTAATCCAACACGGACACTCATTGGAATTCAGTTTAATCCCCCCGTTAACTCCTCCTCCCAAGATTCAACACAGGCACCTAAGATTACTCCTTCAAGAAATCTCTTCCATGTTAAGAAAAGGAGCAATAGAGCGAGTTCCATCAGCTCAAAAAGGGAAGGGATTTTATTCCCGCTTCTTTCTCATACAACAGAAAAAGAAGAAATGGAGGCCCATATTAGATCTCAGGGCACTCAATACGTTCTTGAAGAGCCAATCGTTTCGGCTGGTAACCATCCAGGAAATCTTGGGATCTCTAGAGGAAGGAGACTTTATGATGTCTTTAGACCTGCAAGACGCATATTACCACATCCCAATACACAAGCGCCACAAAAAATTCCTAAGATTCGAAGTAGCAGGTCAACACAACCAATTCTGTGTCCTCCCATACGGCCTCAAATCAGCGCCTCGCATTTTCACAAAATGCCTCGCTCCTGTGGCAGCTTTCCTACGTCAGCAGGGACACCAGGTCTTCCCCTACCTGGACGACTGGCTGGTGAAGGCACCATCTACGACAGACGCACTACTGTCTTCCAACGCCTGTCTCAATAATTTCAAACGTCTGGGTCTAACACTCAACTACGAGAAGTCAACTTTACAGCCCTCCAAGGTTATAACATTCCTGGGGGCAACTCTAAATACTACCTCTTCCAAGGCATTCCCATCTCAGGAAAGGAAACACAAACTAATTACTCTGGCCACAACAGTGTCCTCGAAGAACACCATCAATGTCCGTACTTTCAAGTCCCTCCTAGGGATGATGTCCTCTTGCATACTACTAATTCCACACTGTCGGCTCAGAATGCGCCCCCTCCAAGAGGCCTTGACCAAACAGTGGACACAATGTACAGGTTCTTTCGAGGATCACATCATCATTACTCGACACATAACCAAGGCCTTACTCTGGTGGAGGACAGCCAAGAACCTATCGAAAGGTCTGACGTTCCTGATGCCTGCAACTCCACATGTCATAACTACAGATGCTTCTCTAGAAGGATGGGGGGCAGTCCTTCAAGAATTACAAATCAGTGGCAAGTGGACGGAACAAGAAAGGACACAAAGCCTTCCTCCCTCGCATCAAAAACTCAGCAGTGCTTGTAAGAACGGACAACACGACAACAATGCACTACTTGAACAAGCAGGGAGGGACACGTTCGCTGACACTATCTCGCGAATCGCAAAAACTCTGGAACTGGCTAGTACACAACAACATCAAACTGACAGCAGAGTATGTCCCAGGCAAGGACAACGTCATAGCGGACGCTCTGAGCAGACAGAGAGGTCTCTGTCCCACGAATGGGAACTCAACCAAAAAGTGCTGGAAGACATTTTCTCGGAATGGGGGAGACCGCAAATAGACCTCTTTGCCACCAAGGGGAACGCCAAATGCCACAACTTCGCAAGCTTGTTGAAAATGGCAATGTATGTGTACATAAGCAGCGTTCATTTGTGTTCACTGTACCTCTTGTCGTAAGCAGAATGGACATTACAAAACACTGACCGTGTTACCCCGCCAGCATAGACCCATGCACACATATATACAACAGCCATTTTAGGTACCGTGGTCTCTCTGTTTGCGATCGATCACCAGCGCCCTTCCCTGACCCTGCAAGCTTCCCCCATGCACCCTGACCGCCCCCACTCTCACATGCACAAGTCATGAGCCCTCCCCTCCCGCATGACTCTGTCTCTGAAAATCGCACCCCGCGCCTGACCAACACCTCCTTTCCCTCCATGAATACCCCTCCTTTGATGACCTCTTCCTCCGAACCTAATTGTCTACATGGACCGCTGGTCACCCCTTAGCCTGAGTGTGAGAAGTTGGCCTGATGTGCAGTGCTCACTATTCTAGTGATCACTATATATCAGTCCAAACAACCCTTATTGATGATTGGTTGTAAGTCAACCTTATAGACCAGCTATCCTAGTAGCATGGATACGAGCAGTCTAAGGCTAAGACTCTAGAGGGCGTGTTAAGCCAGCTGTTTTACCATCACATTACCCCTTGAACACCCAGTGAAAGGACACCACACAAGTTGTTATGAAAATAAACAGTGTATTTATTTATAACAAGACTACCCTGGCTCTTTATGAGACAGGGAGCTAAGCACACAACAAAACTCTTACGAAAATACTTTAAGTTAGCACGTTATACACAAATGCCCGAGGGGCACGAAAAACCATATACGCTAAAAGGGGAATGCGAATTACTAGCAGGTAAGTAACAGTTCTAATAGGCTTTGGAATCGCTAGGACTGGACTAGGGAATCGTTAGATTACTACTAGGGGGCCCAGGGGACTCGGGTGCAGAGTGTGCACTCTCACGCGGGATGCGGGACAAAGTCTATGGAAGGTAGAATTCACAAAGTTAGTGTTCACGGGCGAACCCGACCTGGTAGGGAGAAAACGACAGTGGATCCTGACCCTTGGATAGTGAGGCTATGCTGGGACACCGGAGTGCCGAAGTTACCTAGCCCAGGGGCTGCAGCTGCATAGGTCTGAAAAGACGTCGGGGATCTCGTTGCCGGACCAGGAGCCTGGAAGGAAGAAGTTGCTGGCAGGCGACCAGTGAAGAAAAGTTCGAGGGATCCAAGCCTGGATCAAGGAAGAAGAAAACCTGAAAGCAGAGGGGACCAAGTTCTTGAATCACTAGCCAGTGATTAAGTGGGCACCAGGATGGCACCGGGCGAAGTCACCGCAGTCAGGTGAGTGGGCGCTGCTGGGCTCTGCAGTCTCTCGGACCAGGAGGCGTTGTCGGCGACCAGGATGGAGGTGCGAGCTGTCCCACGGCGGATGAAGTTGTCGGCGTCGAAGTTACCCAGGATTGGGCAACAAGCCTTGGCTAATTCAAGCCCACGCGGTGGACTCAAAATGGCGTCTTGAGTGGACCAGGAGGGTCCGGGGTGCTCCTCTTCTGGAAGGGAGCAAGGGCCAGTCTGGAGCAACCAGACCAGCAGCAGAAATGTCGTCGGGCGTCGTCAGGAAGGCCACAAGCCAACGGGCTAGTAGCCAAACAACGCGGTGAGCAGCGGAAAGCAGAAGGGCCCCACGCAGATCGTGGAGATGCTGGGGGGCTGCACTTCGGAGCTGGAGCTGCTCAGAGTCGGGGCTTCTCGGACCCCAAAGCACTCACCAGTAGATTACTCGGCGGGCTTGCTGGAAAGAAGTCGTGCAGTCTTGAAGATGGCCGGTCCCTTGAGGTCTCGTCGCACCCACGGTTCTCAGCTGGGCTGTAGAGGCGGGTAGAGGTCAGAGGTGCCAGGGAAGCCGGTTCTCGTCGAGCTGGGCAGTCGGATTTTGGAGGAAGGACTTGCAGCAGACCGCAGTGTTCTTAGATGGTGCCTGCGGATGCAGGGTGACTACTCCTTAGTCACAAGGGAGAATCTTGAAGAAGGAAATCTTGAAGTCCTTTCGCAGAAAGTCGTGTCTTGATTCCAAAGATGATCTGATTTGGAAGGGGGCCAGTCTCTACCTTTATCTGGGAAAAGGGGGCTGGCACGCGACTAGGTCCTGCCCTATGGGTGGGACCAGGAGGGGGGTGGTTACACCCACTTCCTTGGCGGGCTTTTCCCCAGGCCAGGGGCTGGAGTGCCCCTGGAACTGGTTCCAGCCAGCCTATGCACAGTGAGCACCGGGGTGCCACGTGCAGTCACCTTCCTCTAAAGCCCTGCCTACCTACAATACACAAAACCCTGTCTGGGACGGTGCTGGCACCGCCCCTGGCAGGAAACCCTTTGTCCTTATCTCCTGCTCTGGGAGGACTCCCAGCAGCAGGAGGGCAGACTTGTGTCTCGGTGGCAGCATCCATTTTGTGGATGCTAAGGCTCTGTCTGACTTTTAACCGGGTTATAGGTTACATGCATGTCGTGTCCCTCTAGAAGGGTGGAATGCTAACCCCGTCGCCAGAATTGGCGAGGGGTTAGTATTCCAATTCGTATGACACCTTACTCGACATGTTTTGATAAAGCGATACCAGAGTTGGCATTTAACCGCGAGGATTATAATGCACTTAAGAGTATATGGTATGCGATATCATGGAAACGGCTAAGGGATGGATCCCGAAAGCCGCAGACAGGCTCAGCTCATGCTAGAGCACCATCTCACACGATTCCAAGCACTCTGCCTTCAGGATTGTTAAGGCCTGCTATAGGAGTGACTGATAGGAGATCTGTGTGTCCATTTTTAGGGTTAGATATAGGTATACTATATCTAAAGCAAAGGGTGAGTACACCACCTTGCCCCAGCTGTCGTGCAGCCAGTTGTGTCAGTTTTAGTTAGTCAATCCAGGGGTGGCACAATACATGCTTCAGCCCCTGGGAGACTTCTGGGTGCACCTCAGCCCTGGGTACAGGGACTTGGAGAGGGCCCAGGGCCAATTCAGTACCTGAGTACAATTTGGATAGAGAGAACAGCTAGGCTGTGGGTCTGATTAGCAGGCCCACAGCCAGGGAAAGTCGTAAACCAGTGCAGCAAAAAGCAAAAATCTGGGTGATCATAGGATTGCAGACCCTACTCTCCTACATGACCCCCCCCCAAACTTTGGGACAATAAACTAACCTTGACCAGGTGAGTCTTCTTGCTCTAAGTGGAAATACCTGGAGAGCCCATCAGCATTGCTGTGATCAGTCCCAGGTCTATGCTCCACTGTAAAATCCATCCCCTGTAGGGAAATGGACCACCTAAGCAGTTTGGGGTTTTCACCCTTCATCTGATTTAGCCACAAGAGGGGCTTATGGTCTGTCTGAATGGTGAAGTGAGTGCCAAACAAGTAGGCCCTCAGCTTCTTCAGGGCCCAGACCACAGCAAAGGCCTCCCTCTCAATAGCTGACCAATTTTTCTCTCTGGGTGTCAACCTTCTACTAATGAAAGCAATAGGCTGATCATTACCATCAAAATTCAGTTGAGACAGAACAGCTCCCACACCCAACTCAGAAGCATCTGTTTGGACAATGAATGGCTTGGAGTAATCTGGACTCTTGAGGATAGGTGCTGTGCACATGGCCTGCTTTAGGTCATTGAATGCTTTCTGACAGCTTGCTGTCCACTGAACTTTCTTTGGCATCTTCTTGCTTGTCAGGTCATTAAGGGGGGTCACTATGGACCCATAATTTCTGACAAACTTCCTATAGTACCCAGTCAGGCCCAAGAAAGCTCGAACCTGAGTCTGGGTGATTGGAGGAGTCCAGTCCTTGATGGCCTGTATCTTACTCTCCAACGGCTGAACCTGGCCTCCACCTACAAGGTGGCCCAGGTATACAACCTGTGACTGCCCTATCTGGCACTTTGTGGCCTTGATAGTGAGGCCTGCCTTTTGCAGGGCCTCTAACACTTTCCTCAGGTGGACCAGGTGATCCTCCCAGGTGGAGCTAAAGACAGCAATATCGTCAAGATAAGCTGCACAGAAGTCATCCAGCCCAGTGAGGACTTGATTCACCAACCTTTGGAAGGTGGCAGGTGCATTTTTCAGTCCAAAGGGCATTACCACAAATTGATAATGCCCTCCAGGGGTAGAAAATGCTGTTTTAGGTTTGGCTTCCTCAGCTAACCTGATTTGCCAATACCCAGCTGTCAAATCAAATGTGCTTAAGAAGTTGGCAGAAGCCAATCTATCTATAAGCTCATCTGCTCTTGGTATTGGGTGGGCATCAGTCTTAGTGACTGCATTGAGGCCTCTGTAGTCTACGCAAAACCTCATCTCTCTCTTACCACCCTGGGTGTGAGGCTTTGGCACTAGAACTACTGGGCTAGCCCAAGGGCTATCTGAGGGCTCAATGACTCCCAGTTCCAACATTTTCTGCACTTCAGTTTTGATGCAGTCTCTAACATGATCAGGCTGTCTGTAGATTTTACTCTTGACAGGCAGACTGTCTCCAGTGTCAACATCATGGGTACACCAATCAGTTTGGCTGGGTGTCAGAGAGAACATATGTCGAAAGGATTGCAGAACTTGCCTGCAATCCTGTTGCTGATGTTCAGTGAGGCTGCCACAAAAGACAACACCATCAACTGACCCATCATCAGGATTCTGAGTGAGCAGGTCTGGGAGAGGGTCACTCTCTTCCTCCTGTCCCTCATCTGTGGCCATGAGCAAGCTCATGTCCTTCCTGTCAACATATGCCTTGAGCCTGTTAACATGGAGCACTCTGAGAGGGCTCCTGGGAGTTCCAAGGTCCACCAAGTAGGTAACCTCTCCCTTTTGCTCAATGATGGTGTGGGGCCCAGACCATTTGTCTTTCAGAGCTGCTGGGGCCACTGGCTCCAGCACCCACACCTTCTGTCCTGGCTGGTACACAGTCAGTACAGCCTTTTGGTCATGCCAAGCTTTTTGAAGTTCCTGGCTGGCCTCAAGGTTTTTAGATGCCTTTTCCATATACTCAGCCATCCTGGAGCGGAGACCAAGTACATAGTCCACTATGTTGGTTGCAGGCTTTTTGAGAGGTCTCTCCCATCCTTCCTTCACCAAACACAGGGGTCCCCTTACAGGATGCCCATACAGAAGCTCAAAAGGGCTGTAGCCAACCCCCTTCTGTGGGACCTCTCTGTAAGCAAACAAGAGGCAGGGGATCAGGACATCCCATCTTCTCCTAAGAGGTTCAGGTAGTCCATGAATCATCCCTTTCAGGGTCCTGTTGAATCTCTCAACAAGCCCATTGCATTGTGGATGATAGGGTGTGGTGAACTTGTAGTTCACACCACACTCTTTCCACATGGCAGTCAGATATCCTGACATGAAGTTTGTACCTCTGTCAGAAACGACCTCCTTAGGGAAACCCACTCTGGAGAACACTCCAACTAGGGCTCTTGCCACTACAGGGGCTGTAGTGGTCCTAAGGGGAATAGCCTCAGGATACCTGGTGGCATGGTCCACCACCACCAGTATAAACTTGTGTCCTGATGCTGTCTGGGGTTCCATTGGACCAACAATGTCAATCCCCACTCTTTCAAAGGGAACCCCCACCACAGGTAGTGGTATGAGGGGGGCCTTTGTTGTGCCACCTGACTTACCACTGGCTTGGCAAGTGACACATGAGCGACAAAACTCCTTGGTATTCTCATTCATATGGGGCCAGTGAAAGTGTGAGACAAGCCTGTCCCAAGTCTTTGTCTGACCTAAATGACCTGCAAGGGGAATCTCATGGGCCAAGGTGAGAAGGAAACCTCTCAGAGACAAGGGGATGACCAGCCTCCTGGTTGCACCAGGCTTGGGGTCTCTTGACTCAGAGTACAGGAGTCCATCTTCCCAGTATACCCTGTGGGCACCTGTGGCATTCCCTGCAGCCTCAGCAGCAGCCTGCTGTCTGAGGGGTTCAAGGGAAGGGCAGCTCAACTGTTCCTTCCCCAGGTCTGCTCTGGAGGGTCCCCCTGAGCCCAGAAACTCAACTTGATCAAGTTCAAGCTCTTTAGGCTCAGTTTCCCTCAGCTCTTCTAGATCAGCCTCCTCAGAGACTTGATCCTCAACCTGGGGCAAGGGGGAAGGCAAAGCCTTACCCTTACTGCTCTTCTTCTTGGGAGGTGTCTGGTCCATAGTTTCAGGATCCAGCACCTGTTCAGTGGGGCATCTTCTGGCCTGTGACCTAGTCACAGCAAGCACATGTGCTGGCAAGCCTAACATCTCCATGTGAGTCCTCTGCTCCACTTCTGACCATTGTGATGACTCCAAATCATTGCCCAACAAACAATCAACTGGGAGGTCTGAACTGACTACAACTTTCTTTTGTCCCTTCACTCCACCCCAGGAGAAAGCCACAATTGCCACACTATGACTAGTAGTGACATTGCTGGCATTGGTCACCAGGAAATCAGTACCTGGCATGATCTGTCCAGGGTCCACAAAGTTAGGTGTCACCATGGTGACACTGGCACAAGTGTCCCTATAGGCCTGAGCCATTTTGCCATTTATCAAAGGTGTCTGCCTGTATTTGCCCAAAGTATTGGGACTTATTTCAGGGGACATATCCACATCCCCTGTACAGACAAGGACAGCCTGAGTGAGTGTGCCAACTAAGTTGTCAGACCCCTCAGTACCCAAGGTTAACCCAACTAATGCCTTGGGAGGTACACTACCACTACTGACTGTACTAGGGGTTGCAGTTGCTTTAGGAGCTGTAGTGGCAGGAGTTTGTCCTCCTCTTTTGGTGCACTCACTAAACCAGTGAGATTTACTTTTTCAGTACTGGCACCACCTTTTTGACTGGCCTTCTTGAGTCTTCTTCTTCTGGGAAGCCTGACCCCCACCCTCTTTGGTTTGTTGGGGACCTGGTGAAGACTTCTGGTCATTTTGCTCATTCTTAACATTACCCTTCTGGTCTGCTTTCTTCTGACCACCCTGGTTCTGGTTCTGGTTCTGCTTGATCCTTGTCCTGACCCATTTGTCTGCCTTCTTTCCCAATTCTTGGGGAGAGGTCAGATCTGAATCAACAAGGTGCTGGTGCAGCAACTGGTTCTGACAATTGTTCAAAATTTGTTCTCTCATCATTAGATTATACAATCCTGTGTAATCTGTAACCTTGCTACCCAGCAACCAGCCCTCCAAAGCCTTAGTGGCACAATCCACAAAATCAGACCAGTCCTGAGACTGAGTTTTCTGGGTGTCTCTGAACAGCAACCTGTACTGCTCAGTGGTTAAACCAAACCCATCAACCAGTGTATTCTTCAGGACCTGGTAATTGTTAGCATCCTCCACTCTTGTAGTGAGGAGCTTATCTCTACCTTTACCATCAAAGGAGAGCCACAGTATAGCTGCCCACTGACTCTGGGGAATGCCCTGCACAGTGCAGGCCCTCTCCAGAGCAGCCATCCATTTCTGGATGTCATCCCCTTGCTTAAAGGGGGGCACTATTTTAGTCAGGTGTTTAGTATCTAAACCCTTCTCTTTATCTCTTGGGAGATTGCTGCCACCAGTGGGAGCTAGCCCACTCATCTGCTGCTCTCTTGCCAGGGCAAGCTTCTCTTTGGCCAGGGCAATTTCTTCCCTTTCAATCCTCAGTTCAGCTTGTCTCATCCTAGCTTCATGCTCCTTTCTCTGAGGGGAAGTAAATCTCCTCTGTGGAGGATTCCTTCTCCCCTGAGAAGAGGCATTAGAGTGCAGAGATCTATTGGAGTCCCTAGAAAGAGATCTATCTCTCCTAACTCCAAGGTTAGGCCCACTTCGGGTTAGTACTGGGGGGCCCCAGATCCTAGCCCAAGTAAGTCTAAGTTGGTCCTAGTTAGCCTTCTGACTACCTCAAGACCTTTGTCTACCTCATCCCCAGAGAGTACCTCCTGATCCTCCTCCTCAACTGCTGAATCAGTGTTGGGGAGATCTGGATCCCCAGAGGTTCCCTCTAAGGCTGGCATGTTCTCATGTAACTGAGAAAGCTTTCTGGCATCATATGTCTCTAAGAGACCTATCAGAAAGGAAGTGGTGGGGTTAGACCCCTGCTTCAGTTTTCTGGAGACACAGATCTGTCTCATCTCATGGAAACTGAGAGCTGCATATCTTGAAGTGACCTGTGGAGGGTCAACACTGACCAGGGGAGTCTCAGTAGAGTCCCCCTGAGTCGACATGCTTTTCTAGTGAGGTGTAAGTGGTGCACTTACCTACACTATATGTTTGCCTACTGATCCCTTGCTAGAGTTGTAGTTTAGGGTGTGCTAGGCCCTAGGAGCTACAACAGCTGGTTCAGTAGAACTCAGAGTATTCTAAGCTAAGTTATATGTACCTTTAGTACTTATGTGATCTTTCACAAGATATTCTTAGGGCATGTGTGGTAAAACAACAGCAAGCTCAAATCCCAACCGCTGCTCACCAATGTGAGAAGTTGGCCTGATGTGCAGTGCTCACTATTCTAGTGATCACTATATATCAGTCCAAACAACCCTTATTGATGATTGGTTGTAAGTCAACCTTATAGACCAGCTATCCTAGTAGCATGGATACGAGCAGTCTAAGGCTAAGACTCTAGAGGGCGTGTTAAGCCAGCTGTTTTACCATCACATTACCCCTTGAACACCCAGTGAAAGGACACCACACAAGTTGTTATGAAAATAAACAGTGTATTTATTTATAACAAGACTACCCTGGCTCTTTATGAGACAGGGAGCTAAGCACACAACAAAACTCTTACGAAAATACTTTAAGTTAGCACGTTATACACAAATGCCCGAGGGGCACGAAAAACCATATACGCTAAAAGGGGAATGCGAATTACTAGCAGGTAAGTAACAGTTCTAATAGGCTTTGGAATCGCTAGGACTGGACTAGGGAATCGTTAGATTACTACTAGGGGGCCCAGGGGACTCGGGTGCAGAGTGTGCACTCTCACGCGGGATGCGGGACAAAGTCTATGGAAGCTAGAATTCACAAAGTTAGTGTTCACGGGCGAACCCGACCTGGTAGGGAGAAAACGACAGTGGATCCTGACCCTTGGATAGTGAGGCTATGCTGGGACACCGGAGTGCCGAAGTTACCTAGCCCAGGGGCTGCAGCTGCATAGGTCTGAAAAGACGTCGGGGATCTCGTTGCCGGACCAGGAGCCTGGAAGGAAGAAGTTGCTGGCAGGCGACCAGTGAAGAAAAGTTCGAGGGATCCAAGCCTGGATCAAGGAAGAAGAAAACCTGAAAGCAGAGGGGACCAAGTTCTTGAATCACTAGCCAGTGATTAAGTGGGCACCAGGATGGCACCGGGCGAAGTCACCGCAGTCAGGTGAGTGGGCGCTGCTGGGCTCTGCAGTCTCTCGGACCAGGAGGCGTTGTCGGCGACCAGGATGGAGGTGCGAGCTGTCCCACGACGGATGAAGTTGTCGGCGTCGAAGTTACCCAGGATTGGGCAACAAGCCTTGGCTAATTCAAGCCCACGCGGTGGACTCAAAATGGCGTCTTGAGTGGACCAGGAGGGTCCGGGGTGCTCCTCTTCTGGAAGGGAGCAAGGGCCAGTCTGGAGCAACCAGACCAGCAGCAGAAATGTCGTCGGGCGTCGTCAGGAAGGCCACAAGCCAACGGGCTAGTAGCCAAACAACGCGGTGAGCAGCGGAAAGCAGAAGGGCCCCACGCAGATCGTGGAGATGCTGGGGGGCTGCACTTCGGAGCTGGAGCTGCTCAGAGTCGGGGCTTCTCGGACCCCAAAGCACTCACCAGTAGATTACTCGGCGGGCTTGCTGGAAAGAAGTCGTGCAGTCTTGAAGATGGCCGGTCCCTTGAGGTCTCGTCGCACCCACGGTTCTCAGCTGGGCTGTAGAGGCGGGTAGAGGTCAGAGGTGCCAGGGAAGCCGGTTCTCGTCGAGCTGGGCAGTCGGATTCCGGAGGAAGGACTTGCAGCAGACCGCAGTGTTCTTAGATGGTGCCTGCGGATGCAGGGTGACTACTCCTTAGTCACAAGGGAGAATCTTGAAGAAGGAAATCTTGAAGTCCTTTCGCAGAAAGTCGTGTCTTGATTCCAAAGATGATCTGATTTGGAAGGGGCCAGTCTCTACCTTTATCTGGGAAAAGGGGGCTGGCACGCGACTAGGTCCTGCCCTATGGGTGGGACCAGGAGGGGGGTGGTTACACCCACTTCCTTGGCGGGCTTTTCCCCAGGCCAGGGGCTGGAGTGCCCCTGGAACTGGTTCCAGCCAGCCTATGCACAGTGAGCACCGGGGTGCCACGTGCAGTCACCTTCCTCTAAAGCCCTGCCTACCTACAATACACAAAACCCTGTCTGGGACGGTGCTGGCACCGCCCCTGGCAGGAAACCCTTTGTCCTTATCTCCTGCTCTGGGAGGACTCCCAGCAGCAGGAGGGCAGACTTGTGTCTCGGTGGCAGCATCCATTTTGTGGATGCTAAGGCTCTGTCTGACTTTTAACCGGGTTATAGGTTACATGCATGTCGTGTCCCTCTAGAAGGGTGGAATGCTAACCCCGTCGCCAGAATTGGCGAGGGGTTAGTATTCCAATTCGTATGACACCTTACTCGACATGTTTTGATAAAGCGATACCAGAGTTGGCATTTAACCGCGAGGATTATAATGCACTTAAGAGTATATGGTATGCGATATCATGGAAACGGCTAAGGGATGGATCCCGAAAGCCGCAGACAGGCTCAGCTCATGCTAGAGCACCATCTCACACGATTCCAAGCACTCTGCCTTCAGGATTGTTAAGGCCTGCTATAGGAGTGACTGATAGGAGATCTGTGTGTCCATTTTTAGGGTTAGATATAGGTATACTATATCTAAAGCAAAGGGTGAGTACACCACCTTGCCCCAGCTGTCGTGCAGCCAGTTGTGTCAGTTTTAGTTAGTCAATCCAGGGGTGGCACAATACATGCTTCAGCCCCTGGGAGACTTCTGGGTGCACCTCAGCCCTGGGTACAGGGACTTGGAGAGGGCCCAGGGCCAATTCAGTACCTGAGTACAATTTGGATAGAGAGAACAGCTAGGCTGTGGGTCTGATTAGCAGGCCCACAGCCAGGGAAAGTCGTAAACCAGTGCAGCAAAAAGCAAAAATCTGGGTGATCATAGGATTGCAGACCCTACTCTCCTACACTGAGGATACAGTTTATATCCCACTACTGTATGCACTCGCCTCTTTTAAAAAGAGCCACTATTGATCATGACCTCCCTACCCCCTGAGATTCGATCAGGAGCACACATTCCAAAGGAATCAGCAGAACACTCAGCTGCATGACAGCCCCCTCCTATTGTATGGAGGATAAGGGCCCCTACTGTAGCCACGTGTTGGAATATCTTCGTACTTCACAATGTCTTGATTGTAATAAAGGATGCCTGTGTGCCACAAACCTGTGTATAAAAGACGAAGCCTCAGAGAAACTTGTTAGAGCACCTCCCGAAGACACTATGCGAGTGTCCGAAATGACAGGCTCTCCTCATGAGAAATAAACCTTTTTCCTTGTCTTCCTGCTTCCAGTGCCCGTCTCTTTATTTGGTAATTATTCAAGATAGGAATTAAGAGTCGCCCTGCACCAGCAGCCTGGGCATCAGGTGCGATCTGGGCTGACTTTTCGACAATTGGCATCCCAACGCGGGGTCCATCAGCGACATAGGGTCCGGTAAGAGAGGTCCAGACGATGGGGTGAACATCTAAATGATTGGAGTATACCTGCCTTGAGAGGGCCCTCGTCCGGCTGCCGATTGAATTAACTTCACCGATTCCGAACGGACCTCTCTCAAGTGACCTAATGTCCTGACTGGAATCCCACAGGAATGCTGCGGTAAAAACATGGAGAAAGAGAACGATCGGGCGCTGGAAAAAGGAAGGCGAAGAACTGTCCACACGGTCCGGTCCGGGTAAGGTTAAGTAGGACGTCTTTACGTCTAATTGGTAGGATGGCTTTATCCATCTGATTGATTGATTGATTGATTGTTGATATTGGAAACGGTATTTAGATACTGGTATTGTTCATTGATTGGTTCATTTAGCCTTGGGTGCTACTTGAAGTATTGGTTCTCTTGGAGACATTCTCTGTCTGCAAACAGCGACAGATAGGAACGTCTGTCTCCCTTTGCAGATAGTGAAGGATAGGTAATGCAGACTTTTGTCCCCATTGTAATCCGTCATGCCTATCTTTTCTCCCCATTGATTGTTTGTTAATCGTTTTTTATCGATTATTGCTTTTTGAGATATTCCCTGTCTACAAACGGGGACGAATAGGAATATTCTGTCTCCCTTTACAGATAGTGAAAGATAGGTAATGCAGACTTTTGTCCCCATTGTAATCCGTCATACCTATTTTTTTCTTCCCATTGATTGATTGTTTGATCGAGCATTGAATTGTTCGAAGTTGGTTCTCTTAAGGATCTTCTCTGCCTGCAAACAGGGAAGAATAGGAATATTCTCTCTCCCTTTGCAGATAGTGAAGGGTAGGTAACGCAAGCTTTTAACCCGTCGTGCCTATTTTCACTCCTCATTGATTGATTGTTTATCCGAACATTGATTGTTCGGAATTGGTTCTCTTTGGAGGTATTCTCTGTTTGCAAATAACGTGGAATAGAAATGTTCTGTCTAGTCTTTGCAAGTAAGGAAGGGTAGGTAATGCGGACCTTTGTCCCCCGTTGTAATCTGTCATGCCTATCCACTCCCCACTGATTGGTAAACCAGTTCCACCCGGACCATTTATTGGAGGTAGGTCATCTGGCTCGGCCAGGAGGGTACCCCTAATACAAAAGGACAAATATAAAAATGCGGATTAGCCGCCGTATCGTGCTAGCAAATAAAAAATAAAAATAAAAATAAAAATCGTTAGGAAAAAGAAAAGGAATAGAGTGAAATCAGTAGGCCGCTGATGAAATCTTCTTTTTAACCTCGCTGAAATGAAAACATAGGGAACAACCCCTCAGGAAATACGAAACTGGTGAGGAAAGCCGAACTCAACGCTATGACTTCGAGACAGCTTGGCTCCACCACCCACCCCACCCAATTAACGACAAACCTTAGGCGAATAATAGAAAATATACAACCCTGTAGCAAAGTAACAGGTGAACACGTTTTATTTTTAAACAAACAGAAAAAAAACATTTAAGCAACTATTTACATGACAAACGGCTGCAACGGCAAACGAAACCCACAATGCATTTCGCCGTCTGCCTGACGCCGTTCCAGTCATTCCTTCCCCAAAGTAGCAATGTTGGGCTACTTTGGGCTACTTTCTAGTAGTTTTTGGGCGTTTTTATGTCTACAAAACCCGTCAGGGGCGGTGGGGTGGAAGGACCACTACGCGAATAGCCCGAAGGCGGCGCCACACGCCAAGGCCTGCCCCACCGGATGAACCAAGGGACCCGTTCCTGGGGCCAGGGCGAAGAGCGTCCGGCCGCCATCAACCGGAGGCCCGGCCCGAAAACATGCCAGGTGTCGCTTCTTTCTTTTATAATGGCTGCGACAACCCTGGGGGGGATGTCTTGCACATGCCTCCGACCCCCCCCCGTCCTCATCGCCTGGTCCGGCCATAACAAATGTCAAGCGAGACGCCGTGGGGTGCACCGGGAGGGAGAGGCGGCGCGAACGAGCCTCTCCCACCTCCCCAGGTGGAGGCTCCCCAGCTGCGCCCTCAACGCTCCTCGCACCCGGCAAAGGGTTCGTCCACTCTTACGGTGCAGCGACGCTCCACGCACCCGGAAAAGGGTTCATCCACTGTGGCGATTCTGCGACACCTCGCCCGGCAGGTTGGAGCCCGTCTGCTCATTTGACCCCGCGATCGCCGGTAGCTGCCGAACTCTCAAAATGGCGGTCGACCTTGCAAGAGCGGGCCCAGCATGAAGGAATGGCCCGGTTGCTTGTGGATGCCACCATCATAAAAGTTCTCCTCGTCCTTGAAGATTCTAGAGGAGCCGCGGGAGTCCCCGACTCCCGCAGATACCCCCGATGGGGAATGACTGCCATGATTGCCCACGGAACGATGGAAATGTAAGCCGCAGGACGTCGGCGCTCCCATGCTGGCGCCAGCCTCAGTTTGAATGACTAGAATCCTGCAGACTACAGTTCGGATCAGTTCCGGTGAAAACACAGTTTGACCCGGTAGAAAAGATTGTTGCCTCCCTCCCCTTTTGACTGATGGTTCAGACCACCGATCCTTTCTTTTGCCCTTTAACGGAACTTTTTGGACTGCCAAAAGGAAGCTCTGGGCCAACCACGAGTTAGTGGAGATTTAGACTATGCCTGGATCTGCCTGACTGCACCCAAAATGGCGCCGATGCAAATGAAACTCTCAACTCCTTATTGTACCCCGATTGCTCAGCCTTGGTGTCATAGGATATGTATGAAGTTTTTTAAAGAAAAAAACATATAGATTGATATAGGATGTGTGCTGATTATAAGTTCGGACAATGGATTGATATAGGATGTATACTGTCAGCTCGGACAATGAATTGATATGAGATGGGTACTGATTGTGTGTTCGGACAATGAAGGACAATGAATTGACATGAGATGGGTACCGATTGAACATTCGGACAATGAATTGTTGTTAAGTTTTGGCGCATCATGATTATTGAAAGTTCGAAATTTCAATGCTTATGATACTCGCTCACACTAAAAATTCGATATGATTTTTATTGCACTTGGCGCACTTTTTATGAAATTAACGACCACCGACTCCATTAAGTTTTCCACTAATAAAGTATCCCCACATCTACAGTTCCAGCCTGCTCCGTGGCCGGCCCACGGGGTTGTAGGCCCGTATTTGTACACCGGCATTCTTATTAAAGATTTTTGGAAAAAGCAAACGTAGTTGTCACGCGTAAGTTGATAAGTTTCAAATGAATGATCACTATTTTCGATATAACTAAAATATAGGTGAAATGGCTCAGCTCGATTAGTTAAGGGTTAAAACATATAGTACGCAGAAATAGTGCAAATATGAATGGTCCAGGTTTTTGTTGTATGTATTTTGCACATTTTTGTACAGCCCAAAGCAACCGCCAAAAAAAAAACAAACCTGGAATTCAGCCTATACTTTATATGCTACCTGTATCAGGAAAATTGTGCTAAAATGTCCCTAAGTCGCCCCGAAGGAGTGCCACCTGGCCTCCCTACATACGGTCCACAATACCACACACCGGCTTCCGATAATCATCTCCCACACACTAAAAGGTTCATCTGGGCTTAAATGCCGAGTTGGCAAGAACTGCGCTCCGTGGAGATAGACCGAGTATGTAGTAAGTAAAAGCCTTTTTCGGGTTTATGCGCGCTGATGTGTTTTTAAATTTTGCCCCCGCCCCCTTCTTTTTCCCTCTTTCTGCAGGTCACTTTGGAACATCGATTAAAGATACGAAAAGGAAAATGGTGATCTAACGGACGAAGAGACGGGAAAAAGGCGTTTGATTATGGTACCTAACCACGACAAACCCCGAATAATGCAACCCAAAATGACGTACAATAATGAATACATTCCTACTTTTAACTAAATAGGGAAAAGTTTAGGGAATATTCCGAGGCAAGGTTTACACAAGTATCCTCCGCCGAGAGGACTAGGAATATTGCCAATATTTAAAAACCTACTACCCCCTTTTTCGCATCCTCATAGACATGTAACTCAAAGCTGCCCCATTGTTCTCCAACTGACACCGACTATTGTCTCAGCCTGGAAACACATTTGCTAAAATGACTCGAAAATACCACCGTGAGCATTAGCCCGACCAGGTTAGTTCATGACCAAGTGGCAGAGACGTAAGTGTGTGCAACCACAACCTCCAGTAAAGGCAGCCGACAATAAAAAGAAAAGAAAAAGTAAAGAGAGCTTAGGATACTGAGAATGCGCAGCGTACAGGAGCAGATCATTTTGGCCAATAACTGTTCTATGTTTTGTCTTGGATTTTTGTATATAATACATGTACTGTCTCCCCCGTCTGAGTTTGTGTGTACGTGATGCATGAATCTACGTCATCCCTCTGCCTGTGTTTCCGTATTACTTAACCCCTGTTGATCTGTGTTGTGCGCGCACTGAATGGCCCATTATTGTACACGTCTCTCTCTCTCTCTCTCTCTCTCTCTCTCTTTCTCTCTCCATGTCATACGTGTACCGAATGGACCATTTAGAGTGCGGTCTCTCTCTCTCTCTCTCTCTCTCTCTCTCTCTCTCTCTCTCTCTCTCTCTCTCTCTCTCTCTCTCTCTCTCTCTCTCTCTCTCTTTCTCTCTCCAAAAGCCCCCTGTTCCCTCTTTCCTTGTATGGTGACGTTGTGCCCCTCCGGCACAAAACATAATTGGGTTTCCTCGAACGCAAAGGTGTTCAGCAAAATTGACCAAAACCAAAACGATTGTGACTTGCCATATTACTACCTCTCCTTTCTGCAAAACGATAGAACCCGAGTTGGTAATGAAGGAAAGGACAGGTAAGACGACGGACGTCCCCTAATCTGGCCTTTTATAGGGGGACTATAACGTCAATGGTCTTCTGTTTCTCAGTTCGTTAGAAATGCGATCCCCAATGCCCCGATTGCCCCACCCCCCTGCACCTAAGTGCGGATGTCCAGAGTACCCCACTTCTCCCGATCGACCCCAGCTCCCTGTCCAAAGCGCCCACGCTTCCCCTGATTAACCCCAGCTCATGTCAGCTACCCACGAAACGTAATTGATGACCTTGATTAACGGTCATTCCCCAGGAAAGCCATGTTTAACATCTGCCCCCTTCCCCCTTCTTCATGACGATAACGCCCCTGCTTGCAAGAGTTAGCCGACCCCGAAGGGAAGTGTAAGACTGTCAGTACTTGGGTTAAAATGAAAAAGGGCGAGTCTCTACATAGGGGCTCGAGTTTTGAGTGATGATATAATACACCATGTATAAAAGTCCAATTTCTCTCACCATACGTTGCGCATGAACGCCACACAGGTCTATGAAATCAATAACAATGCACTCCTACACACTCCATAAGTGACGACTTCTGACTGTGATCGATGAACATATCCCCCACCTACGCAGGATTGGGGGCGGAATTGAGATGTATAAATGTCTTCTCCTGCCAGTTTTTCTAAAACTTGTTTTCTACCCATTCAAAGATACAATCACCGGAGGAGAGGAGCTGGACGTGACGCACAGCCTGGCCACAGATCATGGAGCACGTGTGACCGCAACCAAAGGTGGAGCCGCAGAGCAACGAGACGCGGGACGAGTCATAACTTTCAAACTCGGCAGATGAAGGAATGAAGGGCTGCCTTGAAGCCCTCGACTCACTGACCCACTCGTGCCTGAAGTCCCCGTCCCCTTTTGAGTCCGACTGATGGGCCTGCCTGCTCGCTGTCCTTTGCTCCCTTGGTCCCTTGGTGTGTTCAAAGATCTGGCCCCACTCCGCCCTCTCTTCCCTCGATTATCCAACAAACTCACCCTTTTTCGCATAAACTTTTGACTATAGAATGAGGTTTTGCCACGGAAAAAGAAAAGACACGCAGGTGCCCAGCTTGAGGCACCCCTAAGAAAATAAGTTAGGAAACAGGACTGTGATCTAACAGCAGAGGACTGATCGCACCCTGCAACGTGTAAGGATGAATCCGAGCTGGACCTATAGCTCCACCGCCGGTGCTCAGCAGCGCCAACAAAAGAAGATGGACTCTGTTAAAAGACATTGCGACAAAGACCCTCCCCCTTTCCAGAACTTTCTACTCACCCCTTGACTAATTGCTTGTATCGAATTGAATTCCTCCCTCAACCATTTTGTATTGCCTTTCAAAATGTTTCATCGGTCACTCATGTAGTTAGTTTTTCAAAAGTCTCTTATAGTACTGACAAGACCCGAAGGTATCAGAGCATTTTTTCCTGTATGTTGATGTCACTAGAGAGAAAATGTGAACTTGATTTTATAATGTGTCGGAACATTTTTCCTTGACTGACCCCGACTAAAGTATTATGCCGATCTCTAGGCTTGTATGAAGAACCCAACAAATGTAAATTAACATGTATTGCATTCTGCCTATAGCATCGACTAGGTAGAAATTGAACTTGCTTATGTAAAAAAGCGGCGACTGTTGAAAATGGCAATGTATGTGTACATAAGCGGCGTTCATTTGTGTTCACTGTACCTCTTGTCGTAAGCAGAATGGACATTACAAAACACTGACCGTGTTACCCCGCCAGCATAGACCCATGCACACATATATACAACAGCCATTTTAGGTACCGTGGTCTCTCTGTTTGCGGCGACTGTTGAAAATGGCAATGTATGTGTACATAAGCGGCGTTCATTTGTGTTCACTGTACCTCTTGTCGTAAGCAGAATGGACATTACAAAACACTGACCGTGTTACCCCGCCAGCATAGACCCATGCACACATATATACAACAGCCATTTTAGGTACCGTGGTCTCTCTGTTTGCGATCGATCACCAGCGCCCTTCCCTGACCCTGCAAGCTTCCCCCATGCACCCTGACCGCCCCCGCTCTCACATGCACAAGTCATGAGCCCTCCCCTCCCGCATGACTCTGTCTCTGAAAATCGCACCCCGCGCCTGACCAACACCTCCTTTCCCTCCATGAATACCCCTCCTTTGATGACCTCTTCCTCCGAACCTAATTGTCTACATGGACCGCTGGTCACCCCTTAGCCTGAGGATACAGTTTATTGCCCACTACTGTATGCACTCGCCTCTTTTAAAAAAAGCCACTATTGATCATGACCTCCCCACCCCCTGAGATTCGATCAGGAGCACACATTCCAAAGGAATCAGCAGAACACTCAGCTGCATGACAGCCCCCTCCTATTGTATGGAGGATAAGGGCCCCTACTGTAGCCACGTGTTGGAATATCTTCGTACTTCACAATGTCTTGATTGTAATAAAGGATACCTGTGTGCCACAAACCTGTGTATAAAAGACGAAGCCTCAGAGAAACTTGTTAGAGCACCTCCCGAAGACACTATGCGAGTGTCCGAAATGACAGGCTCTCCTCATGAGAAATAAACCTTTTTCCTTGTCTTCCTGCTTCCAGTGCCCGTCTCTTTATTTGGTAATTATTCAAGATGGGAACTAAGAGTCGCCCTGCACCAGCAGCCTGGGCATCAGGTGCGATCTGGGCTGACTTTTCGACTAGCTGGCATCCCCAACCACGGTCACTAGGAAATGCATTTTCCATCGCATGGCGCAACGTGTTTGCGTACGCATTTCCGCCATTTCCCCTGATAACAAGAGTCATTCGGAAAATGAAAACGGACCACTGCACCTTGATCCTCATTGCCCCATACTGGCCGAGGCAGCATTGGTTCACGGACCTCAGTCGCCTCTCAGTCCAACCACCAATCCATCTGGGACAACATCCCTCTCTACTCTCGATGTCCAACGGCCAAGTACTCCACCCGAATCTGAAATCTCTCAGATTATCGGCATGGCTCCTGAGTACCGAGAGTTCTACCACCTAAACATCCCGCAGAAATGCAAGGAAGTCCTAGCTAAGGCAAGAGCGGTCAGCACAAACAAAACTTATTCCTTAAAATGGAAACGCTTTTGTGTTTGGTGTAGGGCCAACGATCTCCATCCCTTACGGATCACCCCAGAGCAGTTACTACCATATTTATTACATTTGGCACAATCGGGACTTGCCCATGCCTCCATCAGAGTTCATCTGGCAGCAATCTCCCGCTTTACAAGAACTTCAAAAGGACCCTCTCTTTGGTCCCACAGATTAATAAAGCAATTCTTTAAAGGGCTTTATAGATCATTTCCACGGCCAAGAAGAGTTCCTCCTACATGGCACCTTAATGTGGTACTCAACCAATTGATGAAACACCCGTTTGAGCCCATCCATAGGGCTGATCTCAAATACATTTCATGGAAAACAGCACTTCTTTTGGCTTTGACCTCAGCGAGACGGGTCAGTGAGTTACAGGCCCTTTCCATACAAGGATGAAATGGAAAAGATTCTCTTTGTGGTGCCAAGAACATAATATCCATCCTCTACACTCAGCAGCACATCAAATTATTCTTTATATTCTAATGTTAGCGAAATCAGGTTTGGCCCATGCTTCTATTAAGGTACATCTGGCGGCAATTTCTCAATATAGAATAACTTCCTCGGGTCCATCATTGTGGTCTGAAAGAATTATCAAACAGTTCATGAAAGGATTGTTTCAAACTTTTACTCCCATAAGATCTCCTCCACCTCTCTGGCAGTTGAACATTGTTCTATCTCAATTGATGAAACAGCCCTTCGAACCAATTCACAGGTCGGATCTAAAAATTTTATCCTGGAAAGTAGCTCTTCTAATAGCTCTCACTTCAGCCAGAAGAGTGGGGGAAATTTAGGCTCTCACGATACAGGAACCATTTTTGCAGTTCAAGGAGGACAGGATTGTCCTCAGGACTAATCCCAAATTCGTTCCGAAAGTGCCAACAGATTTTCATCTAAATGAACCACTGATCCTTAAGATGTTTTTCCCTCAACCATCAACAGCAGCAGAAAAACCTCTTCATTCATTAGATGTTCAACGCTGTCTAAAGTTCTACTTGCAAAAAACAAAGCCTTTCCGCAAGTCTTCCCAACTATTTGTTGCTTACAGTGCCCCCAGGAAGGGGTTCCGTTGTCAAAGAGGGGAATTGTCCGATGTATTTCAAGTGCAATACAGTATTGTAATCAGGTGATGGGAAAGCCGTTGAATGCACCTGTTCATGCCCATTCTACAAGAGCTGTGTCCACCTCCACTGCTTTATTTGCGTGCGTACCTATCCAGGATATCTGCAGGGTTGCTACCTGGAAGAGTACACATACCTTCACCAGACATTACTGCCTCGATGCACCTGCAGAGAAGGATGTGGCAGTGGGACAAGCAGTACTGAGGAACCTTTTCCAGTAAAGGTGAGCTCTCTGTACCATCCCTCCTTCCTTTGTTGGTGATATAAGCACATTTTATTGTTGTGTGCTGTATTATATACGATTTGTGAAGTTTTCTCTATATGTATTTATATATGAACACTGCTATTGTCAGATTACATATGTTGCCTAGTTCGAGATCTAAGGTAACAAAAAATGTGCTATGAATTACTGCTCGCTATTCTGATTCCAGCATGTGAATCTCTGGAAGCTCCAATACTGGAGTAAGAAAACAAGTTACTTACCTGTAACTGTAGTACTCCAGTAATTGAAGCTTTCATAGATTCACATGCGACCCACCCTCCTCCCCTGAGAGGCTCACCTTGGATTTAGCACAAAAGATGTCTATGGCACAGGTGCGCGAAAATCTGAGGGGCAAAAGGTTCTCTCAGGAGTGTTCTAGAGGGTGAGGAGCTCCGATTGGTTCAGAGACAAGTTTGGTCTCTTTTACTTGACATAGGTTATGGGTTGCACAAGGGAAATGGGCCTAGGCCTCTTTTCAGTTTGCTATACAAATAAGCATTGCTTTTTTATATACCGGAAACTCCCGTCTCGACGACAGGGAATGATTCAGGCATGTGAATCTATGAAAGCTTTCAATACTGGAGAACTACAGTTACAGGTAAGTAACTTGTTTTCTTCTGGGACATGCTAGAATAACTTGTGCTCAACAGAATATGGGTACAAATCCCAAACATATGTGAGTATGGAAAAAATATCAAAGATATAAGTAGTAAAGGTGAAGAGACGTTTGCCGGGGTACTTCAGTAGCATATTTCCATTAAGCCCAGGCGGGTAACTCCGCTCCGCCAGCGGAGTTTTGCATACTCCACGTTCCGTTGCGAATGCAGAGTTTAGACAAAACTCAGACTCCATGGCGGAGCGGAGTTAGCTGGCCCCTCCACCCTCCCTAATTAATTATACTTTTTAAAAAAGGCACTTACCTGCTATGGCTGCCTCCTCCTTGCCATGGCCGCTCTCCTTCCTCGTCCTCGCCGTCCTTATCCATTGGAAACCCCTACGTTGTACGTCTTGCTCAAGACGTACAACAAAGGGGTTTCCAATGGACAAGGATGGCAAGAACGAGGAAAGAAAGCTGCCATGGCAAGGAGGAGGTAGCCATAGCGGGTAAGTGTCTTTTAAAAAAAAAAATACAATTAATTAGGGGGGGGCAAAGCGGAGCAGAGTGGAGCGGAGTTCCACTGAGTTTTTTTCCAACTCCGTGGAACTCCGCGTAGAGGCGCTACGCCAGCTCCGCCCGGGCTTAATTTCCTTGTGAAAACATTTAATGAAAATGTTTAGCGTCAAAAATAGACTCAAAAACATCCACTGCCAATATCTCTGCTATCCAGTCTTTGTTCAGTTTTATATTTTTACTCACTTCCCACTAATTGTAGGACTGGGTCATTTAAATATTCTAACTCTACTCCTAGAACATTTGGACAGTGCTTAATGTTTAGTTTTGGTTCATGTAATAACACTTTTCTACATGATTACTGCGTTAATAAAAAATATAACTTTTCTCTGTTGCTCTGGCTTTATAGCTTCTCCATGCCAAGTACGATACGTTCAAGCACCAAATGGAGGCCTCAGCACAGAGAGTGGTAGCATGCCACCAGCTTGCAGACTGCTTGATGGACCTTGGGCACTCAGAGTCTAAAGAGATCCGCCAGAAACAAAAGGAACTGAGGTATCACGCGCTTCAGCATTCCCATTTAGAGATCAGGTGTTTAAATGTGCTTTATGTGTGCAAAAAAAAAAGGAAAGCAGATGAATGTGTCATATGGGTACTTGACACACGGCTGTGGGCGGGGGCCAGTTGGAGACAGGTGGCTGCACTTAAAGGCGGTGCATGCCTTGGTTCTAAATTGTGAACATTACCCAACTTGTATATCATTTTACAGGTCATGTCAAGAGTTGGTTCTATGCCAGAATATCATTGATTTCTCTCATCAAAATATTGTTCCGTTGGATGTAAATTCAAAATTATTAATGTAAATAGCGCACTATTTTTATAAATGATATAAATTGTATTTAGCACATACATTTCTTTCTAAACAATATTTAGTCTACAATATTCTGGTACCATACACATAACAGGCTTTATTTAACTCTGTCCAAGTTCTATAATAGGCCCAGATAAAATTTAAATTACGCCGCTGTAATTTTATGTAATGTTGGTCATTTTGCAATCTCCAGTTTCGTATCTCTTATAGGTTCACATGCTTGAATCTGTCCTGTTGTCATGGTGGGAGTCCCACGGTAACAGTAAAATAGCAGTATAAAGCTAACAGGACAATCTCCCTCGAGATTCAATAGCATTTAGTAACTAGTTAGCCTCATTAAAGAACATCCAAACTCCAGCCAATCACATCCCAGACCCTTGAGTATCCATCCCCTGCAGGGCCACCATACCTCTTACAGCACGTTGTGTGTTAGGGAGTCTCCCTGAGCTCTGCTCAGTCAGTGTTTCTATATTTTGCTTTTCAACTTTGAGCTAGCAATTCCTTTTCCTCAACCTTCTCTTCAACTGAGATGCTGCTAGAAAGTGAGTTTACTACTTTATTTCTGTATTTACTGCAGAATGTCAGAGTCTAAAAAAGGTCAGTTTAGGCCCTGCAAGACTTGTGGAAAGTCCAGGCTTTTTCAGAAGACCCTCATAAATAGTGCTTATACTGCCTTCACCCAGATCATAAACCTAAAGACTTTAAGCACTGCCGAACTTTTTCATCAAAAACCCTCAAAGATCGTGAGGGAAGACTTCTCATTTGGCTTCAAAAGAGCAAATCTGTGAGGGAATCGGACTCTGAGAGTGAGGAGAGGTCTCATACCTTCTCTAAGAAAAGGAAGGAAGAGAATCCTTCTTCTCTTCAGAGAGATCCAAAGAAATCAGCATCTCAGAGCAAGAAGTCTTTGGTGGAAAAAAAGGGTGAAAAAAGAGAAACCTGGCTCGTCTTATGCCCAAAAAAGAACATTACCCATACTATGAGCAGGAAGAGGAGGACAGTCAACAAGAACCCTCCATTAACCTTCCAATGTCACTGGTCTCAGACTTACAGTTGACGCTAAGTGACTATTATAGTTCCCTGAGGCGAATGTGGCTCCACAGCCAGTTTCTCGACAGGAGGAGCCTGCCATTACTCCAGATGAAGAAACCCCACCTGCTCTGCCAAAACAAAAGTCCTTACCTTCCCTGCAGATTCCTACTAGAGCATCAGACAGAGGTGACCAACAATTGGAAGAAGAGATACAAGTGGACCCTGATGTCCATGATGAGTTGATGGATTATGTGGCACATGTACTGCCTTCTCCCATGCTGCCAGTGGCTGACTCTCCTCCAGCAGATATCAGTGGCTTCCATGACCTTCTTGAAAGAGCGTCGAAACGCTTTGAGCTTCCCATGCCTGTCAAGCAAGCGGAATGCTTCTTGAATTACTTCAAGGCTACCACGCAGCATTCTGTTAGGGCAATCCCTATTGTTGACTTCTTGTGGCAAGAAGGCATTAGGCCAGCTCCATCCAGGCTGCAGAAGAAGTATCGTCCTCCAGGGCTTGACCCCACATTCCTACGGATGGACCTAGCTCCGGATTCTGTCATTGTGGTGGCAGTTAAGAAGCAACATACTACGGCTCCAACATCTACAGTTCCACCTGATAAAGAGAGCCATCAGATATATTCACTGGGAAGGAAGGTGTGCAACACAGCAGCAACTTCCACGAAAGCTTCTAGTGCCACAGCACTGCTAGGCAGATATGAGCGGGCATCTGAGACTTAACGGAGAGAAGACCGAACTCATGATATTAGGCGTATCGATCTAAACACGCTCTGGCCACTCTCAATGGGATCACCACCTACCCGCAAAACAGAAATAAAAAGCCCAGGAATATGGCTAGACAAGAACCTCACCTTCAAAATCCAGGCTAGGAAGACAGCTGCCTCATGTTATGGCCTGATCAGAATTATTCGGAAAATCATTCCCCTCCTCCCCCCGCTCGGAAAAAGACTAGTCACTCAGGCCCTCATCCTATCCTGATTGGATTATGGCAATGCCCTATATTTAGGTGCCCCCAAAGAAGTCATTTCCAAGCTACAAATTATACAGAATTGGGCCGCAAGGCTGGTCACCAATACCCCCGCTCGCTGCTCAGCAAAGCCAGCCCTACATTCTCTGCATTGGCTACCAGGCCAGTAGAGACTTAACTTCAAAGCCCTCTGCATTGCACACAAATCTCTGAATAAACAAGGACCCCTAATCATCAGGAACATGATTATCCCTTACAGAGCCAACAGGTCACTTCGCTCCAACGAGCTCCACCTTTCATCCATTCCCAGAATTAAAAAGGCCAGAAGCGGAGGTAGGCTTTTTTCACTCAGCGTATCCAAACTATGGAACGCCCTCCCAATCCACCTATGGAGTGAGCATGATCATCTAAAATTCCGCAAACAACTGAAGACCTGTCTATTCATATAGACTCCCTCCATTTCGCCCTTGTACTCCTTCAGCGCTGGGACGCCTATGGGTAGCTACGCACTTTACAAATGCCAAAAATACAAATACACATACAAATTGTGGAAGTCTCTCCAACAGTTTGTGGATCACCTCCCTAGGGATAAAAGAGAGGACTTTAACAAAGTTTTAATGGAAGGTGTTATGGTATCTTATCAAGTATTCAGTGCAGCAGTGGACACATCCCTTCTGGTTGCATATGGATATTGCCATGGCGTGGCACTTAGATGGCATTCATGGCTTCGCTTGACATCACATAAGCCTGAAGCAAAGCAGCGCATCTTAAATCCCCCTTTTGCAGGTACAACCCTTTTTGGCTCTCATGCAGACAAGGAGATGGCCCGAATGAAGGCGGAGATGAAAACACTAAAAGCTGTTGGCATCGAAAGACCCAAAGAGCAACGTAAATCATTCTGCCCTTTCTCACGCCAATATTCAACACAGAGGGTTCAAACCCCTTGGTAGTTTTAGGGCCGACAGTCAAGCACACAACAATTTTACCAATGATCCTACAAGCCTTATCAAAAGGGTCAATCGAGAGGAAAGTCAGGACAGCAACCTTCTTAGGGAGGCAAGATACCGACAGGTTCCAAACCCTGAACCCTATCTTTCCCCCTCTTCTGTTACCCACTCCGGTAGGGGGAAGCATTCAACATTACTTGGCAAAGTGGCAAAGAATCATGCAAGACAATTGGGTGCTGAATATTGTTCGCAATGGATATTCTCTACGATTCATCAGCCCTCCACCGTTAAATCCTCCGAAACAGTCAAGATTCCAACTGTGCCAGTTACAATCGGAAGTGAACATTCTCTTACAAAACCAGGAAGTGGAACCTGTCCTTCCTTTACAACGAGGCAAAGGGCTATATTCAAGATTCTTTCTTGTCAAAAAGAAAGACAAGAACAAGTTCAGAACGATTCTCGATCTAAGAAAGGCCAACAAGTGGATTCGGAAAGAGAGATTCTGGATTCTACCATTACACCAGATCTACCCTCAGCTACATCGAGGGGATTGGTTATGCACAATTAACCTGATAGACGCATACTTCCACATTCCCATCATAAGGAAACATCACAAGACTGCAGAACTGCATGGCTATCAGGACGTTTAGAGCACCGTATAGGGATCTCCACCCTTTTTAATCGCTGCGTTTGCTATTCGTTTTAAAAATTGTTATTTTATTCTGCTAATAAACCCTGATTGATGCTACAACCTTACTACATAGTAATCCGCATACCAGCACTTTAAAAAACGGAATTATTTCATCACCCGCCGCTTTGGCATGGCTAGTACTCTTGTGGGCGCCATCTTGTGTGAGGGAGGGTCGGGCTTGCTGACATCTGCGGGCGCCATTTTGAGTAGCGCTCTAGCTGTCTGCCAGTTCCTTCAGGATACCTTATTTAAACAGGAGGGCTGAAGGTGCGCAGATCCAGACTGCAGAACTGCACGGCTATCAGGACGTTTAGAGCACCTTATAGGGATCTCCACCCTTTTTAATCGCTGCGTTTGCTATTCGTTTAAATGTTTTAAATTTTATTCTGCTAATAAACCCTGATTGATGCTACAACCTTACTACTTAGTAATCCGCATATCCGCACTTTAAAAAACGGAATTATTTCATCACCCGCCGCTTTGGCGTGGCTAGTACTCTTGTGGGCGCCATCTTGTGTGAGGGAGGGTCGGGCTTGCTGACATCTGCGGGCGCCATTTTGAGTAGCGCTCTAGCTGTCTGCCAGTTCCTTCAGGATACCTTATTTAAACAGGAGGGCTGAAGGTGCGCAGATCCAGACTGCAGAACTGCACGGCTATCAGGACGTTTAGAGCACCTTATAGGGATCTCCACCCTTTTTAATCGCTGCGTTTGCTATTCGTTTAAATTTTTTAAATTTTATTCTGCTAATAAACCCTGATTGATGCTACAACCTTACTACTTAGTAATCCGCATATCCGCACTTTAAAAAACGGAATTATTTCATCACCCGCCGCTTTGGCGTGGCTAGTACTCTTGTGGGCGCCATCTTGTGTGAGGGAGGGTTGGGCTTGCTGACATCTGTGGGCGCCATTTTGAGTAGCGCTCTAGCTGTCTTCCAGTTCCTTCAGGATACCTTATTTAAACAGGAGGGCTGCAGGTGCGCAGATCCAGACTGCAGAACTGCACGGCTATCAGGACGTTTAGAGCACCTTATAGGGATCTCCACCCTTTTTAGGTCTCGCTCGAGACCTATTGCTGTGGAGTTGGCTCTGAAGGGAGACAGACCTGGGCACGCGCGTCGATTTCACATCGTGGACGCGCGTGCCCAGCCCCCCGGCGCCGTGCACATCTCCTGTCTGTCCCACATTCACAGAGCGCCTCTCTCAATCACGCACGCAGCCCCCCCTAAACACACACACAGACACGCACATGCACATACACACACACACCCACCCGCCCCCCCTACAACTAAGCCCCACTCACCGCATCGACGTCCTCAGTCGCCCCTCCTGACTTCTGCAGCCACCGCGCGGCAGCCGTGACGCTCCCGAACTTCCGGTTTCGGGACGTGCACGCTCACGGCTTGTTTATTTCTTCTTTTTGTTCCACGCTGCTATAATGGAGTAGTCCGTCGTTTGTCTCTACCGGTGTTCGTGTCTCACGCACTGATGTTGCAGAAAATGCGCATGGCGGTCGGTGACTTGTTTGTTTTGACACCCCTCCTCCTTCCCTCACAGCGGTAATTTACTGGAAGATTGTAAGTCTGTGCGCAGGAGGGTAACTGAGAAGCCGCCTTAATACTACAGGGAGGGGCTAACTTCAGCACAGCATGCAGCTTCTACTTTTCTGGTACGTTCATCTCAATAAGTCAGACCAACTACGGAAGCACTCTTTCCAAATGTTAAACTTTATTTTTAATTCCTGTCCTTACTCAATGTATTTTAATTTTTAAAGCGCTTAGAAACGGCAGGACTGCACAAAGCGCTATTAGTATTTCCACCAAGAAGTTCCCTTGCACGGACTTTGACAGTGCTCTGTGTGAACATCCAGCACACGTAACTAAACGTGAAAACGTATCCTGTCCTGAACACAACAAATGCAGGTGAAAGCAGCGGGCACAACTGCCCTTGCAATGCCAGTCCGTGAGGCATGTACCACGCTGCCCCCTTCACAAGAGTATGCATTTTCATAACATGAAACACACAGCTATAGCTTGGACCTGACGAAGGTCAGTATATTGTGAGCGCTCGTGCCTTTAACCTCGACCAAGGGGCAGTTTTCGTTGCATTTGTACCCTGTGGGTGTGCGTGAAAGAGACTTAAGTTGTACTTCACAGCTCCTCACACTATCACACATTGTATCAGGCATATAACACAGGGCTGTGCTGAGGAGGTCACAGGGGCAGCTGTGGGCACGGCTTGCACTAGTGTGTGTTAATCTCTGAACCTGTCCGGTGCGCCCTGAAGCACTTGCGTTACAGGGTTAGTTCACTTCATCTTTCCAGATTAAAAACAGTGCTTTCTGTTCTTTATATCGAAGCCCCACATGTCGTGGGGATAATCGAGGAATCGTGGCCTCCTTCTTCGCGTTGATTCGGGCTCCTGCGCAGCTCGCTATCCATTCATCCATACATGTATCCATTCATCCATTGACTCGTCCCGTGCTGTCCAGTTGTTTATTCTTGTGCCCCAGATGCAAGCATTCAGGACAGAGAGGCTTGAGGCGAGGTGCAGCGCCGAGAGACTGAGGCCTTGGCAGTCAGTGCGCTTTACACCGTGCCTTGGATGCATTGCGCTCTCTCTGCTCTCCCAGGGGCCCTGTCCGCCTCCTGTGTATACGGCGCCTGGCACTGCTGCTGGGCTCTCCAGTTACAGGGAGCCGTACCCCAATCAGTGCCTAGGGGAGTCCCAGGTGGCCCCCACCGAGGTCAGGGCGGTCTGAAGCGGCCAAGAGATGTCATGGCCCCCAGGGGCCGCAGGTACCAGGTCAGCAACTTCACCTGCCGTGTCCCCCTACTGCCCCTTTCTGGCAGCACCAAGCCCCCGTTCTGCCGTGGCTGTCCCTCACCTTCCATGGGGTGCGGCTCCGGTCTGTCGGCCCTTAGTTTTATTCGCCCCTATGTTCTCGCAGCCCCCCTCATGCCCTCGGTCACAATCCTGTTCACAGCCCCTCCTCCAACTCTCCCCCCTCTGCCTACCTTCACATCCACTGATGCGCCCTCTCCTACGTGCAGCGCCCCGGCTGCCTCCTCAGGCCTCGGTGTCCCTTCCCCGCCTCCACGCCTCCCCCTCCCTTCAGAAGAGGTGCTGCACACCCCGGATCCACGTTCAACAAACTTATTTTTACCATCGCCCATATTCCAGTTACTCCGTATTTACCGCCTTCCCACCCCTTATCCACTCACCCGCCATTCACCCCTTTCCTGCCCATTCACCACCCTCCTGCCCATTTACTGCCGTCCTGCCAAGTCACCCCTCTCCCCATTCACCCCTCTCATCCCCATTCACCCCTCTCCTGCCCTTTTCAGTGCTCCTGTCCATTCTCTGCTCTCTTGCCCATTCACCACTCTCCTGCCCATTCACCACTCTCCTGCCCATTTACCACTCTCCTGCCCATCACCGCTCTCCTGCCCATTCACTGCTCTCTTGTCCATTCACCCCTCTCCTGCCCATTCACCGCTCTCCTGCCCATTCACCACACCCCTGCCCAACACCGTTCTCCTGCCCATCCACCCCTCTCAAACCAGTAAATCCTCTCCTGCTCATTCACTGCCCTCTGCCCCATTCACCGCTCTCCAGCTCATTCATCCGTCTCCTGCCCATTCACCCCTCTCCCACCAGTAGACCCTCTCCTGCCCATTCACCGCTCTCCTGCCCATCATCGCTCTCCTGCTCATTCACTGCTCTCCTGTCCAGTCACCCTCTCATGCTATTCACCCCCTCCCGCCCCCCTCCTGACCATTGCCCCCCTCCTGCCCATTCACCCCCTCCTGCCCGTTCACCGCTCTCCTGCCCATTCACCGCTCTCCTGCCCATTCACTGCTCTCCTGCCCATTCACTGCTCTCCTGCCCATTCACCCCTCTCCTGCCCAGTCACGCCTCTCCTGCCCAGTCACGCCTCTCCTGCCCAGTCACCCCTCTCCTGCCCAGTCACCCCTCTCCTTCCCATTCACAGCTCTCCTGCCCATTCACAGCTCTCCTGCCCATTCACAGCTCTCCTGCCCATTCACCCATTTCCTTCCCAATCACTGCTCTCCTGCCCATTCACTGCTCTCCTGCCCATTCACTGCTCTCCTGCCCATTTCACCCCTCTCCTGCCCAGTCTCCCCTCTCCTGCCCAGTCACCCCTCTCCTGCCCAGTCACCCCTCTCCAGCCCAGTCACCCCTCTCCCGTCATTCACCCCTCTCCCGCCATTCACCCCTCTCCCGCCATTCACCCCTCTCCTGCCATTCACCCCTCTCCTGCCCATTCGCCTTTCACCTGCCCATTTAACTCTCTCCTGCCATTCACTGCACTCCTGCCCATTCACTGCTCCCCTGCCCACTCACCCCTCCCCCGCCATTCACTGCTCTCCTGCCCATTCACCAGTCCTGCCCATTTACCCCTCTCCTGCTCATTCACTGCTCTCCTGCCAGGTCACCCCTCTCCTGCCCACCCACCTCTCTCCTGCCTATTCACTGCTCTCCTGCCCATTCACTGCTCTCCTGCCCATTCACATCTCCTGTCCATTCACTCCTCTCCCGCCATTCATAGCATTGATATAAATTTCACAAGAGTGCTATAGTAATAACAGTCTTTGGCTCCCCTATAGTTCAGGTTACCACAAACAACACAAAGTGTTGCCGTGGTAATACCACGCCCTATAAATACTGATGCTGCAGGGTGCAGTAGGTGCCGCATGGAATATTACCAGATTACTTACAGCTCCACATCTTAAAAGAAAGGATAACAATATAGTGTGTTTCCATCTGCAAATTCATTCAGCCAAGACTCTACCCAGTTCCACCTGGTGAAAAACATGTGTGCAAACCCCCACTGATCTTGGAATCCTCAAGCGGGCACAAACCATCTACAGCTCACTTGGTATTCTGCAGCTCTTTGAAGGAGGGACAACGTTTTTAATATGAGGTGAGGTTACTTGGGTTCAGGCTACAACAGTTACAAAAAGACACCCTGACAGTCTTGCACTCCAGATGTTGAGGTACAACACGACAATGCTGTGCGAAAACTTGTTTATATATTTTTTTGTGCAAAATTAGAACCCACACACACTCTGCACCCTCACACACACTGCACCCTCACACACACTGCACCCTGACACACACTGCACCCTCACACACACTGCACCCTCACACAAACTGCACCCTCACACACACTGCACCCTCACACTGCGCACCCACGCACATCGCACCCACACACACTCTGCACCCTCACACACTCTGCACCCTCACACACTCTGCACCCTCACACACTCTGCACCCTCACACTCTGCGCCCTCACACTCCTCACACTCTGCACCCTCACACACTCTGCGTCCTCACACACTCTGCACCCTCACACACTCAGCACCCTCACACACTCTGCACCCTCACACTCTGCACCCTCACACTCCTCACACTCTGCACCCTCACACTTTGCACCCTCACACACTCTACAATGGAACATACACTCCAAATACCACTCAGTGCCACATAATTACACTCCACATAATTACACTGCACTCAATGTAACATACACTCCAAATACCACTCAGTGCCACATAATTACACACCACATAATTACCCTGCACTCAATGCAACATACACTCCAAATCCCACTCAATGCCACATAATTACACAGCACTCAATGCAACAAACACTCCAAATACCACTCAGTGCCACATAATTACACGCCACATAATTACACAGCACTCAATGCAACATACACTCCAAAGACCACTCAGTGCCATATAATTACACGCCACATAATTACACTGCACTCAATGCCACATACACTCCAAATACCACTCAGTGCCACATAATTGCACTCAACATAATTACACTGCACTCAATGCAACATACACTCCAAATACCACTCAGTGCCACATAATTACACGCCGCATAATTACACAGCACTCAATGCAACATACACTCCAAAGACCACTCAGTGCCACATAATTACACGCCACATAATTACACTGCACTTAATGCCACATACACTCCAAATACCACTCAGTGCCACATAATTGCACTCAACATAATTACACTGCACTCAATGCAACATACATTCCAAATACCACTTAGTACCACATAATTACACGCCACATAATTACACTACACTCAGTGCAACATACACTCCAAATATCATTCAGTGCCACATAATTACACTGCACTCAATGCAAAATACACTCCAAATCCCACTCAGTGCCACATAAGTACACGCCACATAATTACACAGCACTCAATGCAACATACACTCCAAATATCACTCAGTGCCACACAATTACACACCACATAATTACACGCCACATAATTACACTACACTCAGTGCAACATACACTCCAAATATCATTCAGTGCCACATAATTACACTGCACTCAATGCAAAATACACTCTAAATCCCACTCAGTGCCACATAAGTACACGCCACATAATTACACAGCACTCAATGCAACATACACTCCAAATATCACTCAGTGCCACATAATTACACACCACATAATTACACTCTACTGAATGCAACACACACTCCACACAATACCACTCAGTGCAACATAATTATATGTTACATCATTACAATGCACTCAATGCAACATACACTCCAAACAATACCACTCAGTGCCACATAATTACACGCCACACAATTACACTCCACTGAATACAACATACACTCCTCATAATACCACTCAGTGTCACATAATTACACTCTACTCAATGCAACATAAATACACTCCACATAATACCACAGTGCCACATAATTACACACAACATAATTACACTGCGCTCAATGCAACATACACTCCAAATAATACCACTCAGTGCCACATAATTACACGCCACACAATTACACTCTACTGAATACAACATAACCTCCCCATAATACCACTCAGTGCCACATAATAATATGCAACATAATTTCACTGCGCTCCATGCAATATACACTCCAAATACCACTCAGTGCCAGATAATTACACACCCCATAATTACACTCTACTGAATGCAACACACACTCCACACAATACCACTCAGTGCCACATAATTATATGCTACATAATTACACTGCACTCAATGCAACATACACTCCAAATACCACTCAGTGCCACATAATTACATGCCACAAAATTACACTCTACTGAATGCAACATAAAGACACTTTATCTGTCTATCTATCTATCGCCCTCACTCTGTCTATCTATCGCACTCACACTATCGCCATCACTCTATCGATCGTCCTCACTCTGTCTATCTATCGCACTCTATCTATCTATCTATCTATCTATCTATCTATCTATCTATCTATCTATCGCCCTCCCTCTATCTATCACACTCACTCTATCTATCTATTGCACTCACTCTATCTATTGCACTCACTCTATCTATCTATCGCACTCACTCTATCTATCTATTGCATCACCACGGCATCACTCAGCCCCACCACAGCATCACTCAGGGGCACCACAACATCACTATGCGCTACCACAGCCTCACAGAACGCCACAGCATTACTCGTAGCCACCACATCACTCAGCGCCACCACAGCATCAATCTGTGCAACCATTCAACAACAACTGGTTCAAATATGTTTTCTCAATGTTTCAAGCTTTTTTACAAATGTCACAAAATGATGTTAATATTTAACTTCTGTTCTTGGATTTTCGTCCCGAGAAAATACAATGAACATAATCTTCACAAAAGTTATTTACAAAAGCTATTGCCATTATAAATTACAATAACTTTTATTTAAGTATTAATGATTACAAAAATTAAAAGCCATTGTTATTTGTAATATCAATACATCTAAGTCACGTAAATACAACACATATTGCATTACAAATGCTATAGGTGTCACATATGCGAAAGATAAAACTATTGGCATTGTAAATGACAAAGCTATTAATTGAGCTATTTTCAAAACCAACACATAAATAAATAAAAAAATTGTCATTTACAATACCAATAGCTCAAACTTTCCTAATGCGAGACCTATTGCATTGCAAATGCTTGTTAGTCACTGCGTTTGCTATTCGTTTTAAAAATTATTATTTTATTCTGCTAATAAACCCTGATTGATGCTACAACCTTACTACATAGTAATCCGCATACCCGCACTTTAAAAAACGGAAATATCTCATCACCCGCTGCTTTGGCGTGGCTAGTACTCTTGTGGGCGCCATCTTGTGTGAGGGAGGGTCGGGCTTGCTGACATCTGCGGACGCCATTTTGAGTAGCGCTCTCGCTGTCTGCCAGCTCCTCCAGGACATCATTTATAAGCGGGGAGATGCAAGCACGCCAGAGGAAAGCCCGTCTGCGCCACGGAGGCGTCCGGCACCGGCAATGCTGCCCATCCTGACAGTGCCCATGGACGTATAACCTATGACAGAGATTTACTGATAAAGCTTGGTAAGATAGAATGTACAGCAACTCCAGCTCGGGCCTGTGGGAGAAAGGCTAGAAAGATGCTTCTTGGGGGTTTGATCAACAGCCGGTCCCTGGTTAAACACTCTGCTGAGGTATCAAGTTTGCTAGAGGACTTGGGACTTGACGCTCTGTTTTTGACAGAAACGTGGACTAATGCAGAGTCAGCTGTTGATATTGGCTGTGCCTGCCCCATTGGCTATAAATTCCTTGATAAGCCTAGAACCACGGGTAGAGGAGGAGGTGTGGGGGTGATATTTAAGGAGGAGCTTGATTGTAGAATCCTACAGATAGTCGAAGTGGAGGGGGTAGAAACGTTGGGGTTCTCTCTACACTCCCCCAGCGGGAACCTCCTCACAGGATTGTTGTGCTATCGACCTCCAGGGGGGGCCTGTACATTTTCAACGGTTTCTTTATTTCGTCACTAATCTAGCCCTGACACACTCCAATATGATTATTTTAGGAGACTTTAATCTCTGGGAAGATGGGAATGTTAATAGCCATCTACGTGACTTAAGGCAAGCATTCGTAAATTTGAATCTCTCCCAACTTGTGGAAGGATCTACACATCAGGGAGGGCATACCCTAGACTTGGTATTCTCTAATCCATAAAATACTAGGTTACCTAATATAACGCCTCAGACCTGGTCTGATCACTATCTTGTCCAGTTCAACACCAGGTTGGCAATTTCTGGGGATAGTACCGGCCAGCAAAGGTCTTATAGAAAGGGCAGAGAATGGGTTAAATTAATTAAGTCAGGTACTCCAATTTCCAATCTAGACGTTTCTCATTTTGAACCCACGCTGTCTGTAGAAGGAAACTACAATGTATTTACAAAACACATAGGCAATATTGTGGACCAGGTAATCCCCATTAAGGTCATAAAAAATAGAAGTAAAATGTCTGCTCCATGGTTTAACGAGGAGCTTAAACAGCTCCGTGCATGCCGGAAGATGGCAGAAAGAAAATGGAGGAAAGGATATGATGAGAACGACAAAAAAGATCTCAGACGAATACAGTTGCGATACAAAGAGGAAATCCTTAGGGCCAAGGCAGTTTTTATGCCAGCTCTATCTTACAGGCACCGAATAGCACTAAAGCACTCTTTAAAATCATTAAGGATCTCTCCTCTCCTACTTGCATGGAAAACAAAGTGGTTGCGTCTCAAAAACTATGCGACAAAATAGATATACATTTTCAGGATAAGATCACTAAAATCGTGAGCAACCTGCGTGTTATCGATAAGGATGTACTACCTTCTCCTGATTTAGGGACTGTGGTAGTCTCACAACAACCTGTATATCTAGATACTTTTCAGACCTTAACAGAGGAAGAGTTTGCCTGTTTGGGAGACAAAGTATCCTCCGGCTCCCCCCTTGATCCTCTTCCCCACAAGGTATGGAAATCTCTTGGGCGTAATACCTTTCCATGGCTTAGGCAGATTTGCAATCAGTCTTTGGTAGAAGGAATAGTCCCGGAGTGCTGGAAACTGGCGGTAGTGTCTCCACTAATTAAGAAATCTTCTTTGGACCCGTCAATACCGGCGAATTTTAGACCGATCTCACTTCTCCCTTATCCGGTGAAGATACTAGAGAAGGTGGTCGGTGGGTCTATGTCTCGCTTCCTGGAGGAGAACAGTCTTTTAGATAAAGACCAGTTTGGCTTTCGCCCTGGACACGGGACTGAGACGGCTCTGACCTCCATGATGGACAACCTGCGGATGCGTGCCGACAGCGGAAATGCCACGTTTTGGTACTTTTCGATATGTCGGCCGCATTCGACACGGTGAACCATCTCATACTAGTGAAAAGATTGAAGAGGATAGGAGTGAAGGGCCGGGCGTTGCTGTGGCTTCAATCTTATTTAGAAGGCTGACAGCAGATGGTAACCTTAGCACCATTCTCCTCTGGTAAATCTCTAGTCGCCCATGGGGTGTCACAGGGCTCTGCGATCAGCCCCATTCTATTCTGCAACCCTTGCTTTCTATCATAAAGTCCTCCGGGGTATGTTTAGTCAATTATGCCGATGATACACAACTAGCCATCTCTTTGGAAGGGGACCAGGCACTATCTCTGGAGGCGTTTCAGCATTGCATGCGGCAGACGACTGAATGGCTCAGGAGGAACTCACTGCAATTTAACAGCGGAAAGACCGAGGTAGTATTCTGTTCTGCAGGCAGGTTGGCTAGATCATTTCCATCTGACTTTAGACTTACACCAGAGGAGGAACCTTTAACACCGGTCAGGAAGGTTCGCAATTTGGGGGTGTTGATTGACGATGAACTCCAGATGGAATCTCAGGCTAGCAAGACCGCCAGTGTATGCTTTGCCTTAATCTGTATGTTACGGAAAATACTCCCTTTACTTCCTAAAGAGGCTCGCTCTCTGGTAGTAAGTAGCATTGTGGGAAGCAGGCTGAATTATTGCAAATCCCTTTATTTGAGGGCCCCTGCCTACATTCTTCAGGGTCTGCAAAGAATCCAGTCTGCTGCAGCCAAACTGGCCCTTGGTAGGTTACGGAGTTCTTCCTCTACCTTGGCCTTGAAAGAGCTTCATTGGCTGACGATCAGGGAGAGGGTTCACTTTAAGACTCTATGCTTGGTCTTGCATAAGCAAGATAATCAAGGTCCCATCCCCCTTCAGGAAAGGTTTTCATGGTATCGCCCGACGAGATAGCTCTGTTCCTCCAGTGCGTGCCTGTTGACGATTCCCCGGTTCAAACGCTCGAGGCTAGGAGGCAGGGCATTTAGTGTGGCTGGTGCACGGTTATGGAATGAACTTCCTCTGAGCCTTAGACAAGCCAACTCCTTGCTTGAGTTCCGTAGGAACTTGAAGATCTGACTCTTCCCTAAGGTGTAAGCTCTGCCCTTCCCATGATGTTCTGTTGCGACCTGTTCCATCTTGGTCTAAGTCTGCCGTCTGAAGCGCCAGGATGACCGTAGGGTGACAGTATGCGCGGTATAAGTGTACAATCAATCAATCAATCAATAAATCACAAGTTCTTGAGATTTGCAGTCTGGCGCAACTACTGCCAATCCTGTGTACTTCCATTCGGCCTGAAGTCAGCACCCAGGACCTTCTCCAAGTGCATGGCGGTGATAGCTGCCCATCTGAGGAAACACAAACTGTTTGTCTACCCTTACCTAGAGGATTGGCTAATCAAGGTATCCACATATCAGGAGGCTCAACTACACTTCATTGGACCTCTGACCTTCTCCTTCGATTGGGTCTTCACGTCAACCAAATAAAGTCTACTTCGACACCTGTAAAGTGCCTACAATATCTGGGAGCATCCATCGATGCTCGCACGGCAAACTTGTGTCCTTCGGGGGAGAGATGCCTATTGATCCTTCAGAAGGCACAGGCTCTCATGACAATGTCTCACCCGACTCTGAGAAATGTGTCCTCTTTTCTGGGCTTGATGGCATCTTATATATTCCTCACATCAAATCCACGGCTCCACATGAGACCCCTGCAAGAATGCCTGGAAGACCAAAGGGACCAGCAAACAGGATATTGGGAAGATCGGATTCAACTTTCTCCACATGCCCTCCAGACCATCACATGGTGGTGTTTGCCCACCAATCTCCTACGAGGGATTCCATTTCACAAGGAGATACCTATTCAAACCATAGTCACGGATGCCTCTCTCCTGGGATGGGGAGCCTATGCAGATCATCTTCAAATTCAGGGTAAATGGTCATACGAGGAATCCACTTACCACATCAATCTGCTAGAGCTACGAGCAGTTCATATGGCTCTGATAGCCTTTCAGCCATCATTACGTGCCAGCTCCCTGCTTGTCCAGATGGACAATACAACAGCAATGTTCTACCTTAACAAGCAGGGAGGCTTGAGATCCAGACCATTATCTTGGGAATCCCAGACGGTCTGGAAATGGCTTTGAGCCAGAAACCTGACCATAACAGCAACTCACCTCCCAAGTGTTCAAAATGCTCAGGCAGACTCTATAATCAGGCTCCTTCAGGAAAATCACGAGTGAGTCTTAAACGACAACATGGTCAAAGATATATTCGAAAAATTGGGTACTCCGGATGTCGATTTGTTCACCACTGCAGAAAACAGATGCCAAAGCCCTGGGGAAAGCCCTATGGATCAACTGGTCAGGCAGATTTCTCTACACTTTTCCTCCAGTTCCCCTGACCCCGTCAGTCCTCATCAAGCTCTCACCGTCACGGGCCAAGAAGATACTCATATCCCCGGAGAGGCTTCCATGCAAATCAGACCTACTAACGAAATTTGGAGGACGGTTGGTGCACTCCAACCTCTTTTCTTTGAATTTGGCAGCATGGCACCTGAGCTAGTGCAGTATGGATGCTAAGCGGCCAACCACACGCTCCGCTTATTCTCATAAATGGAAGAGATTTTGTATTTGGTGCTTATGTGGAATGTGGATCCTACCTCTTGCAAGGAAGATGTCATCCTTCCATATTTGCTTCATCTAGCACAATCTGGCCTTCAATTTTCTTCCATTAAGGTTTACTTGGCAGCCCTAACTGCCTACAGGAAATGCCTTTCACAAACTTCCTTTTTCAGAATTCCTGTCATTAACACCATCGGCGCTGCTCATTTTCCCGCTGTGCGCTGACTTTTTGAAAAACCCGCGGTTCATGATGAGCTCAGCTCGTCATCAGCGTACGAGAGGTGTACCTCATGACGAGCTGAGCTCGTCATCAGCGTCGAAGGGGTTAAAGATTTCTTGGAGGGTTTGAAGAAGGTTTTTCCTCCCATTAAAAGTCCTTCTCCTCCTTGGGAGCTTAATGTGGTTCTTTCTCTGCTAATGAAAGAGCCCATTGAACCCATTCATAAAGTTACTCTTCAGCATTGTCGTGGAAGACAGCGTTCCTTGTGGCTTTCACTACTGCCCACAGGGTCAGCAAAATCCAGGCACTTTGCTGTAAAGAAACGTACACAGTTTTCCATGCATTTACATTAGTTATGAGGACTCATCCAAAATTCCTCCCTAAGGTAGTTTTGGATTTCCAGGTGAACCAGACTATTTCCTTGCCTACTTTTTTCCTGCATTCATCTTCTCCAGCAGAGAGATCTCTTCATTCCCTGGATGTTAGAAGTGTTTTAAAATGTTATCTGGAAAAAGCTAAGGATCTAAGGAAATCAGATCAGTTATTTGTAAACTATGGCTCTCTCCGTACAGGTCTAGCGACTTTCAAACAATTAATTTCCAGATGGATTGTTTAATTTATTTTACTCTGTTACCAAAAAGCTAACACATCCCTTGCCAGCAAGCCTAAAGCTCACTCTACCAGAGGAAAGGCAGCTGGTTCGGCCTTGCTTCATAATACACCCATTTCTGATATTTGTAAGGCTGCTACCTGGAAGTCACTCCATACATTCACAAAACACTACTGACTGGACTTTGATGCCAAGGCAGATGCTCAAGTTGGGGAGGCTTCCCTTCGGAACCTATTTGCTTAAACCTGCATATCAATTTCTCTGTCTCTTCCACCACAGTTTCTTACCTGTAACTCCAGTTCTCTTGTAGGGTTAGTTCCATGATAAGTCATAAGCAACCCTCCCTCCTCCCCGGTGGAATAGACAGACACATCCATAACATAGATTAGGCATTCAGTTCTCATTGCCTTCAAAAAGAACTGAGGTAACTGCCACGGGCTGTGCATCATGGGATAGTGATGGTCTCTGGAGTTCTTAAAGGCACAGCTTCTATTTTAAGTCATATAATGGCAGCCTATGGGGCTATTCTGTCCTATCCTTTCATCTCTATCATGAAACAAGCATTTGCAATGCAATAGGTCTCGCATTTGCAAAATTTTAAGCTATTGGGATTGTAAATGACAATGCCTTTTATTTATCTGTTTTTAAAATCAACACATAGATAAAAGCTTTGTCATTTACAATGCCAGTAGCTGAAAGATTCGCAAATGCGAAACCTAATGCATTGCAAATGCTTGTTTAAAGTTAGCGTGAAGCGCTCTGCCAGGAATGAATGGCAACAGTCAGGTGGTGGACCTTGGCAGGGTCGATTCTGAGTAATATTAGAGGACATTCAGAGACGCCGCTTCCGGGAGTGCAAAAACAAAGCAACAAGAAACAGCGGAGTGGCAGGCAAGTCAACTCTTGTACTTGCACGTCGGGTCGGCTAAGTACTGATAAGGTGTCATGTCTAGCTGAGACGTCCCATCTCACGCATCCCGAGTAACAATAGCACAAACAATTGTACACATTAACTATTATAAGGACAGGGTTGGCCACAATCGAAGGGAACGAGACAGAGGATGTGGTTTCCCGATGCCCAGAGTGTGCTGGACCCGCCAGATCCCTTGTTTCCGACCGTAGTCATGGGCACACCAGTAACTGTTGGGTGCTGCAACTTAAACGATTATATCAGCACTGCTGCTCAGCCACGCTGGGGAGATCACCCAACCTGGAGGAAACAGCGCGGCCCACCGAGGACACTGGGTTCCACCCTTCATGTTAAGAGGTGCTGCCGGTACCTCATCTCTGACACAGAACTTAACTGCTGGACATATCGTTTTCCATCCGCAGACGGGCTTCCCTACTATTTTGTGGTTTGCCACCCCTTTGCCTCCTCTACCCGTAAACCGGCCACAGGACCGAGCCAACAGAAACACCTGTGTGATCGGGAGCAGTGCTAGTGAGCGGACGGACATATGCAAACGAGGGCCAACCGGACTGTACAGTGCGTCACGGGCATCGGTGCTGTGGCCCCATGCAGCACCCCCTCCCGTGCACCGTAACTCTGACACTAGGGTGCTGCCGCCTTACATTTCACATTTTTAAGGGACGAGGAACCCTGTGTTTTCTGGCGGCGCCACCAGGTATTTCTAACAGCGCTTTATGGTTTTCTCACGAACTGTCCAGTGACAGATTGCTTTCTTTATTTCGTAGAGCATTCCCCTGAAGAAGGGCTGTTTGCCAGCCCGAAATGCATTGGGATCGTTTATTTTGGATGACGCAAGTTTATACATCATTGTGAAATCATTATGAAGTACTCATGAAATCAATGAGTTGGATTAAAAACGTGGAAACTTTGAAGATTGTTGACTTCACTATATGATGAACTGTGTATAAAATGTAAGACTTTTGTCACTTCAGTGCTGTGCACCTGGGAGCTTCCCTCCAAGTTGGGGAAGCCTTGCAAAGGTAGAACATGCCCTGGTGTGTGTGGCATGACCTGATAGTGAAATACAGCCTACTTCGTTTTTCACTATTGCAAGGCTACCTGTTCCCCATAGGCCAGAGTGGGCAGTTTGATTATAAGATCCTATAATCCTAACTGACCAAGGGAACGCGGTAGAAATTCGAGCTTAGTATGCCAGAAGTCAGAATGATAAAATACATCTTTTAGTGAAGATGGCTTTAACATTCTGTGTTTGAAAATACCACTTTTCTTACCTAACCATCCAGCCTGCCTCTGCTAGGTTGTGTATTCCTTGTCTGGAGTTTGAGTGACAGGGGCTGGGGGATTCCAGGAGACAGAGTGAGTCAGCACAGGGCTGAATAGCAAGATCTTCACATAGATGAGTGGGAGGAGTCACACCTGGGTCTGAATAGGGCTGTGCCTGCCTTCCACAATGCTGGCTCCACCACCTGAGGTGCTTCTGATGACCCTGGCCTACACTGACAAAGGAAGAAGGTGCACATTGGCAGAATGCACCCAGAACTGGTTTGAACTAGGTACAGGACCCTCTGCCTTCAGAGGACAAAGGATTTGCTGGTATAAATATTGGGGCCCAGACCGCAGAACTTTAGATTACTTCTGAACTAAAGAACCTGCCAGGAAGAAGGACCGGGAAAGCTGGAGGAGGAGTACTGCCCCTATGCTGCATGTTGTGGGGTTGGCCTGCAGTGGTTGCTTCTGTCTAGGGTAGGGAAAGGACTGGACTGTGCTTTCATCATCTGCTGTTAAGAGTTTTCTCCAAGGGCTTGAAGTAGAGCTTACCTCCTGTTGGAAGTCTCAGGGATAGAAAAGACTTCAGAGATCTCGCTGGAATCAAGGAACCTGCCAGGAAGAAGAGCTGGAAGAGCTGCCAGGAGGAGTACTGCCCTTTTGCTGTGTTGTTGCTTTGTTGAGTTGGCCTGCAGCTGCTGCTTCTGCCTTGAGTAGTGAAAGGACTGGACTGAACTTTCTCTACTTGTGTGGAATATCTCCAAGGGCCTGAAACCGAGCTGGCCTCCTGTTAAGAAGACTCAGGGACTGCAAAGACTTCACCAACGTCTGGGTACCGCTCCTGGAACTGTTGTTTCAGTTGCCACAGAAAAGAGGGAACCGCGACCGACTCTGTCATCCGACTCCGTCGTGGCCTTGTGTCCTAAAGGCACCACAGGCCACACCGTCTCTCTCTGCACCGCATGTCTTGGTCTCACCGACGCCGTCTGCACGATCGTCACCGAGCCGATGCCGGCACCGCATCAAGAGGCACCGCAACCCGCATCGCCTCGCTTCACTTTGCTGGCCTGGTATCACCCACACGGTCACCGCTGGCTCGATACCCGTGACCGCCTCTTCATGCACAGCTGTCTGACTCGGCCAGCACCAATTCCCGCCAACCAGCTCTGTCGCTTGCATAGCAACTTGCAAGCACCGCATCGAGCACCGTCTCGCCCTGCACTGCATGCCTTGGTCTCACCAACACCGTCTGCACGCTCGTCTCCCAGCCGCTGCCTGCACCGCATCGACGGACACTGCACCGTGCACCGCTCGAAATTGCACCGTAACCGCGACGAATGCCACGACAGGCTCTTGTCACCTGCACCGCGACCTGCCAGCACCGCATCGAGCACCGTCTCACCCTGTACCGTAAGCCTTGGTCTCACTGAAGCCGTCTGGACGATCGTCACCGAGCCGCTGCTCGCACTGCATCGAGAGGCACCACGCCGTGCACCCCTTCCACTTTGCATCGCAACCGCGACGGATGCCAAGACCGACTCGCACCTCTGTGTGAGCCGCCCTAAGAAAGGTACTGTGAACGAATCTGCCCCGCTGTTGCTGGCCTGTACCGACACGGTAAGCTGGAATTGCTAGACTCTGTTGTTTTCAGCATCACGGTAGGCTCGGGCCGAGCTACCGAGTTGTACGAACTGTGTTTCAACGTATTTTTGCCATTTAAGAAACATCTGGTGAAATAACTATTTTTAAAGTACTGTATTCTGGATTCTTATCGTATTTTGTCTTGTATATAAAAATATTGGATAATTTTCTAAACTGGTGTGGTGTCCGTTTGTAGTGCTTACACTGTATTACTGTTTGTTTTGTGCAAATGCTTTACACACTGCCTCCAAGATAAGCCTGACTGCTCGTGTCAAGCTACCAAAGGGTTGAGCAGGGGTTATTTTAGGAGTGTAACTCCCTTATCGTGACTAGAGTGGTGGCTTTTGCCTCGCTTTGACACAAGTCTCAGCTAGCCAGAAATCCCATTTCTAACCACGCTCTGATCAGAGTCTCAGGGATAGAAAAGGCTCCCACCACCTTGCACCCAGCACCTGGACTCTGCCTGCTGTAAGTCTTGCCCCCAAGAGGTTCTACTCCAGTCCTGGATCCTTGAAAGTGGGCCTAAAGTTGCTCTAACAGCCCAGCTGTAGTGTCTTCGCAGAACCGACGCATCTTCTCACAGCTCCACATCGAAACCACTGATGTGTGACGCACCTCCGATGCAGGACCTCGCATTGCAGCTTACATCTCCTCGGAACCGCCGCTGCGCAGCGCATCTCGACGCAGAACTTCACACTGCAAGCCTTCATCGAACGCCTACTCGACAATAAAGCAGGACCTTGCATCGCAACCCCTTTCGGTGACACATCTTAAACGTAGGACCTCGCATTACAGCCCACAGCTTCTTTGGAATCACCGCTGCACAACGCATCGTCGACTCGGGACCTCACAATGCACCACAACCAAATTACTACAGTTGGTGCTTTGTGTTTTTAAGCACTATTTGTACTTAAATCTTTAAAATTGCATATCTCAAGTTCTACTTAATGGCTTTTTGTCGTTTTGGTCTCAAATAAATTATTGAATTTTACTGTATTTTTCTAAATTGGTGTGGGTTTTTTTGTATTGTGTTTTCACTTTACAACTGTTTGAAGTGCTGCATAAATACTTTCACATTGCTTCAAAGTTAAGCATGACTGCTTTGTCCAAAGCAAAGAGAGGGTTAAGCACAGGTTAATTTGTGGTTCCTTGTGATTTCACCTTGACGGGAATTGTAGTTGCTGCTTGGGTAGGATTTTTATCCCTCTCAATCAGTAACCCGATTTCCTACATGCTCAATGTTTTAAGGAGAAATTGGGGTGTAGGAACACCTTTACCACCGAAGTATTGCTGATATATTGTGTCCCGGAGGCTAACTTAATTCAAAGAGGAGTTACTGGACCACGTAGAGGGAAAAGGCCACAGGTTAAGTGGGTTTTTAAGAGCATGATGCTCGCAGATGACCCCCAAAGTTCTTTTACATGTATAGTTGGGACTCGGGAACACGGTAGTTAAAACCTTAACTCCGTTTTTAACGGCGCTTTTTTTCTGTGATATATGAAGCATAACTAACCTCCGTGAAAAAGCTCTTCACTATATCATTCTGTTGAATTTCAAATTCACATTTTTTGTAGGAAACGTGCATTCAGTTTCACATTGCCTTGATACTGGGTTAGTTTCCAACTGACATCAAACATTAGTATTTAGTATAATTATGATTTGGTTCCATAATACAAGTATTTCCCTTTCGGTTTCCCTTTAAACAAGCGAGGAGATGCGATTTCTCAACATCAAGATGACATTGTCTTTTGTACTTGACCTTTTAAATGCTCTTGTTATTAAATTAAGGGACAGGCATGACTGAATTAGAGTATAAACATTCCCTATGGTCAGGGCTATAGGTGGGATGAAAAACTGGAGGGGAGGTCTTCAAAGGGGCGTGCCCCATGTAATAAAGGACCTGGCTTAAAACTCGTAAGCGAAAAATCTGTGCTTAGACCAGTTCGCCACCCGACTGGTATTTTGCTGCTTCTGTCCTTGCATCCAGATATATAATACAACAAGTAACATTACACCTACAGCAAGTCAAAATTATTGGCTTTGTCAATAGTTGTTAGCAAAGCAACAACTATGACTTCGCTGAATATAATATGACAATCCTTCCGTTCTGAAATGATGAGACTGTGAAAGAACGTTGGTCTCTTCGAAGTTACCCCAAAGGCAGTGAAGGGTGGTAATGCTACAAAGTTGAGGGTGAGGGCAAAAACGGACACCCGATAGGGACTCGTCTCGACACCTTTTTAGAACTGCCGGTGCTCAGCACCGGCGGGACCCGGCCCACTTAAAGCCCTGCCTATGGTATTAGAGGGCTCGTGCCTGGGGCGGGGCAATGAAAGGCATTGGCTGTGTTTTTCACCTTCTTTATAATCTATGTAGCAAACCTTATCTCCCGCTTTACCACCAGTGTAGATTGTCACTCTCGGCCACGCACAGGTCTTCTGAATGGGGGCGGGGCGTCCTGGGGGGTGATGACTCGAAGAGCGAACACCCCCGAGTTACTCCGGCAATGGTGCGTGCCAGGCCAGGTTTTTTAGCGGGATTGGGTAATTTAGGTTGAGGGGCGGGGTCAAGGTGACAGTTAGGGCAAGAGACAGCTTTGACACTGGGCTCAAGTAGAGGTGCGCGGTGTCTCTTTTAGGCGGTTATGTCAGGTTTTTCTCGACAAATTAGTCTAAGATGGTTGATGAGGAAGTGTTCTATTTATAAATTATACTCATAAATCACACTACTGGTTGGCGAGCTGCAGATCGGGGCTGCAGCCTCGGGAGAACCCGCTCCACCTGGCTCTGCACAGGCATGAAAGCTATTATGGGGCGGCGGGGCCTACACACGGGCGCAAATGGCGTGGGCGTGGAAGTGCAAGTGCGTGCCTACATGTCTGGAGGAGTGAGGGGGCCAAGGCGCGGGCCTGCCCGCAGTCATGCTGCCGGAGGGATGGGTGGGTCACAAGCCCCTTGGAATGGCTCGGGTTACCCCGAGTCACTCTCTGGGATTAGCGGCCTAGCCTCCTTGGCATCAAGCCATGGCTGGGTTAGTGAAAAAAGATCTCGTTAATTTCCAGACGGTTTCGCCACACTTCTTTTCCAGGCCAGCCTAAATCCTCTGCGAATAGATCTGCAGATACACGAAGATTCCTATCCAGGACCAGTGGCGTAACGAAACTTGAGGGGGCCCCCCTGCAAAGTACATGGAGGGGGCCCCCTCCCCAACACCCTACCACTTTTGCTGAGGGGCCCCCCTGGAGCTCTGCACCCCCGCACTAGGGGAACCTATGTCACATCACTGCTGATGAAAGATAACCACTGAAGTATTGCCTAATATACATACAATTGTTGCAGAAAAAAGAAATAGGGGCATGCACGATTTGCTCTGAATGTGTGGATGCGAAGCACAATTGGGTATTTTCAGCACAATGAAAAATGAACATAGCCATATTAACAGAACACTGCTCCTCCAGAGGAAGCAGTTGAAGACATTTGGGTCTTGCCGTTTGTCCACTTTCATAGTTCCCAGCAGGCTGTAATGGAGAATGGCTGTTGAAAAAGCCATTTGTCAAATTATTCATGTGTCGCACCCCATCCGGAGACACCGAACCCTCTAGTAAAGAAGTATCAATAAATCAAATACCTTGCAGGGCCGCAAGCTAATGTCTGAAAAATTTCAAAAAAGTAAGGCTTATTTTATGATGGGTGTAGGCTCGTGGTGGCTAGAGTCTCGCAAATGGCATGCAAGCAAATCCGGGACCCAGGTCCCTGAATAAAAGCAGCCCCCACTGCAGAGAATTAAAGAGAGAACATAACTGAACGCAACCAGTGGTCAAAGTGGGGGAAAAACGTTGGGGAACTGTGGGCAGAGAATCAGAGGGCAGGGATAACCCGAGGATTGGATCAGTGGGCGGAGTCAGAGGTGTGGCCAGGAAGAGAAGAACATCCCTATTTCAAGTATTTGTTGAGCATTTCAATGACCAGTTACAACTTATTACATTATTTAATTCAACCAATGGATGCACATGTTTATTAAAGGTTTAATATGAGTTATTGACATTAAAATACATTCACAAAGTGGGATACATTTCCAATCACAGAATGTCCCACATAGGCTCAAAAGTGGACTCACAAACTATCTGTCTCCGAGCCATGCAGTTTCTGTCATCAGAACTTCTCTTGCCCTTTTCCACAAGAGCAGTTCAAACATGAATGACGAAATATCCTAGTTTGCAAATGTATTCCACATAATTATGGCTCTGCCATATTTGTCATATAATACATCATCTGCTGCATAATTTGACGATTATAACTAGTAAATTGTAGCTCAAACGGATCAAATGTTACTAAAAAAATGTGACGTGTTGCTGCGAAGTGCAGGGACCTTTTCAAAGGTTGACTGGTCATCTTTCTCACTGCTTCATTTGTATGTTACACTGGTAGTAATGAGGCAAAATCTTTGCACATACAGTATGTGTAAAAAGTCAAAATAATAAAGTATCAGAAAATATACCGCATTACGCTGCAGCCATTTGTTTGCTGCATAATTTAGTAAACACTGCGGCATCATTTTGTCCCCCGTAGCTGGGTAATTCCAGTGGCCCCAAAGCAGTCAGCACATGTTAAAAGTGCTTGTGCATGAAGCAGAGAGACAGTAAAGTTTTCAAACATAGTTTGGTGTGTGTGCAAATCCTGCATTGCTGATCCTTGGTGAGTTGCACTACTACTGCAGTAACTAGGCCAATGGAGGTACCACTGGGTAAGGCGGACTGGTTTCAAGGGTTCTGTGACCTCAGTGACAGTCACTGTTGCTCTAGGGTGTGCTGCGTCGTAGGCCTGCCCGCAAGACTGAAGTTGAACTTCAGTATGGATTGTGGTGGACAGGCCTTCACAGTTAACGCACACTTGTCAGCACTAGGGTCAACCTGCTTGTACTAAGATACCAGTGCTTCTAAGGTCTTGCGGGGCCTTCTAAGGTCTAGCATGGGAATGTGCTCCCTCAGGAGAGTGTTCTGGTGGACTGGCCATGAAGGCTGAACCTGGTTCCCCAGTGCCAAAATTGGCAGCTGTGGCCATAGTGCCACATACTCTCCCCCACTGAACACCAGACTGCTCACTGAGAGAAACTAGCATGGCCTTCAGCTACAACCAAATCATGCTGTGCTATAAATACCTGGATGCGACTCAATTCAAATAATGCACTAGACAAAAGTAATATGCTGCCAGAAAAAAAGTAACAACATCCTGGAAAAAGCAAATATTCATAGGAAATGCAAAATTAAGTAAAGCATGTGAAATGTAAGAAGGAACAACTTGGTTACATTAATGCTTTTACACTCATTATTCAGAAATCAATGAGTGTTTTTGCTTGAAAAGTGAAGGAAATGGCTATTGGACCTAGAATTGAACTGTTTTAATGTCCATTGCTTATATACTTAAAAAAAAACGTAAGCAGTTTGGTTTATAAAGACCACATCCCTGTACGCAGATAAACTAAAATAAGGAAAGCAGCTTATAATGAACACATTAAACGTTTTCCACTCTACCCATTAACTAGGTATTGCAGTCCCTTCAGGAATCCTGCGCGTCCCCAACTAAGGAAAACAATGCCGTTGAAAGAAAGACGAGAAAACAAAAGTAGTGCTTCACTGGCAAACTTTGTAAAGTGGTGCTAAAGTGTGTGAGTGTGAATACAACTAATCTGGCCACTTTAAGACCACTATGTCTTGCTTTATTTAGCTATTTATTTGTTGTATTTTAAGCCTTTTTTTCTCAGTCGGCCTTTCAGACCTCTGCGCCCGCTGCTGGTGCATGCACCTTGTACTATATGGTCTACCTTGCTGATGGCAATGAGCAACGTGGGGCATTCCGTGGCAACGCAAGGTTATGTGACGTGTTCTTCAAGTACCTGCAAACACCACTACTCAGATTATAAAACACCATTTTGGTGGGTACCTGCGTATGGGGAGTGTTGGGTGAAAGCAGAGATAATTTCAAATCGATTGTTGAAATCCCTGAAATGTTCACATTCTTTCGTCAGACTACTCTCTTACTTAATTATTATTTTATTTTTTTGTCAGTGAGGGTTATCCATAGCCACAAATAAGCCAAACATACTTTAAATCACATCTGGGCAGAAATCCACATCCCTTACACATAATTTTGTCAGCAATAAGACACATAAAATAATTGTGTACTTGTTACTAAGAGTTGACTATTCGTGTTTGTTGCACACATTGTTCAAAACATTGTTTCGATTGGTACCCAACCCTCCCACTTTTAAACACCATTTTCTGCTGTCACGCATCCCCACCCACTTAAAGTATACACTGAGGGGCAGATTTACAAGCCACTTACGCCACATTTGTGCTGCCGTTGCGTCACTTTTGTGACACAGCGGCGGCGCAAAGCCAGCGTCTTGCTGTGGGGCATCTACAACGTGACGCATCTAGGGAGATGCGTCACGTTGTAAAGCCCTGCGTCACATGTGGGTGTGCCAGCAGAGGGGGGGGGGGGGCGGTTCGGTGCAGGCATGCCTCGCAAAAGTGGCTGAGTGAAATCTCCAAGATTTCACTTAGTCACTTTTACGGCTAAGCTGCGTCCAAACCCTGCACCTGCTTGAAGCAGGCGTAAGGATTGATGCAGCATGTTAGCCATAGTCGCACCGGAGCCTTGCTGGAGCTGCGTCGCACTTGCGACGCAACTCCAGCAATGCACCGCCTTTCCGCCGGGGATGCGACAAGCATCTGCCCATCCGTGCACCAAGGTGCGCCGCATTCTAATTGCGGCGCATCAGTGGGGGCGCTCGGGTGAGCAGATGCCTTGCAACTCTTCTGGCGCATACCTGCTGATTAGCAGAGATGCGCCAGAAGTCATCTACTAGTAATCCCCACAAACCCCCATCAAAGAGGCACAATGTGGATTTACCACCGGATTCCATGAATTTTGTTATTGTTATGACGGGTGTGCCACCAGTCTCGGAAGGGGATCGGGAAAACAATGAAAGCCTAAAAAATAAAGTCATCTTTTGGCTAAAGACAAATAGACCCCTTCCTGCACATCTTAATGGGGACATTGTTTCGGTCAGAAGATGTCAATGGGTGGGGGTTCGCCCAAAGGATATAGCTGGAGATATAGTGATTATCAATTTTAGGGACAACAGAGTAGTATCCCACATCTCAGATTGGTTTGTAGGAAAACAAGAGGGAGGGGTTTCCACCAGGAATCTTAGTTATTTTTATCCTGAGACCCTGATTAATCCAAGTGAACAACACCATGTTAAAAACACCAAAAGCCTCCTCAAATGGTCCAACTTTACATCTAGCTTTCATGGACCCCAAATTAACCCGGAGGAACGGTACCGTTCCTACACTCAATCTAGCTACAATTGCCCCCCTCAAACACCAGGCTGGGCTAAAATTAAACCCCAACCTCCTGGCCCCCCAGTCTTACCGAATTATCCTGTTCCACATAATCCTCTGTACCCCATAGTTCCTTTCACCCATGTCTTTCCTCAGGTTCAACAGCTCCCTAACTTTTACCCAGCATATCATCATCCTTCTAGCCTAAATCCCAAAGACCACTGGAGCATACCGTTGAGGAACCTATATGACCCCCTATCAGGGTTATCAACAAATGATGGACCAGTAGTGTCGATAAGGGATGATGAATCTAACTCTGATTATATGGGAGGGGGGGTTGATCTGTTTAATTCATCAATCATTACTGGAAGTTTTGTCGAACAACCCTGTAACTGTACGGAGGGGGGCACGGCTAACCCAGTGGAGATAGGCACACTGGACATGGCTTTAACCCTTTTGCCTTCAATGAGCATTACTACAGTGGGGGTAAACCCAGAGCCATGTTCTCAGGCCGGGCCAGCGGGTATGATAATGCCAGGTATGAGTTTGGCTGCCTCTGTGCCTGAAGCACTCTCTCCCCAGTCTAACGATTCCTACCCTATTGAGATTACTAACCTGTCTGAGCAAGTGTACAACAAGGGTACTGTTATGGGTTGTTGGAATATCGCAGGTATAGAATCTCGTTTATGCATTCCTGATTGGGTTGAGTTCATCTCTCAAGGAGATATTTGGTGTTTTCAGGAGACTTGGGCAATTCTTCCAGTGTATCTCCAAGGTTTCCTGAATTTTAACAAACCCGCGACCAAAGGTTTAAGAGGTCGGGCTATGGGCGGCCTCACAACATGGGTTCGCCAAGCTGCAGGTGTAACTGCCAAAGAAATTTTTATTGATTGTCCCGACTTATTGATAGTTAGCATTCGAACATGCAGTGGGCTGGATATAATGTTGATTAATGTATATGCTAGGGGATTGACGGGGGGCAGAGTTTCACACACCCTTATTCGTTTAGATGATTTTTTAAGCTCCACCATTGTTTCTGGACATGTAGTGGTGATGGGTGACCTTAACACCTGCTTTGAACCATTAAGTAAAGATGAAGGTCTATTAACCGAAGCAGAGGACCTGACCTGGGGGATCCCACAACTTGAAATGCCCCCGATTAATAAATGGTCTCAAGCAGCTAAATATATTAAAGGTCTTTGTTTGAACTGGGGGCTTCGAGCACTCAATGGTCGTACCAGCTCGGACAGGGTGGGTAATCACACTTTTTTTAATGGTAGACACAGTAGTCGCATTGACTACATTTTAGTAGATATGAAAATGTGGCCTGTGGTTTTGGATATGACTGTTAAACCACGCCAAGAAAGTGACCATGAACCCTTGGTGGCAGAATTGAAGGATTTTAGTTTTGTAGGGATGGATGTACGACAGCCTAATCCTGTTCAGGAGGCGGTAGTACTTACGAACGACATGAGGAGGGTGCGCTGGCCAAAGGTTTCGGTAGACGTGGAAGCACGCAAAAAGATCAGAGCTCTGGTCTCAAACTCCCTGGTAGAAATGGAAAAGTGCGATATACAGAACTCTGATATCACAGCTATTCATGCCAGCCTGTTTTTGTCCCTAAAATCTTTGTTTGTTAAGTATGTTGCAAACAAAGGGAGAGGGAAGGGCAAGAAACCACTAAACTGGTTTAATGAAGCCTGCAGAAAGTCCCATGCAGCTCTGTTTAAGGCTTTAAAATCAAAGAACCCTGCCCTAATCAAAGCAAGTAGGAAGGCTTTTAATGAAGCCAAACGTCATGCCAAAGCTGCTTGGGATGATGAGCGATGGACATCTCTAGCCGAGGCCTGCGGCTCCAGGAACTTACAGCAGTTCTGGCACATCCTTAGGTGGGGTAGCTCACATGATGATCGCCCAAGCCCCGCTTCTGTTGAACCACAAAAATGGGTGTCCCACTTTGTGGAACAATTTAGATGTCGCAACACAGCGTTTGTTTCTATTAGCTGGCCTTTATCTCTTGACACTCTTGTGTTTTCGGCTAAAGAAGTCGAAGCAGTTCTGAAAGTCATCCCCAGGGGAAAAGCACCTGGTCCAGACTGTATCCCAGCGGATATATTTCTGGAGGATCATGACCTCTGGGTTCCATACCTGGTGCGTTTAGTAAATGCATTGGCAGCGGATGCCAGAGTACCCGATTCTTGGGCTGGTGCTGAAATATTGCCTATCTTTAAGAAGGGCGATCGGTCGGTTCCATCCAACTACCGGCCGATCAGTCTAATAGACGCGGTACAGAAGATCACAACCCGTCCTGTGCTCACTAGGATCCAGGCATGGATAGAGGAGTACGATATCCTCACCCCTCTTCAAGCTGGGTTTCGATCCCACGTGAGCACCTTGGATCAGGCATTCCGATTTATGCTTTTGCATTGGAAGACAGTTACCCTGGGTAAAGGCAACCTGTACGCGGCCTTCGTGGATCTTAGGTCAGCGTTTGACCTGGTCCCGAGGGCAGGTTTATGGAAATCCCTATTGGATATGGGTATGCCCCCCATATTGGTACGTCTTATTGTGAACCTTCATGCCCAGACCTTTGCTTATGTGCGCTGGGGAAAACCGGGTGAGGTGACGGAGAAATTTCCAGTGGCTAAAGGTGTCAGGCAAGGCTGTGTCATGGCACCTACCTTGTTTTCCCTATATATTAACGGGGTCACCAAATACTATGACAACTTTTCCACGGAAGCCCCAAGTTTGGCTGGTATGCGAATCCCCCTGCTCATGTTCGCTGACGATACTCTCTTGATATCACGAACCAGACAGGGTCTGCAAAAGGCACTGTCAAGGTTCGAGAGTTTCTGCAGCGAACATGAGCTGGAGGTGAACGTGTCCAAAACCAAATTTATGGTTTTAAGGGGGCACAAACAAATAAACGCCAGGGTTTCCATGGGGGATACCCCCCTGGAGCAAACAAAGCACTTCACCTACCTGGGAGTTACCTTCAGTGACACTTTGAGCTGGACCCATCAGATCGAGCTCATGACCTTGAAACACCAACAGTTGGGCGGGGCACTGATCAAGGAACATAAAGGGTCATTTACGAGGCCGATGTCTCCGCTTATTAAGATTTACGGTGGTAAGGTTCTATCAGCAGTCCTGTATGGTGCGGAACTATGGGGTGGTAGCAACTTGGATCCACTAAAACATGCCCAAAATAAATTCTTAAGAATGTCTACAGGTCTGCCACAGTCGACCCCACTAATTCCCCTTCTTTATGACTTTGGGTGCCACTCGGTGGAGGACCAAGCAAGACTCCGTCCACTAACATTCTGGCGCCGTCTGTGGACAACACCAGAACTCCATCATTATGCTGAAGCATGCTTGGAGGTCAAAAATAGCTCTGGTGCCATAAACATTGGATGGTTCAGAGACCTCAAGGCTACCTTACTCGCTTTGGGTCATGGCGATCTGTGGTCCTCGCCTGAGTCAGCTACTTTCCCCTCTAAAAAGGAACTTAAAAAATGTTATTGGGATTGGGTGATTCACAACATGTATTTGAAATCGAGCTCAAGCAGTCTCACTGGACTGTACATTGTACATAAGGACGCGCCCAAGCTAGAAGGGTACTGGGATATGATAACTAAACCCCTGGACCGCAAATTATTTTTTCAATTCAGATGCGGTTCACTTCCCATTGGGGAGTGTACCAAAAAGTGGGGAACAGAAAGGTCGGGGTTTTGTCCTAAGTGTCAAGGTACCGGGGAAAGCCTGAACCACTTTTTGTACGTGTGCCCGCTATATTTTGCCCCCAGAGCCAAATGGCTAAGACCGGTTTGTAGACTTTTAGGTACCAGATCGGCTGTGGAAGCAACTAGATTGTTAAAAACCAACCTGGACTCCCTTCTTGTTGTTGGGGTTGCTAAATTCCTTGGGTGGGCCTGGGTGCTTAGAAGCAGGCTTATTAAAAATAACCATCTGGTGACTGCCTAGTATCCTGTAACCTGCTGACCTATGGTTGTACATGAGTCCCTCTGTAAAGTTTTGCATATTTGTACAAGAAGCTGATTAGCTATAATTGATTTAATACTTGTTTTAGCTGTTTTACATGTATATATTGTTTTTATGTCTTTTATGATGAACTAATCGAATAAAGACTTCTTGAACTTGATGGCCAGAAGTAGTAAATCTGCCCCTTAATTTCTTGGTGGCACTGGCGGAAGGGTGGTTGTCATCATTTCATACACGCTGGTGTGAAAGTCACACATTCTCCAAAACATCAGTTGGTATTGGGCGTAGGGCACCGGTAGTAAAAATCAGGAAGGTGTTAGGCTTTTTCCTCTCAAAATGAGGACTTTGCTCTTATTAAATAAAATGTTCGCGGTTTGCATCATCACATTAAAATATAATGAAATTCAGCAAGGCACCAATATATTTCAAACATTAATGTCACCCCGCCTCCTGGACGTGCAGTTTGTCAGAGAGTCCAATTATACACTGTATTCCTTGTCAGTAGGTGAAGTGATAGAATTAGAATTGTCTGTTTGGCAATACAGCAGCAGACATAAACCGAAACATACTTTCGATTACTGTTGCAGAAGCCCCCACACTTGCTCCGGTGCATCACAAGCTCTGCTGTCAGTCTATCCACTCCCTTTAAAAATATTATTTTCTTCCAGTTGGTAAATGGAGAGAAGGGGGCTGGGATGGAATGTTGTTTTTATTGCTCTGGAAAACCCGTGCTATTCAGCGCATTGAGCGACGAGTTAACTTTAACACTAGGTCGCAGAGTTCAGACGGACCCAGCCAGTGAGTAAGTATACAGTGCGCTTAGGGGGCCCCAGGAGCCCCGAGGCCCCCCCGCACTGCAGGGGCTGCGGGGGCATTTGTTACGCCAGGGACCCACAGAAAAATCTGCATTTAGAGTTCAGAGGGCGCCATTCACTCGTACACATTACGTGCATTAAAAACGGTTGTTGTTTGTATCAGCCCTCGCTCACTCTCCGCAAATCTCTTGAGCTCATTCAGCACATTCACAGAAATAAGCCCTCTTAGTCTCTTTCACCCTTCATGTCCTTTCACCGCCCCCATCTCTCTTTCCCTCACTCTTGCCCCCTCTCTTTCTATCTCCCCGCTTCATCTCCATCCCTGTGAGCCCCTTCTTACTCTTCACCTCCCTCCCTCTCAACCCTTTCTCTCCCACTTCACCTCCCTCCCCTCTCTGGTTCCCCACTTCTCATCTCAATCCTCTCTCTCTTTTTCTCCATCTTTCGCACACCCGTTCCCATCACCTTTCCCCATTCTCGCTCCCCACACCCGTCACTCCCTCTCATTATATCTCTCCCCCATGTCGTGTGCCGGTCCTGGGGTGTACACAGGCCTCGACTGGGCTAGCGCGGGGGTGGGAACGCGCTAGCAATCACACAATAATCACGCCGGTGGTATGGTCGGAAGTGACATACCCCGAGGGGCCGCCTTCCATTTATTAACTCCCTGCAGGCCACGCCTGTCCTGCGGATGTGGTGGATGGCAGGACAGCGACCACTAGACCGCCAACTATTACATCCGTATCCAACTCAGGTCTTTTGTCAAAACATTTTCTCCACATATTTATACAAAATCACATATCAACATTCAGTCCAGCCCATGACTGCGGTACTTGCGTGAGTCTCAGCTGGTGAGATCCAGGTCTTCAGCAGGCATAGTCTCTCAGCCGCTGGCTCGGGTGGGGGTTGGGCCTCAGGCTGTATCTTTGGGTGCCAGTCTGCCATCCCGCTCCGCTCCGGCCAGAGTCACTGAGGCAAACCCCGCGTTGTGGTGAGGGGCTTAGCGCTGGGGCTTCCCCAACTGGATCATTCACTGAGTCATCCGCCCGTTCTTCAGGTTCGCCCGTGGCCACAACACTTGGGGCAGGGCTTTAAGTGGGATGAAAAAACTGAGGGGTCCTCAAAGGGGCGTGGCCAGTGTAATTAGGGGCGTGGCTTTAAAACACTTATGTTCAAAGTCGGTGCTTAGCATAGTGTGCCGCCCAACATGTATTTTGCAGTTTCTGTCATTGCATCCAGATATAAGATACAACAAGTAACATCATACCTACAACAAGTCAGGACTATTGGCTTTGTCAATGGTTATTAGTTGCATAAGATAAATAAGTTGCAACTATGACGTGTTACATATAATATTGAAAACACTTCCACTTATAGCCCTGGTGACCCTAACACAATGTTGCTGCTCCTGCAGTTTAAAAAAGAGAAGGGAAATCCAGTGAGAAAATGACTCTCTTTAAGGATTTCCCTTCCCCTACAGCTCACCTTGCATGACGTCATGTCATAACTCCTCCACTAGTTGAGAAGTAAGCAGTGTGGGCAGCGCACATCGATGTGAAGGCTGACTAAAAACGGGTCTCTATCGGGCTCTGGCACCCTGGCACTTTTTTCCAAGTCGGGGGAAAAAACGGACCGCCTGTGCCAGGGCTCAAAACAGAGCCCGATAGAGACCCGTTTCGAGGCCCCCTGAAAAAAACTGCCGGTGCTCAGACCCCTTGAGACCCGGCCCACTTAAAGCCCTGACTTGGGGGACTGCTGGCAGTCTCCTGGTGGTGTTCTGGTGGGACTTCTTTGAACCACAAGATATTTTGGGACACTTCCTCTGCTCCTCTGCGCGCCCTTACCATGGAGCCGTGATTGGCGGTGACCTTCCAGGTGCCCGGCTCGTAGGCTGTTTGGAATTCTTCTCCCTGACGCCGGCTCCGTAGGATGACTGTCTCCCCTTGGCTAAAACTTTGCTGGGTGGCTCGGTATCGAACACTTGCGTCCTGGTTCTGTCACACCCTCCTCTCTTGTACTTCCTCGACGTCCAGTTGAGGTGGTGACCATCCCGGACAGGTGGGGAGCAGGTCACGGCCGGGGCCATGGAGCATGAGGGCCCACTGGCTTCGCTGAGTGGTACAGTGAGGGGTGCTTCGGTACTCTCTAAAGAATTCATGGAGCCTCCGTTCAGGGTCTACTTGCTCCACCACCGCTATACGGAACATTTTGTTCAGAGTTCGCATGAAGCGTTCAACGTCCCCGTTAGCTTGGGGCCATTGTGGGGTGATGCGGCGATGCGATATGCCTCGTTGTTGGAGGAATGTAGCAAATTCGGCCACTTGGAACGGGGGACCGTTGTCACTGCGTACCTCTTTAGGGAAACCAAACATGGCGAATATTTTCTCCAATACTGGTCCGACATGGTTGAAGGCCGTCGACATGACGGGCTCTACTACGGGATACTTGGAGTAGGCATCTACGATGACAAGGGTGTGTTTCCCTCCTGGGAAGCTTCCAAAATCCACACTTACTTTGGACCATGGGACAGTGCAGGCTTTCTGTGATGATCGGGAGAGGTTTCTCTGGGCCGCTTCCTAATTGGCACAATGAGCACCGTCGAACATATTCCTCTACCATGTTCTCGAGTTCTGGAAACCAGACTTTCTCTCGCATCCGCGCCTTCATCTTGGTTATGCCCTGGTGTCCTCCATGGGCTAGTTGAACGGCCCATTGCTTTAGAGTCTGCGGGATCACCAGACGGGGTCCTCTCAGCAGGATACCACTGCCGGTGGCGCTCAGTTCATGACGGACCCGCCACATTTTTGTTAGGGTCTCGCAATCTTACTGGGTCCATGAATTGGACTGGTGTAGGTAGTCCATCCACGAACCTTGTTGCACGGCGGCTAGTATCCGGGTATAGACGGCATCCGTGGCAGCCGCCTCTCGTACCTCATGTAGGGACATGCTCTGGGGGCATGATGCTTGGGCTACTAGGTGGGTATACTCTTCGACGTCGTCCTCTTCTTCCCGTTTCTCAGGCTGAACTGGGTGTCGTGAGAGGAATCTGCTTGGTTCTTGGACCCTGGGCAGTACACCACCTCCATCTCATATGGTTGTAGCTGGACAGCCCAGCGTTCGATCCGCGGGGGTGGATGCGGTGTGGTTCCTTGAAGAGAGGGACCAGTGGCTGATGGTCGGTGACCATCGTGAACGGATGGCCGTGGAGGTACAGATGGAAGTGACTGCAGGCCCACTTGATCGCAAGCGCTTTGCGCTCGATTTGGGCATACCTTGCTTCTGTGGAGGTGAGCACTTACTGGCAAACAACAGGGCGCCCACTGGCTTGGCGCACGCTCCAGGGTGTCCTCGGTGCGGGGGCATCCTTGATGGCTTGCGACTTCCTCTGGTCTACCTGTATGCCTTCCTGGTTGAATACATAGCTGAAGAACTCGAGGAAGGGGTGGAAGAATTGGCACTTGTCCTTATGTAGGGTGGCTCTGTGCTCGCTGAGGCGTTTCAATGTGTCGCAGAGGTGTTTGTGGTGGTCTGCAGCTGTTGCGGAGTGAATGAGGATATCATCGCTCACGTTCAATACTCCTGGCAACCCCGACAGTAGTTCCTGTATGGTGTTCTGGAAAACCTCGGCTGCCGAGGAGATCCCAAAATTCAAACACTTGTACCTCCTGAGCCCTAGGTGGGTGATGAAGGTGGTGATGAACCTGCTCTCCTCTGACAGGGGTGGTTGGTGATATCCTGCATTCAAGTCAATTTTCGAGAACCACTTGGATCCGTTGACATCCGCAATGTTGTTGTCCATTGTTGGTGTTATGTGACATTCTCTTTTAATCGCTTTATTGGGCAGTCGCATATTGATGAAAAGTCGTATGGCTCCCGGCTGTTTGGGCTTTTCCGCGATGACCATCGGGGATACTCATGGCGTCGGACCTGTTATCTTTTCAATGGCCCCTTGTTCTTCTAAGGCTTCCAGCTCCTTCTCGACGAGTGGTCGCAGGTGGAAAGGAACTGTCCTGTGTCGCAGGGCAACCGGGGTGACCGACTTGTCAATGTGTAGCTTGATGGGGTCACACTTGATGTACCCAAGGCCTTTGAACAGCTCGGGGAAGTGCCCCAGGAGCTCCTCTACCTGATTCGTCCGGATCCGCCTCGCGAAGGCGATTAGCTTCAGATCTTCAGCAGTGTGGCTGCTCAGAAGGGTGTCTGCTTCCCTGTCGATGACGTGGATTATGGCCATCACCTCAAGGTCGTCTGCCTTGATAGGTACCGAGATCTTTCCTTTCAGTGGTAGGGGCGTGTCTACTCCATATGCGTAGATCCTCGTTTTGGATGGTACCACTGGAGGGCGAGGGCGTAGGCTTCGGTATTGTTGTAGGCCCATGACATTCACCGTCGCTCCGGTGTCAATAACTGCTTTCACTTCAGTTCCCGCGACCTGCACGATGCACGTGGGCTGTGGTCGGCGGCGTTGCTTGAGCTCCCTTGTAAAAGACACGATTATACCTCTTCATTGTCGTCTTCTGAGGAGTCCTCAATGTTTGGTAGGTGCCTCGCGGGTCTTCTCTGTGCTTGATCAGGTGGCACAGTGTCTGTTACCGACAGCTGCCGAACGGCTCTCGTTAGGGTATTTTGCCCTCGGACTTCTCGGTGTCTGTTACGCCTCCTACAGACCGATGCAAAATGATTGGGTAAATCCTGCGAGGGTCACTGGTCTCCACCATTTACTTCCTGGGCATAATCCTACCGTCACGCTGCTGCACGAGTCCTCCCGCCGCCTTCACCATCACCGCGGCCGCCGAGCGGAGAACTCGCTCTCCCTCCAACCCCTGCGGCGGGCACAGGCTGCTCACGTCACCAGAGCGCCAGGAGGCGCTACAGAGGCTCCCAACACTCCGCTTCGCGGGACGCGAGCGGGACGCCGGGCTAAGCCCGGGCAAAGGGCGGGCCCTCTGTGGCCCTCAGAGGCCTGAGGAGTCTGGGCTGGGCCACCCCCCTTTTTTATCCCACGGATAGATACTGAGGATGTCATCCACTAAGGACAAACCATCGATACCTGGTGGTGAAAAACAAGGTACGCTTGTTAATTTTGTCATCCGCTCGACATCAGCAGCTGACCGAGAACTTGCTCTCTCTGAGCGACGCTCTGCGAGACGCCGCTCTGTGGAACTATGTAAAACCAAGCGATCATCCCTCGGAGGCATACAACATGCTGTTTCACCCCCTCCCTCACCAGCCACGATTTATGAGCGCGAGGGGCATGAGGTACCCCTAAACGAGAGCATTCCACTTCTCTTTCGGGACATAACCTCCACCTCGGCAGATTCCAATGATAGAACCATAAGCGCCTTAACAACCCAGCGTAACTCTATTTCTAACTCTGATGTACAGATCCTGCCCGACACCTTATCTCCGCAACCAGGTAGCACCCATAACACTGTATTTGATGCACTACTGGAAATATCATCACCTCAGGCAGAGTCTGTCCAAATTCCAAAACCAACCTTAAACGCCCCCCAAATCCGAGGTCAGCCACTAAAAAAGCGAAGGAGAAAGGGTTTAAGTAATCAGCCAGTTCAGACCAACAAGAGCAGGAATACTCACCTAAGTTTTGGGAAGAAAAACAGCCTTGCCCCACACATACCTACAACTCCTGACTTTGTAATTCCCCCATTCCCAAACTGAATGATCTAGTTATCGCCGATAACATGGGTCCACTGGAAAATGTATTCAAGTCACTGTTACTCCCTGTAGTCGAGAGACTTAAGAGAATAGCTACACAACTGGGTACTATAGAGCAGATATTGGTAGAGAAAAAGCTTGTACCCAAAGATCAACCAAACCCTGTAATAACGTCCATACCATCTTCTATAGCCACTCCCCAGATAGTTTCAAAACCCACTACTCAGCATAACCATAACCCTGTGAGAACTCAAATCTCAAAACCAACAGGGGAACATACTAAAATAATAGCGAGAGAGACTCAAGCTGGCGGAAACCCAAAATCAAGTGAGAGCAAACGCGACAAAAGAGTAGCACCTAACATCAAATCACCTGATGACCGCTCTATTCCTCCTTCATCAGCGATAAGACAGAACACTGATAGGCGTAGGCAAATTAATCTTCCCCCCGAGGTGGACCCCTACGTCATAGTGTTAACCGGGGTCCCTGAAATATCTGATGGAAGGTTCGAAAATTATCAAACCTGAAAGAACAAGACTATGTACTGGTTTCGAACCCACAGGCCATTACCTCCTAATCTAAATGGAGTAATTCTCCATGTTCGACGAGCAGGATGGATCCTTATTAAAATAGGCGTAGACCCCCCTTTAATCCGCTTCCTGCAAGACCTCTACTCAGGAGCATCAGCCAAAATCCGCTATGGCACGGGGGGGAGTTAACCAGGTCTTTTGACGTGGTGAAGGGAGTCAGACAGGGCTGTGTACTGGCTCCCTTCCTTTTTAACCTGTGCACAAATGGTCTGGAGGTGGCAATGCTAGAGGGCAGTCAGGATCTCCCCATGATTGGCCGTCGTCCTATTCCAGCTCTGCTCTATGCGCGGACTCCCTGCCAACTACAATTGCTGGTCAACAGATATTGCCAATTCATGGAAAGCCTAGATCTAAAGGTTAATAATAAGAAAACCTCCATTATGCATGTTGGGAAAGCCACTAGTCATACAAAGGGTATGTATATAAACAACACCAAGTTAGATTGCACAAAAACATACCCTTATCTGGGAATTATGATCGATAATAACCAAAACTGGCGACCAGCTATTCAAAGCAGAAAACTGTCATTCCTTAGAACAGTAACGGCCCTGTCAACGTTTGCCCGGAATTTAGGCCAGCGTCCGGCACGCGAACTGCTCCAGATTTATCACGCTAAATGCTCCTCAGTAGCGCTATATGGAGCAGGAATATGGGGTTTTACTGCCACCGCATGTATTCAAAAGGTGGAAAACTGTTTTCTAAGGTGTCTTCTAGCGGTCCCCAAAAGCTCCCCGATCTACGGCTGCCACGTGGAACTAGGTATGGACTATATATCTGACATCATTGCCATCCAACCGATCCTACTGTGGCAGCGTATATGGCATACAGATGAATGTAAGCTTACTCGCTCTTTGATTATCGACTGCCTTGCCCTAGAAAGATGGAAGAGCATAACATGGCTGGATTATGTTTCAAAATTTTTGACTGATTTAAATTTAGAGTCCTATTTTACTCATCCCAAAACCATCGTGGGCATATCTCGAGCCACTCTGAAAAATGTATGTTTATCCCACCTGCGTGAGCTCCGAATGGTAAGAGAGATTTCTAAGCCGACTAACGTCCATCTCTTAGCAGTACAATGCTCTTGGGGGATTCAGCCTTATTTACTGCTAACATCTATCTCATATTACGACAAATTCTTGCTGACCCGGTTTCGTTTCAGCATTTTCCACCGCTTAGTGACTTTCCCCAAGACTAACGATTGGTCCGCAAATCTCTCCACCTGTCCTTGCGATGGGCAGTCAGAGCAAACGGTTCTCCATGTAATGTTCTTCTGCAGTCTCTATGACCACCCTTTGGAGAAATTGGATTTTACCTTTAGTAAAATACATGGGATTGCGCCAATGCCGTCTGGCGCTCCAAGCCTTACAATGTTTGGACACAGCATTTTCAATTGTCCCTATACTCTGTTTTTTAAAATCATGCATTAAATTCCGAAAAGATTATGATTAATTTTACATTTAAAGTATTGTTTACACCACTGTGTAACAAGTTTTAGAAATCATATCATGCTTAGTATCCTTTCTTTTTTTTGTGTTTTAAGGATAGATTTCTTTTTTAATGTATTAATTTAGTCCCTATTTACTTTGTCTTATCTGCACTAATCTTAGGAATTTGTTGTTTTTTATTCTGTACAATTGCTTTGATTCGTTTGTACTTTTATGGATAAGTTCCCTTATCCGAATAAAGTTGTATTTGATTTGATTTGATTTGATTGGGTATTCCGCAATTTGTTCAGGTTTACCCTTGGGCGGGACAGTCTTTAGCCGCATGCGGCTCGTGGCCACAGTATCTGCATCTTGACTTGGGGACTTCTCCTTTCGGCCCTCTGTACATATTTCCCCTGGGCTTAGTCCTTACGGCATCGGCTCGCTCTGTCTTGATGGAGACTGGCTTGGCATGGGGCTTGGTCAGGGTTTGATCCATTTAGTTCGCTCTGGCTGCGGACAAGTATTGAGATCTGGCCAGTATCAGTATGTCTTCCAGTGTGATTCTTGGCTTGCGCAGTATGAGGCCTCTCAGGGTCTTGTCGCGGCACCCCTGGATTAGCTGTCTCCTGATTTCTTTCGGCTGGTCTTCGTCTGTGCACGGGCTGGCCAGCTCTCGAAGTCGTGCGTAGAACGAGTCCATGGATTCTCCTTCCCACTGGCGGGCTTGTCTGAGTTTAAAAACCTCAAAATCCGGGTTTAGTTGCGGGTTAAAGTGGCTGTTTAGCGCAGTCACTGCCGTGTTGTAGTCGTTCCCCGCCCCTGTGTTGGGCAGGTGCTTGAAGAGTTTGAAGATTTCATCACCGGCGTAGTGTAGTAGCATGGACCTCTTTTACCTCCTCGTTGTCTACCTGGTCGCGACAAAGTAGTTGTCGAGGCGTTCTATCAATGTCCTCCACCGGGGGGAGCCTGTCGCGGGATCTTCCAGTTCACTGAAAGGGGGTAGGACCCCAGATGCTGCGTGCTGGAAGGGGACGCGGGATGGTGCAGCGGCATTATTGTTGTCCACCATGGTGCCTGGCAGTGAGTGTACTGGAACGTTCTGGGTAGAATAAAGAACAAAATGGCGTCGGGTGTTGCACATGGTGCTATGTCCTGTGTCGCAGTGTTCTCCCACTCCCTGGTACTCCAGTACTTGGCTGCTCACAGTCTACTTACTTGGCTTGTGGGCTGTCTTGGTACACCGTCTGTGCAGTCCCTTTCTCTTTCTGTCCTTTTTAATTGTTCCTTCTTTTTAAAAAAAAATTTTTAGGAGTTGCCAATGCTTGATGACTTTTTGGCCCTTTTAGTTGCCAACGCTTGATGACTTATTATTTTTCTTTTTCCTCTTATTCTTCCTCCTTTGCAATGCCCAATGCTTGCGGGGGCAGCAGGAGGGGCAGGGCAGCTCACTACGGCAGAGGCAGGCAGTTTTGGTGAGGCCCCACAGCAGCTCAGGCGCCAGGCCAAAGATCAAAGGCAGCGTGAGGAGGCAGGGCGTGAATCTTCGCGGACAGCCCGACTCGGGCACTTCAATGTGCCGGCAGCCAGTAATCTTCCTGTCGGCAGGGGGGCTCGTTACTTCAAACACGGCCACCGGAGATGCAGGGGGGCGCTCACGTGAGCACCACGGACATGCGGTAGCTCAGGCTACACGCGGCGCACCGATGCGGTGCCGCGTACGGGAGACAGACGTTCTCCTGTGCAGGGCGAGGTTCGAGCGAGGGTTGGGCCCCCTCCGCTCGTCGCCAGTGTCATGTGCCGGTCCTGGGGGGTACACAGGCCTCTGCTGGGCTTCCTGGGTTAGCGAGGGGGTGGGAGCACGCAATAACCACACCGGTCGTATAGTCGGAAGTGACATGCCCCGAGCGGCCATCTTCCATTTTTTAACTCCCCGCAGGCCACGCCTGGCCTGCGGATGTGGTGGATGGCAGGACAGCGACCACTAGACCGCCAACTATTACGCCCCACACCTACTTGCTGTCTTTCTCTCTTTCCCGTTCTCTCTCTCGCCATCTCACCGTATCAATTCTCACGCTCTCCTCGTCCCTCTCTCTTTCTCTACCTTTTTCTGTTGCTCTTCTTCATTTTGTCTCTCTTATCTCATCTCTTTTTGCCCTCTCTTATTCTCCCTTTCTCACCCTTCCCGAATCTTTCGCCTTCCTCTGTGGCTCTTTCGCTCTCTCTCTCACCGTCTCTTTTTTTGCTCTCTCCTCCCACTCCCTCTCCCTCTCTGAGCCCACGGGTAGAGTTTATTTTAATCTGCCCATGTAAAAAAGGGTCACTTTTCAAAGTAGGCCAGATGTCAGACCGCCTCAGCTTAGCAGGTATCATCTGGCCCTGTAATGCTCGCTCGACCTTTGACTGCTGCAAATGTCCAGACATACTGTACACTCACACGCTGAGTGGTGATTTGAGAACATTTACTGTATACTGGGCTGTCAGGAGTGATGTTTACAAACTGTAAGTCCGTGGGCCATTCGAGCATTTCAGCATTTCCAAAGCTTGTCACCCTCTCCGAGGATGGGTGTCACACTGCAGAGACAATAATCATCGAAGACGTACAGTGAAATTGAATAATTCATATAAATATATCTTCTGAAAGTTCTCTCGTCCTTACGCAGAAAGTAAATTAGGAGATCTAAAAATACATGGAATTAGTTTTTATGTTTCATCCAAGCTTGCTCAGCCTAAAGTTCTGCTATAATTGTACTACTTAAAATCAAGCCCAAGAATATCAACAAACCGGAATATCATGAACAGAATACAGAGGAGTAAAATATTGAAAGGTTAGTGCATTTAGGGAAGTTTTAATCCCCAACCGTCACATCTGCATACCTTGAAGAGGTATATATCGCCAAGGTACAAATATGTGGAATTAGGTATAGAAAATCTATACTTTAATTTCGATATTTATGATTCAATATTTTGTCCGCGATATTCTGGATTCGATATTGAGGGTGTACGCCGGACACATTCTCCCTCAAGTCGATTTACTGGGATTGTGTTAAAATACCATGTAATGTGATTTTGGTTATGTTGTGAAAAATAAATCTAAACAGTAGTCTGCAAGAACAATTTTTTTTAGATATTTCCTCTCCACTGTTCCCCAAATGTGTCGAAGTGAGATTTAATGAATTAGTGAACAGTAAATTGCACATATTTAGGTTTACTGAATTAGGAAGTTGCATTTACAATCATCAGCAAGGCTCCTTTTGCGCACCTAAGTTGCACCAAGTAGCTCAAAACCATCTGGTAACTGTGACGTACATATATGCTTAAGGAGAGGAAGCAGTACTCCTATAAGTTTACAACTGGTCAACATTTCTAACTGCGCTCCCTGGGATGTATGTGAATCACAGGAAATTGAAAATCTGCCAGAAACAGAGGAAATCATCTGCAGAAGTAGGTCGTCATGTTTTCTGACAAGAGTTTTGTGAATTGTGCCATAAGCTGCATAAGGGTTCTTCTGAATGCCCTGCTATTTGGTAGGGGTAATATGACATCCTGTCAATATCTCAGGGTACTGTATTTACTCATTTTAAGAACCTTGGAATGGGGACCAATACAGTAATGCCACACATTTTCCCCTCACCAAGCTGTAAAACACAGAATCTTGCAGTGTTTTACCCATGAATTTCGTCAACTCAAGTTAACACTTCAATCAGTGTTAATACAGGACTCTGAATAAGGCCCGCAGTAGCAATTTTTCTGACAAAATGTTATGTTATATTAATTTAATTTATATTGCACACAGATACTCAAGAGTGTCCCGGCATGGAACAGGGAGGGGCAACCATCTGAGATGTATGCAAAGAGATATGTTTTCAGGTTCTTCATGAAGATCAGCGGGTCCTGAATGTTCCGGAGGGCGAAAGGGAGAGCGTTCCAGGCAACAGCTACTTTCCGAGCTAGAGAGCTGCCTCCAAGCCTCTGACATTTAAAGCGGGGGACCTGGGCGAGGTACTGGGACAAGGAACGCAGATATCGCGCTGGAGTGTAGAAGACAAAGCGATTTTGCAGGTAGATGGGGTCACGCCCATGAAGAGCATGATGGGCCATGACCATTTTATCCGGTCTTCTACAGGAAGCCAATGCAGAGAACGCAGGTGGGGTCTCATGCTAGTCCTTGCGGGAATTTCAAGAAGGAGTCTGGCTGCCACATTTTGGACCACCTGGAGTTTTTTTAACAGATAGCCCTGGATGCCCGCATTGGTGTAGTCCAGCCGAGACAGAATTAGGGCGCAAATGACAGACTCTTTCGCCACCCTAGGCAGGAGAGGGAGAAACTTCCTCAAAGATTTCAAAAGGCCAAAGCAGGTCCCAGCAAGTTTCTTAATCTGTTTAGCGTAGGAAAGATTCTCCTCAAACCACACCCCCAGGTTCTTGGCAGGCTTCCCTGTAGAAGTGGGGCTAGAGAACTCGGTGGGCCAAAGAGTTTCTCTAAAATTCGAGGGAATCTTTCCATATAGGAGAATCTCCGATTTATCTTCGTTGCACTTAAGTTGTGCGGCAGCTAGCCAATGAAAAATGGAGGACAGACAGTGTTGAGCAGAGGAAAAAGAGTCCACATTCTTATCCCAAGGGAAAATAAGCGGGTGTCATCTGTGTAGGCCATGATCTTAGCCCTAAGTTCCTCTGCCAGGTACACCAAAGGTGTGACATAACTGTTAAAAAGGAGGGGGCTAAGGAAAGACCCCTGTGGGACTCCGGTGGTCACTGCCTTCGAAGAAGAAGAGGACGGTGGAAGCCATATCTGCTGAGCCCGTCCTTCCAAGAAGGATCTGAGCCAGCCCCAAACGGCACCCGACACCCCGATCTCGGTTAGAGGCGAGGGGAGGAGGGAGTGAGGGACAGTGTCGAACGCCGCCGACAGGTCAAGCAGAATTAATGTTGCCTTCCTGCCGGCGTTCAGACACTCCCTAATTGTCTCCGAAACCTCCACTAGGGCAGACTCGGTACTGTGGGAGACTCTGAACCCTGTCTGGGCTGGATGCAGCAGGCCCTCTCTCAACAAACTCCGTGAGTTGTCTGTTCACCACCTTCTCGCACACCTTGGCCAGGCCGGGTAGAAGGGAGATGGGGTGGTAGTTCACTGTGCTAAGTGGGTTGAGCGACGGCTTTTTAAAAAAAGCCTTGTGGAGTAGAATAAAATGGTAGTAAGTTATCTTGACAGAAGTATGTGTGTGATTTGTATACTTCTTTAATATTGTATTACATAGGTTTGCCCTATATGTGTGGAATAAATGCTCCCATCACACTCCTCTAGAGCTGTGGCAGCTGTTCTCTGCCGCAGAATGTATCGAATCCAACATTCAGATGGAATTGTCACTCATTCTTGAGTTCCCTTTCATTTTGTAACATTATCTTTATCTATTTTTCTGTGTCTTTCATGCTTGTGTATCCTATTTTATTTATTACTCCCTTGCCTGTTCTTGCTTTAGGAACTCTTGGGAGCAGCTGCTGGAGCTGACTAATTTACGGGGAAATCGACTGCAAGATGCCGAAGCGATCCACAAGTCCTACTGGGACTTGACTGAGGCTCTTACTCAAATCGAGGTAAGACTCACTCTTAGTGCTGCGGGATCTCTTAGCCATCAAGCTCACTTAGGTGAACAGAATGAATAGAGCACCTTAAAGTCACCAGCAGCATTCTGCTTTTGAACACTTACGATACCATGGTAGGTGTGCTCATTGGTGATGCTGCCACAGAAGGGTTAACTGAAGTGTAAAGCATTTGAAAGTGGTCTAGGAAGAAGATATTTTTACTAGCTCTTAATATGAAGATTTAGCTAAGGTGTGTAATTGGACATGTCAGAGCAACTACTAGTTTTTATTTAGCAAAGATGGGCATTACTCTACTTTTTCTATCCATGATTTAACCATTGTCGAAATCTCACCAATAGAATACTAATAGTCCATAGTCAACATTCATTTGAGTGGAAAGTAGCCTAGTATTGGGTGTTTTCATCCCAGCTATGAGCCTCGTCATGTAGCAGAACCCTTTGGCGCAATTGTAACAGCCAAAGTGTGCAGGCCAGATGCATAAAAAGAGGAATGGAAGAGTGTAATTAAAATTATACCAAGGGTGTATCTTGTTGTGTGAGTTCTGTGACCCAGTTTATTTAAAATAGCACCAACTACATAGCATGTATATCAGTGTGTCGAAAAACAGTGAATTGTTGGACACTACATTGCCATTAATTGTGGGATATTCATTGTCTCAGGAGTAGGCGGGCAGCAGCACTCTTTTTTATTTATTTAATTAAAATACCAATCCTATAGCTTTTTAATTAAGTTACCCTTACTCTTACCTTGTTTGTATTTCTTTCCTTTACTTATGTATTGTTCACGATGTAGTGGTGAAGATATTGTGGCCCAAGATTGATTGAACTTGATGTAGTGTGGTATATTGACTACTGGTGCCCTGCGATAATGAGGGCTTGACAATATGGGTCAGGCATTCTGTAAGTTCCTAGTGGGGAGAGTGGGTGTGAAGCCTGAGCTCAACAAACGATGAAAAAAGAGGGTCTATACTTAACTTCAAGAAGAGAGAAATTTGCAAGATCCTGGGCCCAGTCATCTCAGGGATCATTCCAGTTTGGGAATTATGTGGACTACTGTAAAAGCACAACGAGGGCGTAGATAAGGATGCTGAGCATTATGGTAACACTCTAGTTTTTCCTGGACCACATCTTCAACTCATTGGAAATGAAGAGCAATGCTACAGCAAGTGCAGGCTTAGAGAACACAAGACGTGATGGGTTACTCATCCTCCATGTTAATCAAATTGTTAATTAATGGACTGACAGCAAGACGTTTGGTTATTGAGATTTAAGCTCTGCTTTGCCTCTAGTATGATATAATGGAAGTGAAAACCCACTAAAAGGACCAGTGCTTAGTACTTATGTGAATTACTCCATCCCTCAGGAGAACACCTAGTCAGAGCAGTGGTTTGCCTTTTCTCATTACCTCATGCACGTTGACATGCAGGAGCCCATGTCTACTGGTCACCAAGTGTTTGTATATGGTTAAGCATGTAGGAATGCAGATAATATGCAATGGTATGGAATCCATTTGGAACTTAGTGCACAGAGGGTAAGGACATGCTTCCTTGCTTTCCTTGTTGGAATGGAAGAGTACAGCAAGTGGACTATAAGGAGACAGAGATCAGGTTAGAGGTAATTTCTCACACAGTCATTTAGAAGGACGAATGCTGCTCAGGTGGCTTGCGGGAAATTTGAGAAAAGGGTCCCTTCTGATAGAAAAAGGAAGAACAACAGGTCACTGCTGTTGAGTGAAGCAAAGGCCTAACCATGTACACAAGGAGAGAAAGGAAGATAGTGTGTTTGTGAATCACAGACAGGAACTGAATATCTGAATTAGAAAGGAGGTCTGAAGCAGTGTTACTGCTTCTTGTTGATGTATTGAAATTAAGGCATTGCAGTTGTTTGAGTTAGCATCAGTGATGGGTAGCCTATTGCCCTGCAGCATTAAGAGCGATGTAGTTGTGGAAGAGGCCTCTCGAGCTAAAGAGCTAGATCTGCTGTTGAAAATGGTCAGAGCGGTTACCAGGGCTCGAGTAGCCATGTAGGACACAGGAATTCTTCCCCACCTCCTTCGCATCAAAGGGCTGAGAATCGAAGGGCTGCTCTTAGGAATGGATGGACAGATGAATTGTTAAGTTTCCAACCTGGCAAATATCAATTAGGTGCATACATTGACCACTATTGAAAAGACCACAATATCAATATATATATAAATACTTCTCATCTAAATGTAATGCAAGTGAATTTATCCAAAGTGCTTATCTTGAAAATGTAACATGTTCTGAACCTAATTGGTAAACCTTGTACACCTGTGGTGTTAGAAAATATGCAGTGTTATCTGTTTGTTTGCTTTAGGTATGGTCTAACTCCATGTTTTAGATTTGTACATATTTACCACATTCTTCCATTCTGTAACAGGAGAAGATCATGAGTGTTCCAGATGGCATTGCTAATGATCTGAGCGGTGTACAGTCCCAACTTCGCAAACATGAGACGTTGGAACATGGGTTGAGTGGAAATGAGCAGCAGGTATGCAATCATTGTCACATTTACCGTGTTAGGCCTTCTTACTTATCTAGACAGCTAGTTAACCCTAATGATTGTTTTGATCATTTTACAAAAAATAGTCTGCAGTTTCTTTCCAAATACGTATGTTTAGCTACCCTCTGAAGTTCCCACTTGAGATTGTTTTGGCACCTCCTGGAGAAGTCAACAGTGTTTTGGATCAGAGATGCACCTTTCTGCTCCTATATCATCAGTTCGATCTTGCACAATCTATTGTCGACCACATAAAAGCTATAGAGAATGTTCAATGTCAGACCATAGTTTTGGATGGGGGAAGCAATTCAGGAGTGACGAGAAGATACTCTTCATTACAACATTAGGGGGCCCCTGCTGTGTAATTTAACACAGTGTGCAATGGGCTCCCTTGTAGGAATCCGGAGGCAGACAGCTGTGGTACCAAGGGAGCTGTAAAGAGATAATGGATACCATCAGTAACTCATAAGTAATAATGTTGTCCCATGATCCAAACTTTCCCATCTACCCAGTACTAGAGACATGCAGTGAAAAATAATTCATGGATATCTGGTTCACCTGGGGCAACTTCCAGGGCTTACCCCTTGAGGGGGGGTAAGGGTAGTTGAGCCTTTTAGAACAAGAATACATATTCCTGTTTATCAGGTGCTGCAGGATTCATCAGTTTGAATGTATCACATAGTAAATCATGAATAAACCGATTTTAGATAAATCAGAAACAGCTAACTAAAGTGTCAAGAATAGCAGAAAATCACAGAGATCAGATTAAATAAATGTAGGAAGGGGCGATCCCCGAGGGTCAGGTTGTGCTCACCCGACCACACCCGGACCCACCTCTCCCACAGAACTTGCCGAGTCTTGATTGTGAGGTCCTCACCGGGGAGGACTTTGGGTCTAGGATCGTACACACTGAGCTCACACCACACTACGAACAGACACTACACCGTTGGGTTAAAGTAACAAGTTCTTTATATAGCAATGAAACGAAGAAAGCACTCTTATGTACAACGTGGTCGTGGGACCACAAAGTCTTTGAGGATTCGGGAAGGGGGGAAGCGGGACAGTCTTTGAGTCTCTGGGACAGTACGGGGCGTACCCTACGCACAGCTCTCAATCCTCGAGCCAGGGGGTACGGGATGATGGTCGTACTGGCTGCTTCACCTCCGTTGAGTCGGCTCGGTCGTGATGGTGCTCTCGATGGTCCAGCCGGACCAGAGTATTCCTCGAGCCGCGACGGGGTCAGCAGGGCTCGGTCTGGAGAGGTTCGGGAGGAGCCGCGACAGCGTCAGCAGGGCTCGGAGGGTTCAGTTCAGCTTGAGCCGCGACAGCGTCAGCAGGGCTCCGATGGTTACAAGTTCAGCTTGAGCCGCGACAGCGTCAGCAGGGCTCCGATGGTTACAAGTTCAGCTTGAGCCGCGACAGCGTCAGCAGGGCTCCGATGGTTCCGTTCAACTTGAGCCGCGACAGCGTCAGCAGGGCTCCGAGGTTCCAGATGAGTTCGTCTTAGGGTCAGCCGCGATCAGATCAGCAGGGCTTCAGGTCCAAGATACAACTGCCCGCTAGTTGTCGGGCGGGCCCAGTTATAGTTCTTCTGCTCTTTGATCTCCGGACCCTCGCAGGCGGAGGTCTCAAGCCCTGGGGGCTGGTTGTTGGCGAGGTCCGGCGGTTGGCTCTTTGATCCCTTTGAAAAGATGGGTCCGGGAATTCCCAGACGCCCAGCGGGTCTGGAGCCAGCCCTCGGGGAGGCCGGAGGGGTGATCGAAACTGGCCCACCGGGGGGGGCCCAAGGTGTGACAGATACCAGCCCCTCAGGGGAGGCCGGAGGTGCCATCGAAACTCCCTGGCTTATCTCACTCGGGAGCCCTTTACCCCCCAGCCGGGACTGGCGCGCCTATGGAGGCTGGGTTTCGCTGGGGCCGGGGTCACGCTAGGCCCAGGGAGACAGGGATGTCGGGAAGGGAAGATGGCGTCCGGGCCTTGTGGGGCATGCAATTTTAGGCGCTCCGAGCCGGGAGCGGGACGGGGACATGCGGCCTGGTCGTGGGTTTACGGGGGTTCGGGCTCATCGGGGGTGAGACGACCAGGCTGCGGGGTGCAGGCTATTCTTGCGGGGACGCTGCGCAGGGGCTTAGGGTGCAGGCCTACGCTCGCAGGGTTCTGAGGGACAGAGACGGGCCACGCCACGAGGCCGGGTCCAACACGCGTCCCCCCCAGCTGAAGGCGGGGAGAACTACCCATCCTCTTGGGGGTTCTCTTCGCTGAGGCGGAAGAATCGGGACAGGCCGTCTGCGTTGGCGTGACCAACACCAGGCCGGTGCTCAACAGTGAAGTCCATCCCCTGGAGTGAGATGGACCAGCGCAGCAATTTGGGATTCTCCCCTCTCATCTGCATTAGCCACCGGAGGGGTCGGTGGTCGGTCTGGACCCGGAAGTGAGTACCGAACAGGTAGGGCCTCAGCTTCTTCAGGGCCCAAACCACCGCGAAGGCCTCCCGCTCGATGGTGCTCCACCTTTGTTCTCGAGGGAGTAGCCTCCGGCTAATGAATGCTACGGGTTGGTCTAGGCCGCTCTCGTTCACCTGGGACAGGACCGCTCCGATGCCATGCTCGGACGCGTCCGTCTGGACTACAAACTCTCGTGAGTAGTCGGGGGCCTGTAGAATGGGGGCGGTGCACATGGCGTCCTTCAGCGTTTCGAACGCCTCCTGGCAGGCGGAGGTCCAGCTGACTTTCTTCGGCTGGTTCTTGGATGTTAGCTCCGTGAGGGGGGCTACGATGCTGCCGTAGCTCTTGATGAACCGGCGGTAGTACCCCGTGAGCCCTAGAAACGCCCGCACTTCCGTCTGGGTCGTGGGGGCCTCCCAGGCCACGATGGCATCGATCTTGGGCTGGAGGGGGGCCACGAGGCCGCTTCCGACCTGGTGCCCAAGGTAGGTTACGGACCCTTGTCCGACCTGGCACTTGCTTGCCTTAATGGTGAGACCTGCCCTCCTCAGGGCGGTCAGTACCGCCCAGAGGTGCTGGAGGTGCTCGGGCCAGTGGGAACTGTACACCGCGATATCGTCCAGATACGCAGCGCTGAACTCCTCCAACCCAGCCAGTACCTGGTTCACCAGCCTCTGGAAGGTGGCGGGGGCGTTCTTCATCCCGAAGGGCATCACCCGGAAATGGTAGTGACCATCCAGGGTGGAAAAAGCGGACCTTTCCTTGGCCCCCTCGGTGAGGGCGATCTGCCAGTATCCACTGGTCAGGTCGAAGGTGCTAAGGAAGCGAGCAGCCCCGAGGCGATCGATAAGCTCGTCGGCTCGGGGGATGGGATGAGCATCGGTTCTGGTGACTGCGTTGAGCCCGCGGTAGTCAACGCAGAACCTCAGCTCAGGAACAGCACCGGGGGCGGCTGCCTTTGGAACCAGGACCACGGGGCTAGCCCATGGGCTGTCAGAGGCTTCGACCACCCCGAGGGCCAACATCTTCGATACCTCGGCCTTGATACAGGCCCGGACTCGGTCAGGGACGCGGTAGGCTCTGTGCCGTACCGGAGGGCTGTCCCCGGTGTCCACGTCGTGGACGCACCAGTTGGTGACGCCGGGGGTGAGGGAGAAGAGGTCTGAGAACTGTCCCAACAACTGGCGACAGTCCTCACGCTGCTCTGGAGAGAGGGAGGGGGAGAGATTCACTCCCTCTACGGAGCCATCTTTCCCTTTCGCGGACAGGAGATCGGGGAGAGGCTCCGTTTCTTCTTCTTCCCCATCGTCCGTGGCGAGGAGCAAGCTCAACTCGGACCGGGCGAAGTGGGGCTTGAGGCGGTTCACGTGAAGGACCCGCAAGGGGTTCCTGGGGGACTCTACATCGATGAGGTAGGTCACCTGGCTCTTGCGCTCCACCACCTTGAAGGGCCCTGTCCACTTGTCTTGCAGGGCACAGGGCTCTACGGGGGCCATCACCCAGACCCGCTGTCCGGGCTGGAACTCGACCAGAGTGGCATTCTGGTCATACCACCGTTTCATTTCTTCTTGACTGGCCTCGAGGTTGGCCTCGGCCAGCTCTCGGAACTTCCTCGTCTGGTTCCGGAGGGCCAAGATGTATCGAAACACATCGGGAGGGGGCTCTGGGGCCGCCGCCTCCCATCCTTCCTTGACCAGGGTGAGGGGTCCCCGGATGGGGTGCCTGTAGAGCAGCTCGAAGGGGCTGAACCCCAGGGACTTCTGGGGGACTTCGCGGTACGCGAAGAGGAGACAGGGGAGGAGGACGTCCCACTTACGCCTCAGGGGCTCTTCGAGACCCATGATCATCCCTTTGAGGGTCCAGTTGAAGTGTTCCACCAGACCGTTCCCCTGGGGGTGATATGGGGTGGTGAACTTGTAGGTCACCCCACATTGCTGCCAGAGGGACTTCATGTATTTTGAGATGAAGTTTGTCCCTCGGTCGCTGACGACTTCCCGGGGGAATCCCACCCGGGAGAAGATGGCCATGAGGGCCCGCCCCACCACGGGGGCCGTCACCGTCCGGAGGGGAATGGCTTCGGGGTAGCGGGTGGCATGGTCCACCAGTACTAGGATAAAGCGGTGCCCCAAGGAGGTCTGGGGGTCGAGGGGGCCCACGATGTCGATTCCCACCCTCTCAAAGGGGGTACTGACCACGGGGAAGGGTTGGAGAGGAGCCTTGCGCTTCCCTCCGCTCTTTCCGCTGGACTGACACGTGGGGCAGGACTTGCAGTGGCCTTCTACATCGGAGCGCATGCCGGGCCAGTAGAAGTGGGTGACCAGGCGATGGTACGTCTTGTCTTGTCCCAAGTGTCCCGCCAGGGGTACGTCATGGGCCAGGTTCAGGAGAAAGCCGCGGAAGCGTAGGGGGACCACCAGCACTCGGCCGGACCCTAGTTCGGCGGACTTTTGTTCGCTATACAATAGGCTGTTTTCCCAATAGACAAAGTGGGAGCCGGACTGGTCACCGGCGGCCTGGGTGGCGGCCTGCTGCCACGGCCCAACCAAGGATGGACAGGAGGTCTGTTCTAGGCAGGATTCTTCACGGGACGGTCCCCCTTCCTGGCGCCACTGGGCCAGCTCAGGAAGGTCGTCCAGACTCGGGGTCGACTCGACGCTAGGGCCGAGGGGGCCTGCGTCGGAGGGGAAGCTCTCCCCGGGGAACAGTTCAGGGGCTTCGGAAGGTTCAGGGACCTCGGGGTCCTCAGGGGTCGTTGGGGCCGCCTCTAAGGTCGCCCCTACGGGGGTGATTCTTCGGGCGGTCATCGACCGGGTACTTACACAGGCCCATTCGGGCAGGCCCACCATCTCCAGGTGGGTCCTTTTCTCAACCCGCTGCCATGGGGAGCTCTCTAGGTCGTTGCCGAGCAGGCAGTCCACGGGCATGTCGGAGCGGACTGCCACTCGTAACTCCCCAGAGACGCCCCCCCACTCGAACGGGAGGTGCGGACGGAGTTATCGGCTGCGATCACTCTGCGGGAGATGTGGGGGACAATCTGGGCTTCGGTGACTAGGTGCCGTTTGACGGCGGTGATACTGGCCCCCGTGTCTCGGAGCGCCCCTATGTGATGGCCGTTGACAGTCACCTGCTGTTGGTACTTCTCGGTATTGTCGGGTAGGGGGGCTCCTGGGACCATCTCTCTATCACCCAGGGAGACTAACATCATGGCTGCGGGGTCAGCTCCCTCGAACTCCTCTTCTCCCTCCTCTTCTCCCTCCTCTTCTTCTAGGGCTACTGCGGTGATGTGGCGCGCTGGGGACCCTGCAGCGGCAGGCTTCTTGAACAAAGGGCAGCGGGGGTCATTGGCATAGTGCCCTGGTTGCTGGCAATGGTAGCAGGCTTGGCTGGCTCGGGGCCCTGGCTTAGCTGGGGGAAACCCTGCGCGCGCTGCGGGAGGCGAGGTGCCGGGCTGGTTTCTGGGGGGACTACGCGGGGACCCTACCTGGGAACCCCTCTGTCTATTCTGGTTCCCTCCTCCCCTCTGGCGGGAGGACCCCTGTTCATTTCGGCCAGAGTCTCCCCCGGGCCCCCGGGGTACTCTGGTGCTCACCCAGCGATCGGCCTCGACGGCCAGCTTCCGGGGGTCAGCCAACTTGCTGTCCAGGAGGTGCTGCCGGAGTTCTACAAAGCAATTCAGGGACAAATGTTCGTAGGCAATGAGGTCGATGAGCCCCTCGAAGGTGGATACTTTGCTGCCCTTGATCCACCCTTCCAGGGCCCGGCTGTAGAAATTGACATATTCCACCCATGTGGTGCCGGGGATCTTCGTGCAGTCTCGGAAGCGTTGGCGGTACATTTCTGGGGTGAGCCCGTACCTTGTGAGGAGGGCTTCTTTCATGTGGCTGTAGGAGGTCTGTTCGGCAGACGGTAGGTCGAGTAGGGTGTCTCCCCCCTCACTCAGGAATCGACCCCACAGCCCGGCTCCCCAATCTTTCTGCGGAACTCGGTGGGAGGTCATGGCGACCTCGTAGGCCTTGAACCATTGCTGGATGTCATCGTTTTTATAATATTCCTTGACCACGTCCTTGGGGATGTGGACCTTTGGTTCCACCGGGGGAACGGCCTCTCGGGTCGCTGCTGTTTTGTTGCCTTCGTTCCGGGCCTTTAGTTCTATTTCCAATATGCTGCGCTCGTGCTCCAGCTGGAGCTTCTTTCCGTCATGTTCTCGTTGGAGCTTCTTCTCCTCCAGTTCTCCTTGCAGCCGCAACTGCTCGATGGCTAGCTTTTTCTCGGCCAGCTTGAGTTCTCCCTCCATCTTCAAACGGGCTAGTTCTAGCTCGTGGCTTCGGTTGCATTCTCGGTCGGCCATCTCTTCTGGAGACAGACCTCTCTCCGTGCTGGGAGTCCGCGTCGGGGACTCTGTTCTTTCTTGCTCTGGAGCGCGGGTTCCGGTCAGAGGGCCTCCCCCCCCCTCGGCTTCTGTCGGTTCTGGGGGTTGTGCTCCGGCTTCCACCCAGGCTGTTAGAGCTTGTTGGAAGTCCTCTTTGGTGTTTAATCCCGTTGACGGGATACGGAGATCCTTGCAGAATTGCTTGAGCTCACGGTGCGAATAGTCTCCCAGAAGCTCCATCTGGAAGGTGATCTTGTCGGTCGTGACGCTCATGGCTGTTTCTTCGTTCGGGTAGTGTGTCAGTACTGTACGATCCCTAGACGTAGGTTCTTATCGCGACGCTGCCACCAATGTAGGAAGGGGCGATCCCCGAGGGTCAGGTTGTGCTCACCCGACCACACCCGGACCCACCTCTCCCACAGAACTTGCCGAGTCTTGATTGTGAGGTCCTCACCGGGGAGGACTTTGGGTCTAGGATCGTACACACTGAGCTCACACCACACTACGAACAGACACTACACCGTTGGGTTAAAGTAACAAGTTCTTTATATAGCAATGAAACGAAGAAAGCACTCTTATGTACAACGTGGTCGTGGGACCACAAAGTCTTTGAGGATTCTGGAAGGGGGGAAGCGGGACAGTCTTTGAGTCTCTGGGACAGTACGGGGCGTACCCTACGCACAGCTCTCAATCCTCGAGCCGGGGGGTACGGGATGATGGTCGTACTGGCTGCTTCACCTCCGTTGAGTCGGCTCGGTCGTGATGGTGCTCTCGATGGTCCAGCCGGACCAGAGTATTCCTCGAGCCGCGACGGGGTCAGCAGGGCTCGGTCTGGAGAGGTTCGGGAGGAGCCGCGACAGCGTCAGCAGGGCTCGGAGGGTTCAGTTCAGCTTGAGCCGCGACAGCGTCAGCAGGGCTCCGATGGTTACAAGTTCAGCTTGAGCCGCGACAGCGTCAGCAGGGCTCCGATGGTTCCAAGTTCAGCTTGAGCCGCGACACCGTCAGCAGGGCTCCGATGGTTCCGTTCAACTTGAGCCGCGACAGCGTCAGCAGGGCTCCGAGGTTCCAGATGAGTTCATCTTAGGGTCAGCCGCGATCAGATCAGCAGGGCTTCAGGTCCAAGATACAACTGCCCGCTAGTTGTCGGGCGGGCCCAGTTATAGTTCTTCTGCTCTTTGATCTCCGGACCCTCGCAGGCGGAGGTCTCAAGCCCTGGGGGCTGGTTGTTGGCGAGGTCTGGCGGTTGGCTCTTTGATCCCTTTGAAAAGATGGGTCCGGGAATTCCCAGACGCCCAGCGGGTCTGGAGCCAGCCCTCGGGGAGGCCGGAGGGGTGATCGAAACTGGCCCACCGGGGGGGGCCCAAGGTGTGACAGATACCAGCCCCTCAGGGGAGGCCGGAGGTGCCATCGAAACTCCCTGGCTTATCTCACTCGGGAGCCCTTTACCCCCCAGCCGGGACTGGCGCGCCTATGGAGGCTGGGTTTCGCTGGGGCCGGGGTCACGCTAGGCCCAGGGAGACAGGGATGTCGGGAAGGAAAGATGGCGTCCAGGCCTTGTGGGGCATGCAATTTTAGGCACTCGGAGCCGGGAGCGGGACGGGGACATGCGGCCTGGTCGTGGGTTTACGGGGGTTCGGGCTCATCGGGGGTGAGACGACCAGGCTGCGGGGTGCAGGCTATTCTTGCGGGGACGCTGCGCAGGGGCTTAGGGTGCAGGCCTACGCTCGCAGGGTTCTGAGGGACAGAGACGGGCCACGCCACGAGGCCGGGTCCAACAATACCTAATACTCCACTGATGCATGTGACTACCTTCACCACTGCATGATCACAGACTCCACTTACTTTCCTGTATTACCCCCTCTGGTAACTGGACCGGGGGAGAAGTAGGGACAGAGAGTCAGATCCTAAGAGTGGGTCATGCCTTTCAGAGCTTCAAAACTAGAAGGCCAGCAGATTGTTTTGCCACCAAAACACTGTGTTCTGATAATCAAAAGAGGAAAAGAATATGTGATGGATATTCATTGAAAAATATTTAATTATTCCTAAAACGGGACTGTGAGGAGACAAAGAAGACAATCAAATGCTACAAGATTTTAAGCAAAGGGGAAAATTCAAGATTTAGAGTGTGTGAGCACAAATAAAGCAGAGCGTGGCACATAACTATCTATTAGAACGGTGCTTGTTCAACTGATAGTGGTGGTGAGTGGAAAAGCAGCGACCCTAAGTTTCATCATAAAAAGCATCATCTGAATGAATCTAAGCAACAACAGAATATTTAGCTGCACCCTTTCCTTACCCCAGAGGGTAACAGTGGAGTTTCCTACATTCAAGCACAAGACAGCATTAATCATAGATTTAACATATCCCATAAGTGAATACTGATTGGAATGTACTGCTATCTTGAGTATCTAGAGGGACATGCTTCTGGCTCATACAGTGGTGCTAGCTTTAATGTAAACCATCAACAAATTTAAATATATAGGAATTACCACCCTCCAATGTATTGGGTACTTATGGCGGACCCACACTGTAACATCTATGGAGTGCAGGGCGAGGTTTTCATTGCTGAGGTGGAAAAGTCTATTAATGAATCTCTTCTTCTCTTTGCTTTTAACATCAGTCATCTAGATTTACCCATTCACATGGATACGTTCAAGTCACTATAGTCTCAATATATTTCAGTGCATAGTAGATGTTTGGAAAGTTTTAGAATGTCTTCTTTCGGAGCGGTGTAGGTCTTTATTCTCTTCCAGGGGATCCTCATCAATAGTCATAAGCACTGAATATTCCCGCCCATGTGCGGGACCCCGGAAACAATATAAAAATATATATGTAAAAAACACATATATCTCGCTCCACATATATGTATGTACATATATTATTTTTCTCACACCAATGCAGCTCCATAACTGAGGCTAAAAACAATGTAAACACATATACATGCACTGCAATTAGCAAGAAAGCAAAAGAAAAACACATCAGGTCAAATAACCTTTGAACTTTGTGTTTTAATGAGTAGACCACTCATAAATCCTGAAAATTGCTTGTAAATAGACATTGTTAGCCCTCAGGCTGCATTGCAAAACAATAGCATAGAAAATGAAACCATTTTCAACAAAAAACTGGCACCGTGCCTTTAAGGCAGCCATGACCCCGGGCTTCCCATCATGCCTCAGGGGTGACAGTTAGGTCAGTTGTTCTTTCCGGCTCCTTCAGTCAGGACCCTGGTGAAACAGCTCCCTTTCTTTTTGGCTTTTTGTCAAAAAATATTCTTGTTATCTACAATTTTTAGTTTTCACTCGACGTCTTTTGGACTTAGGGTGTTACTGCTACCTTTTTTAGGCTTAAAAAAGGTGATTTTTCTGTCAAAGATGCCTTCTCTCTTTGACAAGTGCCCTTCATGTGGAAGGAAGATGGCCAAGACTGACACTCATTCAGTGTGTATCCTGTGCCTACCAGATTCTCATTCCTCGAAAACCTGTGAACACTGCCAGGTTTTATCAACCAGAACTCTTAAGGAACGTGAGAGAATTCGTGTTTATGGGCTTTCTGAGAGAGGAAGATCTCCCAAGAAGCAGAAAAGTCGGAAGGCGCGGTCGACGTCAAAAGAAGCCCCGACCGGTTCACATTCGGCGTCGACGGTGACGAAGAAGATGTCTTCAGCGTCAACATCCAAGGTACCTCCGCTACAGACAGCGTCGAGGGATAGGTCACCGTCGAAGCGGAAGAGTTCGACGGCGAGCCACATGACGTCGAAGCAGCATCGTCATGCTGCGACGTCGAGGCTTTCTCCGTCGACGCCTGGCCACCGGCGTTCGGCGTCGAGTCATCCTCCGTCGACGACTAGTCATGGTCGTTCGGCGTCGAGGGAGCCTTCGTCGACACATAGTCGATCGACGTCGAAGCAGCCCACGTCGACGCCCGATCAATGGCGTTCGACGTCGAGGCAGCCTCTGTCGCATTCAGGCAAGCGGCATTCGGCCTCGAGGCACACCCCGTCGCCGACAGAGCACCGGCGATCGGCGTCGAAGCAGCCTCAGTCGTCATCCAGTGGACGTCCTTCAACGGCGAGATGCTCTATGCCGAAGGGATCGGTGTCGAGGAAACCGCGGTCGACGTCGAGAGAGCGTATATCAGCTCAGCGCTCGGCGTCGATGCAGCCACTGTCTATGGATCAGCGGAGATCCAGAGAACGGAGCGTTTCCCAGCCAGTGAGCATCGCTCCTACAAGATCACAGGAGAGGTCGCCTTTGAGGCAGGTGCTGCAGGAGAAGGAAGGTGAACCATTGGACCAGTCTCGGTCTCAATTGGGTTCTCCAGGATCAGCATCGGCTGCGGAGGTGGGACAATCTCCAGTGCATGAACCTCCTGCCAAGAGAAGGAGGGTCGCAGAAAAGAGATCTCGGTCGGGATCTTCCTCTAGATCTCTAAGGAGCCTATCCTCGTCCTCCTCATCATCTCACAGTGGCGGATCCTCGGATGGACGAAACAGCGGTTCACATAGGGAGAGACCCAAGTCCCCTGCAGGATCGCAACAGGATCAAGTGGATCAACCTCCACGGCCACGTTCACCTGTGAAGGATCCCACTCACAAATCTCCTTCTATTCATCTTTCCCCAAGGTGGTACAGACCCCTTCACCACTGGGCCGAGGACAAGGCGATGGCAGATCGGCTAAAGGCGTATCGAGACCAGGCTCCTCCCCGCAAGGAACAGTCTCGTTCTAGACATTCAAGTGCGAAAAAATCTCGTCACAGAGATAGATCTCCTTCTGGAACGCGTTCAAGTAGAAGATCTAGGTCCAGGAGGACCCGTAGCTCTTCAGGTTCTTCGAGGAACCGTTCTCACAGGGATTACTCTCCGACCTTGACGAACAGTCCACGCTCGAGGATATCTCCAACTGAGGATATCTTCTCGTTCCAGGACATCTTGGGCAGGGGAGCCCTGAAGCTAGGAGTGCCTATGACTGCTCCGCAGATCAAGACGACGGTCATATTTGAAACCCTACAGCACAGAACGACACCCAAACCTTTGTTGCCGTTGGTTCCGGGTATAATGGACCCAGTGAATGAATTCTTCCTGACTCCGGCGACGGTGAAGTCCGTCCCAGCTAGAATTCTCAAGAAGTATCGTCCTCCTGATGAGGATCCTTTGTTCCTCAAGTCTGATCCCCCGCCTGATTCAGTAATCATTGCGGCGGCTAGAAAATCCAATGCGGTAGCTTCTTCATCCACAGTACCGCCGGATAAGGACAGCAAGGTGCAAGACTGATGGGGGAGAAGAGTTTGTAACACCTCGGCTTCTTTCCTTAAGGTCTCTAATGCGGAAGCGCTGCTTGGCAGATATGATAGATCTCTGTGGGACTCACTTCAGAGATTTTCTGATAAACTTCCTCCGGAAGATAGGAAGGACTTTGAGGAGATTCTGTTGGAGGGCGGTCAAGTCTCCAATCAGATGATAGGAGCGGCGGCAGATGGAGCAACGCTGGCTGCGCATGGTTATGCGCATGGAATCACAGCGAGGAGATCCTCTTGGTTGCGCCTTACAGCATTGAAACCCGAGGCTCAAGCCAGGATTCTGAATCTTCCCTTTTCAGGCATGTCTCTCTTTGGAGCGAGTGCTGATGAGGAGATGCAGAGGATGAAGACTGAGTTAGACACCCTCAAAGCCGTGGGGCTTGAAAAGAAGAAGGAATTCCGTAAGAAATTACGTTCGGACAACAAGGGCTCTTCGAAGCAGAGGGTTCAAACCCCTCACTGGCAGAAGGGCCAGAACCAGCAAGGTCAACAAAAGTCACAATACAAAGGCAAGCGCAATTCCAAAGGCAATGGGAATCAGCGACAAGGCAACAACTTCAATAAATCTCAGCAGAAGCAATGAGTCTTCACTTCCCCCAGCGCCGTTGTCCACTCCGGTGGGGGGAAGCATTGCGCATCACAGGACAGAGTGGCAGACCATTACAAAAGATCAATAGGTGTTGTCTACGCTGCAGAATGGGTACTGTCTTCGTTTCCATCGTCTACCTCCACCCGTTCCTCCGATGTCAACGTCAAGTCACCAGCTACAAAGGTTAAAGAAAGAAGTAGCGACACTCCTCGAGAAATCAGCCATCGAGAGAGTGCCGGTGGCTCAAAGGGGGAAAGGAGTATACTCGAGGTATTTTCTGGTCAGAAAAAAGGGCCAGAAAGAGGCATACAGGCCCATTCTGGACTTGAGAACGCTCAATCTACATGTACGAAAAGAAAAATTTCGCATGTTGGCGCTTCACCAGATATATCCACATCTCAGGAAGGGGGATTGGATGTGTTCGGTGGACCTTCAAGACGCATATTTTCATGTCCCGATACGACCAGATCACAGAAGATTCCTTCGATTTCGGGTGGGGACCTCTCACTACCAGTTCAAAGTCCTCCCGTTTGGGTTGAAGTCGGCCCCCAGAGTGTTCACAAAGTGTGTCGCAGTGGTAGCGGCAGCTCTACGCCGCAGGGGAGTCTTCGTATACCCATACTTAGACGATTGGCTGTTGAAAGGTCCAACTCCAGACAGCGTGAGGAATCAATTTCAGACATGCATAGAACTTTGTCAACATCTAGGCCTGCATGTCAACTACAAGAAGTCGGTCTCCCATCCCACTCAGAAGATTCACTTCCTAGGAGCTCTGCTAGACTCCGAGGTAGGAAAAGTGTTTCCTTCGGAGGAGAGACAGTCTTCAATAGCACTCAAGTGCCAGCAAGTTCTTCACAACAGGACTCAGAAAGTGCGAAAGATAGCCTCCCTCTTAGGATCGATGGCTTCCTGCATATTCTTGGTACCGAACGGCAGACTTCGGATGCGTCCTCTTCAGCAGGATCTGGAGGACAAATGGGACCAGCAATCAGATCGCTGGGACGATCAGATCACTTTGTCGGAGGTGGCACGGTCCTCCATTCAGTGGTGGATGAAGAAGCAGAACATGCAAGTGGGAGTTCTCTTCCATCAGCCTCCTCCTACACAAACGATCATCACAGACGCGTCATTACAAGGCTGGGGGGCGCACATGGGCCCTCTTCAGGTGCAGGGTCTGTGGTCTCCCAAGGAAAGCACCTACCACATCAACTTGCTGGAGTTGAGAGCAGTCCACCTGGCTCTCAAAGCGTTCCTTCCCTCGCTTCAGGAAAAGGTGGTTCTAGTACAAACGGACAACACCACCACTATGTACTATTTAAACAAGCAGGGAGGGACACGCTCAAGGACCCTGTCACTAGAAGCTCAGAGCATCTGGCATTGGCTTCTGGCTCGCAAGTTGTCTGTTCAAGCAGTCCACCTCCCAGGAGAGCAGAATGTGAGGGCGGACGCAGTAAGTCGGCACTACGAGGACAGAGAAGACTGGGTTCTCAACGACGAAGTGCTAGACGACGTTTTCCAGTCTTGGGGTCGTCCTTCCATAGATCTCTTCGCGGACGACGTAAACCGCAAATGCCCAAGCTTCGCCTCAAGGTTTTACCGACCAGGAACGAGAGGGAATGCTCTTTTGATCGACTGGTCAGGGGAATTTGTGTACGCCTTTCCACCACTTCCGTATTTTGTTTATTCAGGACAGATACATGGGGCTAGATATAATAGTTAAAATACAAGTGATATGGGGCCAGATGTAGGAGCCAAAATACCGGTCGGTAACGGCCGAATTCGGCCGTTACCGACCGGTATTTGGGTTTTCAGATGTAGGGGCATATATTTTATAGAATCGGTAAATTTCCCGAATCGGTAAATTTACCGATTCTGTAAAATACCGAATCGGTATTTTTACCGATTCGGTATTTCCAAATGTAGGTGGCACTCCTGAGAGTGCCACAGGCCTTACAGATTCGGTATTTTACCACCCAATCTAATTGGGTGGTAAAATACCGAATCCAGGTGTGCATGCACATGTGTGCATGCACACCTATGCCATGTGACAGACAGACATGCCCTTAGGCCATGTCTGTGTGCCACATGGCACACATACCTGTATTTAGGGTGCTAGAGGGTGTCAAAGTGACACCTCCTGCACCCTTGCAGGATTCGGTATTTACAGAATCGGTAAATACCGATTCGGTATTGCCCATTGATTCCTATGGGCTTCAAGGCCCATAGGAATCAATGAGCATTACCGAATCGGTATTTACCGATTCGGTAAATACCGATTCTTACCGATTCGGTAAATTTAAAAAGAAATGTACCTACATCTCAGTACTTCTATTTTACCGATTCATGAATACCGAATCGGTAAAATTCGGTATTTATGAATCGGTAAAATAGAATTACCTACATCTGGCCCTAGGTGATCTATTGATTTTACCTATGAACCGCTTAAATGTTTGTAATCGTACCAAGGACCCCTGTCAATAAAAGAAGATTTCTTGGCTGTGCGCTTAGGTATTTTTAACTACTATATTTTGACCCGTGTATGTGGAAGAGACGGCCTCTTAAATATCTTTTTGATCCCTGAAGCTATTGTGTCAGTGACCTGTATGTATTCCTACCCACGGTCATTTAATGCCCACACTCTTTTTCATGATTTAGGACCTTAACTAATACCACACTAAAGGTACAAGATGAGGGAGGCACCTCTTGGGGATCCGCAACTCAATAAAGCATTGGCCAGCAGGGCTTAGGCTGGTACAGTTACAGCAGGTCAGTGGGGCAGTTTGCAGAGAGGCCTCTGGAACCTGTTGTGTCGCTGTAGCTCAGATCAGGAGGTCAGTCAGATAATTCTTGGAGTAACTTCAGCCTGGGATGAAGGGTGCAAGGCAGGTCTTCCTTCTCAGCTAGCAGGGCAGGTCTCAAGCAACATGATAGCAGGGCGTCCATCTTCTGTAGTAACCACAGGTCTAGGAGTGCACTGAAGAGTGGGTTGAGGGTCCCCTTTTTATGCCTGGTGCCTACTTTGAAGAGGGAGAAGCTTCTGGAGTTCCTCCTACAAGGGTGTTTGGTATTTCCTGCCTTCCTGTCCTGGTCCCATTCTGTCAGGGGTCACAATAGGCTTAATGTGAAGTCCTTTGTGTGTGAGCTGAACCAGTGCCTTTGAAGAGCATGTGTGGCGGGTGACAGCTCCACCTCCCTCATCCTGCCAGGGATGGCCCATCCTGACAATCCCCAGACCCTCTATTATAGTACTGTCTCAGAGAAATACACCATAGGCCAACTACATCTGTCGTTCTTCTTGGGCTGGATTTAGCGCCGGGACGCCCCTTTGCTGGGGCAGCAGGGCGCTTTATAAGACGCTATAACATAACATAACATAACATCTAGTCATGTGACCCAGGAAAAGGCTGCAGGCACCAAATAATTATACAGTAAAAGGCAAACTTTCTGAAAGGTGCATTTTCAAAATTTGTTTGTCATTAAAGAGGGGTTTAAATTACAATCTTCAGACACCAAACATGACTTTCCTACCTGCTCTCAATCAAAAGTTATCATTGTTTAAATGTATTAGGGAATCCAATGTTAGCCTATGGGAGAGGTAGGCCTCGCAATAGTGAAAAACTGAAAGTTTTCAACCAGAACATGTAAAACTTAAAAGTGCATGTCCAACTTTTTAAATACAATGCAGAGTCCTAAGGCCAACAAAAAGAATTACAGCAAAGGTTTAAATGTAATAGAGGTACCCATGTCAGCCTATGGGAGAAGTAGACCTTGCAATAGTGAAACACAGATTTGAGAGTTTTTCACTATCAGGACATGTAAAACTTAAAAGTACATGTCCAACTTTTTAAAGGCAATGCAGAGTCCTAAGGCCAACGAAAACAATTTCAGCAAAAAAGGATGAGCGAAGGCAAAAAGATTGGGGAAAAACCAGCCTTAGACTGTCAGGTCTAAAAATGACGTAGAGTGAATAAAATAGTACCTGCTTCTCCAACCAGATACAGCTGTCATGTTATTAGAACCAAGAAGTGATACTGTGAAACCTCCTGTAGAGGCCATGTAAACAAGGGTGCCTGAACTTTTACCTATGGGTACTTGAGACACTGAATTTCGAAGGACCCATAAGGGATATTTAGTGCAACTGAGGAAACCTTGAGGACAACACAAGAATATTTTTGATGGGCTCATCTATTCCTGTAAAAGAAAGCAACATTAAAGCAGGGGTTTTCAGTAAACAAGATACCCTCCAAATGTTTGTTTGGTTACCAAGGCATGTCAGATCTTCGATGACCTTATCTTATGATAGAGAGGTTGTTTTTCAGACTATTTTACGATGATATTCATATTGAGCTTACTGATAGTACAAATTACCCAAAAATGGGATAAAACACTACTGAAGGATAGTTTATTTAGAGCAGAAACCAAACCAGGAAACAAAGCTCTATTGCAAAGCATACACACTGTAGGAATTACACTCTGCTCTTTTGAGAATCTTGGAAGACTGCACTGTCCTTTCATGCCCAGCTGGCTGTCTGTCCAGCAGGTCTTTTTTTGGCACTGTGAGAGAAAGACCCGGAACATAATTCTGTTTTCTGTAAAGCTGTTTTTGTTATGAAACCAACATCTTTTGGGCGGAGGGCGAGGGGAAGAGCTTCATTCCGCATCTAAGGCTGTTTTTTGCACCATTTTATAGGCAAAACGGTTCTATTTTCCCTAAATTTTCTTGGTTGTGTTCCCCCTCCAATTGCTTCTGGTGACTACGCCTGTGCTTTTAGACAAATGCACATCTTATGGAGGGAAGATGTTGAGGAATGATGATGCTTGTGTGGTGCGCCCTCCTTCCTGGGTTGCAAAAACAAAAGCAGATGAGTTACCTTATCCTGCAAGGATTGTGGGATTTGCCAGAAATTGTTGTTTAAGAGGCTAAGGGACAGGGAAGAGATCAGCCTTATTCCAAAGAAAGAAGAAATTGGACACATGGAGCCCATAGATGTCACCGTCTGGGTATTCGGGCAAGAGGCATAGACAAGAGAAGGATTCTGAGAGACACAGATGTCATGCTGATCCCCAATTTGGATCTGCCAGTTCAGGAAGAGGGACATGGTGCAGGTTTTTCCTTTTGAATTCAGACTCAGATGCTTAGTCTTATGGTTGGCAGGATCTCTCATCAGCATTGCAGAGTAATTTCCATCTAGGGTTCTCTCCTATTGACAATCTAGTGGTTTCCATTAGCTCTCGGACAGGACTTTGAGAGAGCTTAATCAGAAAACTAGAGCACCAGTGGTCAGTACCCCTATTAGGTTTGAGACAATCTGAAGAAAACTGCAAGCCTGTTCCTGGACATTTGGAGCCCATGATGGATAACATTGAGAATTCATAGTCTATTTGGACTGTAAATCTTTGTCTGGAGAAGAAGTCCAGATCAGGGGCCAGATGTAGGTAAATGTAATTTACCGATTCTAAAATACCGAGTCATACCGAAACGGTATTGCAGAATCGGAAAATGAGATGTAGCTAAAAAATCGGAAAAAATTACCAATTCGGAATCACTCGGTATTTGAAATCGGTATTCACCGAATCGGTAAATACCGACTCGGTAAAATCCGAATCGGTAAAACCAATACATTCCAACTGGCCCATGGCCCATAGGAATGAATGGGTATTACCGAATCGGAAATTACCGAATCGGTAAATACCAATTCGGTAAATACCGAATCGGAAATTTGAAACTGACAAACGTGAGCCTGTGAACCAATCAGGAACTCCAACCACACCCAAATCCAAAGGTACTGGGGAATCAACCAATCAGAATCGAGCACCCCTCCCCAGTACCTGGGACTGGCCACGCCCATGCAGGTGCAGAAACCAACAGTCAGGAGAGCAGGAGGACAGACTGAGGAGCAGGCTTCCCTGAGCTCACCTGTACAGCACCATGGAGAGTCAGGATGCACAGAGGGATGCTGCTGAGCGCAAAAGAAAGATGTAATTCAGCCCTGAAGAACTGCAGGTGCTTGTTGCAGAGGTTGTCAGACATTACAGCAAGATCTTTGGGAAACAATCACTGCATGTTGCTGAGTCCATCAAGCGCACTACCTGGATTGACATACAAGGAAAGGTAAATGCCATTGGTGTCACCCACCGTGAAATAGACGATTTGAAAAAACGGTGGTATGATCTCCGCATCATCACCAAGAAGAAACTAGCTGCCCACCGCAAGGAGGCTGCAGCAACAGGGGGAGGAAGAAACCGAGCACCACGACTCACCGACATAGAGGAGCTGGTGGAATCCACCCTTGAGCCTGAATCCATCCACGGCATTGGGGACGCTGACAGCTCTGCAAGAGCTGCAAAGAAACAAGGTAAGATGCAAGTACATTGTCATTAACCCATTTACCTATTCCCCTTACACACTCTGTGTGCCTACATCACACTCCAGAACAGGTTTTACCAATGTCCAGCAATGCATCATGGGAAATGTAGTCATAGGTAGACACCTCTATGCAGTCAGTATGCCATGCAGCAATGTATGCAACAGACTACTAGCATAAGCAAATGAGGGACAGGCAAATGTGCTATAGTAGTGTGTTTAATCAAGAGACACAGGTGAACCACTCCACTGACACAATGTCCATGTCAGTACACAGGAGAGTCATCGAGCAGCACAGCAAAGGATAGGGAGAAGAGGAGGGAAGAAGCTGGACCCAGCACAGTACACGGAGGGAAGGACAACGAGCAGGCAGCCAAGTCACCTGAGGAGCCAACACCACCACAGCCACAGTCCCCTCTTTTATTTGGGAGTCAGGAGCGGCTGCTCAGTCCCCCACCCCCACAACTCCGTCCCCAGTGCTGGAAAGGGCAAGGCGCCTTGATGTGCCCCCTCCCCGCATACTGGAAACATCTGAGGAGGAAGAGGATGAGGGTGACATGGCCATCAACCCACAGGATTCAGCCGACGATGAGCAGCTGCCCACTCCCAGAGCTGTGCGGGCCAGTGTCCGAGGACGAAGGCCACGGGAGGCAGATGAAGTGCGTCACGGTCAGGGGGTCTTCTGCGGCCTGGAGGCCACCATGGTCAAAGTCCAGCACCTGCAGGCGAAAGCAATGATGGGGGATAAGAGGCAGGCACGCACCACCAACAACAAACTGAATGAAATAGGCAAGGGCATTGGAGACATTTCTGAGAGAATGCGGTCAATGGCATCTGGCATTTCCGACATGACATAGTGCATGACTGTCCTGTGCGACAAGTTGGACAGGGACCATTTGGAGAGACGCAAGGCTCCTGTCGATGTACGGCAGCAGACAAAAGCCCTGAACAGATTTGCAACAGCAACCACCCTGCTGTGCAGATGGTCAGTGGCGATGCAGGATGCCATTGTGCAGTGCTCCACCAATTTATCAGTGGGAATGGCCAGAGTGACCTCTGCTATGGAGCTCATGCTCGCACAACAGACTGCCACTCGAGGAGACACATGTGTGGGTGAAAGTGAGGAGTCCACCAGCAGGAGTGGCGCAAGCACTCCTGTACAAGAAGTACGTAGGAGCGGCAGGCGTCATGCAACTGAGGCAGGCCACACTGAGAACATTGACACACACCCACAGCAGTCCTACCCTGTGGTCCGTGGCCGTAAACATTGACTATGCTCTCCACCCAAGGAACAGGTCACGGTGGTGTTAACCGTGACAACACAGTCATGGACATTTATATATCGTGTAACCAATGTGTGCTATCATTCCACTTGCGTAGTGAAAATTAAACTACGTACGTCATGAACTTTGCCTGTCTGTGTCTCATTGCTCACTCAGAAATATTGCTGTGTGACCTCTGCCCGTCTCAATCTCCCATCTGTAGCTGCAGCTGCTACTGTACCATGGGGCTCTGCCAGTTCTGTGTCATCATCAATGTCCTCATGATGTGTGATCTCCACCTCTGTGCCTTCCTTGGTGGCGAGATTGTGTAACATTGCACAGGTCACAATGATTTTGCAGCACAGGATTGGGGTGTACTGGCGTGCACCTCCACTCTTGTGGAGGCAGCGAAACCTGCTCTTTAGGAGTCCAAATGTGCGCTCCACAACGTTGCGTGTAGATCTGTGAGCCACATTGTACCGCCTTTCACTCCTGGTGGATGGGTTGAGGTAGGGGGTGAGAACAAAGGACCGCAGGGCATATGCACTGTCGCCTAGGGGGGAGAAAGATTGACATTAATTGCATGTACATGATACATTAATCAGCAGTGAGTGTCAGGGTGTGTCAGTGTCATTTACCTAGCAGGTATCCGTTTCCAAATTCTCCGGCAACTAGACGTGTGTATATTCCACTATTCTGGAATATGTACGAATCATGGGTACTTCCAGGGAACTTCGCAACGATGTCTGTGATGATGTTGCCAGCGTTGCATATTACCTGTACATTGATGAAGTGCGTTGACTTGCGGTTTCTGTATATGTGTTCTGTGGCTGCAGGTGGACAGAGTGGTACGTGGGTGCCATCAATGCAGCCTATCACGTGAGGGAAGTGTGCCAGTTGATAGAAATCAGTCTTGATTTTTGCAAGTTCCGCAGGTGTATCAGGGAATGAAATGTAATGCTCCATCCTCTGCATCATGGCGTTAAGGAACCTCCTGAAGAAGCGGGACAGGCAGCTCTGGGACACACCACCCACTGCAGCTATCACACTCTGGTAGCTCCCGGAGGCAAGCAGGTGTAAGCTACACAGCACCTGCACATGGGGTGGGATGGCGTGGGCCCTGGGTGTTGGGTGCTCCAGGAGTGGGTGTAGGTCCCTGATCAAGTCCTGGATGGTTTGGGGATGTAGCCTGTACCTCTGGAGTATTTCAGGCTCTGTCAGTTGGAACAGTGTTATCCTCTGCCTGTACACTTGTTCCTCCCTTTGCCATTCCCTCTCTTCTGCTGCCTGTAGTCTTTGCCGCCTTGCAATGACGTAGAAAGCCGCCATTATGGTTCCACAGTTGCATTTTGGGACTCTTTTTATGGCCTTCACCTGGTTACCACCTGCATTCAATCTATGGTAAATACCGACTCATAAATACCGAATTTCCATGAATTCGGTATTTTGGGGCTTTCCTACATCTCCATGGCCATTTTTTACCGTTTCTTATTTACCGATTCGGGAAATAAGAAATCGGTAAATATGAATTCGGTAAATTCCACCTCGGTAAAAATACCGACTCATATTTACCGAGTCGGAATTATACCGACTCATATTTACCGAGTCGGAATTATACCGACTCATGTTTTCCGAATCGGTAAATAATAGGCTCCTATATCTAATTTCATGGATACCGGTCGGTAACGGACGAAATTACCGAATTACGGCCGTTACCGACCGGTATTTGGCTACCTACATCTGGCCCCTGATGACTTGGATCCCAGCTACTTAAATAATGTACTTCCAGTTTATTCCTTATTCATGGCTGTGTTGGAAAAAGTATAATGTGGCTATAATTACTTCTTCTAATCCAGCAGACATAATGAAAAGGAAGTGGGATTTAACAGGCAGGAGAGTATGCCAGACTTTGTCTGATATAGTGATAGCAGCCAATTCCTCTTCCCTTTTGAGCCACTATGGTTGCTTTCTTTGGAATTCAGTGAGTCATGCCCAGGAATATCTTCCAAGAGAGAAATGGGAGGGTTTTATGGAAGTAGAAAAGGAGGGAATTCTGACTTCACTCTGATTGCTGGAGCACGAGACATAGCTGACCTGGCCACAGTAGACTTTTTCTGAGGCTTCTCAATAAGATGCTACTCCTTATATAGTTGTATGTCTTTGTCTCCCCATGCACAACAGAAGATGCTAGAATTGCTTGCAATGCAACATCTCTTATTGGTCTTTGAGTGAATGACAAAAAAAAGAAGAAGACAGTCGGGAACTCTAAAGTCATTTGGCCTGGAGAAGAGAAAGCTGTTTCTACAGGTGCAGTTTAAATACTGTACACTATAGGCAAACAACAGTTGCACATCCCATGTTGGAAACAGCAGAGCCAGGAGAAGGAACAGCAGCAGCAACAGTCTTACAAAGGTAAAAGTCTTCCCAAGGGAGAGGCAGCGACAAGCAGCCGTCTGCTATCACAGGGACTGTACCAGAAAAAAAAATGACATCTTCGTCCTGCCTCCATCATTAAGTACCAAAGTGACTGGAACTATTTTCAGTCATCTTGCTGCATGGCAAGAAATTACAAATAATCAGTGGGTGCTAGATATTGTGCAGAATGAATGCTGAACCAGCTGGTTCAGACACCCCTAACACTTATAGAGAAAGGCACAATACAGCTAATGCTGAGAAATCAATGGGACGAAGGAGTCGACTATTGTTATTTCTTGATCAGGAAAAAAGTTACCAAACAAGATTTTCATCCCATTTTAGATCTACAAAAAGGCAAAGAGATAGGTGATGAGAAGAAAATACAGGATGTTGGCTCTTGATCATATTTTCCCACATCTTCAGTAGCCTGTAGGATCTGGATTTACAGGAATCTGATTTTCATGTACCTATATGCAAGATTCAAAGATTTTTCCTAAGATTTAAAATTATCAAGACACACTCTCAGTACATAGGTCTGCCTTTTTGCCTGTGATTTTCTCCCAGAGTTTAAAAAAAGTTGTGGTTGTAATTCCAGCTTTTGACTGTAATAATGGATCATACTGTTCATACTTAGAGGATTAGTTGATTAAGGTTTCCTCTCCCCAAGACTTATTCCACACCTGCAGTGGACAATAGACCTACTTTCAAAGTTGGGTTTTCATATAAACAAACCATCATTAGTTCCTATACGAACAGTTCCATACTTAAGAATAGTCTTGGACCTGACAAAAAAGATTGTTTAATTTCTAGGTCTTCAATTCTGGCTGCTTCAGTATCCTTTAGTTTGTCTGTTGTCTTTGCTTCTGCGATCAGTGGCTTCGTGCATTTTTCTGGTCTGTGATGTGAGGTTACACATGATACCTGCAAGAGTCCTTAGACAATGAATGGTACCAGAAGTCAGGAAGTTGAGATGGCAAAGTGTAGCTGTTTCAAATGCTCTAAAGTTCTTGTGATGGTGGCACAAGAAGAATCTCTGTCTGGCGTACCCTCAGTGCTCCACTGCCCTCAGAAACCTTTACAACCTTTACAAACCTTTACTTAGGAGGACTGTGGAGTCCACAAGGACAATCTAACAATTCTAGGGCTGTGGTCTCTCTCGTAAACAGGGTATCACAGCCACATCACCATGATGGATTTGAGAGTGGTTTATCTAGCAATGACGTCTCTCCTGCCCATGATTTAGTCAGGCCCTCTTCTGCTTCAAATGGACAATATGTCAAACATGTAATTCTGATAGATACATCTGCCGTGTGGATTCCTCACCTTGTGAATATCCCCTTGCGTCAGCAACATTCGGAAATTCTTTTTGTAGCTTCGCGCCGACGTGGACTCGGACGTCATAGAGACACGGCATCGCTCGCGACTCGGCTGACGTCACCGACGCCTACAATAGGCCCACGCCGGCGTGATGACATCAGTTCCCTTTTTTCCGCGTCGTCGACGCTAACGGTTTCGGGAATCCCAGTTACAATACTGTGACTTTGTTTCATTGCTCTGTATTTCTGCTTCTTTGTTTCGATAAGATGTCGAAGAAAACCGGTTTCAAGCCCTTTAGGGAGTGTGGAAAGATGATGTCCATCACGGATCCACACGAGGACTGTATTTGGTGCATAAGCTCAGATCACGACGTAGATGGATGTTCATCATGTCGCAAGATGAATCCGAAGGCCCTGCGGGAGAGAGAAACCAAGCTACTTGTGGCAAAACTTAAAGCCGACAAGAGTAAGAAAACATCTAGATCTCGTTCTAAGAAAAATAAGTCAAAGTCGAGGTCCAGATCTCGTGAAGGTTCGGCCTCGAAGTCTTCTTCGGATCATGCTTCTAGGTCAAGGAAGAAGCATAGGAAGAGGAGACATGAGTCTCGACGTCACTCGGGTGAGAAGTCGGACTCAAGGTCGCCCAGGAAGGTTTGTTCGAAGGTGGTCCCTCCGCAGGAGTCTCCGGATCAGGAAGGTGAGGCTTCGCCTTCGAGGTCGCAGGTTCCCTCTCCGGCTCCGGAGTCCAATCCATCTCCGGCGCCTTCTCCGACTCGAGAAGAGGAAGAGGTGGTTCCTGTGGAAGTTGAGGAATCTGCGCATTTTGTTGAGCCGGATTCGATCCCACCTCGAGGCCAGCCTGAGAGTGTTCAACCTCCTTTTCCAGCACCGGGCCAAGACCCTTCAGCGTTCTTAAACGCTATTTATGGTGTTTTCTCAAGGGCGTGGTACCCCTCTGGTGCACCTTCGGGTCCCATGGGTCCTCTGGCATTTAATTTGGGGGTTCCTCATTCATATGCCCCGGCTCCATTCATGACGTTTATGCCAGCCCCATCGACGCCGTGGCAGTTTCCGGCTGCGCCGAGGTCGTCACCGACTCGTCCGAAGTCGACGACTCCTATGCCGACGTCGCCTGCTCCGAGTAGACATCAGGAGCATACACCTCGGCCATCGAAGTCGGTACCGACGTCGGCTCCGACTCCATCGGAGTTGTTGATGGATCCGGTACCGAGGCGTGTTAAGGAGAGATCCAGAAGAGAAGCTCAGCGTCTCTTGGAGGAACAAAGTTATGCCGACTCTCACCCTGATTTAGAAGAAGGTGAGCTGGGAGAAGAGCTGGCTGATGCCAGTGGCCTTGATTTTTCCCCAGAGTGGGAATTGCCTTCTGGACATGATGCGCCTTCAAAGGATGTCCAGCCATATCATGTGGTAATGAGGAAGGCTGCAGGTCTTTCAAATTTAACTTTGCCAACAGTTGAATTTAAGTCGAACCTTCTGACAGAAGTTCTTCACTCTCCAAGTTTGGCTGTGGAGCCTTTACTTCCATTTAATGAAGCATTAACTGAGCCCATTATGGAGGTTTGGAAGAAGCCGCTCTCTGCTCCTGCTGTTTCCAAGAGTGTGGCTAGGAGATATAGGGTAGCTCCAGAGGACCCTGCTTTCTTAACATCTCACCCTTCTCCTGAGAGCCTAGTGATTCAGGCTGCATGCTCTAAGAAATTTATAAGTGCTTTCCCCCAAGTTCCTGGGGACAAGGAGGCTAAAAAATAAGATCAGGTGGCCAAGAAAACTTTCTCATCTGCTAGTATGGCCTTGAAGTCTACAAATGCCACTTGTCTCATGGGGAGGTATGTGCACGCACTTATGGATTCAATGCGTGCTTTGGCTCCTAAGATCCCTGAGGAGAACAGAAGTGATTTTGAGGAGGTATTGTCTGACACCCAAGCAGCGGCACGCGGGGTAATTCAGAGCGGTCTTGACACGGCTGATTCTGTGGCTCGAATTATGGGTACTGCGGTTGCTACACGAAGATCAGCTTGGCTAATGTCCTCGGATTTTTCTGCTGATGTTCAGGCAGCGCTTTTGGATCTGCCTTTTGACGGAGAAGGACTATTTGGAAAGAAGGCAGATACAGCCCTCGAAAGGTTTAAAGATAGCAGAGCTACTGCCAGATCTTTGGGCCTTCAGATTAGAGGTGCTTCGACCAAAAAGTTCAGAGGGTTTGGACGCTCTTCCTTTCGGAACTTTAGACAAGGTCAGCAGCAGCAACAACAACAGCAGCAGCAGAACACCTTGTACAGGTCTTACAGAGGAAAGCAAAGGGGTCGTCTTCGAGGACGTCAAACCTCTTCCTCCTCCACCTCCTCCAACCCCCAGCCACAGAAAAGCAGCCCTAGATCAGCCATTCAGGATCATGTGGGTCCGGTGGGCGGTCGGCTTACCCATTTTCTACGGGATTGGGAATCGGTTACATCAGATCTTTGGGTTCTCAATCTCGTAGAAAATGGGTATGCCCTTCCCTTTCGGGAATTCCCTCCCAATTACCCTCCTTGCCAGGGATATTGCTCAGAGGAACATCTGTTACTTCTACAGGAGGAAGTTCAAACTCTATTAAGAAAGGGTGCGATAGAGGTGGTCCCAGAGCAGGAAAGGGGTCAGGGATGCTACTCCCGGTATTTCCTGATTCCCAAAAAGGATGGCAGGCTTCGTCCAATCCTGGATCTCAGGATCTTGAATTTGTATCTGAAACAAGAGAAATTCAAGATGCTCACCCTTGCTCAGGTTCTTCAGGCACTGCTGGAAGAAGACTGGATGGTGTCGCTCGACTTGCAGGATGCGTACTTTCACATCCCCATCCTGAAGTCGCACAGGAAGTATCTCCGTTTTACGGTGGGATCGCAGCACTATCAGTTTGCGGTCCTTCCGTTTGGGCTTACTACTGCGCCTCGAGTCTTCACCAAGGTGATGGCAGTGGTGACAGCACATCTCAGAAGGTCAGGGATTCCTGTATTCCCTTATTTGGACAACTGGCGGATCAAAGCAGAGTCGTCAGAGAGAGTGCTCCATCATCTGCGAGAGACAACCCAGTTGTTGTACAGATTGGGTTTTTCGATAAATGTACCCAAGTCTCACCTGGTGCCCTCCCAGCGCAACCTGTTCATAGGTGCTGTACTGGACACAACTGTATGTCGTGCATTCCCTCCACCTCAAAGGATTCACGACATACAGGAGATGATTCCTTTATTTTACAATGGAGCGGTCGTTCCAGTCCTGAAAGTCCTTCGCCTGCTCGGTCTGATGGCTTCATGCATTCTGTTGGTCAACCATAAACGCTGGCACATGTGGGCGCTCCAGTGGTGCCTCCGCAAGCAGTGGTATCAACACAACGGAGATCTCAGGGAGTCAGTGAGGATCTCCAGAGAAGCTGCGGCGGATCTGTCTTGGTGGGGCGTGGAAGGCAACCTGTCTCAGGGGAAGCCTTTTCAGCTGCCTCCTCCGGTGGCCACAGTAATAACGGATGCATCCACTCTAGGGTGGGGTGCTCATCTGGGGGATCTGGAGGTCAAGGGTCTTTGGTCTCCAGAGGAAAGGTTGCTTCATATCAACCTTCTAGAATTACGGGCGATACGTTTGGCGCTCAAGGCCTTCCTCCCTTCCCTTCGCGGTCGGTCGGTCCAGGTCCTGACGGACAACACGACCGCGATGTGGTACATCAACAAGCAGGGAGGAGTGGGGTCGCAGTGTCTCTGCAGAGAGGCTCTGCGTCTCTGGTCCTGGGTTCGGGACCATCAGATTTGTCTGACGGCAAATCATCTGGCCGGGGTTCTGAACGTTCGTGCAGACAGTCTCAGTCGGCAGTTCTCTGCCGACCACGAGTGGAGGTTTCACCCGGAGGTGGTTCACGACATCTTTCAGATGTGGGGGACTCCTCGGGTGGACCTGTTCGCCACTCGCGAGCATGCTCACTGCCTGTCGTTCTGCAGTCTCCAGTATCCGATGCAAGGAGCCTTGGGGGACGCGTTTCAGTTGAGTTGGGGAAATCAACTCCTTTATGCGTTTTCTCCCATACCTTTTATTCCTTGGGTTCTGAGGAAGATTCGCCAAGACCGGGCCCAAGTCATATTTGTCGCCCCGGACTGGCCAAGAAGGGTGTGGTATACAGATCTTCTCCACCTCTCCTCTCACCCGCCGCTCCGTCTCCCTCTCAGGGCAGATCTCCTCTCTCAGATGGAGGGGCAGGTTCTACACCCCCACCTCCAGACATTACACCTTCATGCCTGGAGATTGAACGGGGCAACCTGATTTCTTTTTCTCTCCCGCCTGACGTGGTGGATGTCATCTTGTCAGCCAGGCGTGACTCCACTAAGTCCATCTATTCTTATAGATGGTCAAAATTTGTCGCTTGGTGTGGGGAGAGATCTATAGATCCTTTGAGAGCCCATTTGTCTAATGTTCTCCAGTTTGCCCTTTCTCTGGCGCAGCAGGGTCTTGCTGTTGCCACAGTGAAGGGCTATCTTTCAGCGCTGTCGGCATTTCTCTGCTTGCCTGACCAGCCATCTCTTTTTAAATCTCATATAGTTTGAAGGTTCTTGAAGGGCCTCACAAATAAGTTCCCTCCTACTCCTTTTATTGTGCCTCAGTGGGACTTAAATCTTGTATTGACCTTTTTGATGGGTGCTCCTTTTGAGCCTCTTCACAAATGTCCGATGAGGCTTCTGATTCTTAAAACAGTCTTCCTCGTTGCAATAACCTCGGCAAGGAGGGTAAGTGAGCTTCAAGCTCTTAGTTCCAAGCCCCCTTTCTTGACCATTCATGCTGAACGAATGGTTCTTAGGACCAGGGCTGCTTTTCAGCCTAAGGTGGTGACTCCTTTCCACCTTGGTCAATCCATTACCCTCCCTACCTTTTATCCTCCCCCACGCCCTTCCAAGGAGGAGGAGAGATTACACCGTCTGGACCCCAAGAGGGCGGTGTCTTTTTACCTGGACAGAACTAAAGACTGTCGTTTGGATGACCAGCTCTTCGTTGGGGTTGCTGGCTGCAAAAGAGGAAGAGCGGTCCATAAGAGAACCTTGTCAAGATGGATCGTCCTCTGTATAAAGATCTGCTACTCTTTGGCTGGTAAGGAACCACCAGAGGGTATAAGGGCTCATTCTACAAGAGATAAGTCTTCAACCTCAGCATTGGCTAGAGGTGTTCCTGTAGAGGATATTTGTAGAGCGGCAACTTGGTCTTCCCTCCACACTTTCGCGAAGCATTACTGCTTGGATTCCGAAGTGAGGAGGGATGGCCACTTTGCGCGCTCTGTCCTTCAGGATTTCCTGGTTTAGAAGAGTGGATACCCTCCTCCGGGAGTGGGGACTGCTGTGGGACTCTATTCACAAGGTGAGGAATCCACACGGCAGATGTATCTATCAGAAGAACAAGTTACTTACCTTCGGTAACGCTTTTTCTGGTAGATACAATATCTGCCTGTGGATTCCTCACTGACCCACCCGCCTCCCCGTTGTCCACTCTTCTATGCCAGAGTTTCTGTAATGTTTTTATTTTATTGTCAAGGAGTTGTTTATTTCAAATGTTTTATTGCATTTGCTTCACACTGTGTGTGTTACCTTGATATTTGTACTGCATATACTGTGTATATTTCTACTGTCATTGGTCCGTATGTGTGCCTCGAAGGCACGGAAAAAAGGGCGGAACTGATGTCATCACGCCGGCGTGGGCCTATTGTAGGCGTCGGTGACGTCAGCGGAGTCGCGAGCGATGCCGTGTCTCTATGACGTCCGAGTCCACGTCGGCGCGAAGCTACAAAAAGAATTTCCGAATGTTGCTGATGCAAGGGGATATTCACAAGGTGAGGAATCCACAGGCAGATATTGTATCTACCAGAAAAAGCGATACCGAAGGTAAGTAACTTGTTCTGTATGTACAAGCAAAGGAGTAGAAATTCCAGGGTGGTTTCTTAGGAAGCTCAAGCAGTTTGACACCTGATGCTGGCGAGAGGCATTCAGTTGACAGTGATGCACCTTCCCAGGTTGCAAAATACAAAAGCAGATTAACTATGTTGTCACTTGGGAAAAAACACCTGGGATAGATTTTAAATAATAAAAAAATACTGCGAAGCATCTTCTCCTGTTGGCGACTTCCTGAAATAGACTTCTTGCAACAGAAGAAAATGTACATTTATATTGCCTTTCTTATTCCTCCAGGTTTCCAGAGATGATTTTTCCATGATTTTCCTCCAGTGCTATTTCTTCCCAAGGCGATCACCAGGTTGAGACTCAGCAAAGCAAAGATGATTTTCATTGCTGAGAACTGGCCCCACCTGTGGTGGTTCTTCAGATGGGTCTTATATCATACAAGAGGCTGCCAATTAGGTGGTATCTGCTTTTGAGGATGTCAGGCAGACTATTTCATACCAGTCGTCCTTCACAGAACTTGACTGCCTGGCTCCTGAACGTAACGTTATACAACCCTTCCTGACATATTCTAAAGGCTGACTGCTTAGAGATGCATTATAAACAGAACCTCTTACATTTACATGCATATGAAAACCTTGTCCTAGAATGCTTTGCCTCTCGCAGAATGGCTCAGGAGCCAGGTTGGTAGGTTCTGTGAAGGAAGGCTGGTATGAAATATTCTGCCTGACATCCTCCAAAGCAGATAGTATGACATTACAACGTATTCCGTTGCAACGCATGCCTTTACCATGCAAGCATTACAATGCGAACGCCATTACCACGCATAACCTTTACCATGAATAAGCCTTTACCACACATACCTGTACAACGAATTTCGTTATAAAAGCATGAATGTTTGTGATAATCCCTGACCCCTGCCCTAATTCCTAAAGCCAGTTGCTTGCGCCCCCTTCCCCCCTGCCTGTCCCACAGCCTTTTTTTTAAATACCCCTCCCCTGCCCTGCGCCCTAGAAGCGAACCCATGCGCCACACCTTCCTCCCCGGCCCTTCCAAAAACAACCCCTCCCTGCCAAGCGGACCCCTGTGCGACTCCTCCCCCAGCTCTTCTAAAAACTACCCCTCCCCTGAGCCCTAAAAGCTGAACCCTGCTCGACTCCCCCCTTAAAAAATGTAAATTAACCAGCCCAAAACTGTAAATCAGTAGCCCCCGCCCCACGCCCCAGGCCCAATCCCCCTCTTTACCATCTCTTCTGAGGCATGGTGCATGTCCTAAAGAGGAAATGGAAGAGCCTTTCCGTTTCCTCTAACAACGCCGCTAGCCTTCAACACCATTACCACACATATACCTTTACGATACATACCTTTGCAATGAATTATGTTGTAAAGGTATGCGTGGTAAAAGCTATCCATGGTAACGGTGCATACGTTGTAAAGCATGCGTGGAAAAGGCTATTTGTAGAAACAACCACGTTGTTATGGCTGTTTCTCTTCAGGAAGAGACAGTATTACTTTATGTTCTTTATTTGGCAAAAATCGGTTTACTGTCCTTTATATTAGAATGTAGGAGAGTAGGGTCTGCTTCCTATGGTTACCCCCACTTTTGTTGTGTTTCACTGGTTTTTCGACTTTAGTATGGCTGTGGCCCTGCTAATCAGGAGCACAACCTAGCTGTTCACTCTCTAAAGTGATACCATGTACTTTAGGTACATCCCAGATTGGTTACTGGGTTACCCTTGTGAGTCCTTGTATATGGTACCTTAGGTACCCAGGGCATAGGTACCCCAGAGGCCTACCAGGGGCTGAAGCATGTATTATGCCTGGTTAGCCTTCCAAAATGGCACCACAGGTCTGCACTTGCAGCCTGGGTAAGGTGGTGTAAGCACCCCTTACTTAGATATAGTATACCTATATCTACCTTTACAAATAGACACTAATTAACCTATAAGTCACTCTTATGGCAGGCCTTGACAATCCTGCAGGCAGAGTGCTTGGTTTTGTGTGAGAGGGTGCCCTAGCATGAGCTGAGCCCCTCTGCAGCTTTCGGAACCATCTCCTTATAGGTGTTCTATGATATAGCCATACCATATACTCTTAAGTGCATTATAATCCTCGCGTTTAATGCTAACTTTGGTTTGGCTTTATCAAAACATGTTGTGTTTGGTGTCAAACACACTGGAATACTACCCCCCACCCCCGCTAGTTCTGGCGGCAGGGGTAGCATTCCAGCCTTCTAGTGGGAAAAGACATGTACACACTGGTACACCCGGTTAAAGTTAAACAGAGCCTCAGCATCACAAAATGGATGCTGCTGTCACAGACACGAGTCTGCCCTCCTGCTGGGGAGGCCTGGACAATAGGTTTCCTGTCCCAGACAGGCTTTAGTGTATTGGGGCAGGATGGGTTGCATTCAGTGAATGCTTTTCAGACACTGCCTGGGGCACACAAGGTGCTCCATGCATTTCCCAGTTCAAACCGGTTGCTGGGGCACTCTGCCCCAGCTATGGCGCAAAACTGGACAAAGGGGAAGGGGTGTAACCACCCCCTCCCCAGGTCCTCCCATAGGTGGGACCCTAGAGTTAGTCCAACCCCTAAACTTACTATAAGAATAGGAGCCCAGTCCCTAGGACTTTAGATTACCCTGGACAAATCTCTGCAACATATATCTTGGGTCCTTCGATATTCCATATCGACTGGAAGATGGAAGAAATCTCCCTTGTGGTCAAGGAGTGACCACCCTGTTCAAACAGGCACCTACAGCATCTTTGCCGGTCTGCATTTTCGAGGCTCCCGCCGGATCAGGAAGAATTTGTGACACAGGACACAGACTTCCAGACATCTCTGAGGCTGAACCGAGATCCCAGCAAGGCTGAGACCCGTTGCTGACACGAGAGACGTGGGACCGGAACTCCTGAACATCCTACATTTTTGCTACTGCACCTACTTCCCGAGGTATCCCAAAGTTGGGCTTTGGGGTATTTGAAGCCCCTGCCCCGAGCACCTTTTGCACTGAAGCTCAGAGGCCTACACTCCACGAGTGGCCTGTTGGCCCGCTTTGTGTATTTCCGCTTGAGGCTCCTTTGCGCTTCCTGGTCCTGCTTCCTGGTCCGTTGGCTAGTGAGCCCCCACGAAGGCCAATCCTTGATTCCTTGAGCTTTTCTGGTTGCTCAAGATGTGTTCTGACTCCCCTCCAAAGGAGTAGTCCCCCAGACCTTGCTGGTCTGAACCGAAGCCAATCTTGTCATCTTGCGTGGGTTGCTGTTGCCAAGGCTTGTTGGGTCCAGTCCAGATTCCGACGCTGCAGCACTCGACATCCTTTGTGGGACAGCTCAAATCCAGCTCCTGGTCATCGTCGTCGCCTCCTGGTCCTCGTGGCTGAAGAGTCAAGCTTCACCTCTTTCACCTGAAATCACCCAACATTGTCTGGCATCTTCTCCTCGCCATCCTGGTCACTGGCTAGTGACCCAGACCCTTTGCTGAAATAATAGCAATGAAACATGTCGGCATCATTTAAGCATGGTATAATCTGAACCATTTTTAATCTGGACTTCTTGCAGCTACAGAATAAAGTTATTACAGCTAGCAAGTGGGTCCCAGTTTTAACAGCATTGGCCATTTCTCTGCACTTTGGCCATTGCAGGGATTCTAGGTGCACCCACTCACTTTTGGTTACTTATGGGAGATAGATGAGTGGTTGATTAGATCGTTTATATACACAGCACTTTTTACAGTTGGTATTCACACTTCCATAATTATTTGGGTGTTTTTCTCTGTTTGTTTCGTCACGACAAAGAGAGAGCGACCAATGATGGGAAGTGGGTAAACTGGCAATTCTAGGTCAGGAACCTCCTCGGGTGTTGCTACCGTGAGGCGCTCCTTCTTTGTTTTCACACGTTTTTTGTTCCACTAGTGGGAATGAGATAAGACCTTAGTAAACTCTGCAGCATATACACCATGACCTGTAGACTAGTGTTAAGTATACACTTCTTGAGTGAGAGTATGACCCTTTGTGCTACTCTGCCCCAGGTCTGTTTGATGTGTTGGTGTTTGTTGGAGGAGGTATTTTTTGTTGAATACTGACTTTACAACCTACCATCAATAAGGGTCGTTTGGACTGGTGCAAGGTGCCCACTAGAATAGTGGACATCATATGCCAGGCCAACTTCTCACATAGAACACATTTGGATGCAATCCCTGTCTACTGTAAGCCTGTAATTTTCTGGAGGATCTTAGGATAGTTTTTCCTCAGTTAGAAGGTCTTCTTCTCCTTGTTATTGCATGTAGGAGCAGGGCTGAAATAGGCATTTTGCCACACTGGTCTTTTCCCTGTGGGCTGCTGGCTAGGGGCTGGTTTCAGAGCAGAATGGGCAGCCAATAAGCAGCAATACAACTATGGCCACTTTCTAGTCATGGCCGCCTGCAGTCTGGTGCTGGTTGGAAAGTTTTTTGCCAGAGTTCATTTTGGTTTCCAGTCTGGCCCTGTGCAGTGTTCTTTAAATTGAGACAACACATATAACTGACTTAGAGCACCTTTTCTTGAACATTTCGTGTTAAGTGGCTGTTACTTCTGCCAGGAGGATGAGTGAGTTTCAATCTGTGTTTACCGGTGATCATACTCATTGTTCTATCATATCAAAGCATCTTTTCTCTCCAAAGTTGTTTCTGATTTCCACTTTAATCAGACCATTTGCTTGCCTATTTTTCCAAAACCTAGCATCACAGACAGAGCAGTCTTTACATACCACTGATGTCAAGAAAAATTTACATTTATATTTAGACAAGTCCTAAGAGATACGTAAGGTCAAACAATTCTTTGTCAATCACAGTAATATGTGGGCGGACCATAGCAAAGTGGGATAGCTGTTTGTACCAATATGTTATACACTAACCATCATTACCTGTAAGCCTTTGGCCCTTTCCACAAAAGAGAAAATGATTACTGAGTTGTTGTGAGAATATCCCTTTTCCTGCCATTTGGTTGGCCACCACTTAAAGGTGAGTCCATATTTCTTCTGCTACACATTATTGTCTGGACTCAGGTTCCAGTAAAGATACTTTAGTGGGCTAGGTTTCTCCTTGTAACTTATTTGGCTAAGAGTTCGGCTCTGAGACTCTGATTGCGCTATTAAGAGTGGGTTAGCTTACTACTCCATTCTAACTTTTATGAATATCGGAGAGAATCCTGTGGTGAGGATGCAAATGTTACTTACTTGTAAAACAGGTTCTTCACCATGGGTGTTCTCTTGAATTCACCAAACCCCTGCCCTCCTCACCGTTTTTAGGGCCACAGATAATAAACTGGTTTCTGTAAATTCATCTTAGCCTTGCTCCAGATATGAACAACCTAACTGACACCCTGCTTGACATGATGAGATAGTGCAGTTATACAAAATTCTTAATGCAGTTGCACTTAATTCCTATGTGTGTTTGCTTTTTTAGGGGCATCATTTCCTTCTTTTTTCTTCTAAATACACTATTGTCTAGTGTGGTGTTTTCAATCAAGTGTACTGTTTTATCCTTCCTTGGCTAATTAGTATTAAAAAAAAGGGAGTAAAAGTTGCCTTTTGGCCTGTTTACTGTGTATTTGCTGCAATGAAAAATTTACTAGGTATCATAACGGAAAGTTTCAATTCTGTTAAGGACGCGAAGGCAAGGATTATGCCTCACTTTCTTGACTTTATTAAACAGCAGCCATTTCATAAAGCATTAAACAACTACCATTCCCATGAGACCCTGGGAATGTTCAAAGAAAACAAGAAAGTTCAATAGGAGAACAGCCTCCAACTGCATCCAATCAGGGCATCGCATCTTCAACATAGTCCCTCATCTGTGTCCTCTCGCCCTCTGTCATCGTGCAAGTCCAGCCTTCACATGTTTTTCACACTTCCATCCCTACAACCAAAGGACACAATTTAGCCTCAAGCCATGGTTAAGGTTGGCTCCTGAAACAGAGCAAGAATTCAAACTACTAAGAAACAGAATAAAACCTAAAGCCAATACAGTACAACCACATCAGTTGACATCATAAAATATCAAGCCAGAATACTTACTAGTCACGGGGTGTAGATAGATTGAAAATCTCTAGGTGGGCTAATCCTCGCCTCCGTGTCCTTAATAGAATTAAAACTTTCTGTTACGATAGCTAGGACATATTTTATTCTATGTGAGGACCGGAGGCGAGGAATACCCTAGTTCAAAGCTTACTTTCCACCAAATGAGCCATATCCAAGATTGGCTTAAAATAAAACCTTTTAAAAATAGTCTGAAGACCAATCCGCAGCACTGAAGATATCCTCCAACAGCGCCCCCAAGGTAAACGCCTTTGAAGCCATTGCTCCCCATGCCGAATGGGCTCCAACATTTTTCAGGTCAATACTTGCGTTCTGCATCACCCTCAGACCCAAATGACAATAGTGGGGAAAGAGAACGCCTTATGAGGTTTCCTCAAAGCCATGAGGAGCTTACTTTCACCCAGATGTCGGAACTCTGTGGACATATCCTCATACACCTTCAAGCAACTCACCACACACAACTTAGGGGAGTCCAGAAAATCTTTATATGAAACTAGCTTACCCGTCGCGCGTTGCTGCGATCTCCGAAGAAAGGAAATTCATGATAACATTCAATTTACATTGTGTCATTTGTATTGAAACTTATTCATTTTAATATGGAAAACATTTCAAAGTGTCGTTTTGATTCTATTTACTGTCCTGATGTGTATTCTTCTTTTTAACAAAACAGTTAACTTATTTTTTATCAAATTTGAATATTTAGTGTTCTGTATACTAGAGGGGCCAATCACGATCTAGTCAAATTAAGTGGATGGCTTGAAAAATGAACTGAATTTTAGGTATTTTATGCAAAGGAAATGTGTTGATATTTTACCCGCTGCAATTGCTTTATTATGTATTATATTGTAACATGATGTATTATGATTGTATGCTTGTATCTTACAAGGTTTTTTAAACCGAATAAAGATTGAAAATGGATTCTATTTATTTATTCGAGTGCTTGAGGATACACGATTTTTGGTTTTTCCGTTTGGTGCGTACATCAGTATTCGAAAGATTATGAGGGCCCTGGGGGCCGATATTTAGAATATTTTTATGCCAGAAACCTTCGCAGGAGTGTACTCAACAACTTCCCAAAGTTTCCTGGCGATCGGATGAATGGTGTTTTAATTCTATTTATTTATTCGAGTGCTTGTGGATACACGATTTTTTATTTTTTCGTCTTATGCGTACATCAGTATTCGAATGAATATGAGGGCCCTGGGGGGCCCATATTTAAAACAAAATATATGCCAGAAACCTTTGCGAGAGTGTACTCAACAACTTCCCAATGTTTCCTGGTGATCGGATGAAAGGTGTTTTAATTCTATTTATTTATTCGAGTGCTTGTTGATACACAATTTTCTGGTGCGTACATCAGTATTCGAAAGATTATTAGGGCCCTGGGGGGCCGATATTTAAAATAATTTTATGCCAGAAACCTTCGCGGGAGTGTACTCAACAACTTCCCAAAGTTTCATAGCGATCAGATGAATGGTGTAGTAATGCATAAAGGAAAAACAGACAGACAGACAGACATCCTTTAGTTTTTATATATATAGATGACCCTTGTGCCACATTCTAAGCCGGGGTACAAGTGCTTTCAGGGGCCACTAAGCACTGGGGAAGCTGGGCAGAACACAGTATGGGCGCTGTGAATATGGGGGGCTGGGTATCAACCTAGTTTTGTGTGGGGTAAGCCTCACTGTCAGTGGCTCGCTGTACCGGGGACACCCCACACCTGGTTCTTCTATTTAAGGGGGGTGGGGCAGCCTGAGAGCGCGTCTCCACAGGTCACTGACCTGCAACTTAATGTACAGACTCCCTAGGCGCGGAGTATCTGATAGAGACTACTAGCCGCAGATTCCTTAAGGTAGAATTATCCCCCAGACGTCAGACTGGATCCGGAAAACTCTTTTTTGCCACAGCATCCCTGTGCACCGGGGGGACGGCATCACGAGACTCAGCTCAAGCGTCGTCTGCGTACGTGACGTCAGCGAGGTCACATAAGACACACCCCGGTGCGCCTACTCCAGTTTTTTCCTTTTTCACATGCAACGCGGATCCGGTCTCTGTTCGGGCCTGTTGGACCTTTTTTCTTTCCTCATAGTGATATATTTTGGTGGAACACTGTGCAAATGCCTTCGGACTTCAAGACTTGCACATCGTGTGGGCGTCTAATATTGGCGACGGACCCCCACCTCATTTGCATGTCGTGTTTAGGGGAAGATCACGACACCACTGATTGTGAGGCGTGCCAACAGTTGAAGCCGAAGTCGAGGCAGGAGCACCGTATGAAACTACTCTCGGCGCGTCTCTCAAGGTCGGCTTCATCCTTTGATCAGCCTCGACAGACGGTTTCAGAAACGGCTGTCGTCGGCATTCTCCTCTCTCTCCAATGTCGCTTGGCTTCGGGACGGCGTGTTCCCTGAAAATGTTTGGGAACGGCTGATCGATCTTCCATTCCATGGCACCTTGTAATTCCATGCCCGGGCAGACTCCGCTATCCAAAGGTTCTTGGCAGGGCTCCGTCCTCCTCCTCCTCCTTATCCTCCTCCTCTTCCTTCCCCCCCTCAGTGACTGTTGAGTTGAGCTGGCTCTGTACCTTCTTTTGGGCCGGTTGCCCTTGCTGTGGGCTGTGTTTTGTGGCCACTCGAGTCCATCTTGCTGGGACTGTGGCGTTGTTGGCTGCTGGACGGCCCTTTTTTAACTGTGTTTTTTGCTGGAATTGTCTGCACAGACTTGGCCCTGAGATTAGGCCTTCTGTTTTTCTCTTGGGGTGCTTGACAAGCCTCCTGCAGGTTTTTTTTCCCCCGTGGCTCTTTCGTTTTTTCCTCTGCTGCGGAAGTTTCTTCCAAAGAGGATTCCCATGTCTTGGGACTTATTTTACCCTATGTGGGGTAGTGGTAGCTGTTATATAGCTTGGACTCTGCTAGGGAGCTCTGGTTGCCTTCGGGCCCCTGCTCTCCATGGCGTTTATGTATGTTGCTGATGCTTCTTTTGGTCGTGTGCGCGGACCCCTCGTAGTGGTGTGTCCGGTCATTCCATACCTTCCTGCCCCTGTCCTGGAGGCGGTGTTGGTTCTGTGTTTCTCCCTTTGTCGGGCGTAGCCTGCCCGGTCTTCCTGGGGCCCTGGGCTGTTCTTCCTGCTTCCGGGGCTTATTGCTGCGGGCGCCGCTCTGTCTGGTCGGTTGCCTTCCGTCTATGGTGGGGTTGCCTTCTTACCCCAGTATTGGAACTTTCATAGATTCCCATGCTTTTGTATCATTCCCCGTCGTCGGACTGGGAGTCTCGGTAATAAAAAATACCATAGTAGTAGGTACAAAAGAGAAAGGAAAGGCCTAGGCCTCATTCCCTTTTGTAGCATATCAGCCTCTTTTTGTAAAAGAGACCAAACTCTAGGCATCAGCCAATCAGAAGAGCCTCACCCTTAGAACCTTCCTCAAGGAACCTCAGAGCCTCAGATTTTCTACCGCACCTTGTGCTAGGGAGTCTCCATTGAGCTCTGCTCTATTTTCAACTCTTCTAAAACATTTCTCCAGTTATTTCTTCAGGATTTTCTTCACATTACTTCAGCAAACTCTCTCTTTCTTACAAGATGTCTGAGGTTGAGAAGAAGAAAGCCCTTTTCAAGCCCTGTTCCACCTGTGGGAAGAAAAGGCTTTTTGTGGAGGATAGACATAAGGATTGCATCTACTGCCTTTATCCAGATCACAAGGCAGAGGACTGTAAGATTTGCCGCACTCTCTCCACCAAGACCTTGAGAGATCGTGCTGGAAGGCTTCTTACATGGCTGCAGAGGCAAAAGGAAAGGAAACATGGAGTTTCCAGTGATGAGGAAGAATCTGCGTCCTCTGCTTCCTCCAAAAGGTCAGTGAAAAGGGGTAGAAGTTCCCCCTCTTCCTCTGTGGGACGCCCCGTAAAGGCTTCAAAGAAGACCCCCAGGGAGTCGGATGGCCGGGGTTCAGGAAGTTCCCCTCACCACAGTGGGGCTGACAAGGCAGAACTGGTTTCGCCTCCTAAGGGTGAGAAGACAGACCCAGCCTTCAAAAAACCCTCTTCAAATTCTTCAGAGAGGAGTTCCAAGTCCTCTACGACGAAGACTTCGTTGACGGTGGCTCCGTCGACGACGAAAATGAAGCCCAAGATACAGTTGGCCCCGTCGACAGTCTCGTCGATGGGAGCGTCGACGACGAAACCTCCGTCGTCGTCGAAGAAAAGTTCGTCGACGGCAGTGTCGACGGAGAGTGTACCAACATCATCATCGACGAAGACGTCATCGTCGAAGAAATCATCATCGTCGACGGCGATGGCGACGACGGCAGTGTCGTCGAGGACGGCGATGACGGTATCGACGACGGTATCGACGACGGTGTCGACGACGGTCATGTCGTCGACGAGTGTATCGACGACGATGACCATATCTACATCGACGGCGGGCTCGTCGTCGGTGGCGTCGACGACATCAGTGATTCCTATATCGTCGACGAGGATTTCTCCTGCGCCGACGGAACAACCGACGATACTGGCTGCGGAGAGACGGGTGACGATTTCTTTGACAAGAATCACGCCTGAGATGACGTCCCCGAGAAGGGTAACCTCTTTACCACCCTCTATGCTGTTGAGGACTCTGAGGGAGACGGACAGGATGTTTTTGAATATGCCAATAGTCCATCTCAGCTTCTCATCAAGAGTCAGGACACAGATTCGGAGGAGGCATATGTACAAGGCGGGGGCGGATATCAAGAGACGGCCCACTCTGGGAACTATGAGCCACAAGACATGGTTTCAGTTCCGACAACGTTCCTGTATGACCTGCACAAGATGCTGCAAGACTACAAGTCGAAAGCTGACAGACCAGTACCACGTAGGTCTGCTCCTTCATCACCAGTGAGGAGCCAATCATCTGTGGTGCCTCCAAGCCACCCGATGATCATTCCTCCGCAACCACAGCGGCCAGTGCCTCAGGCTACGTCGGAGCCAACCAATGATCCGGATGGGGATCAGAACGATGATGATGACGTGTCATCGGATAATAATCATGACTCAGATCAGGACGGTGATGAATACAATGATTACATCATCCCGGATCAAGCTTCGCCTCATCAGGACTTAGGTGATTCTCCTCCCGTTGACATCAGCGGTTTTCATCAGCTCATGGAACGAGCAGCTGGGAGATTTAAATTGGTGATGCCAGCTCAAACGACGGACTGTTTCTTATACGATTTTAAAGACACTCACCATAAGACGACAAGGTCGATTCCGATTGTGGATCATTTATGGGAGGAGGGTTTGAAGACAATGAAAAACCCAGCGACGGTGGTCCCTGTGCTACCGCGCTTGGACAAGAAGTATAAGGCACCACAAGATGGACCTGCAGCACTAACAGGGCATCCCAAGCCTGACTCGGTAATCTCGCAGGCAGCGCAAAGGAGGTCACGGAACCCTTCTGCTCCATTAACGGCCCCTCCTGACAAGGATGGACGACGGCTGGATAACACGGGCAAGCGCTTCTCATCAATGGCTAGCCTTCTGATTCGCGCCGCCAATGCTTTGGCAATATTGGGGCGATATGATCGCCAGTTATGGTGCGATGTAGCTCCATATTTGGAACAACTTCCTCCGGAGTCAGGGCTAGAGGCGAAGAAGACTTTGCAAGAAGGTGAGGCAGTTTCTATGGAGATCATAGACTGTGCCATGGACATTGCCACAACGGCCTTTCGTGCTTTGGCAGGAGCGGCGGTGTTGAGACGCCAGGGATGGTTGAAGGCGACCTGGTTCAGACCAGAAGTCCAAAACAAGGTCCTGGATCTGCCTTTTGATGGCGAGGCCCTCTTCTGTAAGGTGATCGATGATACTCTTCAGGAGATCAAGAAAGATACCGACACAGCTAGAGCGCTGGGAACCCTCCAGTATCGCAAAACTCCGTTTCGAGGTGCGAGAGGCAGAGGAGGTGGTTACAGAGGTTCGTACCAGCAGCAGCAGCAGCGTTATTCGTCGACCACCTCTGGATAGCAACCAAACCGCCAGTCATACCAACAACGTCAAGGGCAATCTTCAGGTTACTCAAGACCTTACAACAAGGGCAAGCAGGCTGCCCGTGGACGTGATTCGTCCAAACGTCAATAGCGGCCTCCTGGCTCTGTCTACTGTTCCCTCCTCCAGGATATCTTCAGTTGGAGGCAGGGTATCAAAATTCCTTCAGAACTGGTCCCAAATTACATCGGACCGTTGGGTGCTCAACATCATAAAACGAGAACATACTCTGGAATTTATGGAAGTACCTCCACCCAGGCCCCCGGCAGTAATTCCATCAAAGCATCTGCATCTCTTAAGACTCGAAGCCCAACAAATGCTCCGCAAAGGGGCGATAGAGCCGGTCCCCTCCAACCAACAAGGCCAGGGATTCTACTCCAGATTCTTCCTGGTAAGAAAGACGCTGGAAACATGGCGTCCCATCCTGGACCTCAGGGAGCTAAATACCTATCTCATCTCCCTGTCCTTTCGGATGGTGTCCTTACAGGACGTTTTCAAGATGATCAGCCCGGGGGACTTCATGGCCACGCTCGATCTGGAGGACGCGTACTTCCATGTCCCGATTCACCCAGCGCACAGAAGGTTCCTACGCTTCACAGTAGCCAAGAGCCACTTTCAATTCAGAGTTCTGCCGTTCGGCCTTCGCTCTGCCCCAAGGATTTTTACGAAGGTGCTGGCACCGGTGGCAGCATTTCTGCGAAAGAACCACTTTCAGGTCTTCCCTTACCTGGACGATTGGTTACTAAAGGCCCCGACCAGAGCATTGGCGCAGGACGCGGTGCAGGCTTGCACCAATCTGTTCCAGAATCTGGGACTCACCTTGAACAGAGACAAATCCGTGCTGGTGCCCTCAAGGAAGGCACGGTTCCTAGGAGCAGTGTTGGATTCAAGGATCTCGAGGGCTTTTCCTACTCGAGAAAGGATACTGAAACTACAAATATTGGCTCAAAGCCTTCAAAGAAAAAAGTATCTTTCTGTACGCAGCTACAAGTCGTTGCTAGGGGTGATGTCATCATGTATTCCCCTGATTCCACACTGCAGATTGCGGATGCGTCCCCTGCAGGAGCAACTGGACCTTCAGTGGCAGCAAGTCCGCGGATCGTTCGACGAAAAAATGTTTGTCACGCGGGAGATGAAAGAGGCAGTACTTTGGTGGTCGCATCAAGACAATTTATGCCAAGGTCTATCCTTCGCAAACGTTCCATCGCCTCACATACTGACGACGGATGCGTCATTGGAGGGATGGGGAGCAGTGATGCAGGATCTGCAGATCAGCGGCCATTGGTCTCCAAGCGACCAAAAGCTACACATCAACCTGTTGGAGCTGAGAGCGATCAGGCTAGCGCTTCAAGCCTTTCTTCCACGTCTGCAGGGTTCACAGGTGCTAGTCAGGACGGACAACACCACGGCTATGCATTATGTGAACAAGGAAGGAGGTACGAGGTCACTTCCCTTGTCGCGAGAGGCTCAACAGATTCTGGAATGGACAATTCTTCACGGAATTTCTCTAAAGGCGGAACACTTGCCAGGAGCGCTAAACGAGGGCGCCGACAGACTAAGCAGACTCACTTCTGTCAGTCACGAGTGGGAGCTAAAACAACAGGTTCTGGATCGGCTCTTTCAAACATGGGGCACACCAGAGGTGGATCTATTTGCGACGCCAACCAACAAGAAGTGCCGAGCCTACGCCAGCAGATTCCACCATCAAGGCTCATTGGGCAATGCCCTCTCAATAGCCTGGACGGGGAGATTTCTTTATGCGTTTCCACCGATTCCCCTGATTCCACGCCTCATCAGGAAAGTGAAGACAGAGCCATGCAAGCTGATTCTTATAGCCCCGGCATGGCCGAGACAGTTTTGGTACACCGAGCTCCATCTGCTATCGCTAGTTCCTCCAATAAGTCTGGAGGCTGTTCCGGATCTCCTGACAATGTCCGAAGGTCAGGTTTGGCACCCAGATCCAAGGTCATTACACCTGACAGCATGGCTCCTGACCAGCGAGAATACATGAACGTTCCCCTTTCCAAGGAGATCAAGGATATTCTTTCCCAGGCAAGGGCGCCTTCAACAAACAGAACATACCGGCTTAAATGGAAAAGGTTCTGTATTTGGTGCAAAAAAGATAAGGTTGATCAGTTCACCTCAAAACCTCATCAACTCCTGCCTTACCTACTGTCGATAGCTAAGTCTAATCTGTCCCATTCTACAATCAAGGTCCACTTGGCAGCAATTTCAAGATTCAGAAGATCTGCTTCTGGTCCTTCGCTATGGTCTTCAAGAATTATCAAGCAATTCCTCAAAGGCCTGTTCAGGGTTTTTCCGCCAGTGAGGTCTCCTCCTCCAACGTGGCATTTGAACTTAGTCCTGGCTCAATTAATGAAGGGTCCTTTTGAGCCGATTCACCGCTCGGATCTGAAATTCTTGTCCTGGAAGCTGGCCTTACTCTTGGCCCTCACCTCCGCAAGGCGAGTGGGGGAGTTGCAGGCCCTTACTATCCAGGAACCGTTTTTGCAGTTCAAAAAGAACACAGTCATCTTGCGGACGAACCCCAGGTTCATCCCCAAAGTACCTACAGACTTTCACCTAAATGAGCCAGTGATTCTAAAAACGTTTTTTCCGAACCCAGTCACTCCAGAGGAAAAAACATTGCACACTCTGGATCTACAACGATGTCTCAAATTCTACATTGACCGTACCAAGGACTTTCGAAGGTCTACGCAGTTGTTCATTGCCTTCGGCGGTCCGAACAAAGGTCTTCCTCTGTCCAAACAGGGGATCTCAAGATGGATTTCGAGTGCTATTCTGCATTGCCACAAGATGGCAGGAAAACCTCTGGTGGGCAGGGTCCGTGCTCACTCAACGAGGTCAGTGGCATCTTCTACAGCCCTCTTTGCGGGGGTGCATGTCAAGGACATTTGCAGGGCTGCTACCTGGAGCAGCGTGCACACGTTTACTAAGCATTACTGCTTAGAGTCATTGCAGCAGGATGACGCAGCAGTGGGCCAGGCTGTCCTGAGAAACCTCTTCAAGTGATTGGTGAGCTTTCCTTTCTATCCCACCTTCCATGGGTAACACATTTTGTTCTTTCATTTCTAATGTTATGATGTACTTATTTACAAAATGTGTTTATGATGGTTTACTGCTTGCTATTCTGATACAAAAGCATGGGAATCTATGAAAGTTCCAATACTGGGGTAAGAAAACAAGTTACTTACCTGTAACTTTAGTTCCCCAGTATTGGTAACTTTCATAGATTCCCATGCGCCCACCCACCTCCCCGGGGAAAGCTCAGCCTTCAGCAAGTAGGGTGTCTAGCACACAACGGCTACGAAAATCTGAGGCTCTGAGGTTCCTTCAGGAAGGTTCTAAGGGTGAGGCTCTTCTGATTGGCTGATGCCTAGAGTTTGGTCTCTTTTACAAAAAGAGGCTGATATGCTACAAAAGGGAATGAGGCCTAGGCCTTTCCTTTCTCTTTTGTACCTACTACTATGGTATTTTTTATTACCGAGACTCCCAGTCCGACGACGGGGAATGATACAAAAGCATGGGAATCTATGAAAGTTACCAATACTGGGGAACTAAAGTTACAGGTAAGTAACTTGTTTTCTTTTCCCTCGTTTCCTTGGGCCCTCTAGGCTTCTTCTTCCTCTTCCTTGTCCTGGCATTGGATGGAAGCTCTGTTGCCTTGTAGGGGTGTGGGGTGCTTCGGCCTCCCTGGCCTTGCCCTTGTTTCCTCTGTTGGAAGTGAACTGGCTTCTTCAAATTCTTTCTTCTTCCTACATCCCTCTTAGGGGTCGGTGGTGTTCTGCTTGTGGGGGTCACCCCCTTGCCTGGGAGGACAGGACTCTTCGCCCTGTCCATTGGACTGGTCCCCTGTGGGCCTCTCTGTTATGTCCAGGCTCTCCTTCCCCGTGGGTATGGCTAGGGTATTTATTCGACGTTAAGGAATCTGCGGCTAGTAGTCTCTATCAGATATACAACTTACTTACCTTCGGTAACGATGTATCTGATATAGACTATTCTAGCCGCAGATTCCTTCACTGCCCGCCCTTCCTCCCAGTTCTGTGAGGACCTTTTGGCTTGCCCTTCTGCACTCGCCTCCCGGTGGATGGCTGGGTGAGTGAGTGCATTCTTTCGCTCTTTGACAAGACGTTGTCTTGCTTTTTGTTCCTTCCTCTTCTTTGGCACTGTAGAGGCTGGATCTATAGGTGCTCCTGGGCTCCTCTGCTCTGGTTGCTCCAGGATTGAGGCTGGCCTTCCTTTGTCCCTTCTTTCCCTCCCTCTTCTTCCTGAAGGTCCTGGCTCCTCTGCTACCCTCTGGGCTTGGATCATTTGGCCGTGCCCTGCCCTAGCTCCCTTGAAGGGGGGGGGGGGTTGTCGCACTCTGTACTAGGGTTGCCTTGGAGGTCTCTTGTTCCCTGTTTGTCTTGGAACTGGTTTGCTTTCATGGGTCTTGGTTGGTGTTGTAGTCCTGCTACATGTTGTCATGACATTTTGCATATGTTCCTTGTCTTAAAGGGGGTACTGTTTTCATGACTGGCAGGGTGGCTGCTCAGAGCTGTGCTCTGTTCTTTCTCCTTTCCTTGCTTTTGGGTACTGCAGTGTTGGTACTGCTCTTTATGGTGTTCTTCGTCACCATTCCATTTTCTTTTCCCTTTTTCATCTTTTTCGCACACTGTTCCCATGCTTCCACAGTTTCTCTACTGGCTCCGCGTTGTGGCACGGAAAAGTTCTCCGAAGAAAACTGACGTAGGCGCGCCGGGGTGGGACTTATGCCACTTCGCTGATGTCATGTATACGGACATCGCTTGGGCGGAGTCGCATGATGCCGTCCCCCCAGCGCGCAGGGATGCTGTGGCAAAAAAGAGTTTTCCGGATCCAGTCTCATGCCTGGGGGATAATTTTACGTTAAGGAATCTGCAGCTAGAATCGTCTCTACCAAATACATTGTTACCGAAGGTAAATAACTCGTACGTCAGGCACAAGGATGTCAGGTACTGACCCTGTAACCAGGGTGTAAACAATAGAAGAGGATGGATCGGGCAGTACAAAGCCCGGTGTGGGACATTTCTCTCCAGGCGGCAAGGCTCCAGGAACTGCTGTTCACAGCGTCGACTCCTCCGCAATGATAGGAATGCAGAGTGCGCTTCACGGTAGGGCATTGTGCTGAATGAGCGCCACTTTTGTGGCGGAGGACCGTACTGCGGAGCCGCACCACAAGAATAAAGGCTTCGAAGGAGCACAGAGCGTTCCCGCGTCCACGGTAAACAAAACCGGGTGAGAAGCGGAAACCAGTACTAGGGTGAACCAATAGTATAAATAATTTTTTCACAAAGTAGACCAATCGACATGACAAAAAAACCATAAAGCAGAATAAACAGACCACACATGAAAGGAAGGAAAACACTACTTATCAAGCTGCAACCAGCAAAGAAAGAGGGCGAGAGGACACAAATAAGGGACAATGTTGAGAAATGCGACACCATGATTGGGCGTAGTTGGGGTCTGTTCTCCTGTTGGACTTTCTTGTTTTCTTTGGACTTCCTGGGTCTCATGGGAATGGAAGTTGTTGAATGCTTTGTGAAATGGCTGCTGTTCAATAAAGTGAAGAAAGTGAGGCATATTCCTCGCCTCCGGTCCTGACATAGAATTGGAGAGCACAACAATGTTTTTAAAAAGGTTGCTTTCCGTAATGTTGCTCAAGAGCGGAGATATTCAACCTTTTATAAATTCAGAGAGATTCCCGAAGGTGACAAACTGTGATTACAGTTAATTAACTTTCCCTTTAATGATGTGCCATTCCCAGGATTTCCTGAGCAACACACTGTTCTCATTTTGGATTAGTCCTGAGAAAGATTTTCAGATACATAGAAGGCAATACTTAAGGAGAGGGGAGAGGGGTTGGCCTAACGGCTAAGGCGCTCGACCTCGGACCTGGGAATCTGGGTTCGAGTCTCGGTAACGACGCCAATAACCCCCTGTGATTCTGGGAAAATCACTTAATCTCCCCGTGCCTAAAAAAAATTGAAAGTGTGTCCTCATGTAACGTAACTGGTGCTATGTAAAGCGCTCTGATAACTGATTCGGCTCGGTTCTAGTTTGCGCTATATAAAACTCCCAAAAAAAAGGGCTTGCCTCGGCATGTGGGGATGTTAATTTTGGAAATTACCGTTAATGATCTTTTCTGGGAATGGAGATTTGGCCTTGAATTAACTTACCTATCATCTGTGAGATTTGGAAGAGTTCCATGGTATTGCCAGATTTGGAGATCCTGCGTATCTTTAAAGTAAAATAATTCTCTCCACGTGAGGGCTAAATAATGTAGTCACAGGGACTGTGCTGTTAGTGACATGTCTATCAGTTTATTGACAGAACCTTTCTTGCTCATGTTGGCCACTGTAATGTGTAGATGTTCTGTATCTCCATACCTCCTTAGAACATTTTCATTCTTTCTCTAGTTGCAAGAACTCATCGATGCTGCTGATGGTGTGATACACAGGTGCTCTAAAAACCAGGCCTTATCACTGCAGGAGAAGCAACAAGCAGTGGTGGAGAAATGGGAAATCCTGAAGAATAAAGTGGAGCAACGCAGAGTGGACCTGGAACGAGCGTGCAGACTCCATCTTTTCTTAACAAAGGTGAGCTCTAGATCCACATAGCCTTCTAGGCTCTTGGTCCAAATAAATCCACATTTTGTAAGCAATGCACACATTTTGTTTGCTGCAAGGGTAAATTGCTGCAGTACATTCACTGCCCTGTTCTTAAGAGATGGTACTAAAGTCCATATTATGAATTGTGCAGAGTGATAGATAGATATATTTATTTGCACAATTAATTAAAATCATTGCAATTTGTACAAAAAGGAAGATAAAAAACATTTTCAGCTCTCAATTTAAAAGGAGAAAGAGAAACGCAAGTTCATATCAGACACAGCAAGGGTTCATGAGTGGTATCTGCCGGTAGAATTGAATTAATCTTAGTCATAAATTTTACAAAACGGGCAGTCATTTGAGCTGATTCCCCTATCATACACTCCTCTAAGGCTTCTTGGCAGGTCCGCATATTAAGAATTCTCCAAATGGGGCACAACCAATACATTTGAAGGGGGAGTAGAGTGCTGCAGATACATGTTAAATTTTCTTCTCGGTTGTTGCAGTAGCGGCACTGGGAGGAGATGTCTGCTTTGTACCTCCTTCCATAATTGTACCCCACCAGGGGGATTAGCCCAAAATGCAGTCTCATTAACTGGTGTTTCACCAATTGCTTCATGGAGGATGACAGGTAGTGTGGTAGTGTTTTAAGATCGTAGAGTTTTGACGCCCAGCTGCCATGTGATAGTTTTTTTTCACAGATATTGCATTCTGTTCCATAGACAGTATTTTTGCCTGTTTGGTCAGGGCTTTGGCAGCAGCCCCAATGGGTAGTGAGCTCGCCCATAGATCGTGGGCTTCTAAAGCGTCCAAGCAGAATGTTAAAAATGTATTCCAAGAAGTGCTGGGGTTATTTAACAGTGACCAGACGCAACTCTTTAATGTGGAGGCTTGGGCCACTTTTGTTTTTGCACAGTAGGCAACGAATCGTGCTTTCATGGTCCAATGTTGGGAGAAGAAGCAGAACTCCAAGCGGATTTGGGCATGAGAGGTCGAATTGGGTAGGTGAAACACTCTACAAAAACAGGCTGTTTGCATTCTATCCAGCCAGGTGAACATTTTATCTTTAAAAGTAGTGGCGCCGAAGGCTATTGTAGATAGTATTTTGGCATCTATCACTCTAATTAACGGGGAGAAGTCAGGAGAGTGGAGAGCTTTCTTAGTTCGTAGGAAGGCCCCCTCAAGGCTGCGGGCCACACTTTGCATTGCCGCGATTTGCGGACCCGAGCTCCCTCTGTGGTCTATCCAGACTCAAAGATATTTGTAAGTGGTGACTACCTCAATAGATTTCCCAGCAATGTACCAGGGGCGCTGTCTCGCTTGGCTTCTAGAGACTATCATCACCTTGGTTTTAGAGATATTAATCTTCATCGCATTAGTTTCACAATATGTTGCCAAGGAATCAAAAAGGCGTTGGAGGCCCACCTGTGTTTGGCCGAGTAGAATCGTATCATCTGCGTATTGCAGTGACTGGATTTTAACAGATGCGATTCTTGGTGGGAAAGCATGAGAGCGGGCCAGCCACTCTGGTAAATCTGCAAGGTACTAATTAAAAAGTAAAGAGGCCAAAATACATCCCTGTTTAGGCCTTTGTTGGTCATGATTTTATTGGTTGTAGACCAACCAGCAGAGACTTTTATTTTGACCCAAGTATCCGAGCACAGGGCGATTAGGGCATTCAATAGAGTAGGCGGAATGCCATATTTGAACAGTTTCTCCCAGAGCCTGGGGCGGGCAACGTTGTCAAATGCCTTTTGGAAATCAATAAATCCCAGGCACAACAATTTTCCCTTTGTTCTAAGTGTGGCCTCGATCATATGGGCTATGCAGATCAGATTGTCCTCAATGTGGCAGCCCTTTTGAAAGCCAGTTTGCGTGAAAGGTATTAATTTATGGTCTTCCGCCCAGCTGGTTAGTTTTTGTAATAAGACGCTTGCGTAGGCCTTTCCATCAACATCGAGGAGTGAAATCATCCGGTAGTTATCAGGATTAGATCGCTGACCTTTTTTGCGGATAGGGACGAGGAGAGAACCTCGCCAAGAATCAGGGATAGGACCACCCATTCTACATGTCTCGAATAGGGGGGCCAGGAGCGCTGCCCACTTGTGAGTCGAGGTTTTGTATATCTTTGTTGGTAACCCATTTGGGCCGGGGGCCTCTCCTAGACACATTCGTTTTATAATGAGGGCAACTTGACTTGAAGTAATCTAAGTAATCGGTGACGTTCCAGGGAGGGAATTGAGAGGGATGGAGCTATGATGATTGCACCAATTATATTTGTCGAGTTCGACGTAAAGAGTTTCAATGTGGGCCTCCCATGCAGTGGGGGAGACATTCATTACGGTGGATGATTGGCCTGGTTTAGCAGCCTTATTTACCCAGTTCCAAAATCTCTTTTGATCTTTTGATTTTAAGATTTCATGGGCAAGTGTCCAGCGCTGTTCTTCTTTTATTCTATTTTCTTTGAACCTTAATTTCCTATACTCTTTATGGGTGGTCAAAATCTTCTTTCGTAAGGATTTGTAATCCAAGCTGGTATGTGTGCTTTTACGCAATAAGGTATTTAACTTATGTTTAATACTCAGCATGGTATACTTGAGGTCACTGGGGTGGGGTAAAGATGAAGGATAATTGTTTGAGTTTTTAACACTCTTAACAGTTAGATTTTTTAAGGTCCTCCACTACCTGTTCCACAGTGGTGGTGTTAGCCGGCTGCTAGGCTCTTGGTTCAAGTTTTCCAAAAAGTTGACCACCTTTTCTTCAATTGCCTCTTGTTGGTCCAGTGTAATTTTCTAATTGTCTCCAATGTTGAGTCTTTGCCAATCAGGTAGATTTTTGGCCGTAACTTATGATTTGCTAGAACTTAGCATGTTAAGAGGGCATGATCACTTTCCAATGAGGGGGTTACCACAAATTCCTGGACAAATTAGAAGTGGGCGACCGAGATCCATATGTAGTCGAAAGTAGCCATTCTAAAGGGAGATACATGGGTATAAGCAGCGGGCGAGTCTGACTCCAATCTGCTGTTTTGGATACGGAGCCCTAGTTGGTTTAAACTTGCGGCCGCCTATGTCCCTTGATTATTCTTCCGTTGGTACTGCCATTTTATATCTGGAATTGCCCACATTTGGTTATCCAGTGAAATTAGAAAGGAGAGGTCCAGGCTTTTTCCCATTAAGTTGTCATTAAAGTTTCCCATTATTAGCCACATATCATTCAGGAAGTGATCAAAAAGATCTTTCATGATGGGAAAAATTTTGTTCAAGGTTATCTCTCGCTTGGTTTTAGAAGGATGTAGATAGATACAGCCAAGGATAATAGTATGAATTGTGCAGAGTGAAGTTAGTGCATGCCTTTGTGCGTTAATTTCACCCTGTATATTTAGAAGTTTACAACTGGTGATTTTTGCCGTGCAGTAAGTAAATCTGCATGCAGAAAATTCACATACTGTAAAACGTGCAAAATGAGCATGTGTTAAACTTTTTTCAAATATTAATTCCAAATATCACGACCTACAAATCATCAAAAGTCACAGTGAAAATATCAGTGCACATTAAAAAATGTTCAGTGACCCAAAAAAGAAATATTTTCTTTAAAGGAACAGGCACAACCATACTGCAAAATATAACAATTCACAGGTGGCACAGAAATTAGTCAAAACGTGGTTCAAGATTAATATTTATAACTGTTAATTCTAAAAACACCAGAGTAATTCCTCATAACTATCATCCCCTGTACAGTATAGCCAAGAATGTAATGCTAGAACAACACATTCAGTGCCTATCCCAATTTCCAAAACCCCCCATCTTGCTGTATGCCCTTGCCATAAAAACTATGTTTCCAAACTCTTTTACAGCTATAGTTACCACTTCGGAATCTGTACCTTAATCCATTGTCTGGCATTTAGCTTGTACCCCCATCTGCAGCCCTACTAAAGTACTTATTATCAAACCTACAAGCTTTATGTAAGCCTAACAGAATTTTGTTTTCCTCATGGATACTTTAACATTGTTCAAACATTTTAAGATGAACTAAGGTGTACTCTGTTTGGGTTGAGTAGGTTTTGGGTCACATGTCTGCACAGTAAGGGTAGATCTCCATTGAGGCCTGATGGTGGACAATTCCCTGAAAGCATATGACAGTGATGAGGTATGTGGGGCTGGAGAAAGACTGCTGTGTCTGGTGGCCATGGATGCATCTGAGAACTGGGCAGATGGCATGATTGTCTCTGTTTGAGACCATCTTCTACCAGTCTAGTAAATTCGCTTATAGCATGGATCATGCATCGCATGGCTGTTCTGTTAACTCTTTATCATGCCACGCTTTACCTTTGTGTTCCCTAAATATCGTATTCCCTTTACTGTGCTAAGATCAGAGTTTGTATATGAATACCAACACCCACATTGGCCTTCGTTGGCTCTCTAGAGTTGTTCAGAAACTACACATGACCAGCCTCCATTGCACAGTCTCCTGACATTATTTCCAATGTGTGTGTCACACTGATGCTGCTGCACTGCCAAGTTGCACGTGGTATTGTGGTTGGTGGGAATTTTTTTTATACCCTCAGTAAATGGAGGCAGTGAAAGTGGCCTATTAGGTAATTTCATGCATAGCATAAGCATTTGTTCACAAGGCCTTTGCAATGTAGGCTTAGTTACAAATGACCCATGTCTGCCCTTCACCTGATCTGCTTCAGGGCATTCGAGGCACAGGAAAGGCAAGCCTGGGGGAGGGGGGGGGGGCGCATGTAAATGTTCCTCCGTTTGAGAATACAGTTTTCAAATCTATACAAATAATGACGGGTTCATGCGGTAAATAAATGCTATGGATCAGGATTCCGTCAAATTTGAAATCCTAAACTCTAAAACATTCACTGCTAAAAATATCTACGATACGTAACTTATCTTTTTTATGGGAGAGCCTCATACATGCACATTTACTACTTAAGAAGTAGATACGGGAAGATCTGTGGGAGTGACTGGAAAAAAAGAGAAATACTTACATCTAAAGGGGTGAGTTTACGGAGGAGTATGGAAGGGTTAAAGGGGGGCGGTGGGGTTTAGGGAGGTAGACACCCACCCACAAAAGAGTTAGGGCCATATTACGAGTTCAGCGAACCCTTGGTGGCGGTCTGACCACTATCTCACTGTGAGACCACCTGCAGTATTACAGCAAGAGTGAATGGACCGCTGCGACCACCAGGGATCCAAGATCCTGTGGCCTTCTGCCAGCGGTCAGAAGCAAAAATATGCTGGTGGTCCGTAGCAATGCTGCTAAGCATTTTCCGAGTTGCCTCACCACCACCATTTTCATGGTGGTGAGCCCGCCATGAAAAGGGGGCCACTGAGGCAACTAAGGAGACCCTAATAGGGCCCATGCCACCTCAGGGCCCAGGAGGTGCATGCCGAGGGGGCATGGGGGGCACATGTAGTGTCCTCCTGGATTTGCACCCCCAGTTCATGCACGGTATGGCATGTATGCCACACCATGCAGGAAGGTGCAGTCAGGGCTCTGAGAGCGACGGTCTGCATGCTAGGCTCCTCTATGAGCCTTATGGAAAGCCTCTGTCAGACTGCCTCACGACCGCCTGCCAGACCAGAATTGAAGTCCTAATCTAGCAGGCGGTGCACCGCAGGTGTATAGGTTATACATCGGACGCCACATTGCACCATCCGCTGTAGGACCGCCAAACTTCTTATCGGCCCCTAAGCCCATTCATATTCACAAACTGCACTTCCATAGTTACTACAGCCAAAAAGCACCCAAAACAGTAGTAAATGTACTTCATCTCAGACCTGGAGTAAGTCCAGTACCACACATGGCAAACCACGTTTGCTACTACTTTCCACAAGAGACAGATTTCTTTATGGAATTGACATGAAAAGAAAATGTGTGTGTTATTTTTAGGTGCGGGATTACTGTTCCTGGGCAGCAGAGATGATGAGGGAGATGAAGGCAGAGGAAACCATTCGTGATGTGTCCAACAGCAGCCAGCAGCTAAAGGGGCATCAGGAACTACGGATGCAAATTGAAGCCCAAGAGGACACGTACAACCAGCTTGTGGAGCGGGGAAAGTCACTCTTGCAGGAGGAGAAAACTTCAACAACACAGGTAAGAATTGAATGCTCCATCTACTTTCACAGATGTGATAAAGTGAAAGGAATCAATCATCTTTTGCTGGTATAATGGGAGCAGTAATCCATCTAGCAACATTTTAAATAGAGGAAAAGGGACGATTTATTGCCATTGTATTATGGCATTTTGTGATAAGTCTGTGATGATGTGAACATTTATTGACAAGACCTCAGATTCAAATATGTGAGTTTAGCCTCACTCGTTCCAGATTTTACTCGCTCATTTACCCCCACTTGACTCCTTTTGCTCACTAGTCCACTCACTCTTACTTTTGATAAATTCAGTTACTCACCCAACTCAATCCCTTATTGACTAAGCATTAGTCAAAGCAACACTGGAAAAACCAGAACATGAGCTGCTAAATGAAGGCATTAGCCTAATAAAAAGAGACAAAATGATGTTCGAAAAGCAGGGGAAGACATTTCTTAGAAATCATGCTGGGTTGGGAACACGACAAATAAGAGTGATTAACTCCTGCTGGGGTAAAAAGGAAGGACTGGAAATCACAATATCCCCTAAGGAAATAAGAAACGTTGATGTAGACGTGTTAGATGGGAATAGATATAGAGCTCTAGCATATGCGGAACACGAGGAAGAGGGGTGCCTGAGTGAAATTGATTAGGAATTTGGGACGTCGCTCAGCCTAGCTTTACTAACCTGGAACATAAATGGATACAGAAAAATAATGAGAGTTTTAATAATATCCTTAAGAGCACGGACATTGTATGTTTACAGGAAACTTGGCTGTGTGACGAAACCCTAGTCACAGAGGGGTTTGCCCACCACATGAAAACAGCAAGGAAAAACCAATTTGGTAGACCCATGGGAGGTCAACTGACGCTGATATCGACAAAAATTGCTAGAAATATAGAATATCTTGAACTAAAATGTCAGTGGGCGTTAGGTAGTAGAGTGTTGTTACAGAACGTTGAACCTGGTTTTGAAGGAATATGTATTTTTAATGTATATATCCAGAAGGGAAAGGAAGAAGTTTATAAGGTGGACCTGGAAAATCTAAAAGAGGACATGGGGATTATATGTGATACCTACCCAAAGGATGTGTTTCTGATGATGGGCGACTTTATTCATAGATTAGACCCCTAAGATCTGATTTATGGTGTAGTGACTTATTAGGAGCCTATAATATAGAGACCGCAAAGTTCCCCCACAGGGACATTTCGTCCCAAGATGTGGCTCTTGGTTATTTGCTAGGCTCCATGGGCTTGTTATGTGTGAATGGTAGAATGGAAGCCGACCGGCTGGCCAAGCGAGGCTGGCCAAGCGAACATTTACTTTAGGGCAGCAACTGTGCCCGATAGACTACGTGTTTACACACGCTTGGAGCTTTGAATTTATTTATTTATTTATGAAGCTTATAGAGCGCGCGGCTACCTCCAGCGGGGGTGTCCCGGCGCTAAGATTACAGGTAATCACACGAGAGGAAAGCCCGGTACATGTCCAGCCGAATGGCAAACCAAGGGCTACAGGTATATGATTAGCGTTTGGCAAACAGCCAGGTTTTTAATTTGCGACGGAAGACTTGCTCAGACTCGATTAACCTAAGATCTAGAGGAAGGCTATTCCAGAGTTTAGCGGCTGTGACGGTGAAGGTTCTGCCGCCACTTCGGGAGAGCCTGAATCTGGGGACGTTCAGCAGACGTAGGCTGTTAGATCTCAGGTGTCTTACTGAGGATGATAATTTGAGCCTTTTTCTCAGATAGACCGGGCCGGTTCCATTAATTGCCCGAAAGGCAAGGACCAGAACTTTGAAGTCAATGCGACGGGCAATGGGAAGCCAATGTAGCTCATCTCGGTAAGCTCTGACCGAGTTGCGGGCAGGAATGTTTCCAATGAGCCTTGCTGCCGCGTTCTGAATAATTTGTAGTCGGTCTATAAGATATTGGGGGGCACCGGCATATAGGCTATTGGCATAATCAAGATGTGCCGTAATAAGTGCGTGGACCACCGTTTTACGGGAAATCTGGGGGAGGAAGGGAAAAATCTTCCTGATCATACGCAGCTTATTAAAGCAGGCCGCTGTAACTTTATTGACCTGAATTAATCAAGCATTTTGAAGTATTACATGTGGAAGGTAGTGATCACTACCGCCTGTTGACTAAACTCAAAGTAAAAAAGGGAAGTCAGAGGGAGATAGTCCTTCAAGTACATGTAGAATACCCAAAGCGACTTACAATCCGTATTTCAGATGAGCATATTCAAAAATTAAGTGCTGTTCAGCAAAACCTCCCATTTGAAAAAACGACATCTGAGGATGATAACACATGGTATGAAAATATAATAAGTCAACTAGTAGAATGCCTAAGGGTAAAAATTAGAGGTGGTAAACCCGGGGCAAAAATTAATAAAAGGTCGCACACCAAAAATAGACCATGGTTTGATGAGGAATGTCGCAAAGCAAAAGCTAACATCAGGCAAAAGGAAAGAAAACTTAAAGGTAGGTTTAATGGAGGATTATTTACTAACCTTGTGAAATTTAGGATAAAATATAAAACAATCATCAGGAATAAAAAAAGAACTTATAAAGACAGATGTTTGGTATCTTTACTAGAGGCCATTGAAGATAGAAATGTGAAAGGCTTCTGGCGCCTGGTACAAGAAAGCAAGGGTAAAGTGGCAGGGTCTCTGCAGTGCTCGGTTCCCGAGGATGAATGGGTGGACTACCTGGAGGAAATTTATGGGAAGTGGCCAACAATAGATAAAATAAGTCCAACGGCATGGCAAGGTGTGAGGGAAGAGCTAAAAGAACATTTTACCCCAAGCCATATTAGGAAGTTCATTTCTAGATTAAACTTGACCCGTGCAGCTGGCCCAGACAATTTACCGGCAGTTATTATAAAAACTAAGCCAGAATGGTGGTCAGAGTTCTTTGCGAATATGTTCCAGGGTATTCTGGAGACAGGAAATGTGCCAGATAGTTGGAAAGGAGCTATTGTTAGACCTATCCAAAAAAAAGGAAATGTAAACGCCCCAAAAAATTACAGGCTAATAAACCTACTATATATAGGCGAAAAAGTATTCGCTAAAATAATCCTGGGATTACTCAAAGATTGGGTGGAAGAAAACCAGATCTTGCCCCCCGAACAGGGAGGGTTTAAAGAGGGACACTCAACGGTAGACCATTGCTTCGCCCTCTGGGCAATTGCGCGGAAGTCGCTCAAGCAGAGGGGCAGTTTGTTTTGCTGCTTCGTGGACTTCCGCGCAGCATTTGACCTTGTGGATAGGGAGCAGCTATGGTTGACCTTGATAGGGTACAATATCCGGGGGATCTAATGAGTTTGATTCGAGCCCTGCATACGGAAAATTGGGCGCAAATAATTTTAGATGTAGAGGGGAGTTTAACGCACAAAATCCAAATTGGTAATGGGTTAAGGCAGGGGTGCGTACTGGCCCCCTGCTCTTTTCCCTGTTTATCGCAGACTTAACCCTAATCTTAGGAAATGCAAAAGGGGGCAGCCCAAAACAAGATGGGAAACATATTTTGTGCTTACTCTATGCGGATGACCTGGTAATCATGGACCAGACGGAAATTGGTTTACAGAGGAAATTAAACATGTTTAAAGAATACTGCCTGGTCAAGAGACTAGTGGTTAATATGGAAAAGACTAAGATTTTATGCTTCTGATAGATACATCTGCCGTGTGGATTCCTCACCTTGTGAATATCCCCCTTGCGTCAGCAACGTTCGGAAATTTTCTTTGTAGCACGCCGACGTGGACGACGTCACAGGAATACGACCTTGCGCGTGACTCCGCCTGACGTCACCGACTCCTTATCAGGCCCACGCCGGCGTGATGACATCAGTTCCCTTTTTTCCGCGTCTTCGACGCTAACGGTTTTCGGGATATTCTGCGATACTTAGTATCTTACTACTATTACAGTGTTGCTGTTTTTCCTTTAATTCTTCCTTCTTCGTTGAAGATGTCGTCGAGGAAGACAGGATTCAAGCAATGTGGGTCTTGCGCTCGTATGATGTCAATCACCGATCCACATGGCGATTGTTTGTGGTGTCTTGGATCAGACCACGATGTGAAGAACTGTCGGTCTTGTTTCAAGATGAACCCTAAGGCGCTTCGAGAGCGTGAAGCAAAGCTTATTGCGAAGATAAAAAGAAGAGAGACTGGGAGATCTTCGAGGTCGACGTCGAGACGCTTGAAGTCGAGGCAGAAATCTCACTCGAAGTCGAGGTCGGCTTCGAGGTCGAGGTCCAGAGCGAGGTCGAGGTCCAGGGAGAGATCGAGATCTGGATACAAATCGGCTTCGGGTCACGCTTCGAGCTCCTCGAAGAGGAGGCACAAGAGGAAGAAGCACAGCTCTAGACATCATTCGGGAAAGGAGTCTTCGGATTCGAAGAAGAAGTCTCGTAAGCATCATAAAGGCTTTGTTTCTCCTTCTCCTGCCCAGTCCCTCGGAGGTTCCCCGACTCCGGAACAAGAACCGGATCCGGTATCTCAACATTCTTCGGAGCACGAGGAAGAAGAAGAGGTAGTTCCTCAATCTCCAACTCCGGTGGAAACTCCTGTAGACCAAGAGGGTCAGAATGAGCCTATGTCGGAACGACCTCCTTCAGAACATCCGGTAGGTTCGTACCCTCCTTTTCCTGGTCCGGGACAGGACCCCTCGCATTTTCTTAATGCGATGTTTGGAGTTTACTCGAGAGCGATGTACCCACTGGAGCACCTGTTGGTCCCATGGGTCCGTTGTCTTACAACTTGGGCATTCCTCAGAGTTACGCCCCAGCTCCATTTATGCCATTTATGCCAGCGCCTCTTACACCTTGACTCGGTACGGCTCCGCCGAGGTCTTCGACTCCGTATGCGGCTTCGCCGACTCCGGATCGACCTCGTAGTTTGGATCGAGGTGCCCCGCCAGTCCATGAGTCTCGTCTTCCAGCTGCCCCGGCTCCTCGCTCGACGTCGGAACCGGCTCCGTCGGAGTCGTTACCGGATCCATCGACTTCGGTTCGTATGGAGTGGTCGAGGCGCAGGGCTCAGCGTCTCTTGGAAGAAAAGAGGGGTGAAGATTCTGATGTGGAAGAGGGTGAGCTTCTTGATCATGATGATTATTTTGAAGACCTACATAATGCTAGTGGTCTGGAGCTTTCTCCTGAGTGGGGTTTGCCTTCGGTGTCTGATACACCATCTAAGGACGTGGCACCCTACCATGTTGTTATTAGAAAGGCTGCAGATCTTTTCAACTTAACCTTGCCTACTGTTAAGTACAAGCCCAACATCCTTACAGAAGTCTTGCACTCTCCCTCTTCTATTATTGAACCTACACTGCCGTTCACTGATGCCTTAACTGATCCTATAAAAGAGGTCTGGAAGAAACCATTGACTGCTCCTGCTGTTTCAAGATCTGTTGCAAGACGCTACAGGGTGGCTCCTGGTGACCCGGAGTTTCTCTCGTCACATCCTTCTCCGGAGAGTCTAGTAGTGCAGGCTGCATGTTCTAACAGGTCTGCAGGTTCTTTTCCTCAGGTACCAGCAGACAAAGACTCTAAAAAGTTGGATCAGTCTGCAAAGAAGATTTTCTCTTCGGGCAGCATGGCTCTTAAATCCACTAATGCTACTTGCCTTTTGGGGAGATATGTCCATGCATTGATGGTTTCTGTGAAGCAGTTATCATCTAAGCTTCCAGAGGAGGATAGAAAGAACTTTAATGAAGTGATTTCCGATACTCAGGCTGCGGCACGCATGGTCATTCAGAGTGGCATGGACACAGCTGATTCTGTTGCCAGGATTATGGGCTCTACTGTTGCAACCAGGAGAGCCGCATGGCTGAAATCCTCTGATTTCTCTGCAGATGTGCAATCCACGTTGCTGGACTTACCTTTTGATGGGACTGGCCTTTTTGGGAAAAAGGCGGATGTCGCCTTGGAAAGATTTAAAGATAGCCGGGCTACTGCAAGATCTTTGGGTCTCCAGATGAGAGGGTCGACAACTAGAAAGTTTAGAGGCTTTGGTAGATCCTCTTTTCGTCCCTTCAGGCAGGGCCAACAGCAACAGCAGCAACAGCAAATCCCTCTGTACAAATCCTATAGAGGTAGACAGAAGGGTCGTGGACGTGGGCGTCAAGTCTCCTCTTCCTCCACTTCCTCCAATAATGCCCAACCCCCACCCACATCAGCAAAGCAGCCCTAGATCCACCATTCTGGATCATGTGGGGCCAGTAGGGGGTCGGCTTACTCATTTTCTACGAGATTGGGAATCGGTTACATCAGATCTTTGGGTTCTCAATCTCGTAGAAAAGTGGTATGCACTTCCTTTTCAGGAGTTCCCTCCCAATTACCCTCCTTGCCAAGGTTATTGTTCAGAGGACCACCTGCTTCTCCTGCAGGAAGAGGTCCTGGCTCTGTTCCGAAAGGGTGCGATAGAGTTGGTTCCAGAGCAGGAGAGGGGTCAGGGGTGCTACTCCCGGTATTTCCTGATACCCAAGAAGGATGGCAGGCTGCGGCCAATCCTGGATCTCAGGATTTTGAACCTCTATCTCAAACAGGAGAAGTTCAAAATGCTCACCCTTGCTCAGGTTCTTCAAGCGCTGATGGAAGAAGACTGGATGGTGTCGATCGACTTGCAGGATGCGTATTTTCACATACCCATTCTGAAGTCGCACAGGAAGTATCTCCGTTTTACGGTGGGGTCGCAGCATTACCAGTTTGCGGTCCTTCCTTTTGGACTTACTACTGCGCCTCGAGTTTTCACCAAGGTGATGGCGGTGGTGGCTGCGCATCTCAGAAGGTCGGGGATTCCCGTTTTCCCCTACCTGGACGACTGGCTGATCAAAGCAGAGTCGCCGGAGATTGTGCTCCATCATCTGCAAGAGACAACTCAGTTGTTGCACAAGTTGGGTTTTTCAATAAATGTGCCCAAGTCTCACCTGGTGCCCTCCCAGCGCAACCTGTTCATAGGTGCGGTACTGGACACTACTGTATGTCGTGCATTCCCTCCACCTCGAAGGATTCACGACATACAGGATATGATTCCTTTATTCTACAATGGAGCGGTTGTTCCAGTCCTGAAGGTCCTTTGTCTGCTCGGTCTGATGGCTTCTTGCATTCTGTTGGTCAGTCATGCACGCTGGCACATGAGGGCACTCCAGTGGTGCCTCCGCAGGCAGTGGTATCAGCACAATGGAGATCTCAGGGAGTCAGTGAGGATCTCCAGAGAAGCTGCGGCGGATCTGTCTTGGTGGGGCGTGGAAGGCAATCTGTCACAAGGAAAGCCTTTTCAACTTCCTCCATCGGTGGCCACAGTGATAACGGATGCATCCACTTTCGGGTGGGGTGCTCATCTAGGGGATCTGGAGGTCAAAGGTCTTTGGTCTCCAGAGGAAAGGTTGCTTCACATCAACCTTCTAGAATTGCGGGCGATACATTTGGCGCTCAAGGCCTTCCTCCCTTCCCTTCGCGGACGGTCAGTGCAAGTCCTGACGGACAACACGACCGCGATGTGGTACATCAACAAACAGGGAGGAGTAGGGTCGCAGTGTCTCTGCAGATAGGCTCTGCGGCTCTGGTCCTGGGTTCAGGACCATCAGATTTGCCTGATGGCAAATCATCTGGCCGGGGTTCTGAACGTTCGTGCGGACAGTCTCAGTCGGCAGTTTTCTGCCGACCACGAGTGGAGGCTTCACCCGGAGGTGGTTCACGACATCTTTCAGATGTGGGGGACTCCTCAGGTGGACCTGTTTGCCACTCACGAGAATGCTCACTGCCCGTCTTTCTGCAGTCTCCAGTATCCGATGCAAGGAGCCTTGGGGGACGCGTTTCAGTTGAGTTGGGACTCGCGACTCCTTTACGCGTTTCCTCCCATACCCTTGATTCCTCGGGTTCTGAGGAAGATTCGCCAGGACCGGGCCCAAGTCTTATTGACCTCCCCGGATTGGCCAAGAAGGGTGTGGTACACAGACCTTCTCCACCTCTCCTCTCACCCGCCGCTCCGTCTCCCTCACAGGGCAGACCTCCTCTCTCAGATGGAGGGGCAGGTTCTACACCCCCACCTCCAGACATTACACCTTCATGCCTGGAGATTGAACGGGGCAACTTGAGTTCTTTTTCTCTTCCTCACGATGTGGTGGATGTCATTCTTTCTGCCAGGCGTGACTCCACTAAGTCCATTTATTCTTATAGGTGGTCTAAATTTGTTACTTGGTGCAGGGAGAGGGATGTTGACCCTTTGAAGGCTCATTTGTCTGACATCTTACAGTTTGCTCTTTCTCTGGCGCAGCAGGGATTTGCTGTTGCCACGGTCAAGGGGTATCTTTCGGCCTTATCTGCATTCCTCTGTTTGCCGGATCAGCCCTCTCTTTTTAAGTCTCCAGTGGTTTTAAGATTTTTGAAGGGTCTTACTAATAAGTTCCCTCCTTCTCTGTTTGTTGTTCCTCATTGGGATTTGAATCTTGTGCTGACCTTTTTGATGGGTTCTCCCTTCGAACCCTTGCACAAGTGTCCCATGAGACTTCTCTCTTTTAAAACGGTCTTCCTCGTTGCAATCACCTCGGCAAGGAGGGTTAGTGAGCTTCAGGCTCGTAGTTCCAAGCCCCCATTCCTGACCATTCATGCTGAAAGGATGGTTCTTAGGACCAGGGCTGCTTTTCTGCCTAAGGTGGTAACTCCCTTCCATCTTGGACAGTCCATTACCCTTCCTACCTTCTATCCTCCCCCTCACCCTTCTAAGGAGGAAGAGAGACTGCACCGTCTGGGCCCTAAGAGGGCGGTGTCTTTCTATCTGGACAGGACTAAAGACTTCCGGATGGACGACCAGCTGTTTGTTGGTTTTGCTGGCTGTAGGACACACTTTCCAGGTATATAATCCTGTGCATCAAGATTTGCTACTCTTTGGCGGGTAAGGACCCTCCTGAGGGTATTAGAGCTCATTCTACTAGAGCAAAGTCTGCAACATCTGCTTTGTCTAGGGGTGTACCTGTTGAGGACATTTGCAGGGCCGCGACTTGGGCCTCCCTCCACACTTTTGCGAAGCATTACTGCTTGGATACCGAGGTGAGGAGGGATGGCCACTTTGCGCGCTCTGTCCTCCAAGATTTCCTGGTATAGCAGAGTGGACACCCTCCTCCGGGAGTGGGGACTGCTGTGGGACTCTATTCACAAGGTGAGGAATCCACACGGCAGATGTATCTATCAGAAGAACAAGTTACTTACCTTCGGTAACGCTTTTTCTGGTAGATACAATATCTGCCTGTGTATTCCTCACATGCCCACCCGCCTCCCCGTTGTCCACTCTGTTATACCTGGTCTTTATGTATATATGGTTTCTGCTATTGTGCTTTTTCTGCTGCACACTTTGTGTGCGATTTTTGCTTTGTTTGTACTGTGTACATTGTATATTTGCATATTTGCTGTCGTTGGTCCGTCCGTGTGCCTCGAAGGCATGGAAAAAAGGGCGGAACTGACGTCATCACGCCGGCGTGGGCCTGATAAGGAGTCGGTGACGTCAGGCGGAGTCACGCGCGAGGTCGTACTCCTGTGACGTCGTCCACGTCGGCGTGCTACGAAGAAAATTTCCGAACGTTGCTGACGCAAGGGGGATATTCACAAGGTGAGGAATCCACAGGCAGATATTGTATCTACCAGAAAAAGCGTTACCGAAGGTAAGTACCTTGTTCTTCGGGCCGAAGGAAAACAGGGTTTTCTTTGTATTTGGGGACCGAAAAGGTGGAAACGTAACAGAATATAGATACCTGGGGATGTGGTTTGAAAGAAGCCTACAATGGCGTACCCATCTCGATGCACTAAAACTGAGAACAGCTACCTCAGTGAAGGGTTTAAAAATATTTAACAATGTGTATGGTGAAATATCTGACTGACTGGTCCTAAAAGCCTACTCTGCAATGCTTCCACCTCAATTCTTGTATGGGGCAGAAGTCCTTTACTTGAGTGGTAAAAGTCAGTGGGACTTAGAAGAGGGAAATAGCTTGAAAAATCTATTCTCTCTGTCTAAATCATCAATGGTACAGGCAGCGAGGCTAGAACTGGGAATTACCTCATGGGGTTTAACAGCTTGCGTGGCATTACTACGCTATTGGCAACGTTTGGGTTTGGGTGAAGAACAAAAAATCTCACAATGGTGTAGGAATGAAATTGTAAATAGTGAGCTAAAGTGGGCAAAAGAGACCAGAGATATTGACAAGAAAGCATGTCATATTTTAAAGCTTAAGCTGTGGCCCCAGTCCCTTCAACTTAAGATAGATAAGAGGGAACTTAGGATCTTGGGCAAAGAAATATCTCGAGTACAGGACCAAGATTACCTCTTGAGGAAAAGCTCAGTTCTCCATATGGCCACAGCGTGGCAAAAGGAATTACACTTCCCCTATATTGATAGGCTACCTAGTTGCCCATTAAGGAGAGAGGTGTTCAGGCTGAGAATTGGAGTAAATCCATGTCACGTGAACAAAGGGGTAAATAGTTCCATGATAGATAAAAAAGGAAATTGCACTTGCACCTTAGGAACAAAATGTGATAGTTTTTAGAAATTCAAAGAGTTTTTATGCCCGATTTTTAAAAAGTATGATATTAAAAATAGGATGCATGCAGTAAACCTTTTAGTGAAAATGGTTAATTTAGATATTGCTTGTGCCATGGGAAAATATATAAAAAAGTTAAAGAGGCCCTTAAATGCACTGAGAATTGAGATGACCAGGTGTATAGGTACGAGGAGAATGAGTCACAAAAGGGTAAAAGCCATGTGAATAGAAACACACTACCTTGAGGAGATCAAAATGAATTTGTGAATTTTAGAAATTGATTTTAAAACTGTATATATCTATTTTATTGAAGGCATTGTTAACAATTGTATACTTTTATGGTTGTAAAAAACCGAATAAAGTTTTATTGAATTGAAAAAAAAAAGAAAAAAAAAATCCCTTCTTATCCACATGCTATATCACTATGAGAGAGAAGCATTTATTTACTTTTCCATTAATTACTTTCAGATCTAAATATGCATGTTATGATCCGTGGATAAAAACATTTTCACTTACCAGGTGGAGTGAAAATATGGTATGTTGGATGCTGGTCAAATCGAGGATCAGGTTCATACATTTTCAAAAACTAGCGCACATGTACAAACATGTACATACACATATATTAGCACCCTCTTAAAGTCTATTGACTGGAAGCTTACTTCATTTGACCTATACTTTGAAGTATTTTTCTACTATGTTAATAGCAGGAAAATGTTAAGAAAATAATCTTGATACAAGATCCTGCTTCAAATTTACACATTTACCTTTTTTAATCACATGCATAGGACCATCCATTTGGGAACCTGATCAGATATTCCCATCCTATCATGGCCATTTGTCCTTCGAACATGCCTACCAAATGAACATGTCCCATCAGTTCAGCCTTCAAATTCTTTTTTAGTCAAAACTCTGTTTATTGATAACCAGCATAAAGAGGAAAGACATTAGCTCATATATTCATTCCCCAAGATCCCCTCCGAATTTAAAGAAGACACAGTATCTCAATACGTGGGTATATCTACTAAAGACCTTGTCAATCACAGTCACATCCATTCAATTGTCTACCTTGTAACTTTTTTATAACCCCTTCCCTGCTATCCCCCACTCCCCCTGTTTCCCTCCCGCTAACAAAAGTGGTGGAGAAGCACTAACAACCGCAATATCTATTTGTTTGTATTGTGCTGCTCTGGAAATTAGGCATATCCCCTAAAAAATAGGTAGGTGTGATGATAGGTCATCAAGTGTCAGGCAGTATGGGGAGACCCGTGAGGGGGCCCGAGATTGATCTAAAACTGAAACAGGTGCATGCCTCTCATCGTGGGTGGGCAAACCGCCAGTGGAAGACCCTGTGTAAGATGTGTCACTAACAGACCCCATCTGCATTCAAAATGCTTGTAATCATCTCTAAAGATGTCTGCGAGCCACTGTGCCAGCACTGGAGCTGCTTTTTCTTTCAGGCAGCTGCAATTGCCATTTTAGCCGCCCCCACGCAAGCCCACATGATAGCCCTGTCTGCCTTTGATTGGTGTTCCAGAGCAGGATCTCTGAGACCAATAAGCCCTGCCTCTGCTGTAGTCGGGATGGGGTATCCCAACATAGCTTTCATTTGGGCTAGTATCTCCTCCCAAAATGGTTTAATGGTTGGGCAATCCCACCAGATGTGATGGAAGTCCCAGAGCATGCCACATCCCCTCCAGCACAGGTCAGAGGTCTCAGGAAATATCTTTTTGAGTTTTGTGGGACAAATATACCAATGGAAGAGAATCTTGTAGTGAGCTTCCTAGAGATCTAATGAGTGATTATTCTTAGCAGTGTCTGACCATAGGGGATTTCATTCGCCATCTGGGACTTCCCTCCCTAATATGTGTTCCCAAAAACTGGTGTATCAGGGCCTCGGTGCGTGTAACGTAGCTAGCAGGAGGCCATACAGGAAAGAGATCACGCCTTTCATGGAGCCCACCCTCTGCACGAAGGTCTCAATCAGTGTTAGGTCTCATGTGGCAGTCTCCCTAACTTGCGGATGTAAGGCCCAATGTTTAAGCTGGAGATAGTGAAAGTGTTTGCTGGGTGCGAGGTGGAACTCCCATTGGAGGTGTTCAAATGTGAGCAAATCATAATTCTGGAACAGGTCTGAAAGTACCCGACAGCCCTCCTCCCTCAAGACGTCAAACGGTCCTTCCCGCATTGCTGGGGGAAACTCTGGGTTGAAATGAATCGGAGTATATGGAGAGGGAAACGTCGTCCAGCCCAGCCCTTTAGTAACGTCATCCCATACCTTAAGGGTGGTCCGTGTAGGAGTACTCAGGTAGGCCTTCAGTAGTCTATCCTTCCTGAGCTTCCAAGTCACGTCCCAAATCATCCTCCCCACTATTGCCTAGTCTATGTGGAGCCAGTGTTTGTCTGATTGCCCCAGTATTGGAATTTTCATAGATTCCCATAGCTTGTATCATTCCCCGTCATCGGAATGGGAGTCTCGGTAACAAAAATAACATAGCAGGAGGTACAAAAGAGAAAGAAAAAGGCCTATGCCTTATTCCCTTTTGTAGCATATCCGCCTCTTTTTGTAAAAGAGACCAAAACTAAGCCTCAGCCAATCACAGGAGCCTCACCCCATAGAACCCTCCTGAAGGAAACTCAGAGCCTCAGATTTTCTATCACGCGTTGTGCCTAGGGAGTCTCCTTTGAGCTCTGCTCATTTTCTACTCTTTTGAGAATTGTCTTCAACTTTTTCTTTAGGATTGCTTAGAGTTTCTTCTGAAATGTCTGACAAGGAGAAGAAGGCCCTTTTCAAGTCATGTTCCACCTGTGGCAAGAAAAGGTTATATGTGGAGGACAGGCATAAGGACTGTATATATTGCGTGTATCCTGATCATAAGGCTGCAGACTGCAAGATCTGCCGCACCTTCTCCTCAAAGACCCTCCGGGACCGTGAGGGTCGCCTCCTCACTTGGCTCCAGAAATTGAAGTCCAGAAAAGAGACAATGTCAAGTGACAGTGAGGATTCTTCTTCAGCTACATCATCCAGAAGGTCAGTCAAAAGGGGTAGGGTTTCCACTTCACCTTCTGTGGAGCGTCCAGTTAAGGCCTAAAAAAAGACCCCCCGTGAGTCTGAGCGCCAAAGTCCTGTCAAATCTCCTCACCACGGTGTAAAGGAGAGGCAGGGACCATCTACACCTTCAGCAGTGGTGGAGACTGCTTCAACATTCAAAAACCGTCTTCTCTGTCATCTGAGAAGTCAGGGAAAAGCTCCAAGTCGTCGACGACGCAGCAGAAGGCTCCGTTGATGAAGATGTCTAAATCCAAGGTGACTAAAGTGGTGCCCTCGACGGGCTCGTCGATGGCACAGTCGTTGTCGACAGGATCGTCGACGACGGTGACGGCGACGTCGACGAGGATGTCGACGGGAATATCGACGCCGGTAGCGATGGTGACGAAGACGGGGGCAGGATTGTTGACGGTCTCGTCGATGATAGAGTCGACGATGCCCATCTCGTCGTCGGCAGTCCGTCCGTCGACGGTGGCTTTTCCATCGACCTCGGTTTCACCTTCACCTTCTCCATCGTCCACGCAACCGTCGACGATGTAGTCGTCGACGGAGAGGATAACTATTTCCTTGAAAAGGATAACTCCGGACAAGACGTCTCCAAGGAGTGTTACCCCCCTGCCTCCCGCTTTGTTACTAGAAGAAGAAGAGGAGGATTCTGACGAAGATGACCAGGACTCTTTTGGGTATGCTCACAGTCCATCTCAACTGCTGATTAAAAGTCAGGACACAGATTCTGAGGGCGAGTTTCTTCATGCATGTTCTTACCAACATTCTTATCAACGTCAAGAATCCGCAGGCCAAGAAATGGTGTCTGTTCCTTCCTCACTTTTGGCGGATCTCCATAGTATGCTGCAGAACTATAAAAACAGGTCCTCTCAAGTTACGACTCAGGCAGCGTCTGTCCCTGCAGTTCAAACTATGACTGCCCCTACAACTCCATTGATGATTTCTTCAGAGTTGCCAACTCAGGTGTTCTCTCAGCCTCCAACACCTGCTTTGAATATTCCTGCAACTCTACCGGACGTACAGCATGATTCCTCGGATGTGGATCAGAATATTGTTAAAAGGCCTAATCAAGGCTTAGAGTGAGATGCGTATGTGATCCCGGATCCAGCGTCGCCTAAATCAGATCCCGTGGACTCTCCCCCAGCGGATGTCGGGGTTTCCATAAGCTGATGGAAAGAGCATCAAGCCAGTTCAAGCTGCCTATGCCTTCCGTACAGATGGAGTGTTTTCTCTATGACTTTAAAGAGCCCTATAGAAAGGTGACCCGATCTATACCCATTGTGGAGCATGTGTGGGATGAGGGTCTCAAGGCTTTGAAAAACCCGGCTACTGTTATTCCAGTCCTGCCACGCTTTGTAAAGAAATATAAGGCGCCTGAAGATGGTCCAGCGTCCTTGACTGGACAACCTAAACCGGACTCTGTGATATCACAGGCGGCACAGACGAAGTCTTGCAACCCTTCAGCACCCCTTACAACTCCTCCTGATAGGGAGGGCAGGCGTCTTGATAACGCAGGAAAAAGGTTCTCGCTAATGGCTAGCCTCCTGGTGCAAGCGGCAAAAGCTCTGGCGATATTGGGTAGGTATGATCGCCAATTGTGGTGTGACCGTTCACCTTATTTGGAACAACTCCAACAGGAGGCAAAAGGTGAGACCAAGAAAATACTGCAAGAATGGGAAGCGACGTCGGCTGAGGAGATAGATTGTGCCATGGACATCGCCACTACAGCTTTTAGATCTTTGGCTGGAGCCAGGGATGGCTCAGAGCGACGTGGTTCAGGCCGGAGGTCCAGAATAAGATCTTGGACCTCCCTTTCGACGGGGAGGCATTATTCGGAAAACACATAAGAGATAAAGAAAGATACAGAGACGGCTAGGTCTCTTGGTACGCTTCAGTACCAGAAAGCTCCTTTCAGGGGTGCCAGAGGCAGGAGTACCACATCATACAGAGGCTCATACGAGCAGCAAAGGTACTAGTCATATGGATCAGCATCGCAGTCGTATCGTCAGCCCTATCATCAAACACAAGGTCGAGCCTCGACTTTCTCTAGATCGAATACCAGAGGGAAACAGAGCCGCCAGGGACGTGATACGTCCAAGAGGCAATAGCGGCGTTCTGGCTCTGCCTGCTGTACCCACCTCCACGACAACATCTGTAGGGTGTCACAATACCTCCGCAACTGGTCTCAGATAACATCAGACCGTTGGGTGCTCAACATAATTCGAAAGGGCCATACCTTGGAGTTCACTCAAATCCCACCTTCCAAGCCTCCTGCTGCCATTCCTTCAAAACATCTGCCTCTTTTGCAGCTCAAAGTTCATCAGATGCTCCTGAAGGGAGCTGTGGAGCTGGTTCCCTTATCTCAAAGAGGGAAAAGATTATATTACAGGTTCTTCCTGGTAAAGAAGACGCTGGAGAAATGGCGCCCTATTTTAGATCTCAGGGAGCTAAACACCTATCTCATTTCCCAATCCTTTCGGATGGTTTTCCTTCAGGATATATTACGTCTCATCAATCCGGGGGATTTCATGGCCACTCTCGATCTCGAAGATGCGTATTTTCACATACCCATTTACCCAGCACACAGGAGGTTTCAACGATTTACAGTAGCCAAGAGCCACTTTCAATTTAGGGTTTTACCCTTCGGACTTCGCTCTGCCCCAGGAATCTTTACCAAGGTGCTGGCACTGGTGGCAGCTTTCCTACGGAAACATCACTTTCAAGTCTTCCCGTACCTGGACGATTGGTTGCTGAAGGCCCCGTCCAGGGAGGCTGCAAGGGAAGCAGTCAACACATGTACGAACCTATACCAGAATTTGGGTCTTACTCTCAACAAGGAAAAATCATCTCGATTCCGTCCAGGACAGCGCGTTTCCTGGGGGCCATCTTGGGCACAAATCTCAGCAAGGATTTTCCATCTTTAGAAAGGCAGGAAAAACGGCAATCCATTGCGCTGCTCTTGAGAAGAAGAAGATGTCTTTCAGTACGCCGTTACAAATCCCTTCTGGGGGTGATCTCCTCATGCATCCCTCTGATACCTCACTGCAGATTGCGGATGCTGACTCTTCAGAAGCAGCTAGACAAACAGTGGAGGCAAGTTCATGGCTCATTCGACGTCAAGGTGACAATTACTTTCACAATGAAAAGAGCAGCCTTGTGGTGGACAAAACAAGAAAACCTTTCCCAAGGTCTATCCTTCATAGGCAGTCTGTCTCCTCAAGTGGTGACAAGGGATGAGTCACTGGATGGCTGGGGTGCGGTGCTTCAGGATCTTCATGTCAGCGGGCATTGGTTGCCCCAGCACCGTCTTCTTCACATCAACCTCCTAGAACTCAGAGCTATCAGACTAGCACTTCAGGCATTTCTTCCACTACTGCAGGGGTCGGCGGTTCTCATCCGATCAGACAACACCACGGCCATGCACTACATAAACAAGGAAGGGCGTACCAGATCTCTTCCGTTGTCTAAAGAGGCCCAGAAGATTTGGGAATGGGCTATTCTTCACGGAATATCACTGCAGGCAGAACATCTTTTTTTTATTTTTTATTTATTTACACACTTATACCGCGCTAGGAATCGACTCCCTGAGGAGTATCTCCGCGCCTTTGGCAGCATCTGAGAGCAAAAAAGGCCCTGTCTTATATTTTTAATTGCCCAACCAGAACTAGTAATTAAACAGGAAAGTTTTTAATTTTTTCCTAAAGGGAAAATGTTCCTTACATGATCTGATTTCATAAGGAAGTTCATTCCAAAACTTCGGGCCTGCTACTGATAGAGCCCTTCCCCCTTGTCTTGTCTTCCAGAACCTGGGGACACATAACAATTCACGATATCCAGATCTCAGAGATCTTGAGGGGATGTATGGAATGAATTTTTTTGTTAAGTAATCAGGACCTTTACCAGTGAGGCACTTGTGGATGATGCAGCATGTTTTAAACAACACCCTCTGTTTCACTGTGAGCCAGTGAAGTTTATTTAGTAGTGGTTTTGAGGGAGTACGGGCCGGGGCATTGAGAACAAGGCGAGCAGCCGTGTTCTGCACAACTTGTAATCTGGCAATGATCCCCTCATTTGCGGCTAGCAGCAAACCATTACAGTAATCCAGTCTACTCAACACGAGCGACTGAACTAGTGTTTTCCTGGTGGTATCAGGTAACAGGGGGAATACCCTTCGGAGAAGCCCAATAACATGGAAACAGGAGCTTACCATTTGATTAGAATGATGTTTAAGGGTGAGCTCCTGATCCAATTTAACTCCTAGATCTTTCACTACCACTTTGGGCTCAGGGACTGGGCCCAGGTCTTGAGGCCACCAGTCAGGAGTCCACAGGCGTTTGGCTTCCCCAAAGAGCATCACCTCAGTCTTAGAAACGTTGCACTGAAGGAAGTTTGCTGCCATCCAATGTGCCACTTCTTTCATCCCTCGGGCAAAGGAGATACGTACTTCAGGAGTCATGGTTTTAAACGGAAAGAGGAGTTGAGTATCGTCTGCATACGATACGGGAATGAACCCGTGGGATCTCATGATGTTAGCTAGGGGTGCCACGTAGATGTTAAATAACGTTGGGCTCAAGCAGGAGCCCTGTGGCACCCCCTTTGAGATCTCCACCTCCTCTGACTGGTAAGGACCCAGTATGACTCTTTGAGTACGTTCAGTGAAAAAACTCCTTAACCAGGCCAGCGCCTTGCCTCCCAGACCGATGTCAACTAGTCTGGAGGTCATGATCTCATGTGACACAGTGTCAAACGCCACTGACAGATCTAAAAGCACCAGGATAACGGAGTAACCCTTATCCTGTAGCATATGAAGATCGTCAGCGACGGACAGCAAGGCGGTCTCAGTGCTGTGACTTGGCCTAAACCCCGATTGGGAGGGATCTAGTCCCCCCGTACTTTCGATGTATTTGGATAAGTGCCGATTTACAAACTTCTCAGTGAGCTTCCCTAAGAAAGGGAGGAGAGAAATGGGTCTCAAGTTTGTCAGGTCGGTCCAAGGAATGGAGTTGTTCTTCCGTAGAGGCCTCACCAGAGCGTGCTTCCAGTCAAGGGGGACTTCCCCTGTACTCAAGGATAGATTGACGACCTGCCGAATTCCAACACCCAGATCGTCACTCAAAAGTGACATGACCCGTGCTGGAATAATATCTGAAGGGCACCCACTCTTTATTTGGGTGATTAGAATGGTTATCTCCTCCATTGATATTGTCGGGAATTCTACAAGCTTATTAGCCTTGTTTTCCGCTGTGCTAAGGTGTGGATGAACCATACTGTCAACAGTTCCCGTGTTGTTGGGGGTGGATTTTGAGGCTAAGATCTTAGCGTAAATGCCTTCAATTTTTCTGACAAAGAACTGTGAGATGTTGTTACAGAGTTCCTGGGACTCAATCCCCTCTGTTTCACAGGGTGCGGGCTTGGTAAAAGTTTGTAAGATTTGATAGAGGGCTTTAGCATTTTTACCAGCTGCTGATAATTGGGCTGCTATATGATGTTTCCGAGCAGTCCGAATAGCTTTATGGTAGCTTTTTAGAGAAGTCCTGTGATTATCTTTATCCTCTACCTTACGTGTGACTCTCCATCGTTTTTCTAACTTCCTCGCAGTTAGCTTTAGTTGTCTAAGATCGTCTGTAAACCAGACTTCTTGTTTTGGGGCAGGCCGTGGTTTATATGTTCTAAAAGGAACAACAAGATTTATAGTTGTGGTTACAGCTTCATTAAAATTGGCTAATGCAGTGGTGACATTGTCCCCACATTCAACCCAATTGGGTTCTGTGTATTTCCCCCTAAAACTCTCTGGTGTTAATTTATTCCAGGGTCTTCTGACATCAGCCATAGTCCTCTGGATGCCCTTTACCTTATGATTAGAGCAAGTATAGAATTTAATGATGGAGTGGTCAGTCCAGTCCACTTGAATGGGAGGCAAACATTTTATAGCTGTAGAATTATATAACACAAGATCCAATGTATGGCCAGCTAAGTGTGTGGGTTCCTGATTCATTTGGTTAAAGCCAAGTGTGGCCAGATCCGCCAATAATGTCTGTGCCTCCACACAGGTAGCTATTTCGCTGTGGACATTAAAGTCCCCTACCAAGATAAAATCTGAATTCACCTGCATATGGGGAGCTAAAGCTTCAACAAGATGAATGGAGAAATTCCCAGATGGACCTGGGGGTCGATAGACTACTGCTCCCTTCCTAGTTTCCCTGGAACTAGGGTTAATAGTGAAAATCAGGAGCTCCATTTGTGGGTTACACACCGTCTCGGTAACCACCACCTCCATTTCCTGTTTGAAAACAATGGCTAACCCACCTCCAGTTTTAATAGGGCGGTCCATCCTTACTATTTTATATCCTAACGGCACCCCCATTGTTATGGCCGGAACAGTGTGGGGCTTGAGCCAAGTCTCAGTTAAGAAACAAAGATGTGGGTTCTCTGATGTTAAGAGATCCCAGACCTGAGTTGAATGAGTAACCAATGAGCGAACATTGCACAGAAGGCTCTTACAGTTTAAAGGTGGGTCGTTAGGAGGGCTGACAGTCGACTTTATTGGGTCTTTAGTAGGGACAGATAAGGTAGATCTTATCTGGCACGGAGTGATTACAGCGCTGATGGTAAATTGTGTTAAGCATTCCCTGCAGGTAAACGGTCCCTCCAGGCTACTCACTACCCTATGGGAGCACAGTGTTGTGACATACCTGCCCATATCCAATAGGGTCTGGCTTGTATACGAGGGAGCAAGGCGACGGAAAGGCTCAGAGCGAATGATAGTGACCGCCATAGCCCCCTGCCCCTGACCCCGTCCTGTCGCGGACGGGCGCAGACGGGCTGGTCTTTGGCTCGTCTTAGGCGCTGGAGTAGGCGCCACACTGCGCGTCAACACTGCGCGTTGAGCCGACGAGTTGCTTTATAGCCCTCGAGTATGGGAGAGCTAGAGCGCTAACCGCTCGCCTCCGTGGATGTTCCTGGCTCTGCCCCGCCTTCCGCACCCGTGATTGGCTGGAGGGTCGGACTGGGCGTGCAGGCACAGGTCGAACTACAATAGGAGCTGGTCCCTCAGTTTGTGTGGGTAAGCGAAATTATTTAAGCAGAGTGCAACTATTAATCAGTTTTAAACACAAGCAACAATTATTCCCCTTTTAAAACGCTACTCCAGAATAACAGAGTAAAAATGATCACGAGCTCACGGAGCCGGTTTCAACAATTAAAACAATGAGGAGCAGTAATGCTCTGAGAATGGCGCCAAGCGGAGTCGGGGAGAGCTGCCACCGTCCCCTTACCGCCTTACCGCTGCCACCGTCCCCCTTACCACCTACATCTACCAGGAGTTCTAAACAAAAAGGCGGACAGGCTCAGCAGGCTGTCGTCAATCAGCCACGAATGGGAACTGAACCAAGTGGTCTTGGAAGAGATTTTTCAACGGTTGGGCAAACCCTCAATAGAACTGATAGAGATCGTAGGTCACCTGACCAAAATTTTCACCATATAGTTTTCGGGCCCATAAATTTCAATTCACCATATACATTAACCCCTTCCACACTCATGACGAGCTGGGCTCGTCATGCAGTAGCCTCCCAGCACGCTCATGACGAGCCCAGCTCGTCATGAATAATGGGTTTTTGCATATTCCAGCACAGGGCTGGAACTCATCGAGCATCGATGTGGTTAATCAGGTGACCTTTCAATTCTATTACCAGTAACCCTGATCCCTTCCTATTGTATTCTAGTGTACCCGACTTACCATCCACCATTACGGGTACCTATGACCACGATAGATCAGGGAGCTGGCTGTGAAAGAAGGCAGGCAAAATACAAACCCAACTTCATATAACTTTTATATTTCTAAAATGACCACGGACAACTGGGAAGTTTTAAAAGTTTTATCTAGAATTCATTTTCTGAGAGCATACAATTTATGACAAGAAGGCAGTCTATAATCAGGATAACGAAAAGCACATAACCATACAGGAAAAATATAAGGGCAATCATTTAAAGTTTGTAAAATGAGAAAACAGGGAACATGTTAAGTAGAATTTTAGAAATGGAACTCAAGGAAGGACATCTATAAATGGGCAAGCTTATGCACGTACAAGAATTACAATATTGGGACGTACTTCATGAGTATGTAGTGGAAAATTAGGAATCCTAAACGTCTATAGGAAGGGTAAAAGTGGAACACGCTAACATTCTAACAACGTTACCTGAAATCAGATTGCAGGAGAAATTTATAAATCACATTTATAGATCATAGACAGTGTGGAAAGAAATGTGCTCTAAAAGGTAGGGAAACATAGGAACATGCTATGGGAATAAATGCATTGACTTTTCATAAGGTAGATTGCGGAAAGCATGGAAAATTAACGTATGCAAAGGTATGTCTTTATTAAAGCAAAGACAGAAAATTAGAAGGTGCAGAATATAGTTCTCAGTGCGATATATTTACCTAGAATGGTGTGAAAACCAACCCTGGCCACGGATCAGTCAAGGACAGGAAATACCCCAAGGAAGGACAGTCATCAATGGGACAGCAGGTGCAGAATGGACACCCCAGGACAGGACAGGAAAACCAGATTAGGATCAAGACAGGACCACCAAGGAACGACCAGCACCCGCAGTTCGGAAGCAACGCCTGCGCTCCACCCTCTCTGCAGCTATCAGTCAGAACCCCGATTGGGTTAGCGAACTCCCCAGCAAAGTGCTCCGCTAGCACTTAAGGTTTAGTTAAACCTTTGAGTCTATGGTCAAATTCGGACAGAGTGCTCCGCAGCGCTCTGTAAATTCAGTCACCTATTGAGTGCGTTGGGTCAGTGACAGGTCAGCTATTCAGACAAGTCGGACAAATTTCTCTAGCTAGACCTAGGCTAGTTATACTGTTTTTGGGTCAGTGTACCACCCCCCAATGTTGCAAAGTGTCAGAATCCCCAATTTCGATTGGTCCCCAAGTAGGATAGGTTAACACACCAATCAGAACAAACTTTGACAAGCTCATATTTGCATGTTATGGAACCGCCTAGCAGATTTGGGGTTTCCATGACCTATTCTACAGAATACAATAGGAAGATATACAAATGTATCCAACACAGGACATTTCAGTTTCTCCGGCTGGGTGAAGGTGCATCTTCCCAGGCACGTCTTGGCTGCCACTTCTGGTTGGCAGTCATTCAATGCCACTTTGCCACCCTTGGTCATGCGCAGTAATGCACTTCAATATGGACTCCCGATCATCCCATCAACCCTCCATTCCGTGGTACATGAAAAGTAAGCGAAAACAGATTAAAACATAGAAATAAATGATTTCACTATACACCATGAGTAGCTACTTTATTTTTCTCACTATAAAAATATACTATGCCATTATGGATTAGTGCAACAGACAATAACACAAGAGCATCAGTGCAAGCTTCACCACGTTAAGACACCGACAGCCATTTTAAGACGCAATACGCATGCGCACATTTTCCCACCACAACTGCAACTACGTCAAGTCACGTGAGTGTGACTAACGCATGCGCAGTAGAAAATCCCCAAGCGGCGGCCATATTATGGACAAGGGTTATTCGTATTAGTAAAACACATAGGCAAGCGTCACTAATATACACGCACATCCAAAATAAATGAAATTAGTAAGACGTACAAGTTGAGTTACAGTGTTATAAATTATTTGAGGTTCATGAATTCAAGCAAGTCGCGAAATATGCGAAATCTTGCTCCATCAATCCCCTCTTTGATGATATTTACTATCATCACAAAAAATGGAACCAGATGCCAACTTTTCTCACACTTTATACATCTCAATCTCTTCCAACAGACGATTCATTTTCTCTTTCACATCTTTATTAGGGTGAGAATTTTTCACCTTTTTGTAAATCTGATTATTTAAGTCTTCCAATTCAAGTTCATCCACACTCCGTTTCACACCTCTTCTATTCACAGTGTATTTCTTTGTGTGTTTGCGACATTTGCAACAGACAAATATGAGGAAAATGATGAAACCTATCACTCCAATTGGCATCAGTACTTTAAACAGTAAACCTTTACCTAAATTACCTACAGCGGAGAGACCATCAGTAAGTCTCTTCCAGGCACTATCAACCTCCAGTGGTTTGAGTTCTTTTTTCAAATTGGTAATGTTCCTCACATATTTTTTAATTTGTACACTTTTGTCCGGTATGTAAGTGCAACAATGTTGCGCTTTCAACATCCGGCAGACTCCGCCCTCTTTTGCTAATAAGGTATCAAGCGCAAGTATGTTCTGCAAAACCATTGATCTGATCGCAACCATTTCGGTATTGACCAGCAGAAATCCATGAGCTGTGTCAGTAGACAACACATCCACTATTGTGGATAATTTGCAAATTCTGTGTGTGTTCAGAACCACTCCCACTCCAGGTATCAGTGCACTAAAAATACTACCCATTATTTCTCCTACGCTTTCTCTTTTGCTACGCACTAAGCCATTAGTATTTTCATTGCTTCCAGCAATTTCATTCACATGGTATATTTTCGGGAAGGCTATGCCAAAGTAGCAGCTTCCATACCAGTGATCCGGCAATTTGAAATAAGCCTTGTTCCCACATATATAATAAATTCCGGTAAACACAGGTTCTGACCCATTTTTGAAACCCCAACCTCCAATTACCTTGTAATTGTGTTCACATTGACTGGAACCAATGAAAATGTTATTATAATAACTAGTCTTCTCGCGGTGAAGACAGAGTTTTCCTTTCGAAATCCAGCAACAAAGCAGGACCAGCCCCACCATTTGAGGTGCTTTCCATGTTCTCAGCCCATTTAGGAGTTTTCTGCTTTTTATCATTTGCCTTTCTTTGGAAACTCTCCCTTCTTTTCTCTGCCATGTTTAAAAACATTTTTTCTTGCTCATGTAGTGAACAGGTCAAGTTGTCTCTGTGTGCTTCATTTAAGTCTATGGTACCTATAGTCAGAAAATATTCTCCCATATAACGTGTAACGTCACTTTTAGTATGTACAGGATTCAGATTTCCACGTATAGGAAGTTCAGAAAATATCACGTCAGAATTAGAGTAATAGTACTGTAATGGTCCTCTTTTGTAAAACAAGCTAGCTAAAATACTACAGGAAATTCCATAAGTCAAGGGTAGGTGATGATAAGTCACGCCTTCAGCTACAGAAGTGGGTAGCTTCATGCAGACATAGCAGTCTTCTATTTCCATAGTTTCTACATAATGCACTAACATGTTTGCGAAAACATTTAAATGAGTCTGGTTCTTAACTCCGTGGTAATGTAGTCCTTCCTCATCTGGTGCTTCTAAGTCTCGTTTTGTTTGTCTGAGTGCTTTTTCACGTCTTTCTACACTTCGTGTTGTCAGTTCTTCATTGTCAGTGGTCACAGTCTGTGTAGGGTCAATATTAGTATTTTTGTTCACCATATAAGGAATAAAAACTGTTAATCCTATCCAAACTATTAGTATTGTAGCTACTCTACATATACATACTTTGCAGCATGTTTTACAACAGTTGCGTTTAGGCCTTCCATTCACACTTGAATCAGACATTTTGCTCAGAAGAGGTTTTCAACCCCTCTTTGTAACTTTGCACAGGTAGCTTACACTGGGCAACTTCAAGTGAGTTCGTCTTCTTCGGCAGACAGATCAGCAATCTGTTCTTCGTCACTTTCGTCAGAGATATCAAGATCCTCAAATTCTTCCAAAACTAAGTATGTCCATTCAGGATCTTGGTATTTTTCGTTCAGTCTTTTTATTCGATCACTCCTTCTTTTGGAACTTTCTCCAACTCGCTCTGCTATTCGAGGACTTTTCCTTCTTTCTGCAAGTTTCTCTTCTACTGTTTTTATTCTCAGTCTCAGTCTCTTAATATATCTAGGTTCGATATTTTTCTTTTTCTTGAGTCTTTTAGCTGGCACTGTGATTTGGCTTTCCTCTAACGCTCTTTTATTTTCGTTTGTTTGTGGCACTTCTGCTTCTATTTCTTCCCTTCCTGTCTGACTAGTTCCAGGTCTTGTATCTATTTCTTCTGCCTGGTTACTAAGCTGGCCTTGTTCAGGTGAATTCTGGTTTTGGCTTTCGAATGTCTCTATTTCTGAGTCCTGAACACGTTCTTCTAATTCTATCTGATCCTGTTCAAGCACTTCGATCCCTTGATTTTCTTCTGCTCGAACTTTTTCACTAGTTCTAGTCTGTCCCTTTTCGATATCAGGAGTTTGTGGGGGTGTGTCAATTACTTGCTCTGTCCCTGTCTGACCTTCTTCTTCCTCAGATTTGACGTGAATCTCAATGATCTGAGGATCTTCGCCTGTGCCTATCTCTATTCCACTCTCTATCTTTGTAGATTTGACTTCCTGTTCTGATTGGGTCTTCTGTCAGGTCGATTATGGGTATCCAATCATCTTGACTGGTGCTCGGTTGTTCGTCATCAGCTACTTCAGGACCAACGTCTGCAGACCCCTCAGCTGGACAACCTTCAGCGTCAGTTTTCTCGTCTGGAATCACCTTCTGTGTATGGCTGGCATGGATCCACTTGGGAAAGCCGGCACACTTCACCGCTGTCGTGGTCACCAGTATCACTTGGCGCTTTTTCCCCCACCTCGGTGCAAGGCAACTCGAACGAGTATGTTTCTTGAGTACAACCCAGTCGCCTGGAACCAATTTGTGGACTGGAGTTGTTGGATTGGCAACGGCGTCTTCCCCAATCTGGCGAGAGATAGAACGCACTTGGTCACCCAGTTGCTTGCAGTATTCAAGTACCAAATCATCAGAAATGTTTAACAGTTTGTATCCTGGTACCCATGCCTGTCTCATTACTCTTCTCATCAGGATTTCATGAGGGCTCAGTCCTGTGTTTCGGTCTGGTATACTTCTGAGTCCCATCAGAACAAGAGGCAAGGCATTTATCCAGTTCATACCTGTAGAATCACACATTTTCCCTAATCTCGATTGTATAGTGCCATTTATTTGCTCCACCACTCCAGAAGCCTCTGGACGATATGCACAGTGCAGCTTTTGTGTGATCTTGAATGCTTTACAGAGCTGATCGATTACCTCATTCTGAAAATGTTTGGCTCTATCTGATTCAATTGTGACTGGCACCCCGAACCTAGGTATCAATTCTCGTAGTAACAATTTGGCTACTGTTATGGCGTCACTCTTCTTAGCAGGGTAGGCTTCCACCCACTTTGAAAACAGGCAGACAATGACAAGGACATATCTCATTCCCTCACAACGAGGCATGGTGATGAAGTCAATCTGTACTCTTACAAAGGGGCCCCCTGATTTCCCAATTTTTCCTAATTCAACTACTGTTCTTTTCCCAGCGTTGAATTGCTGACATGTTAAGCACCTCTGGCAGAGTGACTCTGCTACCTTCCTGAACTTCGGATTATACCATGTTTGTTGAAACACCAGAACCATGGCATCCCTACCAGTGTGTGAATCTCCATGTATCAGCCTTGCCATGGAAGCAAGCAGATGTCTAGGCAACACAGGCATACCATTTGGGCCCACAATGACACCATCCTCACTTCTCTGTCGACAACCAAGTTTCCTCCATTTTTCTTTCTCTTTCGATGGCACAGCATGCTGCCAATCTCTCAATTCTTCCCAGGTAGGCACCTCTTCAAACACCATAAGTTGGCAGCTGTTTCCAGGTCCCCCCAGTTTAACATTTACAGACATGCGACTTCTGGCACAATGTTTGGCCACTTCATCAGCAAATTGATTTCCCAACGTTACATGGTCAAAGCCAGATTTATGAGCCGTACATTTGACCACTGCCAATTCTTTTGGTAATTGGATTGCTTCTAGTAAATCTTGTACAACTTTCCCATTTCTGATGGGAGTACCTGAAGAAGTCAGAAACTCCCTTTGTAGCCACAATTGGCCAAAGTCATGCACAACCCCATAACAGTACTGACTGTCAGTATAGACTGTTATTCTTTTGTTTTTCCCAATTTTGCAGGCTCTGATCAATGCAATCAATTCGGCTACTTGTGCATACTTTACTCCAAATAAACAGGATGCCTCTTTAATGCTGTCTACAGAGACTACAGCATTAGCAGCACTTAGACCTACAAGTTCGTGTCTCATGCATGAGCCATCCACGAACAGCTCCTCATCTACCACAGGCAAAGGTGTTTCTTTAATGTCTGGGCGGGGTTTAGTACTGAATTCTGTCAGGTCAATGCAGTCGTGCTCATCTTCTCCCTTGGCTTCCATGATCATTGAGTCAGGGAGCAGGGTAGCGGGATTCAGGATATTACATCGAGTAATGACTACATTTGCAGCACCCACGAGAATCCTCTCGTATTTAGTCAGCCGACTAGGGGTGAGATACTGGGTCTTAGTTCGGGTCAGTAAAATTACAACTGCATGTGGAACATACACAGTTACAGGATGTCCCATAACAATGGATTCACTCTGTTCTAAACTCGTGCAAGTTGCAGCTACTGCTTTCAGACACCCAGGTAATCCAGCAGCCACTGGATCCAAAGTGGCAGAAAAATATGCCACCGGACGTCTAGTCAACCCATGCTCCTGAGTTAGGACTGACAATGCACAATTGTCACGGGTGTCACAGAACAGGGCAAACTCTTTAGAATAGTCAGGCATCCCTAAAGCAGGGGCTGTACACAGACAATCTCGTAATTTAGTAAATGCTGTTAAGCTTTCATCTTCCCATTCCACTGGGTCCTTTGCTCCTTTCTTTGTCATTTTTATCAAAGGCTTTGCCAGGACTGCGAATCCCACAATCCATTGCCTGCAGTAACCTACAACTCCAAGGAACATTCTGACTTCTTTCTGAGTACGGGGTAACTGCATCTTTTGAATTATTCTGACTCTTTCAGAAGTGACTTTTCTGATACCTTTTTCTATCTGGTGCCCCAGATATTTTACTGACTTTGTACAGAACTGCAGTTTGTCAGGGGATACTTTATGTCCTTTTTCACCTAGGTGATTCAGTAAAGCAATGATGTCAATAATACAATCTCTATGACTTTTAGACGCCACCAAGAGGTCGTCAATGTATTGCACGAAAATAGATTTTCCAGGTACGACTAAAGATTCAAGGCACTTTTTCAGGATCTGATTAAAGATCAAGGGGCTTTCTGCGTACCCTTGAGGGACACGATTCCAAACATACACGTGACTTTCGAAAGCAAATGAGAAAATAAATTTGCTGTCTGGGTGCAGTGGGATTGAAAAGAATGCGTGACATAGGTCTATCACGGTGAACCACTCAGCATCCCAGGGAATCTGATACAGGATCACTGCTGGGTTTGGGACAATAGGACAACAAGGAACCACAATTTTGTTTACCTTTCTCAGGTCCTGCACTACTCTGTATTTGCCACTAGGTTTCTTGATTCCAATTATGGGTGAGTTACATGGGCTACTCATCACTTCCTGTATGATATTTGCTTCTAGCAATCTCTTTATTTCAATGGCAACTCCTGCTCTCACTTCTGCACTCATTTTGTATGGCTTGGTATTGGGATAAACTGCATTTTCTTTCATGGCTATTTGTATGGGGTCTACATTTGCCATTAGTCCTACATCCTTGCCAGTAAAATCCCATACTTCTGGTTTCACTGTCTTTTGGAGTTCTTCTGGTAAATCTTGTATAGTCATTTGTTTGATTTCGGAGTCAGGTCTGATTAACATTAATTTGTATATGCCATCTTCGTCTGGGGTTTGAATTTCGACGCCTTTTGGTGTGCAAAAGATAGTACAGTTCATTTTGCACAGCAAATCACGTCCCAGTAAGTTTACTGGACTGGTATCACAAACGACAAATCTATGCATTTCTTTGAAATTCCCTATTGTGATCTCCATGGGCTCAGTAACGGGGGTACTAATCAGTTGATTAGATACACCCACTACTTGGATTGCTTCTCCCGAGAGGGGTAGGTTTGGAACGTCCGCTGTTCTCACAGTAGAACGGGTAGCACCAGTGTCCAATAGAAAGGTGACATCATTACCATCAACCTTTCCTTCAATTTATGGCCCTGACTGGTCTACCGGCAAGGAGGCGCCAAGTACACACTCCTCGTCCTCCCCTCTCAGGCCCCGTCAGTACTAGTCGTCACAGAGAAAAGTGTCATTCAACAGAAACTGCGAAGTTGCTGCATTTCTATTCTCATTGCCTCCCCAGATCTCTATGTCGTCACCCTGCGGTGATTTTCCCTTATAATTCTGTTTTGGCGCTCGGGGCAATTGACTTGCTTTTACCTGTTGCTGGGTCTTTCTTGGTTTTTCATTCTGCGTCTGTGGAGTTAAATCAGGGGTTTGGGTATTATCATGCTGTAAATATGGACACTCGTCTCTCCAATGCCCAATTTTTCCGCACTGGTGGCAGGGAAATTTCTTTTTATCTACCTCTCTGCTCATTTTTACTTTGGGCTTTCCCCCACCCCCAGAGCCTTGATTTTGGGTATTCTTATTCATTTTATTCAATTGCTTTTCCTGTTGTTCTGCCAACTTTACCTGTGCCCACATCACCTTTTCCTTCAAAGCCTTTCGCTTTTCTGCCATTTCATCCTCACAGTACTTTGCGTACCATAGGACCTCATCCATTTTCTTAGACTGCCAACAAATTTTATTATCTTTGATCCACTGGCAAATTTCGGGTCTTAAACCGTTTACAAACCTGTAAATGAAGTGGGTCATGTCTTTCATCTCGATGTTATCTATACCACTATATGTTTTAAACACCTGTAACAGTCTTTCATAAAAGGAGTGTACAGTCTCATCCCTTTCCTGCGTGGTTCTATCTATCTTGGTCCAATCAGTTTCCTTCGCAGGCACCTTTTGCTTCAGGTGTAGAATTACCTGATCATATTTCTTCATCACATCATCAGAGGGTGCCCCTGTGTTAGGGTCCCTCGGGTATTCCTCACTAGGCCAACAGATGGCAATCTTACACTCGGTCCATAAATCCACAGGGACCACTATATCGAAAAACCCATCCAGGTCTTTCCATAGGCATTTTTGCACCTTTACAAATCTTTCCACCTGCCTGTACCAGTCCACTGGTTTTTCTCGCAATTTTGGAAAGTCATTTGTAAAGGACACAATATCTTGTCTGGACCACTGAACATGCACATATTTTCCACCTGGCACTTCGCGCATAGGGTATAACTGCTCTGGCTTGTCTGCTTCCTTTAGAACAAATTCTGGAGTCGTTTGTTTGGATCTAGCCTCATCTTTCTTTTTGGCCCATCTGGCTTTCCATCTTTCTACATCTCCCCATTTCTGCAATACTGTCAATAATTCCTTGACTTGGGCCTTCTTCCCTGACACATTCAGGTTTTCCAAATCTTTGTCTGAGAAATCTGCTCTGTACGGTTTTTGCAAAGGTTTTGATTTTGAAATATCTATTCCCATGCTAGCTGCAGTGTCTGTCAGCTTTTCATGGAGTACTCTGGCATTTCGGGTAAGACTCTTGCAGATAAACAGCAGCTCTTCCTCAGAGTAGGTATTTAATCGGTCTAATCCTACGTTTTCTGCCATCAGTTCCTCTATTTCTACTCTCAGTTTGTAGAGATCTAAAGGTTTCGACTGAGGAACTTACTTTTCTAATTCTCGACTCCATCTCTCAATTTCTTCAGGAGTCACTAGAGTGACACTCTTAGTACCCGAAGTCGATTCCATTTGAATCTCCCTCGTATTGAAAGGATTATGTCTTTTCTGCATCCTTTTCCCGGTGTCCCTAATGGGCAGATCCATTAGCGAGACCTCAGACTCGCATTCACTTGTCTGGTCATCTACAATTAAGGGTTCTGGTCTCGGCGGTGCTATAACTGGGGTAATAACTGGAGTTTTTGGACTCCCTTGTCGGTCCCCATACAACGGAACCACTGGTCCAATAGTTACTGGGATTGTCAATGCTTCAGGGCTTGTATTTAACTGGGAGATTTTCTGAATTATCTCAGCTCTCTGCTTTGCTAGAGCCTCTCGCTCCTTTTCTTCCAATAACCTGTCTAAGGATTTTTCATGTAATACCTGCGGGGTTAAGGTTGGAGCATAACTCGGGGCAGTGGGATGCGTCTCACTTGGTCCTTCACCATAATTAGGTTTTGGGAACAAAGTTCCTGTGCCTAGGGATCTTGGTTCTTCCTCATACAGAGGTTGTAAGAACGGCATTCCTGAACTTTATGGTCTTGCCTCACCTTCGTAGGGAGGTCTAGAGCAAAAGTCTCTCACGTGAGTATCTTGCCTCCCCACTAGCTGGTATTCTTGGATAAATATCTCTCGTATCTATGGGTCCTAAACTCTCGGTATAGGGAGGTATTTGACAACCCCCTCCTACACTTGCAGATCTGGCCTCATCCTGGCGAGGAGGTCTTCGGGAATTATCCCCTTCACTAGAAGGTCGGTGTCCTTCATTATAAGGAGGCGGACTTCTTATAAACATATCATCTAACAATTCATCATCCGACTCCCCAATGGGCACCCAATGTTTACATTTTTCTGTCCTCTTCTCCCCTGTAGGAGGCCCACCCGCTGGCATCATTGGAAACAGTCCTTCTACAATCATATTCTGTCTCCACTGTTTCATCTTTTTGTCTCGAGTCTCCTGTTTCAATTTCGGATACAATTTAGTCAACCCTTTATCCATCCGGGGCTTATCTCTTTCAAAAGCCTTGATCTCCCATTCCTCTAGGGCTTCATACTGCGTTAATCTAGGTCTGGGATGTAAATCATTCATTCGGGTTCTCAAATTAAATAATATCCTGCCATTAAATGTACCCTCTAACGGGAAAGCCAAAATTCCGTCATCCTTTGTGTATTCCGCCCAGTTTTTCAACCATACACACGAGTGGTACCCTTTATCAAACATCATAAAAGATGCGGGAGTATTCGGTGGCGGAATGACAACACCTTCTCTGGTTCTAATCGGCTTGTCTTTTTTGAAATAATTCTTTACTTTGTTTACAAGAGATAATTTTCTCTTGTTTCCGTACATAATGTCGGTTTTATGACCTTTCCACTGATCGTTCTCAAAACCCAAATATCGAGGATCAGGTCTAGTATGCGGTCTGTACGAATGCCACATACGATTTCTGCGAGTGACTTTGTTTACAAAATCACTTCCAATCCAAGTGCGTCTTTTAGTTTCGTGTGACCAATGAAATGCACGAATTCAAATAATTTCGACCAATGGGTGCGCAGCCTTTTTCGCGAGACAGTTCTCACGCTTCGGGCACTCACCCCTCCTTTACAATTCCAGCTCCGCTACACACCCGCTGCGTCTACCAATCCCAGCGCGGCTCGGAGTGACGTCAGAGCAGCTTCGCATCTGACTCCCTCCTTCACAAGGTAACGGAAACTTTCTTTCTAAAGTGCTAGTGCTTGGTTATTTAACAACGAATACACATTCGCCACTGTACTCAAGTGTCTAGACAGTAAAGAATGTGTTTCACTGCAAGTAAACTACTTCCATTTACTTTTCACACACTACGGATAGATCTCTTCTGCCTACCCTTCACTCAAGCATCAGAGAACCTGCTACTTCCTTAGACTCATCCACTTCTCTCCGGGATATATACGAAGCCTAAAGTTTCACCAGCGAACCCTTTTGCTATCACCTAAGCTCCGACGAACCTGCTACTCCTTCCGGTGTGACCCTTGCTAGGTTATACCACGTTAGAAGTTTTGCCAGTGAACTCGTTGCTACCATATATTCAAACATACTTTCAGAAAACCCTAGTTAGTGCTTCCAGTTCTGTCTAACCTGCACCAACTTTCCTTAAGTCAGTGACCTCAAAGTGAAGTGGATTCTCTTCACCACTCACTATTTCAATTCCCCGGGGATTCCCAACAAACACATAAACTTTTACTTATGAGTGGGTTAATACATATATCAGTACAATAATAGGAAAAACAATTTAAAACATTTCATAATTTTCAAAGCAAATCATTTCACGTGAGTGATCAGTTCACATAAAAACGTTTACCCCTTTTTAGCAGCCACATAAATTTCGTTAGCAGCATCCACTTATCTAGCTTTACTAGTCCTACCTAACTTTAACTAGTCCCTAACCATTTCCTCTGCTACCAGAAAATTACTGATAGAGATCGTAGGTCACCTGACCAAAATTTTCACCATATAGTTTTCGGGCCCATAAATTTCAATTCACCATATACATTAATCAGATGACCTTACAATTCTACTACCAGTAACCCTGATCCCTTCCTATTGTATTCTAGTGTACCCGACTTACCATCTACCATTACGGGTACCTATGACCACGATAGATCAGGGAGCTAGCTGTGAAAGAAGGCAGGCAAAATACAAACCCAACTTCATATAACTTTTATATTTCTAAAATGACCACGGACAACTGGGAAGTTTTAAAAGTTTTATCTAGAATTCATTTTCTGAGAGCATACAATTTATGACAAGAAGGCAGTCTATAATCAGGATAACGAAAAGCACATAACCATACAGGAAAAATATAAGGGCAATCATTTAAAGTTTGTAAAATAAGAAAACAGGGAACATGTTAAGTAGAATTCTAGAAATGGAACTCAAGGAAGGACATCTATAAATGGGCAAGGTTATGCACGTACAAGAATTACAATATTGGGACGTACTTCATGAGTATGTAGTGGAAAATTAGGAATCCTAAACGTCTATAGGAAGGGTAAAAGTGGAACACGCTAAAATTCTAACAACGTTACCTCAAATCAGATTGCCGGAGAAATTTATAAATCACATTTATAGATCATAGACAGTGTGGAAAGAAATGTGCTCTAAAAGGTAGGGAAACATAGGAACATGCTATGGGAATAAATGCATTGACTTTTCATAAGGTAGATTGCGGAAAGCATGGAAAATTAACGTATGCAAAGGTATGTCTTTATTAAAGCAAAGACAGAAAATTAGAAGGTGCAGAATATAGTTCTCAGTGCGATATATTTACCTAGAATGGTGTGAAAACCAACCCTGGCCACGGCTCAGTCAAGGACAGGAAATACCCCAAGGAAGGACAGTCATCAATGGGACAGCAGGTGCAGAATGGACACCCCAGGACAGGACAGGAAAACCAGATTAGGATCAAGACAGGACCACCAAGGAACGACCAGCACCCGCAGTTCGGAAGCAACGCCTGCGCTCCACCCTCTCTGCAGCTATCAGTCAGAACCCCGATTGGGTTCGCGAACTCCCCAGCAAAGTGCTCCGCTAGCACTTAAGGTTTAGTAAAACCTTTGAGTCTATGGTCAAATTCGGACAGAGTGCTCCGCAGCGCTCTGTAAATTCAGTCACCTATTGAGTGCGTTGGGTCAGTGACAGGTCAGCTATTCAGACAAGTCGGACAAATTTCTCTAGCTCGACCTAGGCTAGTTATACTGTTTTCGGGTCAGTGTACCACCCCCCAATGTTGCAAAGTGTCACAATCCCCAATTTCGATTGGTCCCCAAGTAGGATAGGTTAACACACCAATCAGAACAAACTTTGACAAGCTCATATTTGCATGTTATGGAACCGCCTAGCAGATTTGGGGTTCCCATGACCTATTCTACAGAATACAATAGGAAGATATACAAATGTATCCAACGCAGGACATTTCAGTTTCTCCGGCTGGGTGAAGGTGCATCTTCCCAGGCACGTCTTGGCTGCCACTTCTGGTTGGCAGTCATTCAATGCCACTTTGCCACCCTTGGTCATGCGCAGTAATGCACTTCAATATGGACTCCCGATCATCCCATCAACCCTCCATTCCGTGGTACATGAAAAGTAAGCGAAAACAGATTAAAACATAGAAATAAATGATTTCACTATACACCATGAGTAGCTACTTTATTTTTCTCACTATAAAAATATACTATGCCATTATGGATTAGTGCAACAGACAATAACACAAGAGCATCAGTGCAAGCTTCACCACGGTAAGACACCGACAGCCATTTTAAGACGCAATACGCATGCGCACATTTTCCCACCACAACTGCAACTACGTCAAGTCACGTGAGTGTGACTAACGCATGCGCAGTAGAAAATCCCCAAGCGGCGGCCATAATATGGACAAGGGTTATTCGTATTAGTAAAACAAATAGGCAAGCGTCACTAATATACACGCACATCCAAAATAAATGAAATTAGTAAGACGTACAAGTTGAGTTACAGTGTTATAAATTATTCGAGGTTCATGAATTCAAGCAAGTCGCGAAATATTCGAAATCTTGCTCCATCAGAACTATTTGCCACCCCGACCAACAAGAAATGCCGGTCTTACGCAAGCAGGCTTCACCATCGAGGTTCATTAGGGAATGCAAATTCAATAGCTTGGTAAAGAGCATTCCAATGATCCCGAGTTTTATCAGGAAGATCAAAACGGAACCGTGCAAGATGATCCTATTAGCTCCTGCTTGGCCGAGACAGTTCTGGTTCACAGAACTTCACCTTCTGTCTCTCGTCCCTCCTCTTCCTTTGCAGACGTTTACGGATCTTCTCACGATGTCCCACGGGCAAATTTGGCATCCAGATTCATTACACCTGACTGCATGGCTCCTGAGCAGCGAGAATTCATGAACCTTCCCATCTCAAATGAAATAAGAGAAGTTCTGTCTCAAGCTAGAGCTCCTTCCACAAATAAAACTTACCGTTTAAAATGGAAAAGATTTTGCATTTGGTGCTGGAATGAAAGTGTTGACCCTTTCTCTTCTCAGCCTCATCAGCTTCTACCTTATCTTTTGTCTTTGGCTAAGACAGGATTGACTCATTCATCCATAAAAGTTCACTTGGCAGCGATTTCTCGCTACAGACGCTCGGCATCTGGACCTTCTCTCTGGTCTTAGAGAATAATTAAACAATTTTTCAAGGGCTTGTTCCGAGTCTACCTCCCAGTGAGGCCTCCGCCTCCTACATGGCATTTGAATTTAGTTCTCGCACAGCTCATGAAAGATCCCTTCAAACCGATACTTTGGACGGACATAAAATTTCTTTCATGGAAGTTGGCTCTCCTTCTTGCCCTCACATCGGCAAGACGCATTGGGGAATTGCAAGCTCTCACAATAGAGGAACCTTTTCTCCAATTCAAGAGAAATACTGTGATTTTAAGAACTAACCAGAGAGTCATACCTAAAGTGCCTTCAGACTTTCACTTAAATGATCAAGTGATTCTCAAGTCTTTCTTTCCTCAACCTTCCACACCAGCGGAGAGGTGTCTTCATTCTCTGGATTTACAGCGGTGCTTGAAATTTTATTTGGATTGCACCAAAGGATTTCGTAAATCTTCACAATTATTCATTGCTTTTGGTGGCCCTCGCAAGGGCCTTCCACTTTCAAAGCAAGGTATTGCAAGATGGATTTCCTGTGCTATTCTATATTGCCACTCAGCAGCGGGTAAGCCGCTGGACAGCAGGATTAGAGCACACTCCACAAGATCCGTGGCTTCATCTACAGCTGTCTTCGCGGGAGTACACATCAGGGACATTTGTAGAGCTGCGACTTGGAGCAGCGTGCACACGTTTACGAAGCATTACTGCTTGGAATCCTTGAGACAGGAAGACACAGCTGTGGGCCAGGCAGTCCTGTGGAACCTCTTCCACTAATTGGTGAGCATTCCCTACTATCCCTCCTTCCTTTTTCCTGCACATTTTGTGTTTACTGTCGATGCAAGTTGTTATTTCAGTATATAATTTACTTCTGCTTTCATGATGATACAGATACAATCATGTTTCTTTATTTATGTTACAAAATGTGCTTTATTTCTTACTGCTAGCTACTCTGATACAAGGTATGGGAAGTTCCAATACTGGGGCAAGAAAACAAGTTACCAGTAACTTTGGTTCCCCAGTATTGGTAACTTTCATAGATTCCCATGCGCCCACCCTCCCCCCCTGGGAAAGCTCAGCCTTCAGCAGATGTGGTTACTGTTACACAACGGCTACGAAAATCTGAGGATCTGAGGTTCCTTGAGGAGGGTTCTATGGGGTGTGGCTACTCTGATTGGCTGAGGCTTAGTTTTAGTCTCTTTTACAAAAAGAGGCGGATATGCTACAAAAGGGAATGAGGCCTGGGCCTTTTTCTTTCTCTTTTGTACCTACTGCTATGTTATTTTTGTTACCGAGACTCCCATTCTGATGACGGGGAATGATACAAGCTATGGGAATCTATGAAAGTTACCAATACTGGGGAACCGAAGTTACAGGTAAGTAACTTGTTTTCTTCCCTCATGGACCATTCCGCAATTACCCGCAATTGCGTTGCCTTATAATAAAGGCCAAATTCCGGTAGATTCACCGCTCCTTCACTCTTTGGGCGCCTTAACACGTGAAAAGGCAGTCTTGCCCAGCCATTTTGCCATATACATCGGGTGACGATGGAGCTTAATCAGGGGAGGAAGCATCTCTCTATGGGTCAATCGGAAGAGCCAGAGACAAATAGAAAAGTTTTCTTAGCAGTGTCATTTTTAATGTGTGTATGCGCCCCAGCCATGAGATATCTTGCAGTTTCCAGTGTTTGAGGTCCTGTGTATCTTAAGTAGTAGGGTGGGGTAGTTTGCCTTGAATAACCCCGTCAGTTGAGGTGTGATCTAGATCCCCAAATACGTGAGAGTGTGCTTAGCCCATTGGAATGGAGTTTCCCCCATAAAAGAGACATCTCCCTTTCTGGCATGGTGAGATTCAATATAGATGATTTGGCCAGGTTTACCCGGAAGCCTGCAACATTTTCAAACTTCTTTAGCTCTTCCTGGAGAGCATGTAGTGAGGATCTGGGAGAAGTAAGTATCATCAAGTGGTCGTCCACAAACAGTGACAGCTTGTGTTCCTCGCCCCCAAATCCAATCCCCTGGATCTCTGGGGTTGCTCTGATTCATGCTGCTAAGGGTTCTATACTTAGAGCAAGCAACAGGGGGGACAGCTGACATCCTTGCCTCGTCCCCCTGTTGAGGGCGAATGGCAAAGAACTTATCCCATTAACCTGCACTCTTGAACGGGGTTGTGCATAGTTAGCTTTGATCATGTTAAGAAAGATGCCCCAAACCCAAAGCTTTCTAATATGTGAAACAGAAATGACCAGTCCACCCTGTCAAAAGCTTTTTCTGCGTCTAACCCAACCAGGATTGCCGAAGTTTTGTGTTTAGAGACCTTTTCAATCAGTTGAAGCATCCTACGAATGTTGTCATGGGTTTTCCTCGACTTTATAAAGCCTGATTGGTCGGGGTGAATTAGATACGGCATCAGGCTCTCCAGTCTAGAAGTCAATATTGCTGAATATAGTTTGGCATCCATAATTAAAAGGGCAATCGGCGTCACCATTATCATGGCTTCCGCCATTGAGTCTGTCACCATGGGGGCCTTCGCTATCTCATTAAAAAGGGAGGTTAGATGAGGGATAATCTCTTATGCTTAGGTTCTGTAAAAGAGTGCCATCAGCCCATCCGGCCCTGGGGATTTATTCAGTTTTAATGCTGCGATTGCTTGCCCTAACTCTTAGTCAGTGATTGGACCATTTAGCTGCTCATTCCAGGCAGATGAGACCTTGGGAAGCTTGAGGGAATCCAAATAGTTGAGCTGGGCAGTAGGATCCATGGGTAGTGCCTGATAGAGCTTTTTATAGAAAGCCCCAAATATGTTGACTTTACCAATATCTGAATGCTCTATATGTCCCTCTCCTTCACAGTACCCCTCCTATGTATTCCTTTTCCCTTTTGTTTCTCAGAACTGTCTAGCCAAGTGGGAGCCCACTTTGTTCCCTTGAGCGTAAGAGAGATGTCGCAACCGCAAGAGGGTGTATTCTGCTCTATTGGAATAGATCGCCGCGTTTGACACGGTCTCCCATCAGATCCTCCTGCATCGCTTAGAGGAGGCGGGGGTGACCGGCCTGGCACTGGACTGGTTCCGCTCCTTTCTGACTGACAGAGCTTTCCAGGTCTCCGCCTCCCCTTCCTCTCAACTGCCCATTTCATCAAGCAGGGAGTCCCCCAGGGCTCTGCATTAAGCCCTGTCATGTTCAATCTCTATGTCCAACCCTTGGCAGGAGTGGCGCGGGACCATGGTTTGACCATGGTGTCGTAAGCTGAAGACACGCAACTGGTGTTGGCCCTCTCCGATGAACATTCTCGGGGGGGCCACACAGTACTGGAACGGACTAGAGGCGGTCGCACGCTGGATGACCACCAACTGCCTTCAACTTAACGCCAATAAATCACATGTGCCGTTGGTGGGAAAGACAAGGGACTCCGGAGCACGCAGTGGTGGCCCGTGTCCTTGGGCAGCGCCCCCACCCCATAGTCGGTGGTGAAGAACCTGGGGATTTGGTTCGACTCCACTCTGGGGTTCCAGAAACATTCCAAAAAGATCGCGGGTACCTGCTTTGGACTCCTACGTGGTCTAAGACCCATATTGGGTTTCTTTGACCGATCTACACGTCAGGTGATAGTACAGGCGACTATTTTGTCCAGATTGGACTATGCTAACGCCCTGATGTTAGGCGCCAACAAGGCGGAAGTGAATTGCCTTCAGCGAGTCCAGAATGCTGCTGCTCGAGTCCTGCTCAGGCTCCCATGAACCTGCTCTACGACGAGAGCTTTACGGCGCCTCCACTGGCTACCCATTCCTAAGAGGATCGAATTCAAGGCTCTCTGTCTGTCCTTCAAAAATACTAAAACTCTCATCTCCTGAGATTTTGTCCAATCTATTGGTCCCCTATGTACCCGCACGCCAGCTACGCTACGCTGAGCAATTCTTGGCTACGGTCCCTCGTGTGAAACGCCATAGAGCAGGAGGCCGGTCCTTCGCTGTCTTGCCGCTGAACTGTGGAACTCTCTCCCTATCCAGATCCGCCGCTTAGACTGTCTGTTACCCTTCCGCAGGGCCATCAAAACTCTCTTGTTCCCTACGGTCTAGCCCCTTGCTCTCTACTGACACTGCTACTAGCGCCGGGACGCCCCTTCGCTGGGGCAGTTGTGCGCTATACAAGTTTACTTTACATTACATTACATTGTTTTTCGCCTTTAGTGCACTTAACTTGTGCCGTAGGGCCCTAGTGGGTGTCATTTTATGTTCCTTTTTTATTTCTCACAATTCTGTTTCTAGTACTGCGTGCTCCCTATCTCTTTGCTTGTTTAATGTGGCATTGAGTTCAATGCATTTGCCCCTCAGTACTGCCTTGAAGGCGTCCTAATTGTTCTAGGGTGTAGTTGCATGCAGTTGGTTCAGTTCAGAATTCTTTAATTGCTATATGCAGTTCATCTCAAAGCAATCTGTCCCGTGTTAAGGAGACAGAAAAAAACATCTTGGCGGGCACGGAGCCATGCATCCCCAGTTCAGACATACTGAGATGTGACTGTGATCTGAGATAGTAATGGGATGGATCTTCGCTGCTTGTAGGGACCCCAGTAGACCTTGGCTAATGAATACTTAATCTAAGCATGAATTTATTTGATGGACGTGTGAGAAAAAAGTATAGTCCAGAATGGTAGGGTTTAAGGACCTCCAGGCATCACTGAGGCCTAGTGTCAGAAAGGTCTCTTTTAAGCCTTTGGAAAAGCTTCCTGTGGAGGATCTGTGGGGATGTGTACTATATTACTAAGCATGCCAGGTGAGATTGAAGTCCCCCATAAGTAGAATCTGATCTTCCATGAATTCGCTCATCGTGTTTAGCAAAGAGGTCCTAAAGGCAAATTAACTTGTATTAGGTATGTAGGCCGAGAAAAATGAACCAAGCCTTCCCCTCAATTTCCCCTTCACCATGATCACTCTTCCCTCTATATCTGTCTTAATACCTTCTGGTTAGAATTTTATGGTATCGTGAAACATTAACGCTTTTCCTTTCTGTTTTGTTCCCCTGGATGATCTATATATAAGGGAGTAGCTTTTGTGCCATAACCTGAGCTCCTCAGAACTCTTTAAATATGTTTCTTGGATAGCCACAATTACGAATTGGCGGTCAACCACGTCCTTCCAGACTTTGTGGCGTTTTAGAGGAGAGGTCAGGCCTTTCACATTCCACGATGCTATAGTAATCATCCTATTTTGTGTCCCACTGTTCTTTTAGATCGATCCCCACCCTTGTGTGGTCGTCCCATCTCTTCTCCCCCCGCCTTTCGGATCCTCCACCCTTAAACCATCACCTTTCCTCTCCCTATTGCGGAGTTGTTGTATGAATTGATTGCTTCCCCTGAATCTCCAATTCCTTCCCTTATATATTAACCCCCCCTCAAAACTTTGGAACATATAACAGAATTAAACCTGGGCTGTGGAGTCAGTGAGCCCCCAGCAATTAAGTTGTTCAAGGATAAGGGCATATTATCAGAAGCCTTAGTCTAGGTCCGGCGCCCCAGCTGTCTCTTAAGCTTGGAAAGTGTAGCATGTACCTTCGATGTCATATTTGATTCTGCAGTCAATTGAAACCAGTAGTGTCCATGGGGCAAGGGTTGTTCCCCCTTAGCTATAACAAACCCCTCCCGGACTTCTCCGTAGAGCGCTGAGACTGTGCATCATTGAGGTCTGCATCACCTCCTCTCCAACTGGCACTGTTGTCGATCAGTTGTCTCCTTCCTACTTACATTTTTTGACTATTGTCCTTTGGGTAGTGTTCCCATTGAAAGGGTTTATTGCGCTCTGCCTCTTTCCCTTTCAGGGTTGTTTGAGAGGACTCCCCCTTCGGGTATGGTAAACCCAGGACTTCCAGACCTTCCTCCAACTCTGTGATATCTCGCACCTCGTTATTGAGTTCAAAGGCCAGCCCGGATGGATAAGTCCAGCAATATTTGATGCTGTCTGATCACAACTTTTCCAAAAGGGATCTGAAGTGTTGTCTTTGTTGCAGGGTGGACTGTGCCAAATCTTGAAATAACGTGCATAAGAAGCCTGGGAAGGATATCGAATCTTTCTTCCTGGCTGCTAGTAGTATGGATTCCTTGACTTTGAATGAGTGGAGCTTCACCAAAATGTCAGAAGTGTGTTTTCGCTCTCTGGGTGATTGGCGGTCCACCCGGGAACCCTCTCTATTTTGGTTTTCATTTGAGATGACCCCAGGATCTCCGCGAAGAGCCCCTTGATGAAAGCCTCCAGGTCAGGCCCTTCCGCTCCCTACTCCTAATGTTGTCTCTCCTCGACCTGTTTTCCAGGTCCTTGTTTTTCAGGAGGGCCAGTTGCGCGTGGAGATCTTGCACTCTGTCATGGGTGTCCGCTACTCGCTTGTCGAGATCTTGAGTTTGGGCCTCCACCTCCAGTACTCTTGTGCTTATGGAGTCTACTCTCTTCCAGGGATTACTCATCAATAGTCAAAAGCACTTAAGTCCCGCCCATATGCGGGGACCCCGGAGAATTTAAAAAATGATATGCATATAAATATATATATTAATGCATGTTTAACCAAATCTAAGGACTAGTCCTGTGTCAACATACATCCATATATCTATATATCTATATCTATATCTATATATATATATATATATATATATATATATATATATATATATATATAGATCTATATATAGATTTAGATATAGATATTTCAGAAACAAAAAGGTCACGCGGCACACTTCTTGGCAGTAAATTATGATTTATTCTTACAGGTCTCTTGCAAAACTCCTACGCGTTTCGAACAAATGTTCTTGGTCACGGCAGTGTTCTACAATTGGTCCTTTTTCAATTTCCACATTTTATACTCTCACCCTTCCCTTTACAGTGGTGATGCATTATGGGCCTCGTAGTTTTTGGTGAATTGGTTTCAATAATTTTACGTTTTTCGTTTTAAATTCATTTAAAATTGGACATTAATGTGGGGAGAGCTCTAAAAAGCTGACACCCTCTAAATACGTTGAATCCTTTAGTAGGATATTTGTTTTTTGCCTTTTCCAAGGATTTTCAATTGTGCTTTTTATTGAGCGTAATGATTTTACGGGTATCCTTTTGATAGATATGGTCGTTACTAGGGCTGAGTGCCCTTTGCCCCACATTTTGCCCAGTTTAAATGAATTGTATTTATCTATCACAGGCCCTGTATTTCGTTACATTTGTGCATCAAACAACCCCAGTGGTCCATACTGCGATCAAAAAACATGCCATTGTAATTTAAGTCCTTGTTGTGTCATTTCTCAGTTTTTTTACAAATGAACATGCATCTCTTCATCTGCATTCAGCCCTTTTGGATTTTTAGTTTTAAACTTAATTATAAGTTTAGACTCCAGTCTTCTCAACTTTTGTAGTCTATCTCCCCCACGTTCCTGTTTAGGAATTGTTGCCAGTCCCAAATATTTTATGTCCTGCCAAGTTTTTCCTATATGTGTTTTGATGTGTTTTGCCATGGCATATGTATTATCATCATTTTGTATTGCCCGGATGTGTTCCAGTATCCTTTTCTTTAAGGGGCATTTTGTGCTCCTCTATATTGTTTTCCGCAGTGACATCTCAGCATGTATACTACAAATGACGATTCACAAGTTATTTTGGTTTTGATTATGAAGTCTTTTCCTGAAGGGTCTTTCAAAATAGTCGTATTTTGTCCTATTTTGCAAGCTTTGCAAGTCATGCATTTTGTGAAACCATTGCTTCTCCTTTGGAGCCAATCTGCCGATTTGTTTAATGAGAAATGACTTCTCACCAAATGGTCCGAGAGATTCGGCCCTCTCCGATATGAGATTAATGGGCCAGTTCCAATGTCTTTGCCTATATCTGGGTCTTTCATAAGGACATGCCAGTATTTTGAAAGAATTTTCTGAGTTTTATAACTTTCCTTGTTATAAGTTGCAATCATCCGTGGTCGTTCTTCTTTTTCTTTTTCTTGATTGCTTCGTTTGGCTTGATCATTCCTTTCTAATTCTGTAGATGTTGCATCTTTGTTTCCTTCATTCAGTGTTTCCAATCTTGTTTTCAGTCTAGCTTTTTCTTCCCCTTGTGCTATATCTATGTATTTGTAGCCTCTTTCCAGGAAACGGTTTTTTGTATCTTTGAATTTCATCTCCATTTCCTCTTCTGTTGAACAATTCCTCTTCATACGAAGAAATTCTCCATACGGTATGCTTTTTACCAATTTTATTTTTGGGGGTGAAAGCTCAATCCGTGAAGGATGCTGTTTGTCGCTGTCTTTTTTCTATGGGTGGGGGTTTCTATCTTGTTGTCTTGTATGAAGACTTTGATATCCAGAAATTCAATTTCCTTAGGACTGATGTTATATATGAACCTTAGTCCTACGTCATTGCTATTTAACATGTTGAAGAAGGTCTCAAATTCTGTTATGGTGCCCTTCCATAATAGAAACAAATCATCTATAAAACGCACCCATAATGCTACCTTTGCCATATGTTGGTCGTTCTCACCTCTCCAAGCTACACTCCTCTCCCACCACCCCATCATGAGATTTGCATAGCTTGGAGAGAAAGAAACTCCCATGGCTGTTCCACACTTCTGCTGACACATTTTCTGGTTGAACAAGAATACATTATTATACAAACACATCCTGATCATGTCTATTAACATTTTCGAATGTTCACGTTCTGTGATTGGTCTCTGTTTTAGGAAAAATTCAATGGCTCTGATTCCAATGTCATGGCTTATGGAGGTGTAAAGCGACACCACAACTATGGTTACCAAAAAATATGATGGTTGCCACTCTGTATTCATTAATATCTTCAGGAAATCTCCTGTGTCTTTTATATAAGAAGTTAATGTAGGAACCATAGGAGCAATAAAATAGTCTACATAATTTGCAATGTTTTCATACAAACTTCCACAACTAGAAATTATCGGTCTGTTTATATCTATCAAAGGATACCCGTAAAATCATTGCGCTCAATAAAAAGCACAATTGAAAATCCTTGTAAAAGGCAAAATACGTAACAAATATCCTACTACTAAAGGATTGAACGTATTTAGAGGGTGTCAGCTTTTTAGAACTCTCCCCACATTAATGTCCAGTTTTAAATGAATTTAAAACGAAAAACGTAAAATTATTGAAACCAATTCACCAAAAACTACGAGGCCCATAATGCATCACCACTGTAAAGGGAAGGGTGAGAGTATAAAATGTGGAAATTGAAAAGGGACCAATTGTTGAACACTGCCGTGACCAAGAACGTTTGTTCGAAACGCGTAGGAGTTTTGCAAGAGACCTGTAAGAATAAATCATAATTTACTGCCAAGAAGTGTGCCGCGTGACCTTTTTGTTTTTGAAATTAAACGAAGACACGCTCCCGGTCTTGGACGCGGGCACCAACACAAGAAGTTCCCTCTGCGACGGGAACAGTTGAGAGGAATAGATATAGATATATAGATATATATAATCAAAAGAAAAACCTGGATTTTCTCAAAAATGATTACCCCATAACTCCTCAGCTGTATCTGATGCCAAAGATACATAAGGACGTAGAACAGCCCCCCGGTAGACCCATCATCTCTGCCATAGGGGGACTCTTTAAAAACACCAGTAGGTTCATTGACTATTTTCTCCAACCATATGTGCGCGAACTACCAGCCTTTATCAAGGTTTCTGGGGGTTTTCTTAGAAAAGTTTATGATTACTGTTAGAATTGCACCCGACTTAACCCACACTGCAGAAGCGAGGATATACCCAATCCGCTACCCCTACTCGGACCGTAGCTCGCCAAATGTTACACTGCGAAAACCACTGCCCGAGCACAGGGAGACGGTGGGAAAAAACAAAAGAGAAGGAAAGACCAATGGACCCAGTCCGACCTCGTCACCCCTTTGGAGTTTCTACTGCTAAAGCTTGACAAGCTGTAGAAAGAAAGAAAGAAAGAAAACACAAGAGATCATAAGTTCAGCCCCCAATGTCATTTCTCTTTGCACATACACTCATACATATCTGGCAACAACCAACCCCCTGCTCGCTTACCAGCTCTGTACCAAAGATATGTCCTTCAGTAGTCACAGAGGGGGATGCTGGCTTAATTGCACCGTTATGATCCTTAGTTCAGATTTATTCAGGTCGGGTTCCTTCTTTATCCACAACAGGGAAAAAATGTCATTTGACCAAAAAAACCCTAATAAACGCACCAATACTTAATCTCAGTAGGGTGCTACCCAACTGAATGTGGCCACAAAAATGAAAGAAAAAGAAACATGAAAAAACAACTGCCAAAGACGCGGAAATCGTCTCCTTCGTGAAAGCATCCGAACTTCCCACAACGAGGATGATGGTTCACACAATACCCGGAAATGCTTCTTTCCTGTAATCCCGTCCCGAGCCTGCACGCAGCCGCGTACAGCCGGTAACCAAGTTGGACAAAACACCGTGACAAAATCCCATATCCTCCTTTCAACAATCCAGGAAGAAAGCGAGTTCAATGTAAGTAGTCCGTGAATCCTGCGTTGTTTAATCTTGCAAAAACGAAGCCTCGCTCTGCTTACTGATCCATGTAGACACCAAGAAGGAGACTCAGCTACTGTCAGAAATATTCCCAAAAACGGGGACCCACAAAACGCTGGTACTTAAGCAAAAGTAACCAGATTAGAAACCAAGCGAGGAGCAATGGCTCCAGCCCGTATTTAACGTACTGGGAAGGGAAGGGAAGGAGGAGGAAAGGGGAAGGGGCGGGGCCACCGGCATGTGCATAGAGAGAGGACAAAGAGCAGAAAGGACAGAATCCTGCCTAATACCCAACAGTACCTCCCCTCAAAGGCCTCCGAACCGGACGAGGCTTTGTAGGATGTCTTAAATGGAACAACCTCACCAAGCGAGGTGCATGAACCCCACCCGCAGGTTCCCAGGTACGATCCTCAGGTGGATACCCCTTCCAGTCAACCAAATACAACAATCTCCCACCCCTTCTTCTCGAATCAATGATAGCTTTAACCTCAAACCCTTCCACTCCATCAACCAAAAGAGATGGAGGGGGGAAGAGATGGAGGGGGGGCAAGGTCTGTGTAGTGTCAGTATATGGTTTCAACATGGAGGTGTGAAAAACAGGATGGACATGATACTCATCAGGCAAACCCAATTTCTTTGCTACAGGATTCACCACCTTAATGATAGGAAAGGGACCCACGTACCGGGGGTGCAACTTACGAGACCCTTCGACTTTCAAGTTTTTTGTGGATAACCACACCTGGTGTCCAATCCTATATATAGGGGCCGAAACCCTTTGTTTATCTGCCTGCTTCTTCATGTCCTCCTTTGCCTTCAATAGATGTTCCTGTGCCCTATCCCATATCTGAGCCAAAGATAAACCCAAAGCATTCACTGCTGGTACATGACCTGAGGGTTGGATGGGGATGGCACTTGGATGGAACCCCATAGAACAAAAAAAAGGAGACATTCCCACTGCCGCATGAACACTGTTGTTATATGCGAATTCCGCCAATGGGAGAGCCAACACCCAGCTACATGTCAAAGACGTCAAAAGACACCTCAGATACTGCTCCATAGTCTGGTTGGTGCGTTCAGTTTGACCATCCGACTGTGGATGGTAAGCGGATGATAAACACAGTTCCATCCGCAAAGCTGCACACAACTCAGTCCAGAAATGAGATATAAACTGGGCTCCACAGTCAGACACTATAGCAGATGGTAAGCCATGCAACCTCACCACTGAAGACACAAATATCAGAGCTAACTCCCTAGCTGTAGGCAACTTAGGCAAAGGGACGAAATGTGCCATCTTTGTAAAGGAATCTACCACAACCAGTATAACCTTAAACCCTGACTCAAGTGGTAGATCAGTCACAAAGTCCATACTTATCGTATGCCACGGAGCAGGGGGTACAGGTAGGGGCTGCAATAATCCAGAAGGTTTAGTGTGTGTTGGTTTACTAACCGCACATACAGGACAAGATGCAACGTACGTCTGGACATCATGTGCCAAGGTGTCCCACCAGAACCATCGTAGACAGAGTTCCTTAGTCTTATTCGTTCCCGGATGGCCCACAAGCGATGAAGAATGACACCACTTTAACACCGTCTCCCGGAGCTCAGGAGGAATAAACAAATATTCGCCATGATACAACAACCCATTCTTCAAGGAGAACGATGGCTGAGATAACCAAGGGGAGAGATCTACCGTACCCAGTTTCCGCTGTACCAACTGAAAGAATTCCTCAATTGAAACACAACCAATGATTCTTCCTTGTGCTATAAAGGGCCCCATCTCTTTCTCTTTCCCCAAATCAGCCTTATTCACATGTATCCGGGACAAAGCATCTGACTTCAATTGCTGGGCTGCGGGTCTATAAGTGATGATAAATTCAAATTCATTGAAGAAGGATACCCAACGCATTTGTCGTGGGGTCAAGGCTCGAGCAGAACGGAAGAATTCAAGATTCTTGTGATCAGTAAAGATCGTGATAGAATGCCGAACCCCCCACAAATGGTGTCTCCACTCATCAAAAGATAACTTAATCGCTAGTAACTCCCGCTCAGCAACGGTATAATTACGTTCGGCTGGCAGTAAGGTTTTTGAGAAAAAGGCAACAGGGTGCATAAATCCAGTATCCACATCCCTCTGCGATAACACCCCCCCCCCCTACAGCACACAAGGAAGCATCTGCCTCAACAAAAAGAGGCAGGGAAGGGTCAGGATGAGCAAGCACAGGGGCCATGGTAAACCTTTCAATCAACAGATCCAACGCCAACTGCGCCAAATCAGACCAGACAAATGGCACTCCCTTTCTCAGTAACACCGTCAAAGGTGTTACAATGTCTGAGAAGTGTGAGATAAACCGCCGATAAAAATTGGCGAAACCAAGCAAAACCTGAATGTCTCTGACACAAGAAGGAGAGGGCCAAGATGTTATGGCCTCGATCTTATGAGGATCCATCTTAATCTCCTCTGGTGAAACAATAAATCCCAGGAACTCTACACTCGACGTGTGAAAACAGCATTTTTCCAGTCTCACATATAACTGATGTTCCTTCAATTTCCGTAAGACCTGGACCACATGCGCCTCATGCTCCTCAACCGTGTTGGAAAAAATAAGAATGTCGTCAATATACACAATGACGCTCAAATCCAAACATTCCCTTAATACCTCGTTTATGAAGAATTGAAAAGCAGCCGGAGCATTACAAAGCCCAAAAGGCATGACGCAGTATTCGTAAAGGCCAAACTTTGTCCGGAAGGCGGTTTTCCATTCATCGCCTTCACGGACACGAATAAGATGGTATGCGCCCCTAAGATCTAATTTGGTAAAGACCGTTGCATGCTTCAATTGATAAAGTAACACAGGTATCAAGGGAAGAGGGTACTTGTTCTTAATAGTACCCTTATTGAGCGCCCTGTAGTCCACACAAGCCCGAAGACCTCCCTCCTTCTTTGGTATAAAAAAGATAGCGGAGGACACCGGGGATGAGGAGGGACGGATGAAACCCTTGGCAACATCTCATCGATGTAGAGCTTTAGATGTTGTTCTTCTGGGCCTGATAAGGCATAGATACGACAGCACGGTAAAGTGACGCCCGGCACCAAATCAATCCGGCAATCAAATTACCTATGAGGAGGGAGATCTTTTGCTTTTCCCTTGTCAAACATGTCGCTAAACTCAGAATAGGACTCGGGAACCTTTGTCCTATCACTACTGCTCTCACCGGTCCCCACTGCACAGGTTAAAGGTGTAATCCAATCCGTAGCAACCTTATAACAACTCTGTAAACAATGTGCTGAATCAAGGGTCACAGTCCGCCTAATCCAATCAATCCTAGGATTATTGGTCTGTAACCAGGGTACTCCCAACACTACCCCGAAAGAGGGAGCATCGATCAGGTCCAACCCAATGAATTCCGAGTGCCCGTTGTCACATATCATACACAAAGGTTCTGTTTGGCGAGTTATTGTTCCAGAGGACAACTCAGTACCATCTATCGCTCTCACGGGTTCGGGCTGTTCCTTGTAAACCCAAGGAACACCCAATTTCTCCGCTAAGTTACCCGTGGCACCGGAGTCCAATAGCGCAGAAACAGGAGCTCTATGGCTGTTCGATATGACTAGACAAACGGTAATAGTAAAGTGTCTCGGCACCCTCTTCACTGTACCGGAAACCTGATATGACGAGGTAACTCCCAACACCTCATCCTGAGCCTCCTGCTGCCGGACAAAAGCCACATACTTCTTAACTGATAACACAGATGGTTTAACCGGACAATTCCTTGCATAATGTCCACCTTGACCACAGTACAAACACAAATTCTGAGCCCGCCTTCTTCCTTTTTCCTCACTGGACAAGGGACCCCTCACGCTCCCTATTTCCATCGGTTCAGGCGATTGTTTCTGTTCGACGGGCCCCTTCACTTCAGTCCTCACCGATACCACTTGGGACACCTGAAAACGGGTTCTTTCACCCCTCCTTTCCTGTAATCTATGATTCAGTTTTACCACCAAATCAATGAATTCCACGCAATCTTCAGGAGGATTAACCACCTGTGACACCACATCTTTTAGCTCCTCACATAACCCCTGCTAAAACAGAGATGTTCTCTTGTCTGTGGGTCAGTGTGTCTCAGAAACCAAACGGTTAAAAGAGGACACATAAGACAACAAATCCTGTTTCCCTTGCCTTCATTTCAACAATTCAGCATCGCTGGCTTGCATTAATGCATGTTTAGCAAAAAGACAACGCATTTGCTCTTTAAAGGCTGAGAAATTATATAAAGCAGGGTCATCATTATCCACCAGAGGGACAGCCCATGAAGCAGCAGTCCCTGCTAAATATGAAATGACGAACGCCACCTTAGCAGAGTTGTCCGGAAAAGCAGTAGGACGACACATAAAGTGTAGATGGCATTGATTCATAAACACAGCATATTTATTGGAATCTCCTGTGAACCTCTCCGGTACTGCCAAAGGAACCGGAACAGGGGTAGTGACGTTAATGGTAGTCAAGGGTGGACCACTAGTTCCTGTACCCCTGTCATATTGGAAAGTGGCAGGTAGTACGACAGGTTTACCAGCCCCCCAACCCTGTTCTCTCGTCCTCACAGTGCTTAATTCCTGCCTTAACCCATGATTCTCCTGTTTCAGATCTTGCACCTGAGTTTGAAGAGCCGAAATGGCCCCCATTAAATCCTGCATAGTAGGGACCCTATCTTCCTGACCATCCCCCTCCACATCCATCCTCGCTCGGGCAGTGTAAGAATTTGTGGGCTTGGTTTTCTGTTAGAATTGCACCCGACTTAACCCACACTGCAGAAGCGAGGATATACCCAATCCGCTACCCCTACTCGGACCGTAGCTCGCCAAATGTTACACAGCGAAAACCACTGCCCGAGCACAGGGAGAAGGTGGGAAAAAACAAAAGAGAAGGAAAGACCAATGGACCCAGTCCGACCTCGTCACCCCTCTGGAGTTGCTACTGCTAAAGCTTGACAAGCTGTAGAAAGAAAGAAAGAAAGAAAACACACGAGATCATAAGTTCAGCCCCCAATGTCATATCTCTTTGCACATCAACCCCCTGCTCGCTTACCAGCTCTGTACCAAAGATATGTCCTTCAGTAGTCACAGAGGGGGATGCTGGCTTAATTGCACCGTTATGATCCTTAGTTCAGATTTATTCAGGTTGGGCTCCTTCCTTATCCACAACAGGGGAAAAATGTCATTTGACCAAAAAACCCCTAATAAAAGCACCAATACTTAATCTCAGTAGGGTGCTTCCCAACCGAATGTGGCCACAAAAATGAAAGAAAAAGAAACATGAATAAACAACTCCCAAAGACGCGGAAATCGCCTCCTTCGTGAAAGCATCCGAACTTCCCACAACGAGGATGATGGTTCACACAATACCCGGAAATGCTTCTTTCCTGTAATCCCGTCCCGAGCCTGCACGCAACCGTGTACAGCCGGTAACCAAGTTGGACAAAACACCGTGACAAAATCCCAAATCCTCCTTTCAACAATCCAGGAAGAAAGCGAGTTCAATGTAAGTAGTCCATGAATCCTTCGTTGTTTAATCTTGCAAAAACGAAGCCTCGCTCTGCTTACTGATCCAAACTCTGTCCATCACCACCCCTTGTTGTTAAATATTTTGTCCACCCTAAGCGTGGAAGTGTATACTCAGATGTGAGTCCCTTGCTCATTGCACCATCAGGATTCAAGCAAGCCGGGCCGACGACGGCTGAAATGCCAGAAACCGGTCCCCGGAAGCTTGTTTCCTTCCCAGTGTAAGAATTTTCTTGGTAGTTTGATTTGCCCTGTTCCCATCATGCACTGGGACAGGAACAGACTAATTTGCATATAGCCAGGTTCTGAACTGGGATGGTGCAGTGAGCTTAAAAACGGTGTTGGATCTAGCCCTGATCTCTTGACTGGGTGAGAGTATTCTGCTTAATTCAGAAACTCTGTCCATCACCACCCCTTGTTGTTAAATATTTTGTCCACCCTAAGCGTGGAAGGGTATACTCAGATGTGAGTCCCTTGCTCATTGCACCATCAGGATTCAAGCAAGCCGGGCCGACGACGGCTGAAATGCCAGAAACCGGTCCCCGGAAGCTTGTTTCCTTCCCAGTGTAACAATTGGCTTGGTAGTTTGATTTGCCCTGTTCCCATCATGCACTGGGACAGGAACAGACTAATTTGCATATAGCCAGGTTCTGAACTGGGATGGTGCAGTGAGCTAAAAAACGGTGTTGGATCTAGCCCTGATCTCTTGACTGGGTGAGAGTATTCTGCTTAATTCAGAAACTCTGTCCATCACCACCCCTTGTTGTTAAATATTTTGTCCACCCTAAGCGTGGAAGGGTATACTCAAATGTGAGTGCCTTGCTCATTGCACCATCAGGATTCAAGCAAGCCGGGCCGACGACGGCTGAAATGCCAGAAACCGGTCTCCGGAAGCTTGTTTCCTTCCCAGTGTAAGAATTGGCTTGGTAGTTTGGTTTGCCCTGTTCCCATCATGCACTGGGACAGGAACAGACTAATTTGCATATAGCCAGGTTCTGAACTGGGCTGGTGCAGTGAGCTAAAAAACGGTGTTGGATCTAGCCCTGATCTCTTGACTGGGTGAGAGTATTCTGCTTAATTCAGAAACTCTGTCCATCACCACCCCTTGTTGTTAAATATTACTGATCCATGTAGACACCAAGAAGGAGACTCAGCTACTGTCAGAAATATTCCCAAAAACGGGGACCCACAAAACGCTGGTACTTAAGCAAAAGTAACCAGATTAGAAACCAAGCCAGGAGCAATGGCTCCAGCCCGTATTTAACGTACTGGGAAGGGAAGGGAAGGAGGAGGAAAGGGGAAGGGGCGGGGCCACCGGCATGTGCATAGAGAGAGAACAAAGAGCAGAAAGGACAGAATCCTGCCTAATTCCCAACAATTACAACTGGAATGTGAATTTTGTTTTTATGACACTGGATGTTTATACCCTATACACTAGTATCAGACACACTGATGTCCTTAAGGCCTTACAACATTACGTAGAAAAAAGATCAATAAATCTACACCAACACACCTTGATGCACCTACAGATGGCAGAATGGTGCCTCGAAAATAACATCTTTATTTTTGACAGATTACACTACAAACAGATACAGGGAACGGCAATGGGTACCTGCTTTGCCCCAGCTATGCGATGTTGCATATGGGCTGGTGGGAGGAGCAAGTACTCATGGTCACACAAAAGAAGGCCATGACAGAAAATGTGGTAATCTACACTAGATATATAGATTACATCTTCGTACTGTGGCAGGGTACAGAGGAAAGTGCAAAACAGTTTGCCTCAGAAATAAACAACAATAACCTGAACCTAGCATTCACATGTACAACTAGTAAAACATCTATTAAATTCCTAGATCTTGAACTGTATGTCGAAAATAATAAAATACAAACTAGGACATACAGAAAGCCCACGTCAGGAAATGCTATATTGCACCCCAACAGCTTCCACCCCACGAAACTCAAGGAAAGCATACCATACGCAGAATGCCTTAGAATGGCACAAAACTGCAGTACACAAGAGGGACTTAAGCAATCAAAAGACAGTCTCTTTATGAGACTCAGAAATAGGGTCTACAGCAACCAGACACTCGCTAATGCTGAGAAAAAATGCGCAACTACAAACGGGAGGGCTCTCCTGTTTTCACCCAAAAACAACCAAGCAAACAGTAGTAAAGAATCCTCAGGGAATACCCCTAGACTTATCACAGGGTTCAATACATATCATTCTATCCTTCGCAAAATACTCAACAGACACTGGCAATTAGTGCACAACGACCCTATCCTAGGTCCAACTTGCAGAAAGACACTTCAAGTGACATTTAGGAAAGCAAAATCCATGCGTAGCGAACTAGTCTGTAATGCCCGATCTATCAACAAAGGAGTAACTTGCCTGAAGCCCCAAAGAGGGGTCCATAAGTGTTCAAAGTGCAAGGCCTGTAAGCACGGTATTAGCTCCACTATCATGCCTCTACCATTTAGACACACACCTTTTGTAATCCGAGGCAATTACTCCTGTAAAACTGTTTTTGCGGCTTACGTACTCCAATGCACTTGTGGTAAACGATACGTAGGCAGCACAATACATCCAGCGCACATACGGATACTGCAACACCTCACAGCCATCGTCCACGATGACCCAACATACCCCGTAGCCAGGCACATGAACGCATGCCACGCAGGTAAAGCACAGGATCTGGCCTTCTATGTAAACGATAGCATCCCCAAAAACATCAGGGGAGGCAATAGACAACTAGCATTGAGAAGGCTGGAATCTAGATATATAATTCTTTTAGATTCCAAAATTCCGAATGGGATAAACGCAGATGAGGCTTTAAGTGTGCACCTTTAATATCCTAGCCCCTTGTCCTGTACTTCTAACCCTCTCCGCAGCGTCAGGTTCTCACTATCAAATAGATTTTCTAACGTTCAGTTGACACATTAGATATTTTCCTTTATTTATTATTTCCACACCACCCTCACAGTAGAAACCCACGACCTGTGCTGTCTTAAGACAATTGTACTTTTACAACCATTAGCCATAGGCAAGCATTAGTTTATCAAGCCCACTTGGGCAGCACCTCACGTACCTCTCCCAACTGGTCACCGATACCTCATTGGCTGGTATATCCTACCTCAATACATCTTACCCTAGTGCACTTGCAGTGACCTAGATGCAATACTGATTGCTATGTTCTTGATGTATAGTATGTGGCGGATATTCCTTTGCCAACACTAATTTTATCTGTTAATCCAGACATGGCTAAATCACCCAGGAGAGTAAAAGGCACAATAACTTTATAACTGTGAGCCTTAACCTTTCTGCAATTTTATTTAATTCCAGACAGTGAACACTTTGTGGGACAGAATTTTTTCCATTGTAGAGGGTTTGTAAATATTGTCACAGCTCGTTGTATATATAAATTCTTTCAGGTGTCCAGAAACACATTAGCCACAGATTTTAACAATTGTGCAGCATATAACAATTGGTACCAGTGCATATTATTTAAATTCCTGTTTTCTCTTCTTGCATCCGTACCGTTCTTTTTGCATTATCATGCAGATGCAGGAAACTCTTCTACGTTTGTTGCTCCGACACGGTTGCTGTGACAACCAACCAGTTTTTGCCTGTCAACCCAAAATATATATATTGTTGATGTAAGTGAAGAACCAGAGGTAGTGAGCAAGGCGGTCCATCGCCTAAACGCGTCTGGGTCATTTTGGAATAAATATATTTTTATTGGCAATCAATCCATGGAGTCAGCGCCTGCTTGATGTGAAAGCTTGGACTGGTTTTGCTATATATATATATATATATATATATATATATATCCACAAACTTTGGCTCCATCGAGTCAAAAAACGGTACGCACGCTGGTATCCATTTTATAAATTCTTTATTGGAAACCCCTCACCCCCGACAGACGCGTTTCGCCTTGCGGCTTCGTCAGTGTCAGCCTGTGTGTGCATAGTAACGCCATTTTAACTCTCTGAGCACCCTTGGAGCTCCAACAACATAGAAAAGGTACTCAGTACACCAGTTACGAATGTAGCAGCCATCTATGAGTGTCAATGCTTCATCATTTCATGAAGTTAAAAAGGCATTAAAAATAAAGTGCTTCGGTGCTTGTTATTCCCAATTGATCTAACAACACACAAAATACGAATTAGAAAATAAACAATAAACAACTGCTTTGAACATTCTACACAAAATTGTCGTATTTAACTGTTGGATGCATAACATGAGTGTTTTAAATATTAAAAGGACATAAGTCCCTCATGTGTATTACACCGTACATCGTTTTTAAAGGTTTCTATAAATTCATGAACCTGTATGGTTGATCATATAGCCCTGGATAGGCATAATCCCAATGTGTATCTATAGTGTTTTGGACCGTCTAACATCGATAGTAGATGATAAGCAATAGACTTAATCTTTCTCAGTTGCTATCATCATCTGTTTGTAGCACAGCATCCCTCGGTCTAGAAAAAAAATAATATATATATATATATATATATGTATATATATATATATATATATATATATATATATATATATTCACTGAACAAAACAATGGTTTCAGACAAGTTATAGTTAGGAATTAGCATTTAAAAAACCTTAGAAATTCACTGAAAAAACCATAGGTTTCAAACAAGTTATAGTTAGGAATTAGCATTAAAAAAACCTTAGAAATTCACTGAAAGAACCATAGGTTTCAAGGGTGTTATAGTTAACTGGACATTTCACTTGTATAAAACCATTGAAATTCCACTGTTATAGTCAGTTGTACTAACTATAACTCGCTCGCCCGCAATCCACTGCTGATGATGTCACATATTACGTCATTCATGACATGGTCAGTGACATCACTGATGACATCACTGATGACATCTCAAAGTAGGGTGCACGACGGGTACGACTTCTCCAACGCGGTTGCTATGCGACCTAAGCGCGACGCCTGGCGCATACGCGAGATGTACGTATAACGTGACGTGACGGACGCGCGGTAGCGCGTGACATCATATGCATATCGGACGCGGTGGGTGTGCTGCTTCCACAATTTCTTCATTGTTGGAAAACTTATTTCTATATATTTAATATAAATATTAAGAGAAGAGAATTTCTGAGGTTATTATAAAAACATTTCTTTAACTTTCTTAAAAAGTACATAACTTTTTAATGCAATTTCGCTAAGTCGCGCTGGACGCAAGCACGATGCAAGCAGGGTGCGTATTGAGTGTCCACATCCTACAAGCATCCTATGCGCACCCCATGTTACTTTAAAAACAGAGATTTGATTGGTGCATTACACTTCCTATTGAAACTATCATAGGACCCTACCGATTTCAATCACTCTTATTAAAACTTTTCTGAGGGAAAGACCTCCTGAGAAGATCTGCTGCTCTTTCTTTTTTGGAGAAGAGATTCATTTAAAGATACTATGGCTGCTAATCCACCATCATCCTCTGATTCAGAGAACTCATCACAGCAAGAATTTGTTTCTGAACCTCCACTAAAGCAAAAATATACCAGCATTGTCTGGAAATGTTTTACCTTTCCACCAGGCTTAAAAAGGGGACAGCAAGAAAAGTTACTTGCCGAATATGCAATGAAGTGCTTTCAAGGGGAGATCTCAACAAAAAGTACTCATGCGGAACTGCAAGTATGAGAAAGCACCTGCAATCTAACCATCCGGTCAACTTTGCAAAGGAGGAATTAAGGAGATTGAGAGAGGCTCCCCCTGCTTCATCACAAGGCCCGAGTACGAGTGGACTAACACCATCAACCTCTACCGCACACCCTGATATTAGTCCTCAATTTGGGAAACTTAGAATGACCTGTGTAAAATGTGGACGGCTGATAGCATATGGAGAGCAGTAGGTGGCTCTGGTGTGTCGAGCTGTTGACCACCACCATTGTTAGATTTCTTTTCTCCTCTCCTCCCAGTTTTTAGTTCTCTTTTCCCAGTTCTCATGTTTTCCCTGTTTTAAAAAAACAAAAAAATACAAAATCGTTCAAAAAATCCCCCAAAACAACAGAAAGAAAAAAAAAGTTATTTTCAGAACTAACTACTTTGGTTAAAGAAAGATCTAAACTAGTATGCTAGTGTGTGAAAGTTGAGATGAATGTATGTGTAGTGCATAATTGACTTTAAAAATAAATTTCTCATGTGTGGTGAATGCATAAGTGCAGAATTATAAGGAAGTGCTGCAGCATGACACTGTAAACTGTTTAACTACAGCGTGCTGTGGTACTTCCGAAGCACAAAGATGTAACATATGTACATAAATATGTTGCAACTCTGTGCTTCTCTCTGCACAGCTGCAGAAACTGCAGGCATGTGGTGACACAGGCACCCTAGCACCATAGTGCAAGGATGTCCGTGTCATGTGGAGATTGTTTTTGTGCAAGAAGGGACACCTTCCTGCACAAAAACAATCAGTAAAGGCATTTTTCTTCTTCAATATATGCTGTGCATTCCAGCAAATATTGAAAGTGAAAAAATGAGGAGAAGTGAAAACAATTTTCCTCTTTGTGCTTTGCTATACCAATAGAAGGATGGTGTAGCATTCACAAACATGTCCAGATTTATGATTTCTGATAAATCTGGAAATGTGTCTTGTTTTATAAGTGTTCTGTGCAAACACGCACAACAAAACCTATAGAACACCTTTTCAACGTAAAGTACTGTGTATAATAAGATTATATTTACATGGAAAAGAAAAGGTATACAGAATGCCTTTTCCGCACCTTATAAATAAGAAAGAGAGTTAATGGCTAGGCCAATTGTTATTATAGGAGTAAATATCGGTACTGATAACAGAGAACAAGATACATTTACAACTACTTACGTTTTAGGGAACTGATAGGACATGTTTATATATCACTGAAGGAAGGGAAGGGATGTGACCTAATATGACATTTGCAAAAACACTGACTGATGTGGTTTAAATTAAACAGTTTCATTTCTTTTAATTCTGAAATTATCAAGACCTGCAAAAGAACCATATTAGTCTATTCTGCAGTATACCATATATCTTGCAGACAGGTGTTCTGAAGCTGTCCCCTATTTTATACCTTTTTGCATTGCAATTTTCTGACAGAAATCTAGTCCATCCATGTTCCTTTTCTTCCACTGTGTGGAAACACTGTTCATTCTCCATATTAAGACTTACTAAAACTTACCTCAACAGTAATACACGTAAAAAACAGTACACATTTTATTCACATGTTTTTTATAATCTAAATGGTGGTAAATTTGATATTTTAAAATTAAGATCTGTAAAAAAAAAACATAGTTATAACATATAATAATACATTTGTAACAGCACAGCATAATTTTAACATTTTACAAAGTAATTTCTTTGCCTTTTTTGCTGTTCACAGAATATATTGAATTTCACTAGAAACAGTGATTTCAATTGTACTCATCACATAACAGCGGGCAAAAAAAAACCAATCGATTAGATTCTTTAAAAAAACAATAATACATCTATAGGAAAATACTGGAATCACACGTATATAAAATGATTACTGCTAAGAAAATGCTATAACTTAAATTGATAAACACTATAAATAATGCCACTTAAAATGTTACACCGAGACAATGTGCAACAAAAAGTCCATAATTCAAAGAAATACATTTCCTTGAGGCCAAATTGTATTTTTGCAGTCATTTTTATGTAAATTGTCCAATGATCATCCTATAAAATGATAACAATAAATTCCTCAGAGGCTGAATTATCTTCTCATAACTTTGGCTTTAAAAATATTAGATAGGAATTTGGCAATTCGAAAGGCAAACGTTGTTTGAAAACCAACTCAGCATCTTTACAAATACTCCAGCCTTTCTCACTTTTGAGATAGGCAGTGTAATGTCCTGATGTTATTGAAGGACCATTGTGGAAAATTATTGCTACTGCTAAAAAAGTCCGTCCAGATATTGATAGTTGTGGAGCAACGAAATGTTTTATTAAAGTGTCCAATTTTCTTCCATCAGCTGTACAACGTTGCATCATTAAAATTACATATTGTCCATATATTTCGATAAATAATGTTGATAACATTTCTGGTTTGCATTGCCTCCACTCCATGTTTTGGTTTGCAGCTTTAACTAATTTACTGAAAGACACTGATTTACAGTCCGGTAATGTCAAATATAAAAATCTTTCAGTGTCTACATTAGGGCTACATGTATACATACAATTTTCACATTGATGTTCCCATTTATAACAAAGGCCAAAAATATTCTCTATGTCTACACCTTCATTTTCCAATTCTGTAAGCATATACATTAGAAACTCCTGAGCATCTTGTTGGATATTTTGTGTAAATTGTGTAGAACCAGAACATACATCCAAAAGATTATGAACATCAGAAACGCTTTGTATTTTACTTTTATCTGTTCTAAATTTTTCATAAAGAGAATGTAACAAGGAACAAAATCTTTTTTCCCGATTGTCCATAATTTGCTGTTGCAAACCTTCAAGAAAAAAAACAACATTGACCACCACATTAGCATAACAGTTGACACCAGAACTGTTTTCAAACTGAAAAGCAACAATCTCTTCAACAGTGTCCTTTTTCTTTTTGCTTGCAATCACAACATTTTCTTGTTTTTTTCCCTTCTCTACACCTTCAGTACAGATATTCTCATACCTTCTTTTTCGAGCAACCACACACTTTTCAAATACAGGATATTGACCTAAATTAGGAGCATATGTTCTTCTTAACCTATTTTATTCTTTGAGACAGTTGGCATCTGCAGTAATCTTGGTATCATCAAAATCAATCAAAAACAAACCAGATAATATTCTGACTCTGGACGAAGCAATATATGCCATACCTTCTTTAAACACAGAATTTCCAATGTTCACCAAAGCACTGTCAGCACTTAAACCTTGAGATTTATGAATAGTCACTGCATATGCCAGAGAAAATGGAAACTGTTTTCTACAGACATATAAATCTTTAACAAGCAAAAACGAACAGAACAATGACCAATTTGTTTCACTTCTTCAATCTGATCAAATTTAATGTTTAAGAATTCAATACCATCTTCATTTTGATAATTAACAAAATCCACAACTTTGCCCATTTCTCCATTACCTAAACCTTTTTCTACATCCAAATTACGCCTTAAAATTATCCGACAGTTCCTACATGCATAAAGATTCTTTTCTAAACCAGCAGTTTTAGATATTGATTTTTCTAAAGAATCCAATTTTGTCTTCAATTTTTCAGTCAAATTAATAGTGATTCCTTCATGTTCTATTTTATCGATTGCTTCCATTTTTATTATTTCTTCATTTTCCAGTTTCAAAAGTTGTTCGTTGAATATAGAACACTCACGCAGTGTTGGCATTAAGCAGATTACAGATTTCTTATCTGCAATTTCCATGTATATTTTCTCAGGAACTATATTTTCATTTGGAAACAAATTGGAAAGTAATCGAGTCTGTAAAGCTTGTTTGGCATATTCTGTCAATAGTCCAATTCTTATATCTTGGAGAATAGTTCCATAATCAACATCATTTGCCTGTCACATATTTGTAATGAGTTCTTTGTATTCAAAATATGACCAAATGTTCACGTTTCCAACACTACCCAGAGACTTTCTGGTGTCTTCATGCACAAGTGTATTAAAAACTGGTTGTCCTTTTACAGGAGTCAGTTGCAGTAGATCTCAAATCTATGATTGAAATACCTGCATACATTAACAGGATCCAAAGAGCACAATTCTCCAGGTGTCTTGTATTCAATGTTTTTTATATTCGAATTTGCCTCTCGAAGAAATTCTAGTAAACCATCCCAAGCGTACTCAGCACAGCCCAGGGTAAGGAACCATGTTGGAGTTCCTTAGTTCCGTAGCATACATTTCAGTTCTCCATGACGACGGTACCAATATTCTTTAGTCCCACGCTGACATGCTATCAAATTAATGAGCTGAGATTCTAGATGATCATCTCTCTCTGGTGCACTTCATCCATAAAATCTTTTGCAGATACATTTTGCAGATGTATTCCAGATTTTAGAATATGGTTGACTGCATATGAAAGTCCAGACAAGTCACTTTCAACCAAAAGATGAAATATATAAGGCATACAATCAATTGTGTTTCCCATCACTTCTTTTGAATGAAGTGGATGCACACTATAATGTTCATAGATTTCTTCACATCTTAACATGTCCACTTTTTCAATTTGTCCACTTGACGTTTCAGTATCTTCTTCTAAAATTATGTCTTCTTCTCCTATATAAACATTCTTATAGTATGTATTGTTTTTTATCAAATACAATGTTGCCTTTTGCACTTTCCTAACACCCACTAACTCCTGCCAGATATTCTTACTCTTAGTTGGCACACCATTAACAAGAATAACTAGAGCTTCACTTTCTACACTGTCTACACCAATAGTTTCAATATTTTTCTTTAAATCTAACGGTAAATACACCACTCTTCCTTTTAATCCTCTTTGTAAATCTGAAGGAGGCAATTTACTTGTTTTAGGCTGCATACGAACAATAGCCTGAAACAGGTGCACACACTGAATGAGAATAGACTCATAGGTATTGAGATCTGTCAGTTGTGAAGGAATAGTAACTAACTCTAAATTATTATGCACAGCTCTAGCAGACATTCTATTCTCATCTAACTTGTTATAACAATATTTACAAATACGCTGATCAGAACCCAAATCAAAACAATTCTCTACCAACAAATAAGTTGCAAATTCCTTCCACCCATCATTATTTTCTTTTTCACTTTTAAAATAAGGATCAACAGTCCTAGTCTGATTTTTGTAGTGGGTTCGGCGACAACAAATACAAGAAAAATTTGGCCTTTCACCTGAAATCACCTTAAACTTTGTAATTTCATTTTCACAATGTTTTGTACAACTATGTTCAACATTCTCTGCAACATTTTCTTCTATTAATGTTTGAGTTTCTTCACTCTCTTCTTCAGGACCAAAGTAACAAAAACTCAATATCATCACAAACCTTTTTCACATCTGATACTGACCCTTGCCAAAGAGCACTGTTCAACTCATTTAACTTTAGTGCTGGACTTTTTGCATAATACAATCTTCTCACTAACTTCCGCATTTGAGTATGATGTACTGCCAACATCCTGAAATGGTGAAAAACACTTTGACATACTTTCCTTGAAAGACAAGCCAGAGAATGACCTTGCAAACCAGTATGTTTTCTCACTCTGCAAGGGTCTAGTCCTTGCAACAGCATAATCTTTTGCTTAACACTTTTTTTTACAATATGCTTGTAAGAAATTGCGTAATTTATCAATAGATTATTGTCGTACACTACAAGTACTACTAGAATCCCAAGTGTACACTGGGGCTTTAGGACGTCTGTATAGAACTTCATCAGTTATCACTTCTTCTGCATTTCTAGGAACCATTTGCTCTTTCTCAATTGGACATTCTACCATATGCCAAAGGCAAAAATGGAACTGGTCCAATCAATTTTGTCCACAGATTAAGAAAGCTAGGAAACATGTGAATAAATCTGTTTCTGCTTTTCTCCGAGACTATAGAATGGGGTCCATATACCACAACAATCTGCGTTTCAATATGCATGGCATCTATAGGAGAGATGGTGTTCATTTTACAGATGAGGGAAACAGAGTCTTTCTCATAAACTTTAGACTCTGCATCTTTACTTACTTGTAGGTACTAAAATCTCTCAATAAACGCAAGGGCTCTTTTTAGAGCCACCCAAGATCTAAACACATAAGCTTGATGTATATCTCAAAAATACATGCTTCTTTTTTTCGGCGACGAAATGCGCGGATCCTACGCGTATTCCGTGACTTTTAAAAAAAAAAGAAAAATACTTCTCACTTTTTTGGCCCTATGGGTCGTTATGTGACCCCCTAAGCAGGCCTAGGGAGTCAGGGTGTGTCTGCCCTGCCCCCTTTTCACATTTTGCACACATATTTCACTGACTTCCTCAGCCTCGCTTCTACCAAGGCACAAAATGGCTGCCAACAGTTCCTGATTTCGAATGTTTACAACCGCTTGACAGCCAATTAGAATTGAGCGCGTGATAGGGATGGTGCGCTTACCCTACGGGGCTAATCCTCGCACAATCCCCGGATCCTCCGCGTCCATAGATATATAAATGACTTTAACCGTAATTTTCAAAGAAACTACTGAACATATTGACACCAGATATGCGAAAGGCACAAGTTGGAACTGAGGACTACCTCTCTGCCAAATTCGGTGTAATTCCGTTCAGCCGTTCGAGCTGTAGCCATGGCTAAAGGTCCTATGGGAAATTGCATGGGGAAAACATGTTTTGGGACCCCCCTTTTTTCTCGGCCCCCGCTTCACCAATCACCCCCAAACTTCAAGGGAAGGAGCGGAACTGAGCTGGCCAAAAGTTTGGAAATTTTCAAGAAGATTCATCAATCGACGCCAAAGTTATTGGCAGTAGAATGTTGCGTTTTTCCTACCCTAACTCTTAAATATAGTTCAGCAGAACCTTCGGCATTACCCAAACACCAATTTATTTTCTACAACACTACCACCACACGACCCTCTATACTACAGAAAGACCAGTGCAGTACTCTAAACTCCAAATCTACCCCTAGTATGACCCCCTACACTGTATAAACACCGCTGTACTACCCTGAATAATAAAACATTACGCAGCACGACCCAGGACACTACTTTCAGGGAAGGAGCGGAACTGAGCTGGCCAAAAGTTTGGAAAATTTCAAGAATATTCATCAATCGATGCCAAAGTTATTGGCAATAGAATGTTGCGGTTTTCCTATGGGTAATAGGTCCTAACTATAACTACCTACTGGCGACCGCCAGTAGGTAATATACATACACATACATATATAAATATGCAGCCTAAAACACCAAATTAGGCTCAAATACACCAATATTAAATTGTATTTTTCATTTAAAATAAAACACATATTACAACACTTCCATGACATAGAGAAATGTACTCTTAACTTGTTTGAACATAGCCTTTATTTTTAATGGGAAAAGGCAAGGTAATAGTAAGCAGATTAGCCCAAAAGCTTGCATATAGAACACTCATCAAAAACTGGCGCAGTGACTTTAAGACCTCCAGGACCTCCTGGCTCCCATCATGCCCCACAGGGTGACAGTCAGGTCAGTTCTTTTTTCCGGCTCCTTCTGTGAGGATCTAGGAGCATTGAGCTCATCAGTTAGTGGATTTCTCCCACTAATTGGTTTTGTGAAGCTGAATTTATTGACTTTTTTAGTACAAGCAGTACTATTCCACCATTTTTTCTGACTTTCCTGCTATTTTTTTAAAGTAAGAATAGCCAACCTTGTTTAATAAGTGTCCTTCTTCTGGGAGAAGATCAAACTGCATGCCATGCAGGAGAGAAGAAACAAATCTGCAAGTGGCCTGGAAAGACATCCTCCTAAAGAGCCCTCCTCTCAAGTAAGGTCTGAGCATAAGAAAAAGAGTGAAAAGGGAAACATTGGTCGGATTTGCTGTCGACAGGGAAAAGATCAGTGTCAATGGTACCCCTATGCTTGCCATTGCCTTCTAAGTTGTCAACGGGAAGACCTTTATCGCAGTCAATGCCGAAAGACCAATCGCTGTGGAAGCGCCAGGAGTGGCAAGTAAGTCTAAGCCTAGACAGGCATCAGAGACTCACCAGCCGACGTCAACTCTTCCTTGTTGACGATCTTGGTCCACTTCACCTACGAAGCGAAGGCTCTCGACGTCGAAGTCACACTGCCAACACCAACATGGGTGGTCGCCGTCGAGGTCCCCAGTGCCGACATCGAGGTCACACCTGACGTCGAGGACACCTCTGAGGTCGAAGACGCCACCGAGGTCCAAGACTCCAATGTTGAAGACTCCACCGACAGCAAGTCTTGATCTCAGATGCTCGGCTGCACCATCACCCATGGCAGGGTGAGTTCAATCGCCATTGAGGACATAACCATGGAGAAGATCAATGTTGAGACCTCTGTCCTCCCATACATTTTCACCAGCTAAGAGGCAGAGAATGACTCGATTACCAGTACCGATGTCGAGAAATCCTTTGATGTCCAGGGAGATTCCAGAGGTGGAACCTCAGGATTCAACATCTAAAACGTTGACGTCAAAGAGTGTTACAACCTTCCTGAGCCTGAGAATTGTTCAAATGACCCCCAGAGGGCTCTCCGGATCGAGAGCAGCATTCACCTTCAATCAGCCTATCCCCGAGATGGCTGAGGAGTGTGAAGGAGTGGAGTGTACCAAGACCTAGTCCCGGGTCTGATTACTCTCAAATATATTCTCCCTCTCGTACTTCTGAAGTGCACCCACTGACACCAACCACAAGGTCGCCTCGGAGACCACAATCTCCAACTGCAAGGAGACATTGACCACGATCACCTCTTAGGCGCTCTCAGCTTAGATCTCGCCTGTCTCATTCACCAAGACCTCGGAGCATAGACGCAGGTCTCCATCATAGTCTACCAACTCCTCCAGATCTTCAGCGGCAGACTATTTTCCTACCTTGTTGTTCACTCCTCTGACCAGAGTATCACCAGTGGATGACATCATGAGGTTCAACGAGTTCCTTTATAGGTGGGCTGCGAAACTCAGTATTGAGATGCCTTCCCCAACTCCCTCAGCTTCTGTCATATTCAAAATCCTCCATCACAGGTCGTCCACTAGGCCTCTGCTCTCTTTGGTTCTTGGACTTCTAGAACCAGAGCTTCACACCTTTCTCACTCCTGCAATAATTGGAGCAGCTCCACTATGCATAATCAAGAAATACAGAGCCCCAGAACAGGACCCACTGTTCCTGAGGTCTGACCCTCCACCGGACTCAGTCATAGTATCAGCAGGACGGAAAGTGCACAGAGGGGCTTTCTCTTCTGCAGTCCCTCCTGATAACGAAAACAAATCAATGGACTCTATCGTGATGAGGATGTGTAACACCTCAGCCACTTACATGAAAGTTGCTAGCGCTTCTACTCTCTTGAGATGACATGACTGTTCATTATGGGACTTACTCTCAAGATTTGCTGACAAATTGCCAAATGAAGATCAACAGGATTTTCAAGAGATCCTGCATGAAGGTGGGCTTGTAGCGAACCAAATCATAAGCGCAGCAGCCTATGCATCAGATCTGGCTGCTCCTGGCTATTCACATGGCATCTGCGTTAGGCGATCTTCCTAGCTGGGACTCACAGTCCTAAAACCAGAGGCACAACCCAGAGTTCTCGCCCTTTTCTTCAATGGAACTTCTCTTTTTGGCTTTTATGCGGATGATGAGATGTCCAGAATGAAGTCAGAACAGAGGGTTCAAACCCCTCACTGGTCATCGCAGCAACATCATGCTAGATCTCACTATAACCAGCGCTGCCCTGGACAAGGACTAGGGGCCTCAGGCAAACAACCTCTTTGGCGCATCTGTTATTAAAGGTCCACAGGCCACAAATCACTCTGCAGTGAGCACACGTTTGTTGGCTGGTGACTGTGGGCTGCTGCGCCCTGTTTGTAGCCCAGGCGTGGCCACCCTCCCCCTCTTGCATCTCCCTTTTGGGCTGCTTCTCTCGACCCATTCGCTACCTCTGGACTTGAATTAGAGCCTCCACTCAGACCCCTGGCTTTTGCTGGCTGCGACTGAAGTGGCTGTAGGCCTGGGTGCTGTGGCGACTCGGCTTCCCCCACAGCAATAAGAGCAATGTGGACAAATCTCAGCCCAAGCTGTAGTTTGAGCAGCAAAAGTCAAGGCAATGGGAGGTGGGAGAGGCCTGGTCTCCTAAAAGGCAGACGGACACTGTCGAGGAGTCTGCTGGAGATATCTGACAAATACTGACCGCAATGCAGAAAAGTCTGTCTACTATAGACGGCAAAATTGACACCTTGGCGTACCGTATGGACCGAATGTCAGAGAGGCTCGACAAGCTTGCCAAACGCCTGGACATGGCTGAGCGGTGAGTGTCGGAGGTAGAAGAAGCTCAGTTGGAGACCGGCACTGCCCAGAAGCAGTTGGCGAAAACCCTCACTGTGCTGCAAGACAAGGCAGAGGACTTGGAGGCTAGATCAAGGAGATGTAACATTCGCATTACAGGCCTTCCGGAATCTACTGCTATGGGCAACATGGAGGTGTTTATAGAGAAGCTCCTGGTTACGCTCCTGGGACGCAATACCTTTTCTGCCATGTTTGTGGTCGAGCGTACCCACAGTTCCCTTGGCCCCAGGCCTCCCCCTGGTGCCTCCTCCCCCGCGCCCAGTCATTGCCAACATCTTGAATTACAGGGACAGGGACGTTGTGCTGAGACAGGCCAGAGAGAGAAGAAACGTTCAATTTGAGGGATCCTCGATTTCCGTGTTCCCAGATTTTACCATGAAGATACAGGCGACAGTTTGCTCCTCTGAAACGTCGATTGCGAGGGCATAATCTGGATCATGCAATGTTATACCCGGCCAGTTTGAGGGTCACCATGAATGGCAAATCAAAGATATTCTTAGATCCCAAGTCCCTGCAGAAAGCCATCAAGGAGTACTTCAAAACCGATGAGCAGAGGAGAGAGTCAGAGAAACTTCCTGAGGCGGTTGGCGGCGACCTGGAGGAGCAAGACTCGCATGGTGATTAGCTGGTACTTCCACATATTTTCGTCAAAAAAGATGGATATCAAGACTGGGTTCTGATGTGTGCTGTGGGGAATGGGTGGTCACCGACCTCCGCCAGATTAAGTGGACACTATTGCATGAACATCGGACACCGCAACTGGCAAATATTGAGACAGGCATTGAGCTATTGGACCTATTGATAGTTAGGGTTGTTATACCATGTTCTGGACATAAGGCCTCTGGGGAGGCGATAGCGGCCTTCCCCAGTAATATAGAGGATTCACCAATTGTCATTAGTTGGATGTATATTATGTGCATTGATGGCTTTATTCTATTTTTATTTGAGTGTTGCTCTCTGCGGTGTGGAGGTTCCACCCACCATATGGCGTTTTGCCTTAAAATTCCTACTTTGGAGGGAGGGGGGGTTTGTCTATGCCAAGCTGGGGATTGCATGGGGTGGGTGTGGGAGGGTGTAATGTTATGGGTTTGTTCTTATGGTTTTGTTTTTTTGTGGTCACAGTGTATACAGCACACTCATATATCTCACTAGTGAGGCTCTTGCACAGAAACAAGTACTGTGGTGTCATAATGGACAGAATTAGTGCATGGCTAGGAATATTAGGTATGACGTAGGGCCAGGGTGATACGGTACGGTTCCTAACATGGAACATCAGGGGCCTCAGTGACTTCAGGAAGATACGAAAAGTGGTTGCTTATCTTACGAGACACGGAGGAGACCCATTTGCCCACAGACAACAAGATGGTAACACGCAGGCATCTGCATGGCCCCTTTCATGTAGCAGGCTTCTCCTCCCATGCTAGGGGGATAATCACCTGGGTCAACTCTAAATCAGGGATTACTCTGGATGCTGTTGAGGCAGACACGGGGGCAGGTGCACTATTTCCAGGTGCAAAGGGTGGGAATGGATTTTCTTATTGTTAATATCTATGGTCCTAACTTTGAAAACCCACATTTCTATTGAGATCTGTATGAACACTTGTAAGGTTACCCCTCGCTCCTGCAGATATGGGGCGAAGATTTTAATTGTGTACTTGATCCGCGCATTGGACTGCTCTGGGTGCCCTGACCGGCACCCGTTGTTTGCTGCTAAGGTCTTTGTAGATGCTATTACCCAGTTGGGCATGGTGGACGTCTGGCGTTCACCTCTCCGGGGGTGAGGGGTTTCACCCACTATTCGGCCCCACATGATCTCTATACCAGAATTGACTATTGGTTCACCTCCAGTTCTCTATTACCCCAGATTTGCGATTGAGTGGCACACCCTCGCTCTTACTCGGACCACTTACCTATTCAGCAAGACCTTGAAAGCCCGCAGAAGAGACCTGCCCCATTCACGTGGCGATTCCCGCCATACTCACTCCTGGACAGTGTTTTTAATACTGAGATGTCTGAAGCCATAGACACTTTCTTGGCTATGAATATTGGCTCTGTTAGCTGGTTTTCCACAGTGTGGGAAGCCTTCAAGGTCTACATACGAGGGATAGCAATGTCAAAACACGCGGGGTCCTCCGCTCTTTAAGAAGACAACTGGATCTTCTTGAGAAGCGACTGGTTGATCTAGAGTGGGACGCCATGGCGGGGGTGATGATCAGGTTATGGAATATCTTAAAAAATCTTTGGAGGAATACCACGAAACTGCCGATAGCGAAGTCAAACATATGGGGAAGTATGCGATTGCCAAAATTTATGGGAAGGGGGGACAGCCAGGTGCAACCATGGCGGCCCTGCAGAATTGTGCGCAGTGACAGGGGCGATGCTGCGCAATTCCTGCGAGATCCGGCTGCAATAGCAGACAGAATTAGTCAGTATTATTCAGACCTGTATCGCTCTAGAGCGTCTGCTGATGAAGCAACAATTCTAGAATACGTAGAGCACATTAGACTGCCATGGCTGGCTGACAAACACAGGGAATACCTTATGAGGCTGTTAAAGTCTTGGGAATTCCTGGCTGCTTTAAAAACTATGCGCACTGGAAGCACCCGAGGCAGGTTTGGTCTCACCGTCGCATTCTACAAGGAGTTTGGGGAGCTCCTAGTCCCTCATTTAATCACCCTTTTCGAGGAGATTGGCGAGAGGTGCGAGATACGCCCCTCCATGCGGAAGCCTTTGATTGTCACACTCTTGAAGCTGGGCAAGCCTCCCAATGAATGCTTGTTGTGCCGGCCATTATCTCTACTGAATGTAGACACCAAGCTATTTGCTAAAATCTTAGCGAACCGATTGGCCCCCTTGGTGCCTCTTTTGGGTGGACCTGGGCAAGCGGGGTTTGTCCCGGGATGCAGATTAACGTTCAATCTGTGCACTGTGTTTGGCATGATACAGCATACTAAGCCAGAGACTAAAGCTGCTGCAGTCTTCCTCGGCACTAAAAAGGCTTTCAATTCTGTTGAGTGGGTCTTCATGATAACAGTATTGAGGCGGATGGGAGTGGGTGATCTCTTCTTACAACTAGTGACGGTCCTATACAACTCTCCTACTTCCAGGGTAAGGGTGGGGGACTTGGTAACTGCCTCTATCAAGATATCTAGAGGCACTAGTCAGGGTGCCCTTTATCACCTCTGCTATGTGCGATAGTGCCGGAGCCTCTGGCATGCGCCCTCAGAGAATATCTGGGCACAGAGGGATTTGTTTACCAGGATATAACCTAATAGTATCTACTTAAGCAGATGACACTCTTCTGTATGTCAGAGACCCTGTGTCCAATCTGTCACTGGTGTTGAGAGAAGTGGTACGATATGGTGAGTTTTCTGGCCTCAAAATAAACTGGACCAAGTCTACTATTTTCCCACTGACTCCGGCCATTGAGCCAATTGAATTAGATGTCCTTCTGTACTGGTCCACTGAGCCATTGCGCTACCTGGGCGTACAAGTTCACACGATCTCCGAGACAGTATTTAGCGAAAATCATGGTAAGCAATTGCTACATTTGAGGAAGATGTGGACCGCTAGATCCATTTACCACTGTCTCTACTGGATCGCATCTCCCTGATGAAAATGGTAGTGCTACCAAGGTTCTTATTCTTGTTTTTAAATGTACAGATGGTGCTCCTTTCTCATTTCTTCAGAATTGCTAGATCATTATTGGTAAGGTTAGCTTGGGCTGGTAAACAATCCTGCGCCAAGTGGGATATACTCAGACTCCCTTATTCTATGGAGAGGCTTGGGGCGCCTGATTTAGAGCTCTACTATCGGGTGGTGCAATGCTCACATGCATTCTAATGGGTGAATCAGCAATCTGGCCTTCCTCACCTGCAGATCGAGAGGGTGGTGCAGCGCTGCTATTTCAGGCACCATCTCGGCGTGTTGTATAGCTCCTATATATCCTTATATCGTGTTAAGTTAGCATAGGTACATTTAAGATTTAAACGCCATTTTTCCTTTCTTGCAACTTCTGCACACGACCCTTAATTGTTGACTTAGCTTTCAACCTAGTGGTTTGCCGTGGTGTATGTGAGAATAATATGTTATTGCTCTGATATCAGTTTTGTTTAATAAACCATGTCTGCACGGAGAGTGCTGAAGTTTCAGGAGCAACACGATAAGTAATTGTTATGAGGTCTGATCTCCACGCCTTCATAGTCATAACACAAGTGCAGCCTTTGCCAACTTGGGCTTGAGGCGGGATTGATATTGCTTTGCACGAGAATTTGTTAACACACTTGATGCGGTGCACATGCAGAGAGAGCTGGTGTATGCTGATGTGATTCCTTCATGCTAGGACACTAAGGTATGGGCCCGCCCTAAAACAACCCAAAGAGATCTTCTTAGCTAATAATATAATATATGTGATAGGGAGGGTGAGATATAAGTGTTGTTAACTCTTATTCATTACAGCATGTTAACATGCTGTCACCATTCGCTTTTTATGTCTTAGTAACTATGCTGATAATTTTGCTACTGATAATAAGTATACTTGTATTATCTAAGATACTGCGCCTGAGAAGACGGCATTAGTAAATAAACATTTCAAATGCACATGTGTCTTCTTTACTCCATGTTCTGGTTTGTAATGATACTATAACGAAAGAGTGTTCATGAGTCCCACGTACCCTGAGGTACTGTAAGTTCATGTTCTGGTTTGTCTAAACATTGGAAGTTTGATATGTCCAATGAGACACTGTAGCTAGCTCGGTAAGGGGTGAGTTGGTTGCTGAGGTAAGTTTTGGGACACCCTAATTTGCCGAGGTTCCACTCCTCTGTGCACAGTTCTGTGTGAGTACAGAAACCCTGCGACATGGCGCCCAACGGTTTCGGTGGTCTTATATCATGACACTCGAGTAGTTTATCGTTCATGCCTTAACCCCTTCACATCCGTTTCCGGAAAACGGGGTGTCGGTGAAACCTACCTATTTTTTGAAATAGGTCTTTATTCAAGCTTGATTCTTTCTTAAACGGTTTCTTTGAATTACTACCCAGTTGTGCTACAAAGTATTCTTTGTGTTTTCTAGTTTCCAGTGTTGTCATGGCGGCAGTGGCCATTGCGCAGCATAGTCGCGTGGCGGTGCGCAACCATCTTCAGACGTACCAAGTACCGGTAGATGGGATGGCTGTGATTTTCGTGGTGTGTGCAGATCCGGCATTCCCTTATGAGTTGTTTTACTCTTGGGTTACGTTTCCGGCAGTGGACGCCAATTCTGGTTTGTTCCACTCCTACACCGCCTCGGCTGTCCCGGCTGAGTATACACCGTACAGGGCATTGGAAATACCTATTGATCATTGGCAGCATCGAGTTTGGTTTGATGGCGCCCTCCCCCACTCTTTGTCCGCTGCGAGGTTAGGTCCACTCTCAATTCCAGGTACAAATTGGCCTGCGTTGGGTGGCTTTACCCCGCACCCGAATCACGGGGCTTGTACCCTAGCAGAAATTCGCAGGCTACATGTTGTTTCCATTTCCGTGATTCGCGCTTTAGTGCAATACATCGGTCGCCACCTGCCTGGTGGTCCCCAGGGGGGTGCGGCCGTTCCCGTGGATCGAGGCGGAATGCGTCTCAATCCAGTGATGGTTAATTCGGTTTTTGGTGCTCGTCCGGTTGACAACGATGACTTCCCATTCTGGCTAGCGGAGAAGTTTGATCAACTGGAGGCGGTTTTTCCGAATTCTACTCCTGCTGATAAACATAGAATGTTAACGATTACTCTACCGAAGGATATTACTCCTGAACTTGCTGACTGTGAAAGCTGGGGAAAAACTTTTGCGGCAGTTTATACAAGGTGCTTCGGCACCCCGTCTATGACTGCCCTGCCTGAAATCATTAGACGTGTTCAGAATGATCACGGTCCAGAGGCAGCGGTTGAATTGGGTATGCGCCTGTGTGGTTCTTTTGAGATTGTAAGTGATCTCATTCTCTCCAATGTTAAAGGAGATGCAGTTAACTTTCAGGTGTCGAATGCTTTGGCTGCTCTGCCCGATGCCGACAAACCCCGCCAGTTAGCAAAGATTGTGGTGGCCGCTTATAAGACAATTGGCCGCACAAGTAGAGGTCTGAAATATTTTCCAGTAAAGGAGAAAAAACAACCTCAGGGACAATCTGCAGTGTCAGATGCCCAGCCCAAGTCCAAAAAACAGAATTGGCCTAAAAAACAGACACAGGGGAAGCAGACTAGGCAAACTCAGGATTCTGTTCCTGCAATACAAGCTCCTGCGCCGGCAGACAAAGTTTATGATTTGCGCGATCGCGCAATGATTAAATCACCTGATCGTTTTCAGGGTTCTGATCAACGCTCTCCTCGTTCCTTTCAGGAAACATCGGCCCAGAAGACCGGTGGAGGAGGAGGGGGTGGACGTGGACGTGGTGGCCAGCAAGGACGTGGTCAGTCCCGCCAGACAGACGGCGCTGTGAAGCAGGAGGATTCTACGCCTAAGCGTCCGCAGTTTGCGAAGAAGAAAGTCGCGGCCTTAACAGCGCATAGATATGCCACAGATAGTGAGAACGCGGCTTCGGAATCTGACGTGGGCTCTGACCTTGCTGGACAGCGTGGCGGAGATTACCATAGTCAGAGAGGCGCTCCGTCCACTACTGAGGGTGACAGCGACTGAAGTGTTCGTTGTGATTGAAACAGCCGATACAAGATTAGCTCCCCCTGAAAGACTTTTTGAAATTGTCCTGTTAATTGAAGGTGACATACAGCGTACTGTTAGAGGGGTATTTTGGGAGAACCTTTCGTCTACGTACGACATTTTGCTTTCTGAGGCTGACTGGCCCCCACCTTTTGTGCTCGCAGCGCCGCGAGGGGAGGAGGTAATCCTTCCCAGTTTCGCGCACACTGTCTCCACTGAGCATGCGCAGCATTTTGCAGAAGAGTGGGCTCGGGCTCTTGCACCGGCTCTCTACCGCAACCAATGTGGTTGGGACAAATTGTCCCCTTGCCACGAAATTCCTTTGCGGTCTGAGCCACAGCCTCAGCCTCAATATCCCATACGGCGTGAAGCTAAAGCAGCCGTCGCAGAAATCCTTGAACAATTGGAATATCAGGGAGTTATTGAAACGTGTGTATCACCAATGAATAATCCCCTTTTTACTGTGACCAAACCTGACGGATCATATCGTTTGGTATTGGATTACCGGCATTTGAACTCGCATTGCCGTAACTGTGCAGTACAGAATACTCACGGCTCTGCGTTAGTGGATAGTCTAGTGCGTAAGCGTTTCAAGACAACGCTTGACATTTCCAATGGTTTTTATGCCCACAGACTGGATGGCTTTAGCTCCCAATGGACAAGTTTTACGTCCGCTGGTGTGCAAAAATGCTTCCGGCGACTCCCAATGGGCTACAAAAATAGTCCTGGAGTCTTCACCTCCAGAATAGTCACACTATTGGAGGGAATCGATCCGGATGCATGTTCTTATGTGGATGATATTTATCTCACAGACGACGAAATTTGGATGCATCTGTGTCGAGTGAATTCCATAATTTGTACCTTTGCAGACATGGGTTACAAATTTAATTTTGCAAAATCGCACATTGCAGAACACACGGTGTTGTTCCTAGGCTATGAGCTGAACAATGAAGGTAGAGGTTTGGCTCCTCACTTCTTGGAGAAATGCGCACAATTGCGCGCTCCTACAACACTGAAAAAATTACAGTCTTTGCTGGGTTTTTTGAATTTCGGCAGAACTTACATTCCGGAATATGCCCAGCGTATCAAGCCGTTGTATGCTTTGATACAACCAACTTTCTCAAAATCATGCTGGCTGCCTGAGCATTCAGCCATTTTGCAATCCTTGCAGGCTGATCTGCTCGCTTCTAAATATTTACTGACTCGTGATAACCACACCAACCTAGTAATAAGAATAATTCCTGGGACGGTGGGTTTCACATACCTCACTTTTAATGAAGGTGACACAGTACCTATTGCTTACAAGTCGCACTTGTACACTTCGGCTGAGTTGCGGTTTCCCACAGTGGAAAAGGTTTTAACTGCTGTACAGATGGCAATTCTTAAGGAACGAGCACTGTCTCAGGGGAAACGCATGCTAGTGGTAACACCCTGTCCTCATTTAGAGGCAGTCACGAAAGCCGGTGTACCAAATTCAAAAGCTTTGCACCCTCGGTGGATTCAGTGGGCTGCGTCATTGTCATCCACGGATGTCATGTTTATTTTTGACGCCTCCTTACGGTCGCAAGAGTACTTGCAGTATGAATTCGTTCATCCTGCTCCTCTGGCTATGCGACCTTTGGAGGACTTCCATTGCATCATTTACACTGATGGGTCGGCGCAGGTTGCGCATGGCTCTAAACATGCCTACGTTTCCGCATGCGCCATTGTGGTCGGTGCTATGTTGAATGATGAGTTCATTTCCAGGGAGGTGCACACGATGCCCCTGGGCGATTGCACCGCACAATTGGCAGAGCTTCGTGCTCTATTACTAGCGTTAGAGTACGCGGATCCAAGTGTTACAACTCTGATTGTAAGTGATTCTTACTACTGTGTTCAGTCTTACAATGAAAACTTGTTCTTTTGGATTCAAAATGATTTTCATGATTCCAAGGGTAGCACAATAAAACATAAAATGATCTGGGTTCGAGTGGCAGAGCTTAAGGCTAAGTTGCCACTCGTTTTTGTTATTCATACTCTCGGTCATCAGCGCGTAGGAGTTCACGCTGTTGGCAACTCGCTTGCTGATGAAGCAGCGAAATCAGCAGTATCTACATACTTAGTTGCAGCAGTTACTAGGTCTAAAACCAAGATTGATAGCGACATCTTGGCAGCGATTGCTGCCTCTGAGAAGGGAAGTAAACATCCTGCGGGATTCCCTTCGAAGTATAAATACCACTTAAGTCCCGAAAAGGTTCCTTTTGTGACAATTCCTGATGTTGGGGAACGGCTGATTCCCAACTCGGATCGCAGAGCAGACTTGATTACAGCGGCTCATGAAGGTGTGGCGTCTGCGCATGCGGGCGTCTCGGCCACTGTAACTCAATTACAACTACGTTTCTGGTGGCGGGGACTGTACAAACAGACGCGTGATTATGTCCTTCTGTGTGACATATGCCAGCAGATTAAACCTTCCACTGCTACGCGTCCGCCACAGACTCAGTTGTACATTTCTAATAAACCGCTAGGCTGTGTTTATTTAGATCACTGCGGTCCTTTTTCATCTGATACTGCATATAAGTACATCTTAGTAGCAGTTGACTCATGCACACGCTTTGTGTGGGTATGGCCACATCGCAGCGCTGATTCACGGACTGTCATTAGAGATTTGCGTATCTTTATAGGGATTTTTGCCTGTGGTACCTTCCATTCGGATCAGGGTCCAGCTTTCGCCTCTAAGGCGTATAAGGATGCCATGACTTCGATGGGGGTCCAAGTCAAGTTTTCGTCACCCTACAGACCTGAGGGTAATAGTGTAGTTGAACGAATGAACCGTGATTTAAAGCAATCTTTGACAGCCCGAGTTATAGGCACTGGCAGAAACTGGCTGGCTCACCTCTATGGCGTGCAGCGTGCTCTTAATAATCTCCCTAGAAGGTCTCTGGGTGGGCGGACCCCATACGAAATGCTCTTTGGCATCAAGATGTATGTCCCTGACCTTGACGGTCTAGACTTGGTGGTTCGCGCCACTTGCTTTGACGCAGATGAACATTGCAATGTTTTACAGAATCTACAAAAGACCAGAGACAGTCTTGCAAAGGAACATTTGCCCTCCACGTCGGATGATGCGTTGCAGATCCCGGTAGCTGGCTGGTTACCTCAAGTTGGCGAACTGGTTCGAGAGAAGATCGATAACAAGAAAGAATTTGGTCCTTCCTATCGAGCTCCGGTTCCCGTCCTTGGAGTGAAGGGCACAAGAACAGTCATTTTACCACCACTTCCTGGTCGTAAGGAAAACAGGTTTATTTCAATTGACAATGTCAAGATACACAGAGTGGCCGATTCTTCTTAGCATGACACCGGCTGTTTCCTGTCCTTCCATTGTGAGAAATTCAGTTATGCCCACTGCTTCTAATATTGAACCTGAAGTGGCCATCGAATTACCTGCTGTTTCCAGTCCATTATTAAATAATTTACCCGGAACTAACGTTGATGAGTTGGACTATACATACCCCACTGATTTGTCCATGCCTGACCTGCAAGCTCGTTTAGCCACGGAATCCAGATTTTCATTTGACTCTGCTTCCCTTGCCTCGAAAAAACCCTCTCAAATTGCAGTATATGCTAGCCTGTTTAAAAAACATTTTTTGATACCTCCTTGGACATACATTTGGCTGGTCCTTTTTTCGGTTTACCTTTTTATGTCAATTGGTTTTGTGTTTTATTTTTTTCGAATTATGAATGGACACTATGTCGAGGAGAGAACTTGCATTACTCATTTAAATGGAACTTTGGCCCCACTTTCCTCTTCACATTCTACACACAGATTAAAAAGAGACTTGACTTTGGTTAACATCACAGCATGGCCTGTTCTGGATGGAATCGCGTGGGATGCAGTTCGTTTTCAGATTCATGGCCCAATGGAAGTCGTTAATGTTCCTAATGTACTAAGAGTGAATATGGGGGATGTGGTGAAACAAAACGTTCGGTCTGATGATTGGGATGTTAATGCTGTGGAAAGTTTGTTTTCTGATTTGAAATACTATGCTGCTTTTGATGCTGAGGATTTATATTTGGAATCTGCTAATTATGGTGAATTGTTCTGTTACCAACATTATGGCAATCACTTCTTACACAAAACATCTTCCCGAAGGGATGCTGTTAATTTTACTCAGTGGGAACATTGCCCGGCACCTACACAAGGGAGTTCAGAAACGTTTCTTAAAAAGTATACTTATTTCACTGACTTTAATCAGTCCAATCCCGAGTCCTTTTATTTTAAATTTCACAAACAGCCACTGTCCAAGGTTAGACTTACCGATACAAAATTGTTGTATTCGAAGGCCTTCCTAGATCAATTAGTTACTGGGGGCTATGAATTATGGAAGGAAACAATAGACCTTAAATCGGTTTGGGGTTCAAGGTCCTGGCAGGTACGAGGCACTGAGGCTTTGCACCGTGCATGTCTCATCCCGAATCATATGTTGTTTTTAAATGAAACCATTTCCCAGACCACATGCTTTGGATTGGCTACATCTAAAAGGTTAAACACCCCGTCTTTCCCGGAGTTGGAGGAATATGAGGATTGGAGTAATTTTACTCAATTGTCCATTAAAGATATACAGGCTCTGCTTCTTAATTCCTCCTTTAACATTTCCAGTATGAATCCTAAGGGTTGGCTGCTTTGGCACCGTAGTGGTGATTCTTGCCAAAAAAGATTTTTAAATATAACTGACGGTTTTAAGACTGTTAGATCTGATCCCCGGTTTGATTTGAGTCATACTGTCACCTCTTACTCTGTGGGCAAGTTGTGTCAAGCTTGGCTGAAACATTCAACTTTACCTGCGGTTAAGTATCACCTTTCCAAACTGAATGCAGACGTGGATTTGAATGATTTCATTAAAGGCCCAGCTAGTGGCAGGTCGAAAAGGTGGTTATATGGGGTTTACAATGAAATTTGGAAACTGTCACAGATTGAGGCTGCTTCACGCCTTAGGGCTATTGATCAGGCGAATCTTGAGAAAGTGCTTGCAGTTGTTGACAATAGCATTAACGTGCTTTCCTCTAGGATTTACACATTAGATAATATTGTGTCGTCTGTTGTTGATATTGTGCATGATGAAGTGTCAGTATTATATCATGGTCAAAATCAATTACGGTCAATCATGCAGTTTGCATGGACACTTCAGACTCTGAAAATGGGTAAAGTTCCCTGGGGATACATGAACGTTTCCTCTTTATTTGCACCGTTTAATTTGACAGACAAACAACGCTTGCTTTCAATGCGTGATGCTTCCTTTTCTATGCTACATATTGAAAGGTTGGAATCTTTACCTTTTTCTGTGGCAGAAGCCACTGCTGCTACGTGGCTTATCCACGGTTTAATAACACTGCCTTTTGCTTTATATAAGTTTTCAAATTGTATGAAATATGTGCCAATAGGTCGTTTTGAACCCTTAGGTAGCGGTTTTCTTCATGAGGTCTGGTCACTCCCATACACATACAGATGTTTCAAGGATGAACAGGAAGTTTATCTAACAGGGGATGAGTGTACTGAGACGCCAGATCATTCTTTAATGTGCAGACACATACAGTTACACGGTTCATGTAACAAGGACCGACCGAATATGGCTTGCGTTTTACAGGGCACGCCAGTTCCTGCTATCATCCCCACGTTTAAATTGTTAGAGAATGGTAGTTATTTAATGCTCAATAATGAAAACTGTTGTGGGTTAATTAAAGGTATAGCTTTCATAGTAACAGTAAGTGAGCGAGTTATTTGCTGCAGAAATGTTCTTTATCCTCCCACACGTGAACATAGGGAGTCTTCCATTTGGCCACAGATACCGACCTTGGGAGCAGAATTCAGCGGCATGGCTAGAATAAGAGCTCTATTGTCCCAGAAAGAGGTGGCCTTGAGCTCGGCCCGTGAAACTTTCGTGCTTCACATTGCTAACACCCGTACGGAGGTTCAGGCTCTTTTAAATACTGATTTGCCTTTGCATTTCGGAGCCATGGTTCGTTCTATCCTTAACGCATCCTCCACAACGGGCCTAGCACATTTTTTTAAAGTTGTTAGCAGTGGTCTCGTGACTTCCTTTGAGAAGATTTTTGGAGTCATCCCTGCCTTCTTCCATTCTATTTTTTCATCCTTGTTTGGAGGATTCCCGTTTTTCCTTGCATTAGCGGCTGGCGCTTTGGTGGTTTTCTGCCTTTTTAAATATGGATGCCCTTCCTGTGCAAGACCACGCGCAAGTGCTACTGACGCGGTTTCGCAACCGCATGCTTGATTATTATGGCACACTGCCGTTGGCGACTCTAAGCACGGCGTTTGGATTATCTTTTCGGTTCTCCTATTTTACCTGTGTCCAGCCTGTATTTCGCTGCCTGACCTGTGATTTCCTTTGGGCCATTGATTTGTGTCTCTGCGGACCGCTTTCTTCTGACGTCGATTTTGATCAACTGATGAGTCCTATCATTGCTCACGAGTTGGTTTGTTCTGACGAAAGGATTATGGCCTTGGCGGTGGCACATGGACTAATGGGTCCCTGGGATGTGTTGTCGGCAGCGCAAAATTTATTGGAACGAAGTTTTCTTGAAAACCCACCGAGCTGTCCTCTGATGGTTATAGAGGATCCGGTGCTGGGAGATCACGCATGTTCCTTTCATCTTCTAAATTGGATGGCTGAACTGTTTTCGGGTGAGGACAGTGACTTCCTCCTGGAGGCTGTTGCAGCTTACTTTTCATATACAGTCTTATCATAAACACTGCCTCAAATTGACATGCTGATTGATAGCATTTCCTTGATTTTATTGACTTTTGGTCAAGACATTTTATTTTTGCTTGCCTATTGGCTTGAGCCACATTATACTTGTGGGCTATTTTTTAGCATTAGTTTTTATAATTGAATTTTTATTCATGCTCGTTTATTGTTGGATTCTGCTCTCATGTGATGGCACTTCTGTTATCTTATTTAGTCCGTTCTCGGATCATGGGGGGGTGTTGTATAGCTCCTATATATCCTTATATCGTGTTAAGTTAGCATAGGTACATTTAAGATTTAAACGCCATTTTTCCTTTCTTGCAACTTCTGCACACGACCCTTAATTGTTGACTTAGCTTTCAACCTAGTGGTTTGCCGTGGTGTATGTGAGAATAATATGTTATTGCTCTGATATCAGTTTTGTTTAATAAACCATGTCTGCACGGAGAGTGCTGAAGTTTCAGGAGCAACACGATAAGTTATTGTTATGAGGTCTGATCTCCACGCCTTCATAGTCATAACACAAGTGCAGCCTTTGCCAACTTGGGCTTGAGGCGGGATTGATATTGCTTTGCACGAGAATTTGTTAACACACTTGATGCGGTGCACATGCAGAGAGAGCTGGTGTATGCTGATGTGATTCCTTCATGCTAGGACACTAAGGTATGGGCCCGCCCTAAAACAACCCAAAGAGATCTTCTTAGCTAATAATATAATATATGTGATAGGGAGGGTGAGATATAAGTGTTGTTAACTCTTATTCATTACAGCATGTTAACATGCTGTCACCATTCGCTTTTTATGTCTTAGTAACTATGCTGATAATTTTGCTACTGATAATAAGTATACTTGTATTATCTAAGATACTGCGCCTGAGAAGACGGCATTAGTAAATAAACATTTCAAATGCACATGTGTCTTCTTTACTCCATGTTCTGGTTTGTAATGATACTATAACGAAAGAGTGTTCATGAGTCCCACGTACCCTGAGGTACTGTAAGTTCATGTTCTGGTTTGTCTAAACATTGGAAGTTTGATATGTCCAATGAGACACTGTAGCTAGCTCGGTAAGGGGTGAGTTGGTTGCTGAGGTAAGTTTTGGGACACCCTAATTTTCCGAGGTTCCACTCCTCTGTGCACAGTTCTGTGTGAGTACAGAAACCCTGCGACAGGCGTGCCGGTATCCCAGATTCTGTTAACGCTACTGTGCATGCATGGCAGAAGTTGTTGAGGAGGAAAGTGGGTACCATCCTGTACTCATGTTACTAGATCCTGTACTACAATAGACTGGTGCCATTGGTTTCCGGTATGCAGCGAGAGTGAGGTGGTTTACATGCTGGTGACTCAATATTACCAAGATCGGGGACTTATTCTCAGAGGGTGTGGCGCACGGTTGGGCCGAGATAGATGCCGAGGGACATGATACCATTCCTCTTGCGAGGTTCCACTTCCATAGGGTGAGATATGCTCACCGCGGGATGCTTGGGGATGATATGTCAGAACCGCCTGAGGTTGCGCCTTTCTCTTTCCTACTGTGCACAGAATCCCCCAACAAGATAGTCTCCAGCATCTACACCATAGCTCAAGATTATCGTAGGAATGTTTTCACTAAAGCCAGACTGGAATGGCTAAACGACCTAGGGGAAGCTCTCAATGACGCCACTTGGCGTTATTGTTGTGAAGTCACGCAGCATGTCTCCTTGAATGGACAGCATCGCCTCATTCACTTTAAGTTCCGTAATAGAGTTTATTACACTCCAGCTCAGCTGCATAGGTATGGCCTTCAAGACTCTGCAGAGTGCAAGAGATATGGCGCCAATCCGGCTGGGTTTATGCATGTAGCCTGTTTATGACCTGATATAGCTAATTATTGAAGTTTAATATTTCAAACGCTGAGCGACATTACAGGATTGCCACTGCTACCGTACCCTCTATCGGCCCTCCTAGGGCACTCAAGACAGATACGGAAAGATGCATGTTGTTTAATCGACATGGGTTTACTGGTAGCAAAGCGCAGAATTGCGATGCGCTCGGCCCGGGGACCAGCACCCACTATTGCAAACTGGCCTAAAGACATGTTATGTTGTAATACCCAATCTGAGTTGCATACTGAATTACTTCCCCCTCAGAATCGCCCTAAAAGTTTTTGGGGCCCGTATCAGAGTTACTTAGCTGGAAAGGAGAAGAACGTGTCGGAGTGAAGGGATCTGACTCGGGGGGTTAGATAAGGTCATTGGCATACCCTCTGGGCCCCTCCCACCCCATTCACTTTTTTGCACATCCACCTGTCAATTGCATTGTATGTTATCACCTTGTGGGCCTACTGCTTTGCCAGCTGACAACTGTTAACCTATAGATGTCCACGCACTAATTGATATAATGTATTGAACAGTGTATATGATGCTTCTCAGTCTGTATAGTTTTATAGATTTGAACTTTGCAACAAGCTACGCAGGTTGACCAATGTTAATGTAACGCTGTGACTGTTTGCTTTTTCTTTCCTTGATTTTGGTTTACTCATTATTGCAAAATGTAATTAAAACATACATATATCTTGTTCTTTACATACGAAATAATATAAATACAATAATTTTGTCCTCAATTTTTTGGGGTGATATTCTAGCCTCAGATATTTTGTCATACAACCATGATATCAAACCCCATTTAACAATATTTCACTACTTTTCTCAAACGCAGTAGTACCCTCCTTCTGCACCATACTGCCACACCACAGCACTGCTCTTTCCTTAGCAACACCACAGAACCACGATGACCAACACTCTGTAACACATCATTGCAGCACTTCTTCCCCATCACCATATTACCAACTAAAAGCACCACATTATCACCAGAGAACCTCAAAGAGCCACCTGGCTGTTCCTCTGCAATTCATTACCACCCCAAAATAGCTCAATACCCTCCTTTAGCAACCAAACCTTGGCCCTACTACCACTCATTACCAACCTACTACCCTAGATGTATTTAAGGGAGCGCAAAATCAGGAGGCACTACATGATTGCCACTACCTCAGGCATACCATTGCCAGTAAATACCTCACCCCAAGCTTATGTTATTTTCTGGATGTGGTAAATACCCCGCCATATTCTGTACAACTTCGAATCATGGCCGGAGTGTATTCAAGCATGCCTCTGTAAGTCCCAGATGTTTTCCCACATTTGGGCATCCCTTTATCTTTTAATACTTTTTCTATGCTGATACACCAGTTCAATTCTCCAATACCAATCATCAGTGTTCGGGTCACTGCATTGTCCCTGTTCTTGCACTATATCTCCTAGCCACCCTCAATTCCAGAGCACACAGTAGTTTTTATGTATATGCAAACCTTCTTAAGCTTCACTCCCTGAGGTAGGCCATATTTGGCCTGAGGCTCAGTTTCCCTTCCAAGAACAGCCTGTCAATGCAGTGTGTACCTTATTCCAGAACATCTGGATGACATCACAACCCCCTATTGTATGGTAAACAGACTTTATCTCTGCATAATTCTTATACACATCAGGTCCTCAATCAGTCCCATTCAAAACAGTTTAGATCTATGACGGTATACACTGTTCAGGATCTTGAGGTGATCCAGTCTCAAGCTGGATGAGCAAGTGCCTCTTCTCAATCTTGGTCTCCACTGTCCTCAGGTTATCCATCCATCTTCCTTCCTACTCCCCAGCATTTCCTTGTTAAAACAAATGATTGTGCCATAAATTCCTGATGTAGCCTCCCTTTGTCCATAAGAGCTCCGCTTTCCTATAGTATTTTGGTCTTTAATATCACTCCACTGTAACTTGTAGTAGTTCAAAGCATGTTGAAAACAACAGTGTCTATAACACTTGGGGTTTACTAATTTGAAATCCCTCATTGCAGCTAAATAATCGTCTTAAGCCACCCAACTTCCTCAGATCATCCAACTTACAAATCCATATTAGATCCTACCAGACCAGAGCTGGGTTATCGTACTTACCTTGGCCTTCCATCCAGTGAATCTTGCTGTAGACGCCTGTACCCTAAGCACAGCTACTTTTGCAGAGGGATGGCAACTTCAATTTGCTCCTCCATACATATAGTCTTGATATGTCTAGTTCCCCGAGGCCAGTTTGTCCTGCCAAAATGAGGGTTCCTCCATATTGGAGTACAATTAAGCATTTGAAATTGCTAACTGGGAGACCCAATGATGCCTAAGAAAAAAAGTTAATGCGGTACCCCTTTTATGTACTGGATGACAACATTTAAGAAGGGATCTTCTGTCTGTGCATACCTTAACACAATGTGTAGGGCAACATGTAACTTTTTAAAATATCCAGGCCGCAATAAGGGTTATTTAGTAGAGTGTAGAGTAATCTCACTAGAAAACAACATTGTAAAGGACTGCCCCAACTAACAGAAAGAGGAGGTGTGCCCCAAAGGGCAGGCATTTTCTTTAAATATGTGTAGGAACACATTCAAATGTTTTAAGTAAGGAGTATAACAAGAAATTCGACCCCCCACCTCTCCTGATTTGAATATAGCTGGGTCTGAACTGGTGTGGCGATGTGAGCTAAAGAATGATGATGGATTCAAACCAGATCTGTGACTGTGGGTAAGTGTCTGAAAAGTTTCAGCGCTCCGTCTATCATCTCCTTGTGTTTGCTTTGATGAAAGACATCCATTTTTTGCTTTATTCTTTTATGCTTCTTCCTTGCAAGTTTAATCAATGCCATGTGTTAGAAGAGAGATGCATGGTCAATCCTTATAAAGTGTCATGTCTAAGATGATTGTTGCCTCAAATATTTTTCACTTGAGGTTCTCAATCCAAAATGAAGTTAAGTCTTTTCCTGTGATTTCTGATCTCATTTTAATCATATGTATAAAGGAAACATTGTATAGTGCATAATGTGTCTCAACGCATAAGTTCCTTTATTATGTCACATTCATCCACTTGATTCTATTTCTGTCCCTTAATTTAACCTTTTGCATCTGGAATTCCCTTTGGATCTTCTACTGGATGTCTTAGCTTATCTGTTTCCTCTTCCCTGATGCTAATAAGAGTTGTGTGTGTTACTTCTCTACTTCTACATAATCATTACCTTCAATCAAAAGCTATAAGATTGCCAAAGAGATGTTGGGCCCGATTCACAAAGGTACATTTAGATCTGGGGTCAAAGTTTAGACCTGGAATCTAAGGGCTCAATATACAAAGACAAACTTAGACTTAAGGTCTCAGTTTACCTTTGTGAAGAGGTGTTGAGCCAGATTCACAAAAGTATACTTAGATCTGAAGTCTAAGTATTGATCTGAAGTCAAAGGGCGCAATTCACAAAGGCAAACGTAGACTTCATGTCTAAGTTTACCTTTGTGAATTGAGCCCTTGACTTCAGGTCTAAGTTCATGTTTGTGAATTGGGCCCATTGTGTCATTTGGCACTTCTTCCACTTGACAGGGACTTTGTACTTCTAAGTTCAGGGTGGCAGTGTGGATTTGAGGAGGAGTTACCCTGTCCTCACACAATGAATATGGCACCTTACAAATCTGCTAAAAAAACTGCAAAGGAAGGCATGTCAAACTTGACAAGAAGACCAAGTGTCTTTTTGTATTTCTGGTGCCTAGCCTGTCCAGAAATCCTAGAATCCATGGAGATTGGCTCATGTCTTAACTACTTAGTCAAACTATTGGGATTTATAACGCGCAGCTAATCACCCAGTAGGGTATCCAGGTGCTTGCAGGCCCCAAAAGCTTATTTGAACTACCAGATCTTGAGGGCCTATCGGAATTCTGGAAGTGAGATGGTGGTCCGGAAGTGCTTGGGGAGGCTGTTCCAGGTCTTTGCTCCGATGAGGTAAAAGGAGCGTCCTCCACTTCTGCTTCAGTAGATGCGGGGAGTACAGACAAATGAAAGGGAGGCATAGCGTAGACCTCTTGATGGTTGGTGGAAGTTAAGGCGGTGGTTAATGTAGGCAGGTCCTTGGTTGTTTAGAGCCTTGTGTGCGTGGGTCAGTAGCTTGAATTGAAATCTCTTCTGTACGGGGAGCCAGTAGAGTTTCTTGAAGTAATGTGTGATGTGGGTTCATCGGGGAAGGTCGAGGATGACTCTGGCTGTGGCGTTCTGTATGGTCTGAAGGCTCTGTAGAAGGTGTGTGGAGATTCCTACATAGAGGGCATTGCCATAGTCCAGTCGGCTGGTGATGACGGCTTGTGTCACAGTTAGTCTCATTTATATGGTTAGCCACTTGAAGATCTTATGTAGCATACGCACAGTGAGGAAGCAAACAGAGGAGAAAGCTTTGATCTGTGATTATATTGTGAGCTTGTTGTCAATGATTCAGAGGTTTCTGGCATGGTTGGAGGGAGTGGATATGGATCCTAGATCTGCTGGTCACCAGTAGTCATTCCATGTGTTGCTTCTGTTGCCAAAGATCAGTACTTCCATCTTGTCTGTGTTCAGCTGCAGGTAGTAGTTTGTCATCTAGTTGGCAAAGTTTGACATGCATTTGTGGCAGATGGTTCTGGTGTTGGTGGGTCATCAGTGATTGGGAGGATGCGTTGGGTGTCATCTGCGTAGAAAATGGATGCACAATGGGTGATCCAGGCATTGAAGTTTTTTATTCCCTGTTCGAGGTTGGTGGCGTTATCAGGACTGAAGGTGTTGAGAGCGTTTGCCCAGCTGGCCTATGAGATTTTATTCCACCTCTGGTGGGGGGTACTAGTCATCATGGGGGTGACAGTTTGGGGGCTGGAGATGCTGAAGTAGATGATGGAGTGATCAGTCCATGTGAGTTCTGTGGCTTGTCTGTATTTGAAACGGTTGCTGGAGGCAAAAATTGGGTCCAACATGTGCCCTGCAGAGTGTGTACGGTCATGGACGATCTTGGTTAATCTGAAGCTGTTCATACTGTCAAAGAGGTGTGCGGTGTTTTTGCCATTGGGGTCATCGATGTGGAAATGTAGGTCACTGAGGAAGATGTAGTCCTTAGAGTTTAAGGCTACGGGTGAAATGAAGTCTGTGATGGTGGTCAAGAAGCTGGAGCATGGGTCTGGGAGTCGGTATGCAAGGGTGCCTCTGATGGTTATCTTGTCCATGTTGAGCTCGAAGCTGAGATGTTCCAGGGAGGTGGTGATGTTGTTGTTGATGGTGGTACACTGTATTGTCTCTTTGTGAATAATGGCTGTTCCGCCTCCTGGCTTTTATATGTGGTCCTGGTGAGTGATTTTGTATCTGCCAGAGATTACACTGGCTTTGTCTTGGGTGGATGTGGGGTTAAGCAAGATCTCAGTGAGGAAGACCATGTCCGGTGTGAGAGTGGCAATGAGGTCCCATAATTCAGTGGAATGCTTGCATAGTGAGCGTGTGTTGAGAAGGGCACATGCGAGTTGGTGTTTTTTGTTCAGATGGTGTCTCTGGTGTTTTCGGGGTGGGGCTGCTCGGTGGGCTGGTGTGTGTGCAGGTACAGGTGAAGTGGCAGTGGGTGCAGGTGAAAGGTCCTACTGTGGAGCGTGGGACAGCGTGGTAGCAGTGTTCGTTGCAGAGTCTGGGGTCGAGGGTGTAGAGCTTAAGGCACTCACACCACAGAAAACGACTCACATGTCACTATCAAGCATACCACTTGTGAGAAAAAGGAAATGTGCATCATGATGTCTTAGTGAATCATGGCATGGTCTGTATTTGTGGACTTAATTCATTTCAGTGTCATCATTGCCCCCAATTCCACAGTAAACATCAGCCCACCAACTCGCACCAGTTTACACGGGGAAAATGTGTAGAGATCTGAGCTGATGGGCTAAAATCCAACAATTGACTTGCACATATGCTGGAATTTTACGAGGTGTTTATAACTGAGACTTATTTGTCAAATATCCATATATATATATATATATATTTTTATATAAAAAATGTTGTTGCAACATATCATTAATATCTATGCATATTTAAATGTGCCTTGCCATCTCTTCTGCAAGGCTCCTTATGTATGCTGTTGGAAACTGACAACGCCAATGCAATTGTTACCTTCTCTTTCCCAAACAGAAACCATTTACTAACATTCTCTGCAACCGTTCACTTAGCCAGGCTCAAACCCAGTTTACCACTCTGGTTGCCTTCCCAAGGCTGTCAATTTTATTTACAGGTCTATTGGGTAAAATTATGTCGTCCATTGCTGGAATTGGAATAAATCACATCATTCATTGTGGTTTAGCTGTTCCTCTGGTTATCTAGGCAAATAATTTATTTGCATGTAAAATATTTTAGAGTTTCATAGTATTCGAACGTTTGGATGATCTCAGAATGTTGGCAGATGACCGTGCAAAAGCAATTGTTGACATGGGCAAACGTGGCCTCTTATAATTAGTTACTGAGCTTGTTCAAACTAATCAACATAGCCTCAATTATATATTGTTGCTGATTTCTAGTTACCATCTGGCTGAAAGCCAGCCTCTCCCTTGGACTGATCAGAAATTCAGCGTTCTCAGTTTGCTCCCATCTCATCTTTTTCAGGTTCTGGAGAAACTGCAAGGACTGTCGGAGGAGAACAACTCCCTTTATCACCAGTGGGGGGTGAAAAAGGAGTGGCTGGAAAGAGTTTACCTAGAGCAGATCTTCTATCGGGACGCTGATAACATGGAGAAAATCTTGAACTCTCAGGAGGTGAGTGAACACTTAACCATCTCAAAGACACCCATCATGGGGGACCAGCTGAGTACAGATAAGATCAACATCCACAGGTATAGGCCGCTCATGGCTGGTAAAGAAATGTTGGGTCCTTGAAGAAGCAAAGGAGTGTTTATATTTTGGAGTCTCAGGCCCTTGTAGGACCCGATTTCCTGATTCAAGTGCAAATGGTAGTTTGCACCCAAATCAGAATTACCAATATTGCGCATATTTCACACTTTTTTCCTTACATAAATGTTGCCATTTAGTATCTGGCGAAATTGCTCAAGGAAAACAGATATATGCTGATTTTTGCAGCTCAGACCAGGCAAAATCATGCAATATATATATATTTTTTACAGTCCTCATTGCGCAATGCATAGGTAGAGTACATATGACAAGATTTTTTCCGCGTTAGGGGTGGGCCACTTCACCATGCTGTGCCGCCCTGGCCCTGCCCCGTGATACACGTCGTTCGGTTGGGGTTACACACGTGTGGGGGTATCCTATTGGCCGCTGGGCAAAATCATGCAGTATTACCTGGTTATCCACCCATTACTAGGTGTAGAATTCAGAATGGGAAATTAATACTGCACCTACTATATACTGAACCATATAGTCTTTGCTCAGTTCAGCATTACCTTCATAAAGTAAATTCCACTTATAAAGATGACCTGGGTTTTATATAGCAGTGCAGGATGTAGCAACTGATTGAGGTTCATTGCTTGAGCTACAAATGGATACATTATCTGAATAGGACACAGTGAAGGACTTGGGGCCAGATGTAGGTAATTCATATTTACCGACTCTTAAATACCGAATTTTACCGATTTGGTATTTAAGAGTCGGTAAATATGAAGGGGGGAGATGTAGGTATTACAGATTCTGTAAATAGCGAATCGTTAAGATTCGGTATTTACCGAATCTGTCAATACCGAATCGGTATTGCCCATTGATTCCTATGGGCCTTGCAGCCCATAGGAATCAATGGGCAATACCGATTCTGTAATTACAAAATCGGTAAATACCGATTTTAGCAAGGGTGCAGGGGGTGTCACTTTTACACCCTCTAGCACCCCAGAGACGGGCATGTGTGCCATGTGGCACACAGACATGCCCTAAGGGCATGTCTGTCTGTCACATGGCTAGGTGTGCATGCACACATGTGCATGCACACCTGGAATCGGTATTTTACCACCCAATTGGATTGGGTGGTAAAATACCGATTCTTAAAGCCCTGTGGCACTCTGACATGTGCCAGCTACATCTGCATTTACAGAATTGGTATTTTACTGAGTCTGTATTTACCGATTCGGTAATTTTACCGAATCGGTAAATACAGAATCGGTAAAATACCGATTCTGTAAATGCATGCCCTACATCTGAAAACCCTAATACCGGTCGGAAACGGCCAAAATCGTCCGTTTCCGACCGGTATTAGGGCTCCTACATCTGGCCCTAAGACGGTAGCAAAAATTCGTAACTGTGAAGAAGCTGGAAAGGCTAATTGCAGGATCTGGTTCAGGTATTTAGCACAATGCACTAGTGGATCTTTAATAGTCAAATGGCATTTATAGCTGGGTGACAATTGAGGTGCTTTAACACAATTATGAGGTGATCAGGTGCTGAAAGTGAGAATATGAAAAATTTGAGTATTGAGGGGCATTAGCTGACCTATAACTTTATCCAGGAGTTAGTTGATGGGTAAGTTGTGATAAAAATAATGACTGGCGTTCATTGATGAAACTGTGATGACACTCTGGAATTGAGTGCTGGGATGGTATTTATGTAAAGATAGAGTTGAGCCAAGAACTTAAGATGGGTAGACACGTACATATGTACCACACAAGAATGTAATATTAAAGGGATAGCGATAATAATTAAAAAGTCACTTAAAGCTACCCTAGAATCAGAAGAAGTAGATGGTAAGGGGAGATGGGCAATAGCGAGAGTAAAGATAGAAAATAACCCTTTCACAATAGCAGGATACTATGGACCTAATCTAGTTGATGCAGATCCTTTACGGAAACTTTACTCTCATCTACTACTAGCCACCACCCCAATAATTTTGGGAGGTGACTTTCATCTTATAATGGATCCCAATATTGATAGGTCCCCCCCGGGCAGGCAGGCAAACTTACCGAAAATGAGGGAGTGGATTAGCATATACAAAAGAGACTTAGAGCTGATAGACATTTGGAGAGAGAAAGGAGAAAAAACCCAGCCCTTTACATTGCACAACAAAAAAGTAGGGCACAGTTCGAGAATTGATTACTTCCTTATTGACCGAGATTTATCAGGGAGCGTAAAAAACCTAGTTCATCTCCCGGCCCATTTATCAGACCATTCTGCTGTCCAACTAACACTTCAGGTAAAGACAACAAAAATCCAAAGAAGATTTACGGTAGAAAGAGCCATACTACTAGATCAGCAAATTGTAAAGGAACTTGAATTAGAAACAGAAAACTTCTTCGAAAATAATAAAATTGGTACGACTAAACAGATCACTTGGGACACATATAAAGCTGTGCTAAGGGGAAAACTACTAAGTCTGGGAGCATATAAAAATAAAAAAATGAAGCAAGAGATAATAGATCTGGAAAAAAGCATCAACTCCTTGGACGCCCAATTAACAGTGGAACAAGACATAAGTAGGAAAAAGGAACTAGAAAGAAATAGACAAAGCCAGAAAGAAAAACTTGAAGACATCCTAGAAGATAGAGTGCGTACAAAGTGGAAGTCAAGCAAATTAACAAATCATGAATATGGTGAAGGCTGCGGAAAGTGGCTTGCGTGGAAACTAAAAACAGATCAAGCCAGGAATAAAGTAAGGAGTATACATCAATACGGTCAGGTGAACCTAAGTACAGACGAAAATATAATTAGACAAGAGTTCATGAAATTTTTTGCAGAGCTATATACGGAAGATACCAATCCTCAAGAAGGCCAGATTGATGAATACCTAGAAGCTATCCCATCTTTAGCTCTAACAGAGGAGGAAAAGGAAGAACTAAATAAAGAGATCCTAATAAGCGAGGTAAAGGAGGTAATCAGAAGTTTAAAAAAAGGTAAGGCAGCAGGCCCTGACGCTCTACCAAATGAACTTTATATGGTATTAAGAGACACTCTGTCACCATATATCACAGAGTTGGTGAACCTGACCCTTAAACAACAAAACAAAATACCCGACTCCTGGAATGACGCAATAATAACCATCATTCTAAAACCTGGCAAGGACCCTAACAGATGTGAGTCATACCGACCTATATCGCTGCTCAATGCAGATTACAAAATCTTCACAAAAATTATGGCAGCCCGGTTAGGAAGAGTAATGGCCCAACTCATAAACCTGGACCAAAAAGGATTTATTAAAGGGAGACAACTGCATAAAATTACTCACGAACTCCTGAGCACCATTGACATAGCCACGCAAGAGAAAATTCCTCTTACAATACTTACCGTCGATGCCGCCAAGGCTTTCGACAGAGTCAATTGGTCCTTTCTTGAAAAAGTTATGACTAAAAACAACATAGGTCAACCATTCATGCATGTCGTAAAGGAAATTTACAAGACACCGAGGTCGAAAATCCAAGTCAATGGCAGTCTTACAGAGGATGTGATCATAGAATGAGGAACCAGGCAGGGATGCCCTCTCTCGCCTCTGCTTTTTAACTTATATATTGAGCCGCTGGCAAACAAATTAAGGAATACTAAAGAAATAACCCCGTTCATGTATCAAGCATGGGAAAAAAAGATCGCACTGTATGCAGACGACTTGATGATTTTTACGAATAATTATGTTAGCTCTAAGTCAGCCATAGAAGTGATCATAAGTACGTTTGGGAAGGTCTCAGGCTACCTGGTAAATCACTCTAAAACAGAAATAATTACCTGGAACACACAGTTTAAAAATTCAAACATCAAGAAGGAAATAAAGAGGGGCGTGGCCAAGAGCCAACGAAGATGGCTGCCTAGTCACCGAGCTCTGCCGGGGCGACTGCTGTCCCCATAAAATCCGCCAGCCTGATCCCTGCAGTGGCGCCTGAACCCAAGCGCACCTGTCCCCTCGGGTGTAGCGCTGCCTTTCTGGGCCTGGAACGGAGTCCGAGCTCCAAACAGGGACGGAGCACCGACGCCTCGCTCGCGGCGGCTGCACCGGGATCGCGCCTTGTAGACCGGGGCCGGCGCCGCCAAAATTGAGGCCCCGGATCGCGGCCTACCTCGCGGCCGCCGGACAGACCAGCCCTCGCATCCCGGAGGAGGGCGCCGCCGGGCTGGACAGAAGGGAGAGCCGGCGGACGGATTGCCGGGGCGCCGAGGACCCCCTGCTCCCTCGCTCGCGGCCGGCGCCCGTACTGAGGTAAGCGCCTGGGCTGTGGCAGGAGCGGGGTGTGATCCCTGGGCGCCGGCGCTTCGGCCATAGCGGCTGGCCCGTGATCGCGCATTGGAACCCAGGGCCGGCGCAGCCAAACTTGAGGCCCCGGCTTGCGGCCTACCTCGAGGCCGCCTGGGGGACCAGCCTTAGCATCTCGGAGGAGGGCGACGCCGGGCTGGGCGGGAGTGGTCCCCTGTGCCTGCCGGGACGAGGTGGAGGAGTGCCCGAAAGACCTGGGAGCTGGCGCAGACCTGCGGCGAGGCCCGGGATCGACCACCGGGGCTACGAGAGCCCCCTGCAACTCCTTTGCTCGCGGCCGGCGCCTGTGCTGAAGTGAGCGCCTGGGCTGCTGCAGCCTCTGAACACCAAGCGGAGGAGCTGCTGCCTTCGAATATTCTGGCCGGCCTGTGAGAACCACCGAGGGACGTCCTGAGGAGCGCAGACCGTCGTGGGCGTGCTGTGGCTCGCTGAGGTGCGGGGCCTGCTCCCGTGACCAGCGGCGCGGGCCTGACCGGCGAGTGGACACCTACCTGCCCTGAGAATCCTCCGCATCACATGACTGCTCGCCCCCCGGCCTGAGCCGAATTGCCGCAAAGGGGGGTGCGAACTTATCGGCCACAGAACAGTGTTGTGGGACCGCGGGCGTTGGAGCTAACGCTAAAGATGAGGCCCAAGTCGGGGCTTCCGTCCCAAACAAACAAACTTGACAAGTACGCGGTGGCGACTGGCCCTGCACAGTCCGGAGCGTAAAGAGGGGGTGCCAAGGGCGTGGAGGAGCCCTCACTGACCTCTCTAATGGCCGCCATACAAACACTGGGCACCACGCTCGAATCGAAAATGGACTAAATCACGATTGAGGTAAACCTGCTGCGCACTGACCTCGGCAAGACCACTGAGAGGTCCAAGACCAATGAAGCGGACATCGGGGAACTCCGGGCCTCCTCGAAAGATTGGAAGGGAGGGTAAATGAACTTGTCCACCAACACCGCCTCATGACCATGCGGCTCGAAGACCAGGAGGGAAGGGCCAGACGAAGCAATATACGTGTCGTAGGTGTGCCGGAGGATTCAGAGACGCACAGTACGGAGCTGTTCCTAGAAGACCTTATCCTCAACCACCTGCGACCCAAGAGACTCTCTAAGTTCTTCACTATTGAGCAAGCCCACCGGGCCCTGGTCCCCAAGCCTAAACCTGGCTGCCCACCGCAAACAATAATTGCCAAGGTCCTAAACTACCGAGACCGCGACACCATCCTCCAGGCTGCCAGGCAACAGGGTGACCTGCAGTACGAGGGTACCACGATCCGATTCTTCCCAGACTTTACAATGCAGGTACAACAAGATCGACGTTCATATATGGGGGTAAAAGCGGCACTCCGAGAACGTGGTATCAAGTACATGATGTTCTACCCCGCGAAACTCAAGGTCATATCCGGGGGCAAGTCAAGATTCTTCACCTCACCGGAGGCGGTCCAGGAATGGATCGACAGTCTGGCGCCTGAAGCGCCAGCCACAGAGAACCGTGCAAACATAACAATGATGGACAGAATGTGGATCAATGTCACACATTCACCCCAGTCCAAAGATCTGGGCCCAAATCCATCGTTTTTCCACTCCACACCACCCTGGGTTAGACAATGGCGATATGCAAATCAGCGCTGACCCTGTGCCCCATGGGAACAGTTCAGTCCGAACTACAAAAGCCATGTCCTTCCCAGAACGGAAACAAGCATCCGAGGACCGGCCCGGTTTCGAGGTAACACCTCTCATCAGCCCGGCTAGCTTGATTCCAGTGGTGTGGAGTGCCTGGGACTCACGTCTGAGCATCCCCAGTACACTTAGAACGGTACCTGCAAACATAACAATGATGGACAGAATGTGGATCAATGTCACACATTCACCCCAGTCCAAAGATCTGGGCCCAAATCCATTGTTTTTCCACTCCACACCACCCTGGGTTAGACAATGGCGATATGCAAATCAGCGCTGACCCTGTGCCCCATGGGAACAGTCCAGTCCGAACTACAAAAGCCATGTCCTTCCCAGAACGGAAACAAGCATCCGAGGACCGGCCCGGTTTCGAGGTAACACCTCTCATCAGCCCGGCTAGCTTGATTCCAGTGGTGTGGAGTGCCTGGGACTCACGTCTGAGCATCCCCAGTACACTTAGAGCGGTACCTGCAAACATAACAATGATGGACAGAATGTGGATCAATGTCACACATTCACCCCAGTCCAAAGATCTGGGCCCAAATCCATCGTTTTTCCACTCCACACCACCCTGGGTTAGACAATGGCGATATGCAAATCAGCGCTGACCCTGTGCCCCATGGGAACAGTCCAGTCCGAACTACAAAAGCCATGTCCTTCCCAGAACGGAAGCAAGCATCCGAGGACCGGCCCGGTTTCGAGGTAACACCTCTCATCAGCCCGGCTAGCTTGATTCCAGTGGTGTGGAGTGCCTGGGACTCACGTCTGAGCATCCCCAGTACACTTAGAGCGGTACCTGCAAACATAACAATGATGGACAGAATGTGGATCAATGTCACACATTCACCCCAGTCCAAAGATCTGGGCCCAAATCCATCGTTTTTCCACTCCACACCACCCTGGGTTAGACAATGGCGATATGCAAATCAGCGCTGACCCTGTGCCCCATGGGAACAGTCCAGTCCGAACTACAAAAGCCATGTCCTTCCCAGAACGGAAACAAGCATCCGAGGACCGGCCCGGTTTCGAGGTAACACCTCTCATCAGCCCGGCTAGCTTGATTCCAGTGGTGTGGAGTGCCTGGGACTCACGTCTGAGCATCCCCAGTACACTTAGAGCGGTACCTGCAAACATAACAATGATGGACAGAATGTGGATCAATGTCACACATTCACCCCAGTCCAAAGATCTGGGCCCAAATCCATCGGTTTTCCACTCCACACCACCCTGGGTTAGACAATGGCGATATGCAAATCAGCGCTGACCCTGTGCCCCATGGGAACAGTCCAGTCCGAACTACAAAAGCCATGACCTTCCCAAAACGGAAACAAGCATCCGAGGACCGGACCGGTTTCGAGGTAACACCTCTCATCAGCCCGGCTAGCTTGATTCCAGTGGTGTGGAGTGCCTGGGACTCACGTCTGAGCATCCCCAGTACACTTAGAGCGGTACCTGCAAACATAACAATGATGGACAGAATGTGGATCAATGTCACACATTCACCCCAGTCCAAAGATCTGGGCCCAAATCCATCGTTTTTCCACTCCACACCACCCTGGGTTAGACAATGGCGATATGCAAATCAGCGCTGACCCTGTGCCCCATGGGAACAGTCCAGTCCGAACTACAAAAGCCATGTCCTTCCCAGAACGGAAACAAGCATCCGAGGACCGGCCCGGTTTCGAGGTAACACCTCTCATCAGCCCGGCTAGCTTGATTCCAGTGGTGTGGAGTGCCTGGGACTCACGTCTGAGCATCCCCAGTACACTTAGAGCGGTACCTGCAAACATAACAATGATGGACAGAATGTGGATCAATGTCACACATTCACCCCAGTCCAAAGATCTGGGCCCAAATCCATCGTTTTTCCACTCCACACCACCCTGGGTTAGACAATGGCGGTATGCAAATCAGCGCTGACCCTGTGCCCCATGGGAACAGTCCAGTCCGAACTACAAAAGCCATGTCCTTCCCAGAACGGAAACAAGCATCCGAGGACCGGCCCGGTTTCGAGGTAACACCTCTCATCAGCCCGGCTAGCTTGATTCCAGTGGTGTGGAGTGCCTGGGACTCACGTCTGAGCATCCCCAGTACACTTAGAGCGGTACCTGCAAACATAACAATGATGGACAGAATGTGGATCAATGTCACACATTCACCCCAGTCCAAAGATCTGGGCCCAAATCCATCGTTTTTCCACTTCACACCACCCTGGGTTAGACAATGGCGATATGCAAATCAGCGCTGACCCTGTGCCCCATGGGAACAGTCCAGTCCGAACTACAAAAGCCATGTCCTTCCCAGAACGGAAACAAGCATCCGAGGACCGGCCCGGTTTCGAGGTAACACCTCTCATCAGCCCGGCTAGCTTGATTCCAGTGGTGTGGAGTGCCTGGGACTCACGTCTGAGCATCCCAGTACACTTAGAGCGGTACCTGCAAACATAACAATGATGGACAGAATGTGGATCAATGTCACACATTCACCCCAGTCCAAAGATCTGGGCCCAAATCCATCGTTTTTCCACTCCACACCACCCTGGGTTAGACAATGGCGATATGCAAATCAGCGCTGACCCTGTGCCCCATGGGAACAGTCGAGGTAACGATGGATTTGGGCCCAGATCTTTGGACTGGGGTGAATGTGTGACATTGATCCACATTCTGTCCATCATTGTTGTGTTTGCAGTTACCGCTCTAAGTGTACTGGGGATGCTCAGACGTGAGTCCCAGGCACTCCACACCACTGGAATCAAGCTAGCCGGGCTGAAGAGAGGTGTTACCTCGAAACCGGGCCGGTCCTCGGATGCTTGTTTCCGTTCTGGGAAGGACATGGCTTTTGTAGTTCGGACTGGACTGTTCCCTTGGGGCACAGGGTCAGCGCTGATTTGCATATCGCCATTGTCTAACCCAGGGTGGTGTGGAGTGGAAAAACGATGGATTTGGGCCCAGATCTTTGGACTGGGGTGAATGTGTGACATTGATCCACATTCTGTCCATCATTGTTGTGTTTGCAGTTACCGCTCTAAGTGTACTGGGGATGCTCAGACGTGAGTCCCAGGCACTCCACACCACTGGAATCAAGCTAGCCGGGCTGAAGAGAGGTGTTACCTCGAAACCGGGCCGGTCCTCGGATGCTTGTTTCCGTTCTGGGAAGGACATGGCTTTTGTAGTTCGGACTGTACTGTTCCCATGGGGCACAGGGTCAGCGCTGATTTGCATATCGCCATTGTCTAACCCAGGGTGGCGTGGAGTGGAAAAACGATGGATTTGGGCCCAGATCTTTGGACTGGGGTGAATGTGTGACATTGATCCACATTCTGTCCATCATTGTTGTGTTTACAGAGAACCGTGGCAACTGGAGGCAACCGGGAGCATCATCCCCAGGGTCAGCGATGGGAAATCCAGCGGATGCCGAAAGGAGTCAGCGGTCATGGTGATAAAGATCAATCTACAATGGTCAGGCAATTTCAGTAGTGGTTTCCTAAGTTAGATTTGCCCGGCGTAAAAACGCCTCTGATACCATATGAAGTTATTCAATAAAGAGGCAGGCGCTGGAGACTGGAAGACAGGAAACAAGTTTTATTCCGGCGGAGTAGAACACGTCAGATCGGACAACAAGGTATCGTCTCGAGGTGCTCTCTCAACCTCTCTGAGACCTGGTCTTTTATACACTGGTTCAAGACATGTGAACGTCCTTTATTACAACAGGGACATTGTAGAGCATGAGAATGACATCAGAACGATATCCCTGTCACCCCCCCCAGTTCCAGCCCATTCCAACACATGACAACAGTAGAGACCCTTTCCCCTCATATGTTTGGGAGGGGCTATCACGCAGCTGAGTGTTCTGCCGATCTCTCTGGAATGTGTGCGCCTGATCGAATCTCTGGGGGTGGAGGGTTGTGATCAATAGCGGCTTCTTTCAGGAAAGGTGAGTGCATACAGTAATGGGCAATAAACTGTATCCTCGGGCTAGAGGATGACCAGCGGTCCGTGCTGACGTTCAGGCTCAGAGGAAGGGGTCATCAAAGGAGGGGTATTCATGGACGGAGAGGAGGTGTAGGTCAGGCGCGGGATGCGATTCCTTGGGACAGAGTCATGGGAGGGGAGGGCTCATGACTTGTGCATGAGAGAGCGGGGGTAGTCAGGGTGCATGGGGGACGCTTGCAGGGTCAAGGAAGTGCGCTGATGAGTGATCGTGAACAGGGAGACCATGGTACCTAAAATGGCTGCCGTGTATGCTCGTACATGGGTCTGCAAGATGGCGTAGATGATGTTCAATACACGAACTAAAATTCCACAGTCCTCCCTTTAACATGTCTCGCCAGCTTGTCAGTTCGGATCAATCCCCATGAGACCACGCACCTCTACCTCGTATAGGGGACTCATGTGCTCAGGTTTAAAGTTCAAAGTCTTTGGGCACATACAGTTGGAAATGAGTGCACATAAAGGTGGTAAACATTGAATACCTAAACAACACCCACATAGTATCATGATTGGTATTAGCAAAAACGTGAACAGTCTCCATCCCCAGTTCTTTAAAGTGTCCCAGAACCAGCCTCCAAGCGACCATCCTTCCTGTTCCTGGTGAACCTCCGAGGACAGTCTGTGGAGGTGTTCGATTGCTTTGTAGACTGAAGGTGAGTTATCTGGCACGTAGGTGCAACAGCTGGAGCCGATGATGCGGCATGCACCTCCACGGTCGGCCAGAACCACATCTAGGACAAGACGGTTTTGAAGAGCCACCAGGCGGACGGCCTGAAGCTCAGCCGTGTTGTTGGCGAGGGCGCCAGCGGTGATGTTAATAGTTGTTTCTAATGCCTGAGTCAGGTGTCGGATAGCGCGGCTATTTGCCATTGGTCCCCACAGAGGAACAAGTCCCTTTGCTGCATCCAGGAACTGTGCTCCGGTGGAGTCGGCTTGTTCAACATCTCCAGCGCGCTTTTGCCGGTGGTGGTTGGCTGGAGCCACATACGTGGGAGGAAGAATGAAGGCGATGTAGCACGTACCCTTCCAGCCTTTTGGGAGCCACGTGTAAGCTTTGGTGCCACAAACAAAGTACATATTCGGGGAAGCAACAAAGGAGGGGGGGTCAGCTGAGGCCAATGTTTTGGTGATGCGGCAAGAACTGTGACCCACCAGTTGCGTTCCTTGTCCTTCGAGGCATACGAATCCTGTGACATTGATGACAGACAGGGCCGCAGTCAGAGTGGCAGCCGTTTGTTTGCGCAGGTGGGAGAAGGTGGATCTGGCTGGATTGTGGAGCACCTGCATTTCGACCCTTTCTTTGGCAGGGATGTTCGTAAGGAAGGTTGAACCTGAAATTGCGGGACAAAAGGGCTTTCCTGTGTTGTTCGGCCAGAACCCATAGTAGAAGTGCGACACTGTCTGACCAGAAGTGGCGTTGTCCTTGTGGCTTTCTTGCATGAGGATCAACCAGGCGAGGCAGGAGCCGTGGACTGAGAAAGGTGAAGGAATAAAGGGGATGGAGTGTCCGGTAGCATGTGGGAGCAACCCACACATCCAGCAGTTGGTGGCATTTGCAGCAAGGTTGTGCTGGTGCAACAGTTGTACAAAGGAATTGTTCCAGAATTCCCTACGCCTTTCTCGAAGCTGAGGTGAAAGGGTGATCAGGTGGTGCTCTTTCACGGTGGTCGGCTGGACAGTGGTCGGCAACATTTGGTGAGCGGGCGTGCTTTCCTCCAGGATCCAGAAGGAAGTCATGAGGAGGAGGCAAAAGAGGAAGACAATGAAGAAAGCGATTGTCTTTGGTTTGTGCAAATTGTCAGTTTTTGGATTCCTATAGTGGGTATTTCCTGTTGCTTTCGACGTCTTCTTATCTGGCGCTTCCATCATCTTCTTATCTGGCGCTTCCATCATCTTCATCTTCAAGGTGCTCGGTAGTGGGCAGAACCACAGACTTAGTTTAGCTTCTCTCCAGGTAACCCTTGGTTGCTTTGGGTCACTGTTCTGAGATTTTTAACTTAGTCAGTGGCCTACTTAGCCGAAGCTCCCTCCTTTCGACGCAGGAAATACCCTTCTCGAGATGGCACAGTAGGATCAGAGTGTTTTGCAAGTTCAAGTGCCTCGGTATCAGGATAGCAGTTCAGTGAAGGTCGGTCTTTGTTCAGGAGCTCTTCTTGGGTGCTGACGTTGTCTGTCGTGGCCAGGGTCGAGGAAATCTTTTTGCAGTGATGGGCGTGCAGCCAGTGCTTCTTACCCTCCACTCGAAGAGCCGTCCGAGTGGTGATCAGTACTTGCCAGGGGCCCGTCCACCGGGGTTCCAGACTCTTTGCTCGTTGAAAGTTCCGGATCAAAATATAGTCGCCCGGTTGGATATCGTGACCGGGACCCCTGGAAGCATCGGGGATGGCTTGCTGCACCTGTTGATGAATGACAGACAACGTTTTAGTTAACTTGTACAAATAATCTGACAGCAGGACGTCGGGGACGTCATGAATGGAGGTTGGTTTGGGGGCAGTCCAGAGGTTCATAGGCCACCCAAACACAACTTCGTAGGGGGTCAAGTGGTGCTTAGTGGGGGTGGAGCGCATCGATAGTAATGCCAGTGGAAGGGCATCTGGCCACTTAAGTCCTGTGGTGGCCACTATTTTTGACAGTTTCAGTTTCAGTGTGGCGTTGTGTCGTTCAACCAGGCCAGCGGATTGGGGGTGGAAGACCGCATGGAACCTTTGTTTGACCCCTAACCCCTTCAGGATAAGTTGGATAACTTCAGCTATGAAGTGGGGGCCATTGTCGCTCCATAAAATTCGACAAAGGCCATAGCGAGGGAAAAACTCCTTCAATAGTACTTTGGCAGTAGTCATGGCAGTGTTATCACGGGTCGGATAGGCTTCCACCCATTTGCTGAAGGCACATACAATGACTAATACGTACTTCAAGCCTTGGCACCTCTCTAGCTGGATGTAATCCATCTGGAGGACCTCAAAGGGGTGGTCGGGGATCCCAAACCCTCCCCGGGGTACTACAGTTCCTTTCCCGGGGTTGTGTTGTAAGCAGATAGGGCACTGTTGGACTAGGCGTTTGGCTGAGTCGGGGATCTTGCCGTTATGCCAGACTTTGGAAATGAGTTCGATCATGGGGGCAGAACCTATGTGAGCAGGGGAATGTGCCATTGTCAGTATGGGAATCAAGTATGCATCAGGCAGCAACCATTTGTTTGTGTCCTTTGTTCGCCAGCAGCCTTCATCGTCCCTTTGACCCACCCGTGCCCACTCAGTCAGTTCGTGTGGTGTGCTGGTCGATTGGATATCCCTGATCGTTTCCCTAGCGTTCGTCCATTTTTCTGCTTGTGACCTGGTCACATACATGCGTGACGTGGCCCTATTCTCAGCTGTGGTTCGGGCAGTGATGTCGGCTAGTGCGTTTCCCTGTCCGACTAAATCTGTCACCTTCTTGTGTGCCTGACATTTGATCACTGCTAATCGTGTGGGGAGAAGGACTGCTTCAATCAGGGCGGAGACTAAATCTCCGTGAAGGATGGGTGTACCATGGGACGTCAGGAATCCCCTTTCCCTCCACAGGATCCCAAAATGATGAACTACCCCGAAGGCGTACTGGCTGTCTGTGTAAATGTTCGCCGTGGTTCCTGCTGCTATGATACATGCTCGTGTGAGGGCAATTAGTTCTGCTGCCTGTGCGGATCGTTGTGTGATGCAAGCTGTTTCAACTACTGTTCGAGCAGTTGTTACCGCATAGGCAGCAGAAGTGGTGCCGTCTGGGAGTTTGATGCAAGAGCCATCTACCCATAGTTCTCCGTCAGGGTCTGTGAAAGCAATGTCTCGGAGGTCAATTCTACTCCTAGTCTGCTCGTCCGTGAGGGTCACACAGTCGTGTATAGGGGGCACATCGGGGTCATTTTCGGGCAAGGGCAACAGTGTAGCAGGATTCAATGTCGTGCATCTCTTCAGGGTGATGTGGGGCGCAAGTAAAGTCAATTCGTATCCTGTCAGTCGTGCACTAGTCAGGTGTTGAGTCTTTGTCTGGTTCAAAAGCGTGTCAACTGCATGGGGTACTAATACTGTGAGAGTGTTCGAAAGTACAATTCCCTCACTCTGTCGGATAGAGACAGCAGCAGCAGCTACTGCTCGAAGGCAGACTGGTAGAGCTCTGGCGACTGGATCAAGAGTGGCAGAGAAGTAGGCACAAGGGCGCTGTTTGGCGCCGATGGGCTGAATTAGAACAGACAATGCGCATCCCTCCCTTTCGTGAGTGAAGAGGGAGAAGGGCTTGGAGTAATCTGGTGTTCCTAGAACGGGTGCCGAGCAAAGGGCATCTCGCAACTCCTTAAAGGATGCTTGGCATTCGGGGGTCCATGGGAGTGGGAACGGAACATCTTTGGCCAACAGGGAAAGTAGGGGTTTTATAATGAGACTGAAATTTGGTAGCCATTGTCGGCAGAAAGAAGTAAGGCCTACTAATGAACGGACTTGCTTCTGTGTTTTTGGAATAGGGGTGTCTAGGATGGTTTGGATTCTGTCGGGTGTAAGTTTTCTCCCTTCTTTGGACAGGAGATGACCTAGATATGTTACTTGGGACTGACAGAACTGCAGTTTCTTTTTGGAGACTTTGTGGCCATTCTCCGCGAGAAAGTGCAAGAGTTGGATAGTGGCTGTGATTGCAAGTGGAGTGGTGTCGGCAGCCAAAAGGATATCGTCGACATATTGGATCAACACTACTCCATCTGGTAGCTGGACAGCGTCCAACTGCCTTTTCAGGGCTTGGCTGTAAATGCTGGGACTTTCAGTGTAGCCCTGGGGAGCTCTACAAAATCGGTATGAACGGTTTTTTAAAGTGAAGCCGAAGAGATAACGGCTGTCTGGATGGATGGGGATAGAGAAAAATGCATTTTTAAGATCTATAACGGTGAAGATGGTGGCAGTGGACGGGATGAGGGTCAGAATGGTGGCGATGTCTGAGACTACGGGGTACTGTGGCACCACCACTTTGTTGACTTCTCGTAGGTCGATGATTTCTCATCCCCCTCACCTTGCTTCTTAACAATGGGTAGGATAGGACTATTGCAGACATTACTAACCACTTCCTCTACCACTCCTGCATCTACCAAGGACTGAATAATCGCTACCAATGCCTTCTCGCCTTCGGGCGATATCCGGTACTGTGGGAGTTTCGGGAGTATTGCATCTGGTCGAACAGTTATGTGTACAGGATCGATCATCATTCGTCCTACATCCGAGTCGTTTCTGGCCCATAGGTGCAGGGGTAGCGAGTCGAGCAAGGATAGGTCAGCATCGGTTATGGCGTACATATGTCGTGCGGGGTAGGGTCTGGACATGCTCGGGTTGTCGTACAGGATGACTCGGACTCCGTCCGGGGAACACCTAATAGTAGCTCGGAAATGTTTCAGTAAATCAATACCCATAATAGCGTCAGGGGAGTTGGAGGAGAGCAGAAACGTCGTGTCAGTGGGATTGTTTCCTAGGTCAAAGGAGATAGGTACAGACAGGGGATTAGTGGAGGGCGTCCCATCGAAACCTATCGAGGTGATGTGTGAGCCAGACAAGGGGGCCCTTGGAATCAGTCGTTTTGATAACACACTACGTGTCGCTCCAGTGTCTACCAAAAATGGAGACTTTGTACCCAGGACCTTAGCAGTGACATAAGGACCTTGCTGGTCAACACAGAGCTCGACTGGATCCCTCCCTTGCCCCTGGCAGTCCTATGCAGAGTCGTGATCATTGTAGCCATCGGACTGTTGGCACTGATTCTGTCGGGGGCGGTCAAATGTGTTTGATCTACCAGATCGGTCATTGGTGGTGTCGTGAGTCTGTCCTTGTCCCTGCCCTCCAGTTTTGGGACCATTTGTCATGTCCCTTGTCTCTTTATTTTTAATCAGTTCCCTAAGGGCTAGGCATTGAGACTTCCAATGTCCAAATTCTTTACAAAATGCACATTGGTTCTCATCAAGGTCGGTTCGTGGAGCGCCAGGGGTGGGGTTGCGGTCTCTAGGGGCCGAATTCCTAGGGGCATTTGACTGGTAGTTCCCCCTATACCGTTCCCTCCCTGTGGTCACTCCCTGTAGTTGTGCAATCATTACTCGTTCCTTAAGGTCCTTTTTCTTTTTCTCAGTTGCCCTTTCGTTCTCATTCTTTTGGTGTTCGTAATACTGAGCCATCTGAAGGATAGCTGCAGGTTTAGAGGCTCCCCAACTACTTTCGCTAGTCTGTAACTTTTGGGAGACCTCTTGCGATAGCCCCTTTACGTAGTTCTGCACGAATAGGTGTTGTCCGGTTGCGGTGGTCATGTCTTGGCCACTGTAGTCGGAGAACACTGTTTCAAATCGTGAGAAGTATTCTGATACGTCCTCCTGAGGTTTCTGGCGGCAGGCCGTGACTATCGACCAGTCTACCTTCTTTTCTGGGATCAACGTTTTCAGCTTCTGCACTATTTTGTCAGGGAGTTCCAATATGTCTTTTACAGGTTTCTGTCCGGGCTCTCGCTGCCTATCTAGTTCATCGAGTTTTGTCCAGGTGTGTCCGAACAGATCTGTGTGGTCGGCTCTCCGGATTTGCTTCCACACATCAGCCGGCAGACACAACCCGAAAAACAAATCCATGTCCGCTAGAGTCATTATGGTTGAGCCCAAGGCTGTGCCTAATTCGGTATAGAATGCTGTAGGGTTCTTTCTTAAGTCGGGCAGGGTTTGTCTAAAAGTTAAGATATCTTGCCGATCCCATGGTTGGTAAACCCAGTTGTACACAACCCTCCCTTTGGCATCTGCATGGTTGATATCATCGTTTGTTCCCTGACCTCTTGGGGAAACCCAATAGGGGGCAGCTTCTCTGATAGGCATCATGGTGTTGGCTGCTTCTAGTGAGTGTTCAATCGTCTCAGGGACTGTGATCTTGACCTCTGGTTTCTGTTCCGCGAGGTGGCGGAAGACCTCAAGCGTTTGCATGAAGAGGTCCGTCACATCACTTTCAGCCCCATCTCCGACATCAACCCTTCTATCTAGAGTCGTCAATTTAGCAGGACCTTTAGTCTGGTACCTATCCTCATACGCGTTCAGGGTGTGGTAGCTGAACCGTAAAATAAAATGCCGTCTGTGACTACCGGCATGTGAGTTGTGCATATTCATCGTATATTCTTCACTCTCCTTCCGTTCTACCAGGGTTTTTGCTATCTGGTCGATTCCATCCCGCTCATCTTTGCTCAACCTATTTGGTCTGGCTGTTAACTGTTTGCCAGTCTCAAGTTCATCTGGTGTTGTTACCAATGTGGCTGGTGCGAAGGCCGTAAGAGTCGGGGCACTAGCGCTAGGGTTACCCTCGACCGCACTCTGGACTGGTGAGTGTTGTGCTAGAGGCTGGCAGGGAGCATAAGGAGGAGGCATGTAGATCATTGGAGGACCGAGCAGTAACTCGTCATTTGCTCGCTGTTTGGAGGGAATCTCCGGGTAGAGCGTAGAGGTGGTTCTGACAGGGCATTGGCCTGTCAGTCCCGATTCTTGCATTTGTTTAACTTCCTCTCTTCTTCTTATTTCTTCATCTAGTTCTTTTGCGGCCAGATGGGCTGCTTTTCGTAATTCTTTCACTGTTTTTGCTTCCTCTTTTTTCCTGCGATGCTCTGCTTCTTTGCGCCACATGCCGATACTATCGAGCATAGTGGATGTTACCTTATTTATTTTTACAGCTGCTTCTAGTGTTTTTATTTTATTTTCATCAAAAGAACCTATCAGTGGCCACTGGTTTTTAGGATCCCTTTTTGTATATTTATGCCATAACTTACTATAAGCTATAGCGACTAGTCCTTGCTTAGTAAACATGTCCTTATTAGGGGTGCCTTTCAGTGGAGCTGGATGGTCCATCTCTAATAAGCGGTCCGGGTTGACCCAACTATGAGCCAATGGGGAGAAGATAGGCATGACGGATTACAATGGGGGGCAAAAGCCTGCACTACCTATCCTTTCCCTATTTGCAAAGACTGGACAGAATATTCTATTCTACGCTATTTGCAAACAGGGAATACCTCCAGAAAGAACCAATTCCCAAAACAGTCAATGTTTGGGCAAACAATCAATCAATGAAGGAACGAAATAGGTACGACGTGTTAAATTTTTGCGTTACCTACCCTTCACTATCGGCAAAGGGAGAGAGAATATTCCTATTCTTCCCGTTTGCAGGCAGAGAAGATTCCTAAGAGAACCAACTTCGAACAATTCAATGCTCGATTCAATCAATCAATCAATGGGGAGGAAAAAATAGGCACGACGTGTTAAAGTTTTGCGTTGCCTACCCTTCACTATCTGCAAAGACTAAACAGAGTATGGCGATTCTGTGTTTGTTTGCAAATAGAGAATCTCCCAGAAACAATCAATAGGAAATACTAGTATTATCAAACAATCAATCAATCAATCAATTTCGCAATTTGTCGTGTGTCACGACCTTACCCGGACCGCATGGACAGTTTCTCGTCTTCCGCTTCCAGCGCCCGATCGTCCTCTACTCTCTGTTGCTATCGCGGCACTCCTGGTGGTTCCCAGTCAGGACCGTAGATCACTCGGGAGAGGTCTGCTCGGAATCAGTGAAGTTCAGATGATCGGCTGTCAGACGAGGGTCTATTGGACAGGAGCTCTTCCGATCGTTGCAGTCGTTCACTCTGTCGTTGGGACCTCTCCCACTGGATCCACGTGTCGCTGATAGGCCCCGCGTTTGGGACGCCAATTGATAAAGATCAATCTACAATGGTCAGGCAATTTCAGTAGTTGTTTCCTAAGTTAGATTTGCCCGGCGTAAAAACGCCTCTGATACCATATGAAGTTATTCAATAAAGAGGCAGGCGCTGGAGACTGGAAGACAGGAAACAAGTTTTATTCCGGCGGAGTAGAACACGTCAGATCGGACAACAAGGTATCGTCTCGAGGTGCTCTCTCAACCTCTCTGAGACCTGGTCTTTTATACACTGGTTCAAGACATGTGAACGTCCTTTATTACAACAGGGACATTGTAGAGCATGAGAATGACATCAGAACGATATCCCTGTCACCCCCCCAGTTCCAGCCCATTCCAACACATGACAACAGTAGAGACCCTTTCCCTCATATGTTTGGGAGGGGCTATCACGCAGCTGAGTGTTCTGCCGATCTCTCTGGAATGTGTGCGCCTGATCGAATCTCTGGGGGTGGAGGGTCGTGATCAATAGCGGCTTCTTTCAGGAAAGGCGAGTGCATACAGTAATGGGCAATAAACTGTATCCTCGGGCTAGAGGATGACCAGCGGTCCGTGCTGACATTCAGGCTCAGAGGAAGGGGTCATCAAAGGAGGGGTATTCATGGACGGAGAGGAGGTGTAGGTCAGGCGCGGGGTGCGATTCCTTGGGACAGAGTCATGGGAGGGGAGGGCTCATGACTTGTGCATGAGAGAGCGGGGGTAGTCAGGGTGCATGGGGGACGCTTGCAGGGTCAAGGAAGTGCGCTGATGAGTGATCGTGAACAGGGAGACCATGGTACCTAAAATGGCTGCCGTGTATGCTCGTACATGGGTCTGCAAGATGGCGTAGATGATGTTCAATACACGAACTAAAATTCCACAGTGGCGCTCCAGATCGAATAGTCCTCGTTGGGACTCCCCTCACAACGACACAGCACGTTGAGGTCTTGCCATGCGGAATCAAGCTGCGTTGACTGGACCTGAATGCGTGCCCATTGTGGTAAGACATTGGGCTCCCATGGTGGGCGGCGGGTGGCGGGTGCGTGCTTCCACACTACTGTACCCTTGAACAGCTCCAGGCAAGGCGGTCAACCTGAGGGGTTTATACTTTTGGGAACACAGACACGGCGGCTGGAGTTGGGTCTGGCACACGTGCTCACCAACAGAGTTTTCCTCGGGGGGGGAGGCGGTTTTCTTCTCTCCGGGGTGGGGTCGGGCGACAGGCGCTCTGCTAATTGGGGGTGTGGGTAGTTTGAAACCTACGGAGCAGGGAGCAGGGTGGGGGGATTGTTCGAAAGGTTGGGAGTCTCAAAAGGGAGGGATGGGGACTGTGGGCCGCCGATTTATGAAGAGTGTTAATGTCTGTATTCGACAGGATTGTTGGGGGGGTGATTGGGGGGGGAGGGGCAACGGGAAGGTGGTGCGGTCAAGTGTAGTTCTCTCAGTAAGTCTCGATTTATACACCAGGGCGCGAACAAATGTTCTTCCACAAGGCAACGGTTATGGCTAAGAGGTGGGAAAAAAGTCTCAAAGTTCTTAGCTGGAACGTTAATGGGCTAGGTGACAGACTCAAACGTACTATAGTCCTCCAGTTTCTCAGGAGATATCAGCCGGATGCAGTATTTTTGCAGGAAACACACCTCTTGGGGAACACGTGTCAGGCACTCAACAGATGTGGGTATACCCTTGCAGTTCATTCAGGCTTCACTTCGGGTTCCAGGGGAGTGGGGATACTGCTGCGCCGTTCACTACCTATACACATAGACCATATCGAGTCGGACCCATTGGGCCGCTTTGCGGTGCTATCAGGTAGATGGGAGGGCCGCCGCCTAAACCTGCTCTCAGTCTACATCTCACCGGGCCTCCAAACCCGAGCATATGCTGACCTAGGCACCACGCTACTCTCCCTCCCTGATGGGCATTTGATATTGGGGGGAGACTATAATGCCCTGAAATGGCTGGGATCGTTTCTTGCCAGCCGTTTCTACCAAGTCTGGGAAGGAGCAGAGCAGTCTGCCCTATTTCCCCTTCAAAGTGGAGTCCCGCAGGGCTCATCGTTGAGCCCTACCTTATTTAATATATATATGACTCCACTTGAAAGGTTAGTCGCCCCCTCGGGGGTGAAGATCATCAGCTATGCTGATGATACTCAGCTGGTGGTGGGCCTTACTCAGCTGGCGGAACAACCTGAGGTATTACACGACTGCCTGGCTAATGTCTATCGCTGGATGTCCAACTCTGCTTTAAAGCTTAATGGAGGAAAGACCGAGCTGATGCTCCTGGGTAATACCAGTCCCTCCATTATTGCTAGCTGTTGGCCCCGGTCTCTTGGTGAGCCACCATCTCCCAAGAAGGAGATCAAGTCCTTGGGAGTATGGTTGGAGCAAGATCTGTCCTTCAGGACTCACGCCAAGAAGACCGCGGGGGTCTGCTTCGGTCTTCTGAGGTCAGCTCGAAAGGTGTTACCACTACTTCCTGATCCAGCAAGGAAGCTTTTGGTACGTGGTTTAATCCTCTCGAGGCTTGACTACGGGAATGCGTTGTTTCTTGGCGCTCCCGAAGCGACCTTTAAAACTCTCCAGCAGGTGCAAAATGCAGCGGCTAGACTTCTTATGGATGTTCCTAGAAGACAGTCCGCTGCTCCGGCCCTTAAGATGCTTCATTGGCTCCCGGTGAAGGAGCGGGTGAAGTTTAAGGCGCTATGCACGGCCCACAAAATTTTGCATGTCAAAGGTCCCCCTATTCTTTTTAATATGGCCCGTCCTTATAAGCCTCCACGTCCTTTACGCTCAGACCAACAACATCTACTGCAGTCAGCAAGAGTAAGGAGAGTTCGAACTGGGGGCAGACGCTTTTCTGTACAGGTGGCGACTTTATGGAACTCCCTGCCCCTCGAGATTCGTTCTGAGCCTAAGATCTTACCATTTAGGAAACTTCTTAAGACCTTCTTGTTTCCTCAATAATGATTACTTGAGTCTCTCCTTGGTCCGTCTGCGCCGGGATGCCCCAGGGTAAGCTGAGCGCATTATAAGTTTCATATTATTATTATTATTATAATGCGGTAATATCCGGCGCCCTAGACAGACATCCCCCAGGGACACACCTACTGGGCAGGCATGGTTGGCTAACTTCCTTGACGCCTTCGGGCTCACTGATGTCTGGAGACTGCTCCACCCGGCGGACAGCCAATTCACCTTCTTCTCTGGCCCACATCGCACATTCTCCCGCCTTGACTACATCCTCACCCTACTACACCAAGACATGACGATACACGAAGCCACCCATCTAGCGCGAGGTATATCTGATCACTCACCAATTTTCACACACTTAACCTTTGGGGCCCGACGTGAGGGCTGCATTGCACCGATCAGTGCTTGGCACCTTAAGGCCGAGGACACTAGGAAGGCCCTCACCAAATCCATCACCCACTACTTCCATAATAATGTAGGGTCCGTGGACTCCCCAGTCACCCTATGGGAGGCCTTTAAAACGGTGCTCAGGGGGGAAGCGCTGTCGACCATAGCAGGTCGGCGGAAAGAGAGAGAACGACAAATCACCACAGTTGAAACGGATCTGGCGTTCCTGGAACAGGAGGCCAGCGACAATGGGACACCTGATATACTCCATAGGCTATGGCTTAGAACGGCTGAATACAGGGAACTGGTCACGCAGGAAGCTCAGATGGTCACCAGACACAAGATGGGACGAATATATGATCAGGGGGACAAAGCCGGGAAACTAATAGCCTGGCTCGAAAAGAAGCAACAGGCCAATAGAGTGGTCCTGGAGCTCCTCACGGCCCCAGGGACAGTGGAAACTGAACCCCGGGAAATAGTGGCGGAGTTTGCACGCCACTACAAGCAGGTATATAGCCAGGAATCTGATCGTCCAGAGGAGGACTCCATGGCCCTCCTGAAAGACATCCGTATGCCCTGCCTGTCCGATGAAGACCGAGAAGCCCTCGACCGCCCGCTTGAAGCATCTGAGCTACAGCGTGCAATTCTTGACCTCCGACCGGGTAAAGCCTTAGGACCTAACGGCCTCCCAATAGAACTCTACAAACTGCAGCCAGAAACCCTTAGCAAACACTTAAGGCCTATGTTCGAGGAGAGTCGGCAAAAAGGAATCTGCCCCGGGACCAGCGTCTTGCGACGATAGTGGCTATACCGAAGGAAGGGAAGCCCAGAGAGTCCTGTGCCTCTTACAGGCCGATATCGCTGCTCAACGCGGAGCCCAAAATCCTGGCCAAGACGCTTGCAAATAGACTCCAACCGGTCCTGTCCACCCTGGTCCATCCGGACCAGTCAGGATTCATGCCCCACCGTAACACGGCGCTCAACATTCGCCGCCTTAATGGGGTACTTGGACAACGACACAGGCTGCAGGAAGATGCAGTGGTGGTCTCCCTTGACGCCACAATGGCGTTTGACACCCTAGAATGGCCCTACATGATAGCAGTGCTGCGCAAACTGGGCTTTGGACCACACTTCATATCTTGGGTGCGTCTCCTATACACGGAGCCATTGGCCCAGGTGGTGGTAAATGGGAAAGCATCGGAAGTCTTCACCCTTGGGAGAGGAACTAGACAGGGCTGTCCTCTCTCTCCCCTCCTCTTTGCGCTCTCCCTTGAGCCCCTCGCGGCCTGGATACGTCAGGATGTCTACCTCAGGGGTATAGCCTGGACTGAAGGATGGGAGGACAAAATCTCCCTTTATGCGGACGACATCCTTCTGTACCTGTCTAGACCTCGTAGATCTATCATGGCGGCGCTTGACATCCTCACGAGTTTCGGAAGGAACTCAGGGTTTCGGATTAATTGGAATAAATCCCTCCTCTACGTTCTGCGTGGCGAACCCCCGAGGCTCCCCGCCACCTGCCCTCTAGCACTGGCCACCGACGGATTCCAGTACCTGGGTGTCTTTGTCTCCACGGACAAGGCGTTGCGGTACGAACGTAATCTACTCCCGCCCCTCAAGCGACTCCAGCGCGATACTAAATCCTGGCAACAGCTCCCTTTGTCCCTCTTGGGCCGCGCGGCCCTCTTTAAGATGGTGGCGCTGCCGAGGTTTTTATACGCGTTGCAGAACTATCCTGACCTAGTACCCAACTCATATTTCACTGCAGTAGAAGCTGCGCAGCGGGACCTACTGTGGGCCGGGGTGCCCAGAATCGCACTGCGCAAACTCACCCTGGGATGGTACGACGGTGGGATTGCCCTTCCCGACATCCGTAAATACTACTGGGCAGCACACCTAGCGGCGATTAACCAAGGGACATACGGTGACGGGGGGACCCCGGGTATGGCATGGATAGATGGCTCCTCCCTGGGGGGAACTACGAGATTGCACTTTACTCCAAACCGGGTAGACACCGACTCACAGGCCCGACCAAACACTCGGTACAAATATGGCACATTGCACAGAAACAACTAGGCTGGTCGGATACCCTCACCATGTCGACGCCTCTGTGGGCCTCTGAAAAACTTGGTTCCCTGAGACGCACTAAAGGGTTCCGCAGCTGGGACCTGATAGGCATTTCACAAATTAGAGATCTTTGGGGGCCAAAGGGAATACACAAGTTCGCGCACTTGCAAGCAACACACAACCTTTCACACACAGAACATTTCCGGTACCTACAGGTGCGACACTCCCTCCTGGCTAACATTCCACCGGACACTACCTTACCACAGGCCTCACCACTGGAGGACAGGCTGCTTGATGGGCCTCTCCCAGAGCATGCCATATCCCTCACATACAAAAAACTGATTAATTACCCCCCTGACGCTCTCCTCCCCTTGAAAGAGAAATGGGTAGCAGACGGGCTGGAGAGAGATGAGGAGGAATGGTCCAATGCTCTCGCATCACCTAGAGAGGTGGCTATCTCGGCCCGGTTCCGGTTGGTCCAGCTGAAAATCCTACATAGAGTTTACTTTTCATGCACTAGGCTAGCAGCTATAGGGAGGGGAGGTGATGGGCGCTGTAAACGGGGCTGCGGAGGGGTAGGCACCTTTTTCCACATACTGTGGGAGTGTCCACTGGTGCAGAAATACTGGAGGCGGGTGGTACAGTGTATGCAGGAGGTCTGGGAGGTGGAGATTCGTCCTGAGGCTAAGCGATGTCTCCTGAACATCTGGAAACCCACGGACCTGTCCTCGAGGGGGAGGACCTGGGTCACCCTGGGGCAGATGGTAGCAAAGAGAAACATAGCAAGACTATGGGGAGCCCCCAATCCACCTACACTGCGGGACTGGCAAAGCGATATGGACTGGTGTATGTTACAAGAAAAAACGGTTACACAACAAGGGGGTGCCCTCGCAAATGGGGAGACATCTGGTCCGGCTGGAACGAATTTAGGGGTCACATATGCGAGCCTCCCCATGTCACACAAGCGGGCCCAGAAGACATAGACTGACCAGTTGTCCCTGGTGATGCCGACCGGTCAAAATTTACAAATGGACAATGCATCACTGGTGTTATACCCATCACGAGACTACTGTAGTGTACAGACCACCTTACTACTTGACCAGTGCTATTGGGGTTGTTCAGAGGTTGGGGATAGTTAACGAACACAAACAATGTTCTACTGCATTGCATCCTGCATTCTATCTTCGTCTCATCCCATATGCCGGCTGGCGCTTCTAAACAGACACTGGTTTACGCCGCTGGGCCTCCGGGATGCTGGCGCAAATGGCTGTGTTTCATTAACGAGGTTTGATCATTCAATATACGATGCTGCCGGCCTCCGGGTTGTAGGCACTGAAAGCTGTGTACTCTACCAATTTGCAATAAAGCAGTTTGAACACCAAAAAAAAAAAAAGAAGGAAATAAAATATCTAGGCATTTTAGTAAATCACGAACTAGAGAAGATTCCACAGCTCAACCTTAACAAAGTGGCAGGAGAGGTGAGAAAGTTACTTAAAGTGTGGTCCAGTCTACCCCTTAGTATTATAGGAAGATCAAATATTATAAAATGTCAATTTTGCCCAAGTACACATATCTCTTCAACACAATTCCCTTGGAATTTGGAAAAGCCCCTCTAAAAAAACCACAGGGGGAAATTACCAGCATTATATGGGCCTCGAAGGGAACGAGGATATCCTGGAAAAAACTCAGGAGAGGAAAACAAGATGGAGGACTATCAAGCCCAGATCTGGTGGAGTACTATAAGGCGTTTCAGTTCAAAAACATGCGGACATTGTTTAAAACTCATCAATATTACCCAAAATACTTGCAAGCAATGACAGAATCAGTGTACCACTTTCTATTCAAATTCGGTCACCCAAAATACTTAAAAAAAATAAAATTGAAGACTCTAAGAGAGGCAGCTAAGTTGTGGACACAAATTAGATCATCTCTGAACATTCAATACTACAGTATAATGGCCCCTATATGGGAGTCGCCAGGAACCCCAGAATGCCTAAAAGACTCAATGGCAAACCCCTTGAAACTAGCCAATATCAACTATTGGGGTCAACTATTAACCCCTTCGACGCTCATGACGAGCTGGGCTCGTCATGCAGTAGCCTCCTGCTACGCTCATGACGAGCCCAGCTCGTCATGAATAATGGTAATCATGATTTTCCAGCACAGGGGAAAAATCCCCATAGCATTCAAAAGGTTAAAAGGGTCCTCTCTGGTTACTTGGGAAGAACTTCAAAGTATTACCAACGAATCAATCTCCAAATTTAAATACTACCAAATTTCAAGCTGGGCCAGAACTATTCCTGCAAATAACCAAGAAAATGGAAAACTGGAAAAGGAAATGGTAAACAACTCACCCTTTATCAAAGAGGTTGCAAAGTGGTACTGGGCCCTTATAGCTGCAGGAAATGGAGATACACAGATCGAGGACGAAATCTGGGGGAGAGATCTACAAATAGCTGATTTGGATAGCATATGGGAAAAATCTGTAGGAAAATGCTGGTCAACTCTAAAGTCAGCGGCTTTGAAAAGAAACCACTTATATACAATACACCGCGCATACTGGACACCGAAAAAACTTTCCAAATTTAAAAACGCAGGCGTAAAAAAATGTCCGAAATGTGGGGAAGAAAAGGTAGATGATGTCCACATGTTCAGAAACTGTCCCTTATTGGAAGATTACTGGAAAGAAGTTGGTAAGACCATGAGCATGATCATGCATAAACAGCTAACTGCAAGTACAACCCTTACTCTTTTTGGGATTGAAGACACAAGAGATGGAGGGAGATTAACTAAATGTCAAGAAAACCTACTTTTTGTGCTAATTGTACTAGCAAGGAGAGAGATTTGTATCAACTGGGTTAGCGCATCCCCTCCAACACATGGAGCCTGGATGAACTCTGTCTTAAGGGTTAATAAACTAGACAGAAGGGGAAATACCTGTAAGAGATTCAAATTTTGGGAAATCTTAGAAAATCATCTAAATTCCAATATAGGGTTGGTACACACGGTCCTATGATTAATGCGAAACAACATCTGGTGGACGAGTATAATACTCGTCGAATAGCCAAGGTGGCTAGCTCCCCCAGTATTCCCAAATCAGATCTGTTACTATGTAATGGCTTAAGGGTACTCCTCTGAGAACTTCGAAAAGATGGTAAACTCCCCAAACACGAGAGACCAAGGGGCAGCTCCGGCACAGAAAATCAGAGGCAGAAACCTGAAACTCCATACACATAGAAATTCGCAAAATGAGGATAAAAAAAAAAAAAAAAAAAAAAGATAGAGTTGCGCTAGCAGGGCTATGATGGAGGCCTGGGCTGAATAGGAGTAGATCATTCTGATAGATATATCTGCCGTGTGCGATTCCTCACCTTGTGAATATCCCCTTGCGTCAGCAACATTCGGAAATTCTTTTCGTAGCCTCGCGCCGACGTGGACTTGGACGTCATAGAGACACGGCATCGCACGCGACTCCGCTGACGTCACCGACGCCTATAATAGGCCCACGCCGGCGTGATGACATCAGTTCCCTTTTTTCCACGTCGTCGACGCTAACGGTTTCGGGAATCTCAGTAGCCAACTGGTACTTTGTTGCCTTTTTGTTACCACTTTCTGCTTCTTTGTTTCTTGTCTCTTCGACGATGTCGACAAAGAAGACCGGCTTCAAGCCCTGCAGGGAGTGCGGGAAAATGATGTCCATTACTGACCCGCACGAGGACTGCATTTGGTGTTTGAGCTCTGATCACGATGTGGATGGATGCTCGTCTTGTCGGAAGATAAACCCGAAGGCCCTGAGGGAAAGAGAGACCAAACTCCTAGTAGCAAAGCTGAAGGCTGGAAAAGGAAAATCTTCGAGGTCTCGTTCTCGAAGGGCGAGGTCGAGGTCGAAGTCAAGATCCGGATCTCGAGAGGAGTCGTCTTCGAGGTCAGCTTCAGACCATGCTTCGAAGTCGAAGAGGAAGCATAAGAAGAGGAGGCATGAGTCCCGACGTCGTTCCGGTAAGGTGTCGGGCTCGAGGTCGAGGTCACCGAAGAAGGTACGTTCTAAGGTGGTTACGCTGGATGTCTCAGATCCTGAAGGTGAGGCCTCGCCTTCGGAGTCGCAGGCGCAGTCGCCGACTCCGGCTTCGAATCCGTCTCCGGCGCCGTCCCCGGCCCGTGATGAGGAAGAGGTTCAGGTGGATGTGGATTCTGCGCCTACCGAAGAGCCGAATCCGAACCCTCCACAAGACCAGCCTGAGGGTTTGCAGCCTCCCTTTCCAACCCCAGGCCAGGACCCATCGGCGTTTTTAACGCTATGTATGGCGTCTTTTCAAGGGCGTGGTACCCCTGTGGCGCACCTTCGGGTCCCATGGGTCCTCTGGCTTTCAATCTAGGAGTCCCACATTCCTACCCTCCTGCTCCATTCATGCCCTATATGCCGGCTCCGACGCCGCCATGGCAATATCCGGCTCCGCCGAGGTCGTCGACGCCGGTTCCGGCGTCGCTCGCTCCAGAGCGACCTCGAGAGCATCCCGCTGGGCCATCGGATTCGATACCGACGTTGATCCCGGCTCCGTTGGAGTCGTTGGTGGATCAGGCTGCGAGGCGTGTTAAGGAGAGGTCCAGAAGGGAAGCTCAACGCCTTTTGGAAGAGCGAAGGTATATGGAGTCGCATCCTGATGTGGAGGAAGGTGAATTGGAGGAGGATTGTTTTGATGAACTGGCTGACACTGGTAGCCTGGATTTCTCTCCAGAGTGGGAGTTGCCATCAGGCTCTGATACACCTTCTAAGGACGTCCAGCCTTATCATATTGTAATGAGGAAGGCTGCAGAACTTCTTCAATCGACTTTGCCAACGGTGGAGTTTAAATCCAATCTTCATACAGAGGTTTTGCATTCACCTAGTTCTGTGGTAGAACCATTGCTTCCGTTTAATGATGCGTTAACGGAACCCATTTTGGAGGTGTGGAAAAAACCACTGTCAGCTGCTGCTGTATCTAAGAGTGTGGCAAGAAGGTACAGGGTTGCACCTGAACACCCTGCTTTTTTGACGTCTCATCCATCACCAGAGAGTCTAGTCATTCAAGCAGCCTGTTCAAAAAAGAATGTGAGTGCTTTTCCTCAGGTTCCCTGTGAAAAAGAGGCAAAGAAACAGGATCAGGTGGCTAAAAAGACCTTCTCCTCTGCAAGCATTGCGTTGAAGTCGACTGATGCCACTTGTCTGATGGGGAGGTATGTGCATGCCCTAATGGATACTACGCGTACTTTAGCTCCTAAGATCCCTGATGCCAACAGGAAGGATTTTGAGGAGGTAATTTCGGATGCACAGGCAGCTGCTCGCCAAGGGATACAGAGTGGTCTGGACACTGCGAACTCGGTGGCACGTATAATGGGCACTGCTGTCGCCACTAGAAGATCAGCTTGGCTAAAATCCTCAGACTTTTCGGCGGATGTTCAGGCGACTTTGCTGGATCTGCCGTTTGATGGATCTGGTCTCTTTGGGAAGAAAGCTGATACGGCCCTGGAGAGATTTAAAGACAGTAGGGCTACTGCTACATCTTTAGGTCTCCAGATCAGAGGTTCTTCGACCAACAGGAGATTCAGGAGTTTTGGTCGCTCTTCCTTTCAGAATTACCGACAAGGTCAGCAGCAGCAACAACAACAGCAGCAGCAGCAGCAAAATTCCATGTACAGATCTTACAGGGGAAAGCAAAGAGCGGGTCCTCGTGGACGTCAAGCCTCTTCCTCCTCCACTTTCTCCAACCCTCCAGCCTCCGAAAAGCAGTCCTATATCCGCCATTCAGGATCATGTGGGTCCGGTGGGGGGTCGGCTTACCCATTTTCTACAGGATTGGGAATCGGTTACATCAGATCTTTGGGTTCTCAATCTTGTAGAAACTGGGTATGCCCTTCCCTTTCGGGAATTTCCTCCCAATTACCCTCCTTGCCAAGGTTTTTGCACGGAGGAACATCTGTTGCGTCTACAGGAGGAAGTGCAGACTCTATTAGGAAAGGGTGCGATAGAGGTGGTCCCAGAGCAGGAAAGGGGTCAGGGATGCTACTCCCGGTATTTCCTGATTCCCAAGAAGGATGGCAGACTTCCTCCAATCCTGGATCTCAGGATCTTGAATCTCTATCTAAAACGAGAGAAATTCAAGATGCTCACCCTTGCTCAGGTTCTTCAAGCGCTGCTAGAAGAAGACTGGATGGTGTCGCTCGACTTGCAGGATGCGTACTTTCACATCCCAATCCTGAAGTCGCACAGGAAGTATCTCCGTTTTACGGTGGGATCGCAACACTATCAGTTTGCGGTCCTTCCGTTTGGAATTACTATTGCGCCTCGAGTCTTTACCAAGGTGATGGCGGTGGTGGCAGCGCATCTCCGAAGGTCGGGGATTCCTGTATTTCCCTATTTGGACGACTGGCTGATCAAAGCAGAGTCGTCAGAGAGTGCTCCAACATCTGCAGGAGACAACCCAGTTGTTGTACAGGTTGGGTTTTTCGATAAATGTACCCAAGTCTCACCTGGTGCCCTCCCAGCGCATCCTGTTCATAGGTGCTGTACTGGACACAACTGTATGTCGTGCACTCCCTCCTCCTCAAAGGATTCGCGACATACAGGAAATGATTCCTTTATTTTACAATGGAGCGGTCGTTCCAGTCCTGAAGGTCCTTCGTCTGCTCGGTCTGATGGCTTCCTGCATTCTGTTGGTCAACCATGCACGCTGGCACATGAGGGCACTCCAGTGGTGCCTCCGCAGGCAGTGGTATCAACACAACGGAGATCTCAGGGAGTCAGTGAGGATCTCCAGAGAAGCTGCGGCAGATCTGTCTTGGTGGGGCGTGGAAGGCAACTTGTCTCAGGGGAAGCCTTTTCAGCTGCCTCCTCCGGTGGCCACAGTAATAACGGATGCATCCACTCTACGGTGGGGTGCTCATCTGGGGGATCTGGAGGTCAAGGGTCTTTGGTCTCCAGAGGAAAGGTTGCTTCATATCAACCTTCTAGAATTGCAGGCGATACGTTTGGCGCTCAAGGCCTTCCTCCCTTCCCATCGCGGTCGGTCGATCCAAGTCCTGACGGACAACACGACCGCGATGTGGTACATCAACAAGCAGGGAGGAGTGGGGTTGCAGTGTCTCTGCAGAGAGGCTCTGCGTCTCTAGTCCTGGGTTCAGGACCATCAGATTTGTCTGATGGCGACTCATCTGGCCGGAGTTCTGAACGTGCGTGCAGACAGTCTCAGTCGGCAGTTCTCGGCCGACCATGAGTGGAGGCTTCATCCAGAGGTAGTTCGTCACGTCTTTCGGACGTGGGGGACCACTCAGGTGGACCTGTTCGCCACTCGCGAGAATGCTCACTGCCCGTCATTCTACAGTCTCCAGTATCCGATGCAAGGAGCCTTGGTGGACGCGTTTCAGTTGAGTTGGGGAAGACAACTCCTTTACGCGTTTACTCCCATACCTTTGATTCCTCGGGTTCTGAGGAAAATTCGCCAGGACCGGGTCCAAGTCATATTGGTCGCCCCGGTCTGGCCAATAAGGGTGTGGTATACAGATCTACTCCACCTCTCCTCTCACCCGCCGCTCCGTCTCCCTTACAGGGCAGACCTCCTCTCTCAGATGGAGGGGCAGGTTCTACACCCCCACCTCCAGTCATTACACCTGGAGATTGAACGGGGCAACCTGAATTCCTTTTCTCTCCCACGAGATGTGGTGGATGTCATTCTTTCAGCTAGACGTGACTCCACTAAGTCCATCTATTCATATAGATGGTCTAGATTTGTCACCTGGTGTGGAGAGAAATTTGTTGACCCTTTGAAAGCCCACTTATCTGATGTTCTCCAGTTTGCTCTCTTTTTGGCGCAGCAAGGACTTCCTGTTGCCACAGTCAAGGGTTATCGCTCGGCTTTGTCGGCGTTTCTATGTTTGCCGGACCAGCCGTCTCTTTTCAAATCTCCTGTGGTTTTAAGATTTTTGAAGGGTCTCGTTAATAAATTCCCTCCTACTCCCTTTATTGTGCCTCAATGGGACTTAAATCTTGTCTTAACATACTTGATGGGTGCTCCCTTTGAGCCCTTACACAAGTGTCCTATGAGGCTTTTGACTTTTAAAACAGTCTTCCTGGTTGCCATTACCTCGGCAAGGAGGGTAAGTGAGCTTCAAGCTCTTAGTTCCAAGCCCCCTTTCTTGACCATTCATGCTGATCGAATGGTTCTTAGGACCAGGGCTGCTTTTCTCCCTAAGGTGGTGACTCCTTCCCACCTTTGTCAATCTATTACCCTCCCTACCTTTTATCCTCCCCCACACCCTTCCAAGGAGGAGGAGAGGTTACACCGTCTGGACACTAGGAGGGCGGTGAGCTTTTACCTGGACAGATCTAAAGACTGTCGTGTGGATGACCAGCTCTTCGTTGGTTTTACTGGCTGTAAAAAAGGAGGAGCGGTTCATAAAAGAACTATTTCAAGATGGATCATCCTCTGTATAAAGATCTGCTACTCTTTGGCTGGTAAGGATACTCCAGAGGGTATAAGGGCTCATTCTATGAGGGCTAAGTCATCAACCTCGGCTTTGTCCAGAGGTGTTCCTGTAGAGGATATTTGTAAGGCAGCAACTTGGTCCTCCCTCCACACTTTTGCAAAGCATTACTGCTTAGATGGTGAGGTGAGGAGGGAAGGCCACTTTGCGTGCTCTGTCCTCCAGGATTTCCTGGTATAGCAGAGCGGACACCCTCCTCCGGGAGTGGGGACTGCTGTGGGACTCTATTCACAAGGTGAGGAGTCCACACGGCAGATGTATCTATCAGAAGAACAAGTTACTTACCTTCGGTAACGCTTTTTCTGGTAGATACAGTATCTGCCTGTGGATTCCTCACTGACCCACCCGCCTCCCCGTTGTCCACTCGTCTATATCAGAATATCTGTATTATATTTATTTTATGGTCAAGAAATTGTGTTTTTTCAAATGTTTGCTTACATTTGCTTCACACTGTGTGTGTTACTTTGACTATCTTGTACTGTGTATACTTTGTACATTTCTACTGTCATTGGTCCGTCGGTGTGCCTCGAAGGCACGGAAAAAAGGGCGGAACTGATGTCATCACGCCGGCTTGGGCCTAGTATAGGCGTCGGTGACGTCAGCGGAGTCGCGTGCGATGCCGTGTCTCTATGATGTCCAAGTCCACATCGGCCCGAGGCTACGAAAAGAATTTCAGAATGTTGCTGACGCAAGGGGATATTCACAAGGTGAGGAATCCACAGGCAGATACTGTATCTACCAGAAAAAGCATTACCGAAGGTAAGTAACTTGTTCTTCCAGGCCAGAGAGAGCTTATACCTCCCTAACTATCCTGGGGGAACGTTGGCTTAGGGTGAGCATTAAAAGTTACACCAGTCTAGAGCTAGCAATTATATCATATGTGATGGCTGATGTGAAGTGTTGCAAAAAGAATTGCTCCATGTAGGTGCAAAATCAAGTACAAGCTGCACTCGAGCAGATGGACCTTTAGTCCGGAACTGAGGCATGACTCAACAAATCAATCAATCTGGGGTTGGTAAAGTGCAAACTACTCACCCTCATGGGTCTTAAGGAGGAGAGGGGAGGCTCCATTGAGTGCTGGGGCCATCCGAAGAGCCAGGTCTTGTGGTCCTTCCTGAACTGGAGCAGTGTGGAAGCTTGCTGGAGGTGAAGGGGTGTCGTTCCACGCATTGGATGTGAGGTAGGAGAAGGACTTTCCTCTTGTTCTGGTCTTGTAGATGCGTGGAACGGTGGCCAGAGAGAGATCAGCTGAGCAGAGGTGTCTTTTTGGTGCATGAAAAGAGAGGCGGTTGTTCTGGTATGTTGGTCTGGTGTTGTAGAGGTCCTTGTATGCGTGAGTGAGGAGTTTGAAGGTTTTTCTTCTTTCGATAGGGAGCCAGTGGAGATCGCAGAGGTTTTGGGTGATTTGGTTGTGACAGGGGATGTCTGGGATCATTCTGTCTGCAGCGTTCTGGACAGTGTGGAGTTTACAAAGTAGTTTCTTGTTGATTCCGGTGTAGAGAGCGTTTCTGTCGTCCAGTCTGCTACTGATGAGAGTGTGCGTGACAATTTTTATGGATTCGAATGGGATACATCTGAACATATTTTGGAGTATGCGGAGGGTGTTGAAGTAGGCCGAGGATACTGCCTTGATCTGGAGGTTCATTGTGAGCGATGAATCTATTATGATGCTCAGGTTTCGTGCGTGGTCCAGCAGTATCAACAATACTTGAAATACAGTGAAGCACATTAGTCCCCACAATGATGTCAGAGTGGTAGATTTGCAAACCATAAAGGTTTGTTAGCAGATTAGCAAAGTTACAGTCTCAAATCATTTAATGTCATCGGAAATAAGTAGTTAATGCATGAATATATCAGTTAATATATTTAAAAAATAAAATCTGTTTAAAATAGCAAAAAGCAAAGACACACTGCTTAAAGTTGTCATAAAGTAAATCGAGCAGGCTCAACTTCCCATAAAGGGAAGCTCCCTAATATGCTAAACTAGATGAAATCAGGACATTTGTGAGAGAGCCGGGCAGGAAGTGTCAGCAAATAAAGCCTCTTCAAGGCAGGATCAAATAAAGATTTAGTCAGGGAAGTGAGAATGGATTTGGATTTTTGGGTTTGGATTTCTTCAGGCAAGAGCAAAGTGTCTCCTCTAAGGAAAGCGGAAAGGGCATCTAAATCTAACTAACTCAGCAATACACAATTAAATCATACAGATCTTCACATTGTAGAGCAACCCCCTACTGTTCCCATAGAGAGAACCAATCAGGATCGAACATTCTCCAACAAACCAGCTGTAGCATTATTCCCAGCCATCACACAATGGAAGTCTCTTCTGCATGACCTTCAAGAGATATCTTGTAACAGGATGATACATTTCTGCCAGCATGTTCTTCCTGCAGGTATGGAAGTTCATTATACAGCTCACCATGGAACACATACAGATAAACATTCACACAGAAACTAAACAACAACGATAAAGTTTTAATTAGCGTATACTGTTGTAGCTTGACTCCTGAAACGAGGGAAAGAAAGAAATACATAGCAGACAGAGAGCATTTCATTTTTAGCACAAGCTTTTACACCAAGGCTTACTTTAACTAAGGTCAACTCTAATGTGAAAATCACACTCTATGTATATATGCATGTGGAGCAGATTAATGTAAATGTTATGCAAAGCTTAAAGTGATGACAAGTTGTCAGAGATTTTTTTTATAGCTTTATTAAAGTCCACTGAGGCAAATCTGAAGCACGCTGGTATTTCAGTTTGAAAATTAATCATTGAAACATGAAACTTATTAGACATGAAAGAGGGAATAGAAGAGATATGGAAGTGGATGATTATCAAACAGGAAAACATCTGAAATTACTGTGTTGCACCAACCTGCTCCCAACAGCAGCTTTATAGGCAATGTATACAATAGAAAATGAAAACACTAAAAGTCTTCTGGAAATTAATAGTTGGGAGATTATAAATTTAAGCTTGTGTAATAATAAGACAATTTGTCCAGAAGTCTGAGTGGTGTATTTTGGTTGACCGCATAGCCTTATGGTAGTCATTTGATAGGGTTACCCAGTGTAACAGACACATGATTGACTTCAGCAATTAAGACCCCCCACAATTGAGGTACTGAGCAGAATGATTAGTAACTTTGTTAAATGATTTACAACCAAGGAATGGCCTTGGTCTGTATAAGGTCTCCGCACCTGTCCATGGAGCTGACACTGATTGACGGACCCCTAAAAAATTAAACTGTGTATGGTTACTATGTTGGATGAGGGGAATCCCTTAAGGGAAAGGATTCAGAAATAGCAAGAAAGGGGATGAGAACAGTCTTGGTTGTTGTGGACCAATATCTCTGCTAGAAAGGACAAGAATGGTCCTATCTGACGGGTAAATATCAGTCATTAGGTGGCTAGCTTTTGATACTTGTTTTATGGCTCTGTTCCAAGCTTTTTGCTTGATCAATAGAGGCTAAAAATTAAGAATACTGCATTTATACAACTAAACATCGATGAATGTGAGGTGGGAAAAAGTAGAGTAGGCTTTGGAGGATTCTAATCAAAGAAAGGACTAAGACTTGGGGCATCTACTGGATCTCTGGTTCTTGCTAATGCTAGTGTTGTATGGAAAATTAAAATAGCTGGAAACACCAATCCAGCAAGGATTATACGAAAATAACTACTAGTAATATATTATTTTGATGACATGGTACAATTGGAACATGGGCCTAAAAAGAAGGCTTATGGCCATTACTTAATCCTTGGGTTCAATGCTTTCTGATTTAATGTAGATACAATTGATTTCATGACCTTTGGCCAAGGAATACGAAAGAGTAAATAGTGAACTGAAGATGTCCAACATCTGTGTTGAATATCTCCAATAGTATAGATATCTACATAGATATATTCTATTTTCAACCAACGTTTGTTGGCCCACACATTCTGAAGGACCAATACTTTCATTAAAGACACATGCAGAAGCTTTGGCTAGGGTCAAATGTAAGTCCGGAGTGTGTGTGTTTTATACATTTTTGAGGGATTTGATGAGAATGTGAAATTATGAACAAAGTATGGAAGGAAGTGTCATGGTGGTAGTGAGACGATAAACCAGACATAAAATGTTTATATACATTGAAAGGTATAGGCCTTGTTGGACTTAGCCCTTTTTGCAGAGTCATCCCAGACTTTTTGCCTTCCTCCTCTTATTGTTGCTGAATTTGTTTTTGTTGACCCCAGCACTCTGTGCATTTTACCAGTGCTAAAGCATTTTTACTCTCTCCTCCAAATACGGTAGATTTGGGTTCTCTTGTATGGGAATTTCCATTATAGTCATAAGCTCTGAATAGTTCGGCCCACGTGCGGGGACCCCGGAGCAGTCGTTTTTTTTGTCTTTTTCAGATGCCTTTCCATGCCTTGGGTCTCACTTGTTTCCTCTCATGGCTATCGTGGTGCTCCAAATAGTTGGAGTAAAGCAGGCTCGCCTTGATACTCGGCAGCTGTGGATCAATGACCCCTAGGAATTAATATCCCAGAATGCACTCATCCAGTGAAGGTTATCTGCGGAGAAATGTAGCACTTCAATGCATATATGTATGTATGTGTGTATATATATATATGTTTCCATCCTGACAGCATACACAAACAGGCACCGACTCCGTGAGTAATTGGCATAGAAGGTTTTTTACTCCAACAGGGACCCAGGCACGTTTCGGCGGAGAACCCCTTGCTCACTGCATCAAGCGCTCTGCCATTTTATATTTTTATATATATATATATATATATATATGTGTGTGTCACTCTCCCATGGTTGTCACAGCAACCAAACCTCAGCAATAGACATAGACGATAAGTTACGGCTGAGTTTATAAAAAATGTTATAAAACAAATGAAACCAAGTGCGTGTAAAGTAAACATTAGTTAGAAACAAATAATTGTTAAGATTAAGAATTGTCTCACTAGCAATTAACATAAATATACATAAAAGTGTGTATGTTACAAAACTTGCGACCTGGTCACCAGTGGATGACAGTTATGTGTGGATTGTTCAACATTACCTAATAGACATAGACGTTCTCACCATACATGTTTGTGAATTCAGGCATATATAATGAGATGCTCAAGGGTGGGCCCTGCAGGTTCGGTAGCTATCGGGTTTATAAATAAGAAAATAATATTAAGGTAATGTCTCTCTAGTAGATGTAGACACCCGAAACTCATTTAAAAAAAATATATATCTTTATTGATCTTTTTTATCTTATTCTATTCTCTTACAATACATGGCAAAGCAAAAATGTGGAGAATACAGTGTATATCCGCATGTAACGCAGTCATAATAACATTATAATAGAATAGCTGTTCGCACTGCAGCAACACAATTTCACATGCATAGTCTCACATCAGCTTATCGCTAATGGATAGTTTCACATACATTGTTGCGATACCTGCCCACCACATATCTTTGCAGCTTCCAAGTGCCTATGCTAGTACAAAAATATAAAGAGAAAAAGGGACATGTTTCTAACGCCACATGCTAATATTGGCCACATTATTTAAGCCCTTTGTGTCAAATGGACGCAACACTATAAGGCGCTAGAGACCTGTACCTGTGGCCTGTTCGATATCACAACGAGGCGGGCTTTGCCAAAGAAGAAAAGGAATGATGAATGGTTATAACAACAGACACATCAAGAAAGCATATTTTATCAAAATAAAAAATATTGAACAACAAAACTAAAGGGCTGCTATCTGGAAAAATTATGTTAACCATCGCCTTACTGAGTGTGGGACCAGTTATTGCATGAATAACTAATTGGAGACTCATCAGGACTCGACTCGGACTCATGTGGGTGTAGGGGGCTAATGGCACAGCACTAGGAGTCGGGGCAGGAAACAACAGGGCCTCCAGTACATCAGACGTAGACATCCGAAACTCATGTACTCTCCTGTGTACTCTTTCATTTGAACTACGCTTTCTAAATAAAGAGCATATGTTATAGCCATAATATGCAATGGCATAGGTGCTGCGGCATAGAGTATCGTGCACTGCAGATCTATCAGGCCCCAGTGGGCATAACAAAGGGTGTATGAGTTGTTCATGTCAAAAATTAGGAAATAATAAATAATAAAATAAAATATATATATAGGCTATACTAGTGTTTCTAGGGTCTCACACAGAACAGGATTGGTGCCAGTCACGAGTAGGGGAAAAGTGCAAAACTACAAACATAATTAAAACTAAGATAGAACCTCACGCTGTGAGGAATGGAGCAGTTGCGTGGCATTCTAGGCATTCGTTTATAAGTGTACATTTAGTGCTTCATTCAGCATTCATCCCGTGTGGGATTTTGGAGTTGAGGAGGATCATATATCTTGACTCCTATCTCCTTAATGCCAATTGTCTGTTATCTCCCCTCGGATTTTTAGGAACAGTGTTAATGACAAAATAGGAGAGGTCTTGGGTTTACCTGCATTGCATGAGTTGATATGCTTAGCAACCGGCTAAGTTTGGTCATTATTAGAGATGGCCCTCAGATGCTGCAGAATGCGGACATATACAGGGTGGATGGTGCTCCCTACATAATGTATGTTGCAAGTGCATTGCAGGACATAAACAGCAACGTCTGTTTTGTAGTTGTAACTGCCACGTATTTCATAGGGTGTTTGTCTGAATGGCATAAGAACTGTTTTCATATTGGCTCCATGTTTACCTGCTTTGCATCTGCTGCATTTGGTAAATCTCTTGCGATTTTAACTAGTTAGGTGTTCTGACAATTGCTGGTGCGTTACGCACTAATTCCTGGCGCATGGATTTAGCTCTTCCGAAGCTGATTGAGGGAATTTCTGCGCAAGTGGGGCCCAAAATCGGGTCATTACGTACTGTGCCCCAGTGTTTGTATAATATTTTACGCGCGGAAGCATAGTAAGCATTAAAGCCAGTAATTAATCTTGGAGTGTCAGGTTTGGTTATCGGGGTTTGTGTCTTGCTCTTGTTGTTAACCCCTTGAAAGCTGATGACGGAACCGCTCCTTCATCAGCTGCGGGTGCGCTGTGCTGATGACGGAGCGGTTCCGTCATGGCCCGCTCGCCGCTCATGCGCGGCGCGAATTCCGCGCCTGCGCTGAGCGTTCTATTGAGCAGGGCGGGCCATGACGGAACCGCTCCGTCATAAGCACAGCGCAACCGACGCTGGTGACGGAGCGGTTCCATCACCAGCATGCGCCCGCCGCGCGGCCGCCCCGCCCCCTTAGCACTGCGGCGGAATAGCCGCCGCAGTGAAGGGGTTAAATAGCAGATCTTCCCTGGTGAGTTTCTCACTCCTTGCTTTTGCTTTTGCTAGGGTTTCTGTCTTATATCCCCTTCTGTGTAGTCTACAGAAGAGGTCATCGGTACATTTTTGTAAATCCTCTTCCGTGCTACAGTTGCGCTTCAAGCGTAGGCACTCAGCATAGGGGAAGCCTTCCTTTACACTATTATGATGGAAACTGTTAGCATGCAGAATAGCATTTCCTGCTGTAGGCTTTCTGTATGTTCTGGATTGTAAGCTGTTATTTTCTGTGTATATCTCTAAATCCAGAAACTGTATGCAATCTCTACTGGTGTGGCTGGTGAACAATAGATTCAGGTTGTTATCGTTAAGCTCACATGCAAAATATTCTGCACTTTCCTGGTACCATGCCATAAGACAAATATATCATCAATGTACCTGACATAAAGTGCCTCATTTTTAGTCATATCTTTTTTCTGTGTCTTCATTAGTACTTCATTGGTACTTGCTCCTCCCATCAGCCCATATGCAAATTCGCATAGCTGGGAGCGAAGCTAGTACCCATGGCCGTGCCCTGTAGCTGTTTGTAATACAGTTTATCAAAAATGAAGATGTTATTTTCCAGGAACCACTCAGCCATTTGTAGAAGCATCAACGTATGCCTATATAGGTGTATCGGTCTCTTACCAAGATAATACTTCAATGCATTAAGTCCATCCCTATGTCTAATGCTTGTATATAATGTGTTAACATCAAGTGTCTTTAGAACATAGTCATCATTCCAAGTTACATCATACATTTTTGTCAAAAGTCTCTTATGTGCGATGGTAATTCACATACTACCGGTTGTAGAAAATGGTCAATAAATCGTAAAGTATTTTCAAAAAGGCTACCAATTGCAGCGATGATGGGTCTCCCTGGTGGCTCAGTGCCATTTTTGTGTATTTTTGGGGGATTAAGTACAGTTGGGGGGTTGTCGGGTAATCTGTTTTGAGATATTCAAATTCAGGTTTTGTGATAAGCCCAGTTCCTCTCCATTCATAAAGTGCTCTATGGATTTTCTCTTTATTACTCATGATGCTAGTTGGGGCTATGCACCTGTAACATTCTCTATCGTTCAATTGTTTATGTGCTTCGCCGTTGTACTTTTCCAATGGCCAGAGGACCACATTGCCGCCCTTGTCCGACCATCGGACCACTATGTCTTGGCGTTCCTTGATATGATTGATTACATTGTTGTAATCAATCCTATTCTTATTGTGTGCCTTATTGAATTCTTTGCTGCTTGTTAGAGCTACATTTTTTAGATTTTTTATCACATTCTCTGCGAAAATGTCGAGCCCATCTTTTGGCATCATAGGGGTGAATACTGACTTCGGTCTGAACGGTGTGCGTACACTTCCATAGGTGTCTAATCCGATATCTGTTGTTCTCTCCCACGATGTTTCTGGGCTAATTGGTTTGTCGCATTCCCTTTGAATCAAATCCTGTGGAAATGACATGTCTGCCACATTGACCCCACTATTGATTTATCCGCTCATTATCTCTTCATTGTCTTTGTTGGACATGTTGAAAATATTTTTGTGAGTTTTAATTTTCTTACGAATAGAAAAAAGTCAATTCGCGCCTGAGAATAGTCAAAATTGGTTTTGTCGCAAAATGATAAGCCTAGGGCAAGAATTCTCTGTTCCTCTTCGGTTCATGCCATGTTAGTAAGGTTGATTACTGTGTTTTCAATGTCTTTATTTAAGTTTACCTGCGTCTGTTTCTTCTGTGTGGTTGTTTTTTTTTTTTGTAGTGCTTGTCCCAACGTCTGTCCTTTCGTCGCCTTCCTTTTGATGTTCTTTGGCTGCGCATTTGTTTTCCTGGCGTGGGGGCCAAGGGCGTAGAATCATAGTCCTTTCTATACGTAAAAAACCCAATTCTTGGACAACTGTAGGTGGTTTGCATTTCTGGGCTTCACTCCCTATCGACTCTCTTTCTGATTCTATGTCTGAACTCAGCTCTGATGCGCTTGGTTCTGTAGGTTTGGCTTTTGTCTCAGCGGTAGATGACAGTTGTTGTCTTCGTATGTTTTCAAATTTTTGGGAAAAGGTGTATACTCTTCCCTGCATGCAATCATTCCTGTCGCGTTGGAACTTAGTTGCCTTTCTTTCTTTTATCGATTCCTCGTGTTTTGCTAGTCTCATTTTCATTTCGCTTAATTTCTTTTTGATGTCCACCTGGTTTTTGCATTTCTGAAGTTCTTTGAATAATGATTCAATTTTTGATAACATGGTGTTGCGGTCGCTGTCAGCATATTTAATGAGTATCTGAAGCATTCTCTTTGACGATTCTGCGCATATTGTCTTCCCATATCTTTATATATCTTCTTAAGTATAGAATGTTTGCCTTTCTTCAGGAAGGCCTGCAAAGACACGAGAGAGAGAGAGAGAGAGAGAGAGAGAGAGAGATTATGCAGGCTATTTACCTAGGCTACAATGGCCAGATTCTTTATCTTGAAGAGAAAAAAGTGACCAGAATTCAGGAATTTTAAGATAACTTTAGTGCAAAACAGTATAAATATTCCTCACAAACCATTTTTTTTAGGATAGAGATGAAGGGAGCAGGACAGAGTAGCCTCATAGGCTGCCATTATATGTTTAAAAAATTCACTGTGCCTTTAAGAATCCAGATACCACCAGTATCCCATCATGCACAGCAGGTGGCAGTTACTTCAGTTCTTTTTCCCGGATCCTGCTGACAGGACCATAGAGCATTGAGCTCAACTATAAACGTTTTTTTTCCTTCAAAATTCTTAACAAAATTTGAATGTAAACAGTTTCACTCAACATTTTTATCTCTCCCTGACAGGAATTACTGGCAATTTGTCATAAAAATGCCAACTCTTTTTGACAAGTGACCTGGCTGTGGGAGAAAAAAACTAAGTCTGGGTGGTGAACTCCGCTCCGTTTGTGGAGTTTTCCGCACTCCGCGTAATTACGCGGAACTCCAGAAAACTCAGTTTTTTTCCTTGCTCGTGCTCATCAACATCAAGTTGGTGAGTACTAGTGAGGAGAATCCACCTCCCCGTGATATTTTTCCTCGTTTGCGATCGTCAGCGTCAAGTTGGCGAGCGCGAGCATGGAAAATCAACCTCCTGGCGAGATTTCTTAACACGGGCGGTCGGATTTCTCATTGATAGTGGTTGTGTATGCTCGCGATCGCTCTCATTGAGAAACCGTCCGTTCCCGTTGGGAAAGCTGCAGATCGAGTAAAAACTCTACTCGAGCAGCAGAAAGGAAGTCGTGCCCGCTTGCACTGTGCATGGTACTGTTCACAATGATTGCAAAGTGCCGACTAACACCCGGAGCTGAAAATCACTGCGAACAGCATTTATCCAATGCACTCCACCACCTGCTGAGCTTTGCGTAGCACGGCAGAATTTTTTTGCACTTCACGGAGTTCCACATTGCGGAGCTCCACAAACTCCACCCAGGCTTAGAAAAAAGTCCAAGAGAGATCCACATGATGTGTGTATAATCTGCCTTCAAGAAGACCAAGGGCCCGATTCACAGAACTAACTTAAGACAAAATCCTAAACTTACTATTTTTGGTATTGACAGAAGTTAGGATTTTGTCTTAAGATTGCCATCTTAATTCTGATGGTGATGTTGTAAAACGTATTAGAACAAAATTTCCTAACGTTTTTAGAGAAGAACTTGGTTGTCTTAAACGCTTTAAATTGAATATTCCCCTACGTTCTAACTCACAACCTTCTAGTTGCAAAGTTAGAAGTGTACCCTTGGCCTGATGAGGAGATAAAGAGAGAATTAGAGAAACTCAAAGGGTGGAATAATTGAGGAGGTCACCAGCACTGACTGCCTTGCTCCGGTAGTTGCTGCACGCAAGGCCAATTGGTCATTACGCTTTTGTGTGGACTTGAGGCAACTTAATAAGTGTGTAGTAGTAGATAAATATCCACTACCTAATAACTCAGAACTACTAACATTATTAGGTGGTGCAAAAGTCTTCAGTACAATTGATCTGGTCTCTGCTTACCACCAGATGGAGCTGGATGAGTCTTCAAGAGATCTTACCTCCTTCATTACACTGTTTGGGACCTTTAGGTTCGTTAGGATGCCGTTTGGCCTGGTGTCAGCGGCAACTGTTTTTCAACGTGCCATGGAGAGAGTTCTTGAAGGGTGTGATGGGGTTTGTGTCTTCCAGGATGACATTCTGGTATTTGGTAAAGACCACAAGGAACATGAAAAATTTCTTTATGATGTTTTAAGTAAGCTTGAAGATGCCAATCTTGCCATAAAATTAGAGAAGTGTTGGTTTGCGACTTCATCCATTCATTACTTGGGACACACAATTTCTGGTGGAGGTATTGCTCCCAAATCAGATCTAGTAGACACTATCAGCCTGATTCATGTAGGTAAATTGCACTCGCAAAGGGCCAGATTCTGAGAATCTGGCCCTTTGCGAGTGCGATTTTTGCATTTGGTATTCAAGATACCAAATGCAAAAATCGCTATTTAAGAAGTCGCAAATATGCGAGGAATAGCATTTAAGGAATCTCTAATAGAGATTCCTCAAATGCTATTCATGAAACATCAAGAAATAGCGATTTTGAACTTTTGGGGCCGCTATTTACCGAGAGGTCAGACCTGTCGGTAAATAGCAAAAACTCAGAAAAATGCTTTTAAAAGCATTTTTCAAAGTTGCATGTAGCACACACACATGTCCTTTGGACATGTGTGTGCGCAACACCTGTCCAAAAGTGCATTTTAGGGGTGCTACAGGGCGTCCTTTGGACACCCCTGGCACCCTTAAAATCGCTATCTTAGTTGCGAGTAGCAAATTGCTACTCGCAAATCCCCATTCATTCCTATGGGCCTCTTGGCCCATAGGAATGAATGGGGAGTATTTGCGAGTAGCAAATTGCACTCGCAAATAAAGAACATGTAGGAATCGCTATTTAAGTAGCAATTCCTACATGAATGCCGTTTTGCGTGTCCTCAATAGCGAATCGCTATGATTCGCTATTAGGGACACGCAAAACGGCATGTACATGAATTAGGCTGTATATCTCATTTGCCAGCTCTTTCATCTAGAGAGCAACTTATGTAGTTCTTTGGCATGGCTGAGTATTACAATAAGTTTGTTGATGGTTTTGCAGAACATTGCACAAATATGAGAGGGCTTTTGAAGAAAGGTGTTGAGTTCAAATGGACTGATGACTGCAATCGAGAATTTATTTCTCTTAAAAAGAAACTCAATGACGCCCCCATTCTCAAGAGTTTTAATCCCTCCAAAACTTCTGTGGTTACCACTTATGCTAGTGTTAAGGGGTTGGGTGTGGTGCTCCAACACGAGGGTGAGAATGGACTGGAAACCATCACGTTAATTTCTAGAGGTCTTAAAGATCCCGAATCACGATATTCTGTGATTGAGCGTGAAGCTCTTGCTGTGTTTTGGGTGATCAAAAAACGTAAGACATTTTTGTGGGGAACAAGATTCTTAGTTAAGACAGATCATAAGCCTTTGTGTGAGATATTTTTTAAAAAAGGGATTGATCAAGTCTCTGGTAGAAACAGCAAGTGGGTCATAGCTCTCCAAGAATATGACTTTGAAATCAAGTACATCCCTGGTGTGGAGAACAGTGTGGCTGATACACTTTCTAGGCTTGTTGTAGATGGTCCTAGTGATGAAATTGATGATGATGACTGGTATGAGAGTGATTTACATGTGTGTGTTGTGAGTGAAGGAATCATTGATGAAAGTCAGTGGCGCCTTAAGTTGTCTTTAGATCCTGAGTTGTCTGAAGTGATTGATCTAATTCGCAATGGTTGGAATAGAAAAAATATTGCGTCTGAAGAGGCTTCCAAGTTTTGGGGTGTTAAGGATGAATTGGCAGTATGTGATGGAAAGCTGGTATGTGTCACACGCTTGATACCTCCATTGGAAATTAGGAAATGTTTGGTGGATATGGCCCATGAATTACACTCAGGTATGTCTAGGACGAAAGAGAGGCTCTGTTCTTCTTATTGGTGGCCAGGAATGGACATACAGGTGGAAATGATTATAAGAGATTGCATGGTGTGTGCTACAAGTGAAAAGTCCAAACTTGTCAGAGTCCAACCAATGGTTATCAGGGAGCTTCCTCAGGGGCCTTGGAAGGAGGTAGCATTATATATTGTGGGTCCCATTCATTCCAATGGGCAGTAAACTTGAATCTTGGTTCTTTTGGATTTATTTTCAAGGTGGCCAGAGATTCATTTTACTTCTGGTATAGAAACTGTTCATGTCATTACATTTTTACAATTTCTCATGGCTAGAGAAGGATATCCTGAATCCATTTTAACGGACAGTGGAGTACAGTTAGTATCAAACGAAATGTAAATCTTTTTAAAGAATCGAGGCATAAAACATAGGAAATGGTCTCTTTATCATCCAGAAACCAATGGGATGGTGGAAAGGTTTAATAGAGTAATTAAAGAAACTATCTCATGAGCTAAAAATGCTGGGTACAACTGGAAAGAACAAGTGTTAAAGAAAATAGATGACTATAGAGTGACTCCTCACAGTTCTACAGGTCAGTCTCCTTTTGTTCTCTTTAAAGGGAGGGCTCCTTGTACTCTTGTCGAACCTTCATGGGTAAGACGTCTGGAAGAGACTGTTTCTAGCCCCACATCTTCAAAGAGCACACTTGAGTGGAGGTGGAGGAAGAGAGAAGTAGATAAATGACTAAATAGGAAGTTTAATTTTGATGCCAGGAAATCTACTAAACATACAGCAGTAAATGTTGGGGATAAGGTGGTTATTAGACTTCCTGGCTCTAAGGTCAAATTCTCAAAAGCTATGTATGTTGTTAAAGTGTTAAAAAATGCAGTAAGAACTCACGATCATAGAATTTGGAGTTTAGGAAGAATCTTGGTGTGTTCTGGTCCCAATTTGGATGAGAAACGTTCATTTAGTGAAGAAAATCTTTTGTTTGATTCTTCAAGAAAATCCGCCAGGCCTGTCAAGAAGCCAGAGCATTTGAAAGACTATGTTTCTTAATTGCTTATATATTTGAAAGACTATTCTTCTTAATTGCTTGTTTCTGCTGTTACTTTGTTTATTTACGTATATTTTTTATCTTCATACATCTTTTCTCTTTGTGTTAACGGGGGGCGGTGTGTGGTATCTTGTATGTCATGGTAGCACTGTGACCATGACACTTTCACCATGGTGATGCTGTAATATGATCATGGGAGTGTTCTATGCTGTTTCCTAGGTGTTAGAATGTCATTATTTGAAGAGCTTGTGTTCTGACCCAGAGAGGCTGTGGCTGTTACTTGAGCTGGCTGTGGCTTGGATGGGTCCTGTTTAAACTTTGGATTAAACCTGCTTCATCTTGTCAACTTGCCTGACTCAAGTGTCATCTTTTCATCTGAGTAACAATGTCACAAGAGGTCTCTATTAAGGGCAAGGTCCAGGTCACAGTTGAGGCACTGTCGAAGATTGGCATTGAGGCACCACCGAAGATTGACGTCGAGGCATACTCTGACGTTGCAGCGCCGTCTGCATTCACCGTCGACAAGCTGGTCGACATTGAGGCAGTGAGGTTCCTCGATGTCGAGAACTCTTCTCACGTCGCCCAGGCTACAGGAGGCTAGGAAAAAGAGAAGGCACATTTACTCCTCACCAGACTCGGAGTATTTGAGAACATATTCTTCATCTTCTGGTCTTCATCCAGCTTCACCACCTTCTCCTCCTCCTCCACCACCACCTATGCCGCTACCTCTGTCACCACCTCTGCCACCTCCTCCACCACCACCACAGTCTCCTTCCTACACCACAGGCGCCAGTTACACTACGGAGATCACAATCTAGATCGCACCACCATTCTAGGCGCCATCATCATTATTATAGCTCATGGCATAATTCAGCTTCTTCTAGACGCTCCCATCATCGATGTCATCATCACTCATGCTCTGGGACAAGATCCTCCACATCTACTTGACATTATTCACCAACACTGTCTGATTCTCCACCTCCACATACCCATGTTACTGCTAGTTTCAGGCCTTTTTGAACCTGCGGTGGAGCTGTCACAATGTCAATGGCTTCATACAAGTAGCCACTAACCTCTGAGAGATGTCAGCAGGAACGATGGCAAGAAGTAATCGCCCCTTCTTCTCCAGGACGCACCGCACACAGAGTGAATGTAACACCGCTATGTGTTTATGGACCCCAGGGAAAAGGGAAGTGGATAAAATAAAAAACTCTGCCCAAGAGAGACTTCTCCTGTTGGTGGGATTTGTTGTCATCAATAGGGACCCTCAGAGAACGCTAGGAGTCGTCTAACCCCGGGGTAACTGCAGGTAAGAATGACAAAGAGTGTGGGTTAGAAAAGCATAAGACCAACACTGGTAGAATACATAGGCAGTCATTCATAATATACTAACATGTATTGGCAGTTTCATACATTCAGGAATAAACCTCCTTGCTCCTTGGAATTCCCAAATCCTGTTAGGGAACCAAGCGATAGTTTTTTAGCGCCCCAGCACTAGTGTACAAAGCTCGTGGCAGAAGCAAAATCAGCAAGGAAAATAATAACGGAAGCAAAATCAGCAAGGTGATGTAAAATAAAGAAAGCAAAATCAGCAAGGTAAGGCCACAAAGTATATCACACGTACAACTGTCTGCGTTGAGCTGCGCTATCCATGTTAGGAAGCTCTAAGGAAATAAACCTTCACTCTATCAGTCCCTGGAGGAGTGTTCAGTAATATAGATAAGATTATGTGGCACCCAAAAGACTCTCGTGACGGAGAACTGCAAACGCGCTCCTGCGCAGTTCTCTACGTCACTGAGTCTCAGATCAACCCACTTCACCAAACTGTGGGAATCAGGGCAAATAACAGAGAAAGGTAAGTTCAACCTCTAAATACGGCTCTACAATAGCCGCCGAGAAGTAGTTGCAGAAACGGAGATCCGACTGCTCGTTCAGCGTGTCTCTCCGGATGTACCTGATCAGGAAGACTCCACGATGGCTCTCCAGTGGCGATCTAATCCAGGAACATGGATTGACAAGCCCCGTTCCTCTACCTCGGATGGGCTTTGTAGGGATTGGAACTTCCGGGTCGGAAAACCCACGGGGCCGAAGGGAAACGTAGTCCACTGTATGCATGGCTCCCTCTGGTGGCAGTTGATGGATATGACCGTCACTTTGATGATACATAGCAGGCTTTCTTTCCCCTGCACATAGGAGAAAGGCTCGTGAGCGCTACAGGAGCTTTATCTAACACCAGCCTCTGTAAAGACAGCACCTTCAAAGTTCCACAAAAAATATCGTCCTTGGAGCAGGATCCAACTTTCCTCCGCACAGATACTACACCAGACTGTGATCGTCGTGGCAGCAAAGAAGCAACATGCCACTACTCCTTCTTCTAAGGTTCCTCCTGACAAGGAAAGGTGGTAGTTGGACTCTGTGGGTTGGAAGATGTGCTGAACGGCAGCAACTTCCATTAAAGCAGCTAGTGCCACTGCCTTACTAGGCAGATACGACAGGGTGCTTTGGGAATCCATGAACCAGTTTGTCGAACGTCTCCCTAGGGACAAAGGGGAAGACTTCATGGAGATCCTAATCGAGGGTTTAATGGTCTTGAATCAAGTGATCAGTGCTGCAGCAGGCTCCTCTTTATTAGCTGCTCATGAATACTGCCAAGGAGTAGCTCTAAGACGACACTTATGGCTACGCCTAACATCTCTCAAGCCAGAGTCACAACAGAGAATTTTGAATCTGCCTTTTTCTGTAACAACTCTTTTTGGGGCTCATGCTGATGAAGAAATGTCAAGAATGAAGGCAGAAATGGAAACTCTCATGGCAGTCAGCCGAGAGAGACCCAGGGAGCAGAGAAAATCTTTCCAGCCATACCAACACCACTTCTCTTCCCAGATAGGCCAGTCACCTCAATTGTATCAGGGCCACCAGCAAAGCAACAGCACCAGCCACCACATCAATCTTACCAATGATGGCAGTCTAGAGGAAGGTCTACTCAACAGTCTGTCTAAGGTGGCAAACAGCCTTCTTGGTCATAGCCATGAATTATTACTTACCCCTGCTCTGTTCCCCACTCCGGTGGGGGGAATCATACAACATTCCCTGGCAGAGTGGCAAACACGTAATGCAAGACGCCTGGGTGCTGAATATTGTTCGCAATGGATATTGTCTTCGGTTCATCAGTCCTCCACCGACCATACCTCAGAAGACATCCCACTACTAACTTCCATTGTTAAGAACGGAGGTCAACATCTGTTTACAAAAGTTGGGGGAGGAGCCGGTTTCTCTCCAACAACGAGGAACAGACATTTATTCCAGGTACTTTCTCGTCAAGAAGAAAGACAGAAACAAATTCAGACCCATTCTCGACCTCAAAACAGGCAAAAAATGGATTTGGCGAGAAAAGTTCCAGTTGCTGCCATTACCCCAAATTTACCCCCAATTGTCCCAGAGGATTGGCTCGGCTCTATCGACGTACAAGACACATGCTTTCACATTCTCATCGCCAAAAAGCATTGCAGGTTCTTAAGTTTGTGGTGGGTCAGGACCATTACCAATACCTAGTCCTCCCATTTGGTCTGAAGTCAGCACCCAGAACATTCTCCAAGTGGATGGCAGAGGTGGTTGCCCATCTCCAGAGACACAGGATATTCGTCTATTCATATCTAGATGACAGCTAATCAAGGCGTCCACATCTCAAGAAGCGCAGCTTCATTACAACTTGACTTGCTCTCTCCAACGGAGGCTGGGCCGTCAGATCAATCACAGCAAATCCATCTCTACCCAAGTACAAGCCTTACATTAGCTGGAAGCCTCCATTGACACTGTAAGGGCAAAAGTGTGTCCTTCGGAGGAGAGACTCTTATTGATCCTTTAGAAATGTCAGGCTTTCATGAAAGGTTCCCATCCAACAGTATGGACAGTATCCTCCCTTCTCCATGGCTTCTTGCATTTTTCTCACAACAAATGCCTGTCTCCATATGAGGCCTCTACAGGAATGTCTCAAAGAGCAGTGGGACCAACTAACAAGCAACTGGGAAGACAGGATACAACTGTCTCTACATGCAAAACTGTCCCTCAAATGGTCATGTTCTCCAATCAATCTCCTCCAAGGCACTCCATTTCATCAGGAGATTCTGCCTCAAACCATAGTCACGGATGCTTCACTTCTGGGTTGGGGAACCCACATGGATCACCTCCTGAATCAAGGAAAGTGGTCGGAGAAGGAATCAACGTACCATAACAATCCCCTCGAGCTAGGTGCAGTCCATCTGGTACTGAAAGCCTTTTACCTGTCATTTAACTCCCTGCTTGTTCAGATGGACAACATCACAGCCATGTACTACCTCAACAAGCAGGGAGGGACAAGGTACAGGCCCTTGTCTCACGAGTCCCAGACTATCTGGAAATGGCTTCTAGCCAGGGGCCTTTCAATCACTGCAACTCATCTGTCAGGTGTCCAAAATACACAAGCAGACTCAGTCAGCACACTTCTGCAAGAAAAGCATGAGTGTGTCTTAAAGGGCGACGTGGTACAAGACATTTTTAAACATTGGGGAACCCTGGCCATCGACTTGTTCACTACCGCAGAAATCAGCAAATGCCAAAGCTTCGCATGGTGGTTCTTCCAGACAGGCACTCTGGTCTGGCAGATTTCTCTATGGTTTTCTGCCGAATCCCCTGGTCCCAGCAGTGCTCATCAAGTTAGCTCAGTTCTCGACAAAGATGACCCTCATAGCTCCGGAGTGGCCACATCAGTGGTGGTTCATTGACCTCCTTCACTGGTCTATCCCCCCACATCTGAGGCTGCCATGCAGACCAGATCAGCCGATTAAATTTCGAGGCCAGATGGCTCATCCCAATCTCTACTCTTTGAATTTGGCAGCATGGCTCCTGAGCTAAAGCAATATGGACATCTAAATCTGCCTCAGGACAGCATGGATATTCTTAAAGAAGCAAAGCGGCCTTCTACAAGTTCCGCATATGCCTTCAAATGGAAGAGATTCTGTATATGGTATTCATCCAAGAACAAGGACCCTACCATTTGCCAGTAAGGTGTCATTCTTCCATACTTACTCCATTTGGCAAAATCTGGTTTACAATTTTCTTCGTTAAAAGTTCACCTGTTTGCTCTGACTGCATACAGGAAATTCTTTTTTTCAGAATCCCCGTCATCAAGGATTTCCTAGAGAGCTTAACAAAGGTTTTTCCTCACATCAGACATCCTTCTCCTTCATGGGAGCTTAATGTATTCCGTGCACGCCTAATGCAGGATACATTCGAACCCATTCACAAGGCATCTCTCCAGCACTTGTGTTGGAGAACCGCTTTCCTTATGGCGATAACATTGGCCCGCAGGGTTAGTGAGATCCAAGTTCCCTGTTCTCATGATCCATATACTGTGTTCCATTTGAGCAAAGTGATTATGAGAACTCACCCAAAGTTCCTCCCTAAAGTGATTGGACTTCCATGTCAACCAGACAATATGTCTGCCTACATTCTTCCAGAGTCCCTCTACTCCAGCGGAAAAAACCTTTTGTTCCCTGGATGTAAGAAGAGTTCTAAACTTTTATTTAGATAAGACAAAGGCCATCCGCCAATAAAACCAATTATTTATCAGTCATGGTCTGTCCGTACAGGGCTAGCTACTTCCAAAAATTCATTTCACGATGGATAGTATCTTGCATCTTACTATGCTACCAAAAAACTAATAAGAGTCTTCCAGCTAAACTTAAGGCACACTCCACCAGGGGGGAGGCAGCTACGGCTGCTTTAAAGCGCAATATTCCCATTCCAAAAATCTGTAAAGCAGCTACCTGGAAATCAGTACATATGTTCACCAAACACGCCTGCCTAGATTCTGACACTAGAGCAAACGCTCAAGTAGGGCAGGCTTCCCTCAGAAATTGTTTTGCTTGACTTATCCAAATTATCCTCAGTCTACTCCACCACGTTATCTGAGCCCCTATGATTATAAATGGAAATCCCCTACGAGAGAGGGGATTGTTTCTTACCTGTACCACCTTTTCCCTCGTTGCAATATTTCCATTATAGTCATAAGCGACCCTCCCTCCTCCCTGGTGAACTGAACAGATGTATTTACTTATTCCATATCTCTTCACGTAAGCCTTCAAAAAGAACTGCAGCAACTGCCACCTGCTGTGCATGATGGGATACTGGTGGTATATGGATTCTTAAAGGCACAGTGACCTTTCTTGACATATAATGGCATCCTCTGAAGCTATTCTGTCCTGTCCCCTTCGTCTCTATCATAAAAAAGGATTTGTGAGGGATATTTATAATGTTTGCACTAAAATTATCTTTTTTTTTTATTATTCTGGCCCCTTATTTCTCTTCAAGATGAATCTGACCATTGTAACCTGCGTAAGTAGGCTGCATAATCTATCTCTCTCTCTCTTAAGTGGCTTCATATATATGACTGCCGCTCCGGGTCCCCACCTGTGGGCGGGACTATTCAGCGCTTATGACTATAATAGAAATACCCCTATGAGAGAAAAGGAGTTACAGGTAAGAAACAATTCCTTATACCCAATTGGCATATTTAATGTACTTGTAAGTCCCTAGTAAAGTGCTGCAACTACACTCACCCAGTCCCTGTGAATTAAATACTACTATTTGGCCTGCAGCACTAATTGTGCCTCCCATGTAAATAGCCCTACAAAAATGTCTCAGGCCTGCCACTGCAGCCTCTGTGTGCAGTTTGTACTGCTGTTTCGACCTGGCAAAATAAACCTAATGCCGGCCCAAGTCTCATTTTTTAATATATGTAAGTCACCCCTAAAGTAGGCCCTGGATAGCCAAAAGGGCAGGGTGCAGAGTATTCAAAAAGTTATACTTGTACTTTTAAGTTTTACATGTCCTGGTAGTAGAAACCCCTTAAATTCATGTTTCACCACTGCAAGGCCTGTCTCTCCCATAGGATAACCTTGGAGTTATCTTATTACATTTAATAAGCTGTAATTTCCAATTGGGACGGGGTAGACATATCGAGTTTGGTGTCTAAAGAATTGTAATTAAAATCCCTCTTTAATGGTAAAGTTGGATTTTTTTATCACAAGTCTGAAAATTCCACTTTTTTGGGATTTGGCATTTTCTTGTCCTAGCCATTTGATGCCTGCAGCCTGATCGGATTGTGCCTCATTCTAGTTCACATGGCTAGGTGTAGCTGGCAGTTGGTCTTTGTGTATTGCCCCCAGACAGTGAGACAAACAGAAGATAGGTGTTGGAAGGATGCGTCACTCTAAGTTAATGAGGTCACCTACCACACTTGCATATCACAAGGCCCTGCCTTAGCACTCTCACAAAGGGCTTGTCACTAGTCTATTGTGACCCCAGACAGGCTGGTCTACTGCTGGGAGGAAGGGGATGCCTGACACCTCAGGGGGGTGGAAACCTTCAGAAGCTTCTCCAACTGCAAAGTAGGCACTGGTTATAAATATTAGGCCACAAACCCCAACTCTTCAGTACACTTCTGGACCTGTGGATACTCTGTCAGAAAGAAAGACTGCTATGCTGCTGAAAGGAATGCAACTCTAATGGACTGCTGCTGTGAACGACTGCTTCCCTGCTATGCTGACCTCTTGCCTGGGTGAGAAGAACTGGACCTGCACCTCTTGCTCCCGGACCCCAAAGTAACTCCAAGGGCTAGTTGGCTGGTCTCCTGATCTGAAGCTTTAGGGACACAACAGGCATCCAACTACCTTGCACTTGGACTTTGCCATCTGTGAGTCTACCCTTCCAAGTGGTGCCACCCCAGTCCTGCACCCTTGGAAGTGGGCTTAAGTCAAAGCCAGCCTCAGTGGATCCAGCAGAACTGATTTCTGACTGCTGCTAGGTGGACTGGACCTTTTGTAAAGACCTGCATTGCATCGTAACGCATCAGAATCTCCACAGCGTGGTGCAACCTTGCTGCAGGCCCTTGCATCCTTTGTCTATTGATGCCCTGATGATGACACCGGACTCTGCATGGCAGCCTCGCAGCTCTTGGGAACCACTACCTTGACCTGACTGCACGTCGCATCTCCGAAGCCGGACTTTGCATTGCAATCCCTGTCACCGAGATCTTCGACGACACAGGACCTCTTATCGCAGCCTCACTGCTTCTCGGAACTGACCCATTGCTTCGGCTGCTTGACACACCTTCGACATAGGTCCTCGCAATGCTTTACGAAGCATGATTTAAGATATTTTACTCAGTATGCCTGACTGGGCCCCTGTAATTGGTCCGTGCTCCATCGTGGTAGGCCTGTTCTTGTAGCTTTGTCTCAGTCCGGCGCGACCAGATATCCACAGTTGGCGCTTTGTGCTTTTTGGTGCTATTTTCACTAAAATCTTTTAAACTGTATATCTCCAGTTCTACGATTGGAATTTTGTCAGTTTGGTATTGTTTTATTTATTAAACAAAGTTCTATTTTTCTATCTTAATGTGGATTCCTTTTTGTGTGTTTTTACTGTTTGAAGTGTTGCACAAATGCTTTACACATTGCCGCAAAGCTAAGCCTGACTGCTCTGTGCCAAGCTACCAGAGGGTTGAGCACAGGTTAATATAGGGTTGGCTTCTGCTTCACCTTGACAAGAATTGTAGTTGCTGCTTGACCAGGGCTTAAGCCCCAGTCAATCAAAAACCCAGTTTATGAGGTTGTGAAACACCTGTAAAAGAGGATCTGTGCCATAGTTTCTTAATCTTCCGAAAATATAGGTAGAACATTTGCTTTATGAAACTGGAAAAAAGAGCAAATAAGAAAGCTAATTTTGTTTTTTTGTACTATAGCCACAACCATATGATCGCTAGTTATATAAAAAAAAGCTTTGTTTCATTGAGAATAATTACTTTTTGGGAGGCTACTGATACAAGCTCAATTGTGTTTGATCGTTTTTTTCATGAGCTTGAGCTCCAGCTGCTGGCAACATGTATTAGTTATCTATGTTTCGCCTAAATAGCCTGAAACAATTGATCATTTTAATTGTATTGTGTCATTATGTAAATCTGAATAAAAACAAAATATCAGGGCATGATGCACATGAACTCTGTCTGAGCTTGTAAGGGATCCAGGAGCCTTTACAGCTGACTGAGATGTAAGAATGGATTGAGCCATATGTTGAAATACAGTATATGATGTTTTATTGGTGATGCTCGGTGTTCATTGGCAAACCAGTTAAGGGTGGGGGGGGGGAGTCCAGAGTTTAAAACAGGTCATAATGCAAGTGGAAATTGATGATAGCGGGTACAGTGATACAGAGGTCCAGGGCAAGCGGGAAATACAAGGACTTGATGTAGAGGCGATTTGAATTGTAAAGCATGCAGAATAGGATTGTAGGATAAGTAAAGTGGAGGTTGACTTTTATAGGCAAACACAAGAAGGATTCCACAAGCTAAACAGCAGAGCCTCTTGAAAGTTAAGAGCTTACTGTGTTTTGATGGACATGTGAGGATAATTAGTGAGATGAGATGCTGGTATTTAATGATGAAATTGTGCATGATACTGAATAGGTTAAAAGGGTACATTTTAGACCTGTGACAGTGGTACTGATTTTGACTAATGACACCAATGAGTGTGAGGATTGAAGTATAATAATATCACTTTTAATGATGAAGATAATAATACCCTATTTTTATACATGAATCTCCGTCATAGTTTGTCACATTGTGTAGTTATAAATACCAGGTTTTATTTAAAGATATGCATCCACCGCACCTCCAAAGATGAAAAGCTAAGTCGGACACGTTCTGGTTATCAATCAGTGAGAAAAGCTCAGAACCATGCAAGGAGGGTACGGTAAACTCCAGTGATTACGTAGAGACTGACAAGCTCAATGCTGTGGAGACCTCCATTGAATGCACCCAACAAGTTCAATAGTGTGAAAGTAGAATAGGATGCTTCATCAGTGTGGCACAGAACGTCGGTCCTGACTGAAACTGGGACACTTTTATAATAAAGCACAGCAAGAAGCAAAACTAAATTGTGCCCATCTTAGAGATAGCAAATTATGACAGTGAGAGTAGTCTAATAATCATGTGAGTGTTCCTTACGGCAGAGAGTAGAGAGAAGATTTCTTGAGGATGGGGTAACGTAACCTGTTAAGATCAAGTCATTGATGAAGTGAGTGATGAGCCAAACAACATTAACTGTACAATTTTTGCCCAATGTGGAATAAATTGCGTCATTATGGATCATGGAAAGAGAGAATTATTTTTGGAATTGTTTGGTGAGTCTTCTTTAGAATGCTCTCATTCAGTATGCATGGAATTCATCTGACCTCATTTGTTTTCATATCCTAGATAAAGCCTCTCCGTTCTCTATAGAATTCCCTTCTACCCTGGTCAATCATGATGGTGCTTACTTTTGGTTTTAGATTGTCATGTATCCATTTCTTTGTACTGCGCTGTCTATCATCTGGAAAAGTGAAACATAAGTTAAATCAAATGGAAGGATAGGTTGCGTGGGAAAGAATAGAACTTAGTTTGGGAGAGAGTTCTTGTATGCAAGTATGGATTTTATCTCGGATACCAAAGATATAATCGAAGAAGGAGAAATTCATGTTGACATCAGTCTCTAGGGATACAGGAGAAGGTTTAATTTGCTATCAGGGTCAGTAAATTTATGTTCAATGGGAAATGTTTGTTTGGAATTTAGAAATCGTGCTTGAGAGAAGCAAACATTTGACCTAAAAGATCATGTTCTCTGGGAAGTGAGAAAATGCTTAAAGCATTCCATCATGGTCGAGCATCCCCAGATGTATTTCAAGTTATGATTGCTTTTGACCCTACTTAGTAGCTAAATAGCATACCGTGCTGGGGACCTTGAGCAGAGTATGGCCCTCAATGTACAACAGCAAAGATGGGTGTTTATCTTGACAGTGAACAATGTATAGTTTTATAGGAACTGATAAACCTTGGGAGAGCTTGTTGGAGCCCAGTAGTTGGACACAATATTTGCTGTTTTATCATGTTCGCGGGTCCTTTGCCCTGGTTGGTGTCCATCCCCACTGAGTCTTCCTGGCCCACTCACTTTGTTTTGTTTTTGCAGGATGCGGTCCACTTTTTGCAGGCTTGGGGTTTGCCCGTGTAGACATCACTGCATCCACGTTTTCCCACCTAGCTAGCTCCTTGCTGTCAAAGTGTGTTTCACTTGAGTGCCAAGGGTGAAAAAGACTTTGTCATATGTTGTGGCGATTGTAATGCACTGTTATAATGACATGGTATCCCTGGTGTGCGTTTAGTTCTGGTGTGAGGTGGTGGGGAGGATGGCCTCCAGGTCTTGTTCCAGATTGCTCTACCACAGCATTATTCGCAGTGGGGCCCTTCTGGGGAAGGCTGTGGGCGGGCTCGGCCAAAGGGACCTTACTCTAATGCTTTTGAAAGTGTTGTTAGCGTAATGTTGTTTAATCTATTCTATAGTGATTTCTTTAATACTATAGACTGTCGCAATCATTATACAATGTTGACAATGTCTACCAATAGAGTTAAGGTTGATCTTACTATATACGTTTATCTTAAAATGGAAAATGGCTCCAGTTTAACATTCCCATCCTGATGCAACATCTGTTTTATCTACCTAGTTTGTACCCATATGCACACTGTATATGTTTTCAAACACCCTCCCCCTCTCTCACTTATATCAATCAGCAGAGTCTGCTGCCATAAAGCACAGTTTGGTCTGCAGAGCCCATTCATTCCCTACCTTCCGGGATGATGAATATGACCTTGGTCAAGGTCGGCGAGGAGTTTGGGATTAATATCTTAATTAGGGTTGAAAATCAATTACAGGAGTATTGATAATTAACAAACTTCTCAGCATTGAATATGATTTTAGATGTGTTTGAACGAGTTTACTATTATCAAAGCGCGGCATCTCCCTGAAGCCTGACATTTTCCGCAGAGGCTTTGAGCGCGATGAAAACTCGTGGCTGGCGGCTGTGCGTTGGTAGCGTGTGACCCCCAAGGTCATCTGCTGCACGCGCACACACTGTGCGGAACTACTGTCATGTGCAAGCTTAAAGAAGCGGCTGGCACCGTTGGCACGGCACCTGGGCACACGGCTTTCCTTTCACTCTGAACTCTGCATGCGTCGAACGGCCGCTTTCACCGCGTTTGGATAATTAGACGTGGGGCTTCCCAAGACGATATGCAGAAGAGATGTTGGCTTAATTAAATCAATCTGTTACCCGAAGCAGCGAATCCAGTTTTCAGACGTGTGCCCAGCTGCGTAAGCGTTTAACGCCCGTGTGCCAACAAAGTGTTTTCCAGACCAACTGGACGGCTGCCAGCTTTCAGCAGGGATTTTCAGGCCTACTCCAGCGTCATCGCAGCCGGAGATACGGCCGTCATAGTGATTGGTGTGCCAAGACCCCCATGCCTTGCTGTCACGGACTGCAAAGTTAACCTTCTCAAGAAAGACATTGCCTCTCAGAGTTGGGTCCAGGCTTGACAAGTCCTGTTTCAGAAGGAGCACATATAGACGACCCGGAGTGTAGCTTAGTCAATGAGATTCAGGGGTGTGAATCACACATTTTTCAACTTAAAAAGCCTTGGGCTGTAGGATGGAGGGGTGAGTTGGTCCAGATATACGATCTAATGTTGCCCTGAGGAACAGGATCAGCACTGATGTGCATTAGGTGGACGGTCAGACACGAGTCCCGTGCTTTCCATGCCACTGGAGTCAAGCTATTCTGGCTGAAGAGGGGTGAAACCCTGAAACCGGTCCTAGGATGCTTGTTTCCAGTCCAGGGAGGACCTGGCCTGGCAGTTCGGGCTGGACCGTTTCCATTGGGCGCAGGGTCAAGACTGATTTGCATATGGCTGGGTCCAAACTGCAATGGCATGGTGAGCAAAAAAGCTATGGATTTGTGCCCAGATCTCTTTACTGGGGTGAATGTATGACATTGTTCTGAGTTCTGTCCATCAATAGTTCTTTTTGCATTTGTCACCCAGAGTGGGACGGGTATGCTCAGACGTGAATCCCGTGCTTTCCATGCCACTGGAATTAAGCTATACTGGCTGAAGAGGGGTGAAACCCCGAAACCGGTCCTAGGATGCTTGTTTCCAGTCCAGGGAGGACCTGGCCTCCCAGTTCGGGCTGGACTGTTACCATTGGGCACAGGGTCAAGACTGATTTGCATATGCCTGGGTCCAAACTGGAATGGCATGGTGAGCAAAAAAACGATGGATTTAGGCACAGACCTCTGTCCTGGGGTGAATGTATGACATTGTTCGGCATTCTATCCATCAATAGTTCTTTCTGCCTGAGGTATACATGGCAGGGAATCAATTCCTATTGAAAAAACAACCCGCTTTCTTCAATTTTGAATTACATCAGCTGTAGCTTTTGGGACAGCATCAATTAAGATGAGGTAGAACTATTAAAAATGTGTGACACCAAGTATGTCTTTTTTGACAATCTGTTTTCAAAAACATTATTTTCAATTGAGTACCTTTTGCAATACATTGCAAATGAAACCAAGAGCATATCTTTTGCAAAAATACATATTCCTGTGCTGCATTTAGACCACTATTCGGACCCACATGTGAACTTGCTTAGGATCGGGAACTCCTACTCTCTACTATCATATGGTCACCACGGATGTATGACGTTACAACGCATACTTTTACCACGCATACCTTTACAACGCGGTATTTACAACGAATACCGTTACAACGCATAGCGCTTAGAGGTGCTGGATAGTGGTAAGTATAATTTTCTATTCCAACTCCAGTCCCCGTGGACACTAGGGAAGGTGTTGGATAGAAAATTAAACTTATTACTTACCCTAGAGCGCCCCCCAGCGCAATGCGTTGTAATGGTATGCGTGGTAATACCTGCGTTGTAATGGTAGTGCGTTGTAAAAAATTTGTTGTAAACGTTGCATACCGGTCACCACCATCCCCCCAAAAAAGGAAGCCATATGAAGGTGGAATTCCACTCGGGCCCCACACTTCGATAAAGGACGCAAGCAAAAGAGCAATGGATAGGTTGAATAAGAGGCAGTTCAGAGTTTGGGGTGCAGGGAACAAGGTAACACAGAGAGACTGGGAAAAGTTCTTATTACCCTTACAAGAAGATGAGCTATCTAAATGTTGGGACAAACCTGTCCCCTGCATGGTTTACACTTGTTTTCCCCTGCCTTGAGACATTTGGGTTCAACCTCACTCTAATATACCGTAACGAGTGAGGTCAAGGACCTGTCTTGGACCTGGAGGGGTGCACAAAGCGTGCCTCATTTCTTGACAATAGACAACTGTCCTTTTCATGGATTTGCCATTTAGAGTGGTGGTGGTCTTCTACCATGTTTTGTAAATCAGTAGTTGGAACAACCTTTTTATCTGTGTCGCAGGAGTGGATGCCTACTGCCACAATTGTGTAAAATTCTGCTGCTGTGTGCTAACCCAAGTCCTACCACTAACATCCCTATGCTTGTTTGCATGTATGTACCTTCTCTGCCTTCTCCGGCTATATGATTAAGTAGAGGAAAAGGAAAGCCCTCTCCATCACCAATTGTCTGACCATATATGCAGAAAAAACCTTTGGCTTTACTTGGAAGACTGCTAGACGAAAATAACTGTGGATTCTTGGTAAATGGGGATTAGACAATACGATCACAGACAGTTTGCTTCTACTAAGGTCCAAAGCTTCAAACTGTGATTGCCTGACATGTACCTTTACTATCTAGTGCATCATCTGTAGTAGCTGGTACACTTAATGGGGGACAGCACGGAACAGCAGGAATGGGTTAGTATAAAACAAATGTTTCTGAAAGATCCACCTGGGTTAGGTATTCTAAATTAGAAAGTCCCAACTACAGGCACATACCTACCATTGATGAAGGCTATGTGGATGACCTGGAGAGATTCTCACAAGATACTAGAGGAGAGCGGGATTATGCATCAAACAGTACCTCTGTTGTCCAAGAAAGGTAGTCAGATGGTTAGTGTGGGAAGGATGTGGATTAAGGACTGTGGGGGACCACTATGATGAAGGGGCTTTTAGAATCAATTGTTTTTATTAAGCAGCATATCATCCCTTAACACAGCTTGGCTGCCTACATCCATCGTCCGGCAGAGCGCGCTCTAGTAAGATTTAAACACAGCCTTTTGGCCTACACCCCGGGGGTTACCCGGCGAGGACATACGAAAATCCAGGAATAGCAGACAGGAATTTCACTAGTACTGCATTTTATAGAAAAAAAAACAAACAGTGCAACAAAACACAAACCCTCCCGCCTCCCCCTTCCCAGCCCCGACCCTGCCCCCACCTCCCTCCACCGCGTCAGCCCCGCATGAAGGGGCTTTTAAATCTTTTCTGGTGCTAGGTACAAAAAATGCACTTCCCAACTCACAGATATGGAGTTTTAGCCAACTACATCACTAAATTAGAGACAAGTTTGGATTATGTCTTTATCTGCTTTAGGACTGTTCAATTTTGAAATACCTGCTTACTTGAGGAAAATGCAGGGGCACAGTCACCAATCTTTATCAGAAATTCATAGATGTTTCGTACACTGCAGATAGAGGAATTGAAACTAAGGCACACTGAAAGGAGAAATTTGGTATACAGTATACGTACAAGGACTGAGCAGACCTCATTGAAACCCATGACCGTGCACTGCGAGAGGCAAGAATGAAGTATACGTACTATAAAGTGCTTCAAAACTGGTACCGGACCCTTTCTTGCTCTAAATAACCACAGCTGGAGGTGCACATAACCAGAATGTGATTTGTACTTCAATGTGGGGTATTGTACATGACTCCATGGCTACTGGACAGACATCGGGACACATTGGACAACACCAGTCTTAATCCCTTTGTAGAATCAGTGAAATTGGCCATACACAGATGAAGCCACTTCCCCTTGGAAGATGTCTACTAGCAGCGGCAACCCCCCCCCCCCCCCCCTCCCTCCCAGAGCATTGAGACCCTCGCGGGTAAGTAGTGCGCTTTACAAATCCTCTGACTGATTGATTGATTTGGCAGCAAAGATATGTACTCTTAGGCACTGGCGTACCCCAAAACTACCAACACATCTCAAATAGACGTCTAAAATGTTCTGATTGGCCACTTATAAAAGAAGTATATACAAGATGCAGGATCAACTCCAGACATTTGAGAATGTCTGGGGATCATTCATACCCCTCATTGACCCATAGGAAGCAGACACACCTGCAAGTCACCCCATCCAACAAGTGAACTTTCTGATCACCATGAACAGGCACTTGGGTAAACAAAGTGCTGTGCAATATCGAAGTAGAGGGGTACAACTCAAGGTAAGGCTCAGTCCAACATCTAAGTTTGAGAGTCTTTGGAAAGGGAAAGTAACTCACATGTCTTTTAAATTGAAGGGCTTTCAGTCATATTTAAAGACAGTGAGTGAGAGAGTGGTGTCTAAGCCCGGAGTGGCAGGAGTTCTAAGCTCTAGTACCACTCCCTGAAAAGGATTGATCCATGAATCGTTCCTCTGTAAAGGTCCGTGGTGGGGCGGGGGATGTGGTCTAGATGCAGTGCTCTAGCATTCCTGATGGTCTCCTCCCATCAGATTTCTCAAAACGTTTTTTAAAGGTCCATTCTGCAAATCAGCGCTCTTTGCTGGCCTCTGCTGGTGGACTTTTACCTCGCCTTATGGACTCACACGCCCGAGTCAGATGCGCACTGTCCACCTTAAATTATTTGTCACCTTTTTCAGTGTTCTGAAATATTGAGTGATAAATAAGTGTCCTTTAATAAACTAGCGTTATTTTCATGCGTGAGCCTTGCGGAATGAAGATAAACATGATACATGGCTATTTTCAGTTGGGTCACGTGTGCTCCCTCCTAGGGAAGACATATATATAAATACACTCTAAACTTAAGATTACCAACAAGGGCCAGTTTAAACCTCGCCTTTTAGTTGTGATATATAAGACATGCGTTGGGAGAGAGAAGGGGAGAGCAAGGGAGAGACAACAGTTGAGGGCGTCGTGGCAGGGAAAGCAGAAGAGAAACAGACGGAAAGAGAGGTGAGGCGAGTGAGGAAGAGAGACAGCGAAGGAGAGGGAGCGAATACGTGAAAGAGAGAGAGGGGGTACCTAATGGGACAGAGAGACAGAAGGGGGAGTCGGCGAAATTAAAGAGAGAGAAGTAACAAAGAGAGAGTGAGAAATGGCAAAGAGGGTCAAAAGAGAAAAGGAGACAATCGAGGTGGGAGAAAGTAACACAACACGAGAGAGGTGATTAGAAGGTAAGAGAACATAAAAAAATAGTCGCACATCACGCAAAAGAGAGAGAAGTAGGTAAGGAGAGCGGAGGGAATACAAACTAGAGAATAAAGTTATTGGTACTGAGAAAGAGCGCTGGAGAGTTGGGAGAGGGGCGGCCAGTTGCAGAATGCACCTTGAGGTATTTCCAAGAAGCATGCCTAACGTCTCAGTATCTGTTGGCTGGATCGCAGAGCAGGGGCTGCGGGTGTGGGGCAGCAGGGAGGGGGGGGGGGGGGGGGCAGGGAGCTGGGCTGGGGGTGGCCGGTGCTGTGCTGCTCCACTGGAATTGGTCTCATTCGTTCTCCAAGCGCGGCAGCGTGACAGTTCTGACTCCTTGCCAGCCACTTAGGTTACTTCCAAGCTCACCCGTTCCCAGCACATTTCAGCACCGCTCGGCCGCAGGACTGACTGCTCCCTGCAAAGGAAAACAGAGCGCACATGTGGAGAAAATTACCAAGACGGCTGCTATCCATCGAATCCTCTCTCGTTTACCGCCTGACCCTTCGGTGCCATGACTTGGAAGGGCTGCTGGAAACTCTCTGGAACCGTGCTTAGGAAATAAAAAAAGTAATAATTAAAAAGAAAACTCTCGTTGCTCAGAAGAGAGGACGGTGAGAGGAGGAGAAGAAAGAATAAACACCAGAAGCAGGGCGGACAGCTGATATTCGGCGCCTCAGCCTGCTCCTCTCGGGTGGCTTCCAGTGACGGCCCCGGAGTCAGGTGCTTGGATACACCGTGTTGGGTTTCTCAGACAAAATAACTGCAAGTCACCTTGTGACGCGTGCCGGCCTTCTTGACTCAAGCGCCTCTGTCCGCTGCCCCCGTCAAAGCCAGTGGGTGTTGCAGGAATTTCCAATTTATTGGCCACCTCATCATCTTCGAACTTTTTCATGAAATACGGAGGCAAGTCGATTTTTTTCCTTGCGTTTTTTTTGTTGAACATTGCTTTGTCCTGCGTTTTTTTTAGCAATGTATGTTAATCTCTTCTTTGTTGACGCCTCAGCCAGGATGGAAAGTTTTCGGAGTTAAAAGGAGAGGTGGCTTCGCTGCGCACCAAAGAAAAGGGAGAGCCTCGGCTTGCCTGGATTTGTTTTGCCATGCAGTGTAGCGCTCTGTGTGTAGAATGTCGCTCTGGGGCTCTCACTCGGCCGGCACCTACGTGTCTAAATTGGAACTGACATTATCTCGCCAGGGGTCTGTCCGATCGCCTCCTCCGGCCTTCGAATCAGCAGCAGGGGACACTGCTTTTGGCATGGTTGCATCGTCAGCAAGTCCCGAAGGGAGCTTACACTTCCCGGCCAAGTGTTCCCCAAGGGAGACGAACCCAGGGAGTTCGACCTCCGAGAGTGCCTACTCCTCTGGTCAATCGCCCACCAGGGGAAGGTCTGCCGCAAAAGATGTACACTGCGGGCAACCTTCCACGCCTTCTCCTTTCCAAGTACCGTGGCGGTATCCATCCTCCTCTTGGGATCCCCAGGGAGAAGAATCATGGGTTCAGTGTAATGACTGTCCACCTAGACTTGGGTCAGCAGGTCGTGGAAAGCAGTGGTCAACAACCCACCCGGACTCAGGCCATTCTTCCATGTGTGGTGGTGACCCAACGAAACACAACATCTTCTCACCGTCCGCTACTTCTGCTAAAGAACCACCAAGTTGGACATCGCGCCTTGATGTTGTCCTTGACACCAGCCGAACTTCTTCACCGCGTCCAGTGAGTAGATTCCATACGGCCTTTGCACCTTGTGGCCCTCCTCCTTCCCAGCAGCTCTGCAGTCGGTGCATGGCTCACATGTCGAACCTACAGGGTTCAGTGAAGTGGCATATGTCCACATGCAGCATGACAGTGAAGCCCTTCCATACGGGCACTCAGGAAAATAACCATGCCCATTCAGTTCTCCTGGTACCCAAGCGATGGAAGATGTCCAGTTCATCCCGGAGTTTCCCAGGTGGCTCGCAGGCTCCCCAACAAGACTACCAGCCACCTGAAACTCCAGCTCTTCAAATCACACGATTCCAGGTGACTTCCTCAACAGAAAATCCACCTCCTATGCACCAGACTTCCACCAAGGAGATATGGCTGTCCCCAGCCATGCTCAACCGGAGTGAACGTTCTCCATGCGTTGCAGAAGTAGTCAGTGATGACCCAGACCCAAATTTGTTCATTTTTCACAACCATCATCCAGGTTCAACAGGGATCGGCAGCTCACCTTGTCCAGGCTTGATACCAACACACCATAAAGTTTCTGAAGTCTCTCTTTTTCTCGCCACTCCCTTGGCTGCTGTGCCTTTCCATGTGGTTAGGGAAAGCAGACGGAACACCAGCCCCACCGTCTTAATCCAGACCCAAAATCCTACCACTTATGGACCATCCATTCAAGCAGGGGATGGGCCAACCGTGTCCTTGACCATTAACCCTGCTTGCTGCCCAGAGGTCCAGTTGGCACAGCAGCACTTGGATCCTAGACCTTCTATGGGGGCACATACTACAGGCAACATAGACCCACATGTCCCCTTCAGAAATGTGCAAGGGACCCCTGGGAACGGTCCACATGGAGGGGGAACTGGGGGACCCTCTGTAGTTGTCAGCATTGCAGCCTTGGAATCGGGGAGGAGAGTGGTAAACATTTCAGTTTCCTCTTCTAGAAACCCCTTGGAGTGGAGTAACCCCATCAATGACGGCTACAAACATATCACTTTGGGAAATTAGCACAAAGAATGCCAAACTTTTGTTACAGAAAATAATGTTTTGTACGGAGCTGTCAAAAACACTGTTTGACATAGTTAATGTCTGCTGACAACATTGTAAACTCAGAATCAAAGCTAGGAGAGCTTTTCAGGTCCTGTACATATTAACCTGATCATGCTTATTTTTTATACTTTATACATATTTTGAGGATTTGAGTAAAATATTACTTATCAAAATTGCATATTTATTTAAAAATTATTTGATATTTTTGTTGTCTGTATTTGTTGCGGTGGAGGTGGTGGGGGCCCTCTATCAAAATATGGACCTGCAAAAGTATAGAATCCACGTTATTGACTGGCAAGATATTATAAAGAGAAGTAGATGTGGAGTTAACAATAGTAAATCTATGTGTGTGTGTGTGTATATATATATATATATATATATATATATATATATATATATATATATATATATATACACGGCTAGCTAGATGGGGAGGTAGTAGCTTCCAAGCTCTAGCGTCTAAGCTCTGGAACGCCCTTGCTCTCCACGTTAGGTCTGCACCCTCTTTGCTGGCTTTTAGAAAGCTCCTCAAGACCTGGCTTTTTAACCTGTAATCTCTCTGCATGTTCTGTTACTTTGCCTTCTGTCGCACCCAGACACACTTGGGTAAATACTGTGCTGTATAAATCTGCGTAACATACACACATATATATTTGTGTGTGTGTTACGTAGATTTATACAGCACAGTATTTACCCAAGTATTTACCTAGCTTAATGGTGTAGTGGTGTAGGTTCAATATTTTTGTAGGTCCATAATAAATCCCACAATTTTGTGGGATACAGGTCCTGTTCGTGGCTATTTCGGCGTAACCAAGCCTTTCAGAGGGGAAAGAGGTTCTGCCTACTATTTATACATTTAGAAAATTACTCACAGGTCAATTCTATCGATTTTTGCAGGGAAAAAACTTTCTAGGGGGAAATGCTTTTACCACCTGGTTACTTTTTTACCCTGACGGTTTATGCATCCCATTTTGAAATTTCAATGTTGGAATGGGGCATAATGTATGTTTGTCTTTTCATCACACATTACAAACACCAGTTTTTCCTTTCTATCCTTGCTTCCCAATGAAAATTGCTTTAAATTAATACTTTGATGAATTTGCCTAAGGAAATACTTTGAGCCTGAGTGCAAATTTCGCTCCACACAGAATTTGAAATTGGATGCAAACACTCTTTGCTCCGAATTTCAGATTTGTACAGGACTCAGACTAAGACTGTAAGTATTTGAGAGTGTCTCTTCTATCCTGCTATTTCTGACAAATCACACACAGTTTTCAAGCTAGAATGGTACCCGGAAACCTCGGGCGTACCAGGATATAATGTTAAATATTAGAGCACAGTTTAACACCCCCTCGCTGCTTTCTGCTTCACGTCATTTTGTCAATGTAGACCAATGGAATGAGGAAATGCTTTGCAGTGTTTTTGTTTCACTCTTTGCTGGTGCTTGGGATATGCCAATGGGTACAAGGTTTGCAAAGAGAAAAGATATCCCTAATTTACAAATAATTTTCTGCAAGTAGTTGTGACTTGCTCTTGACTTCTAAATTTCTAGTGTGAATCTACATCTGCTCCTGGATGAAAGAAGTGTAACGATATGAAAGCCATACAGGTCCCTTCTCACATTATCATCTATGATGGAAGGGTGAAGTGGAAAACTAAGTGGGTCATTAGGATGTAGAGCGGATCGATACCGCCCGCATGGCGGTGGCGATCCGCCCTACATCCTTCCCCATCCGCCACCAATTTACCCCCTGCCATATTAGTATGGCGGGGGTACTGCGGCGGACGGGAAGACTGTCCGCTTCTTTTCCGCCCGGTCGACAAGTCGACCAGGCGGAAAAGGGTTTAATATGGTGGTGGTGTCTGCTAGACACCGCCATCCATATTAGTATGGGGGTGGAAACATGCCGTTGTAGGCATGCGGATTCTGCTTTTGGAGGCCCGTTGCGGGCCCCCAGGGTATTGAGGGGGTGCGGGGTGCACATTGTCATGAATATGGTGGCAGGTACCTTGCGGTGCCAGTCACCTTGTGCATGACAATGCACGCAGTGCATTCCCAGCATTGTAGCGGGCGGTGCTAATGCTGGGAATGGAGGATGCCACCGCCATGGTGGCAGTGGCATCCTAATCGCCGGGGAGGGACCTCTGCACCACTGGCGGTCGGTCCAAGCACCGCTAGGGTGGCGGGCGGACGGAAGTCCGCCCGACATTCTAATGGGCCCCTGTATGCAGAATGAAGGAATTGATCTTAATTTAGAAAGCTTCTTCGCTTATAACTGTGAAGAAATTCCACAGCGCAATCCTATAGGGATAACAGGTGGGGGTTAACATCAAGGGGTTAAGGCTGCCCTTTGCTGTTGGGGATGGAGAGTCTAGGGTTGCATTAAAGCAGCAGTACTGCTGGAAAATGCTTCATAGAAAGCAGTTATTTATTAGACTATAGGAAGTAAAGTTATTCTCTTAATTGATCAGTAATCTGTTCAGTTTGATGTCTAGAACAGCTCATGCAACTACTTTAGGCCCCATTGCAACTGACCTGCAAATCCCATTTGCTCCCAATTTAGGATTATAAATGAATTATTGATACATGTGTTTTCTGGCCCTTGCAAGTTTCGACAGTTAAAGTCTGCTGCAACCCAAGTTTGCAAATAGTGCATAATCCATGGGCTTGATTCACAAAGGTAACTTACACTTTTGAGTAAGTTTACTACTTTTTCCTTATTTACACATTCTGAGTGTAAATTAGTACTGAAACCAGTGGTAAATCCAGCACCACATAAGGCCAACCACTGGTACTGCAACACCCTCCCATAAAAATAATGGTGGTATGGAATTAAAATAAAACCTTATAAATAAGAACGGTAAATTAAATTCAAATATTTAAAATAGTAACAAATATAAATAAATATAATCTGTTGTTCAAACATGAGTAAAAATAGTACATATATATTATTTAATTGTAAACTATATGATCTTATTTTGAACTAGCAGCCCGTCCCGACGTTGTCCGGGTATGAATTGCTGCCGGCCAGTAGTAAATTGTTTTGTAGCATTTCTTATCTGTGACAGGCCTGTGAAACGCTCTGACTCACAGTGCACTGCTGATGCACTTAAGAGTGCGCGTTCAGTAGTGTGTGAACTCGAGTTTCCCTACTTTAATTTTCCTTGCAATATTATATAGCGCGAACTCGACAACATGGCATGAGCACAATTTACATTACAGAAGAACACATTCATTTGTGGTAAGCACGGGGAGACAAATCGATTTGCCTGGAATGACAGGATGTTGAGCTGATGCCGAGAGTCGAACGTAGCTCCCCAGCTATAAAGTTCGCAATTCTAGAACTTGTGGTGGGAGGTGTGTCTAAAAGTGTATGTCGGTGCTGGCCATCAATGAGAGAGACCTGTGCATTTTTCAAATGGGTGGTGAAAAAATATGAGTATGTTGCTGGAGATGTGGGCCGCCGTGCCACCAATGTACTTACCGGGGGAGGGTAAACACCCATTATTCCGCAACTTTCTTTCCGCATACCATCACTCCGCATACTTTCATTACGAAAGTACCATGACTCCGCAATGCCATTATAACACATGGCATTACATTTTATATGCTTTTACCATGCATACATTTACAACGAAATTCGTTGTAAATGCATGAATGGTAAAAGCATGTTTGTTTTTTAATGTTTGGATAAGGTAAGTATGAGTATAGGGGTATATGTTTTGGGGTACTGAGGTATATGTTTTGGGGTGTTTGGGTATTTTTAGGGTTCAGGGGTAGGTTTGGGTTTTGGGGTACAGGGGTATTTTAGGGTTCAGGGGTGGTTTTGGGGTACAGCGGTATTTTTAGGGTTCAGGGCTAGGTTTGGGTTTTGGGGTACAGGGGTATTTTTAGGGTTCAGGGGTAGGTTTGGGTTTTGAGGTACAGGGGTATTTATAGGGTTCAGGGCTAGGTTTGGGTTTTGGGGTACAGGGGTATTTTTAGGGTTTAGGGATATGTTTGGGTTTTGGGGTACAGGGTATATTTATAGGGTTAAGATGGGTTAGTGTTTAAGGGTGTTGGGGTATTTTAAGGAGTAAGGGTGGGTTATGATTATGGGGTGCAGGGGTATTTAAAGGGAGCAGGGTGGGATTAGCACACGATATGAGACATGGCATGAAGGGCGGAACGTACCACACGCCCCCCAGCGTTTGTCACGCCCCCAGCACACGCCCACAGCACAGCGCAGACACGCCCACAAGGGACTACTTTGCTGGCACGGTTATTTTACCTTTTAAATGTATATGGTGGGCGTCTGCATAGCCTATGTCCTTCTGCTGCAACTGCCCTTTCCAACGCTGTATTGGGTGTTATGATTGGTGCTGTGGTTCCTGAGATTACCCGCCTCAAAGGTTTGGGCTCTCTCTTTATTATATTAGTATAGATTAAAAAATTGATGTATCAATAGTTTTAGTAAAATATACCTAAATTAATTCCAGACATTACTTTTAATAATTATTAATACATAATACAATTCTCTTTTCATTAGGTGGACATTCATTTTGAAATTTAAATTTAAGAAAAATAATTTTATTTTAATTTAGAATATGTCCATTAATGAAAGATTTATTTGCAAATTCCCTTAATAGCACTGTAGCTTTTTGGTAATTGTGTGCTACATTCAAAAGTAATATATAAAAGGAAGTCACAATAATATTTAACACATAAATATTTTAAATATTTATTTTTGAGTCAAATAGACATTTGGATTATTTCCTTTTCTATACCATGCAGAGATCTCCACCACCTACAGATTATTTCCACGATTATGCATAGTGATATGTTTATACTAAATATTAATGTAAATTCGTTTTTTATGTTGATTTTAAAAGTAGATCAAAATTACAAAAATGCTGCAGCACAACTAACTTATTTTTAAAATAAATCTATAAATATTTGGAATATATTAAATTAAATCATACTTTGTTTTTCTGAAGCTTAAATCAAAAACAATACATTCCCACTTCCTAATTTAAAAAAAATAGGCATTCATAATTATTAAAACTGCTTTACAAAAATGAACTAAAATAATTTAGTTATGTTATAATAAAAAATATTGTTACATTAATTGCTGATTTTAAAATATAGTATTGAAATATTGTATAACTAAAATAAAGTATGTCCAATTTCTATATATTGATTTTAACATTAAATTACATTTATTTATATTTTTAACTATTTTAAATATTATAGTGTAACATGATTTCATATGGGTTTTTATTTTAATTCCCTATCTCCATTATTTTCTATGGGAGGGTGTGGCAGTAGCAGTGGTTGGCCATTCGTGGAGTTGGACTTACTTCTCTTTTTTGTAGTAACTTAAACTCGGAATTTGTGATTGGGCAAAAAGTGGTAAACTTAAAAGTGTAAATTACTCAAAAGTTTACATTACTTTTGTCAATCAGGCCCTTAGTTTTTGCGCTTCAGACAATGAGACAATTTGCATTATTAGCTTGTAATGCTCAATTTGTGAGGTCCACATCTCGAATTTGTGTCGTAATAGTGCACCTGGTAAATACTGCACAGTGTGGTTTCAGTATGTATTTAGTGCACGATTGCCACTTGCGATAGACTGGTTGTTTGAATGAGGTACATAAAGTTAACTGTCTGAAAGACCTATTGAATGAATACACTAAACACCCCGGAAAAGGGACAGTTTACATTTACAAAGGGATCAGGCACAATATTGGCAGCAGCAGTGCAAGTGTCCCTACATACAGACTAGGTAAAGCTCTGTCAGCTGCAGTGCAAGTTTCCCTAATACCATACTGGCAGCTGCAGTGCAAGCTTCCTTAACAGACATCAGGGACAATATAGACAACAGCAGTTCAAGGTGTCCTTACTCACACTCCTGGCACAGCTATGGCAGCAGTAGTAAATACAATTAATTCTCACACCACTGGAGGTATACTACTGATAACTGCACTGCAAAATACCTTTACAGAGACATCAGTCACAATATTGGCAGCAGCAGTGCAAGCTGTCCTTAGTCATAGACTAGGAACAGCACTGGCAGCAATAGTGCAAGTCTCCCTCACACCACAAGAGGTATAGTACTGGCAGCAATAGTGCAAGTTTCCCTCACACCACAAGATGTATAGTACAGGTAGCGCAGCAGAAGCTTCCTTTGCAGAGACATCAGGGGCAACAATGACAACAGCAGTGCAAGGTCCACTTAGGCACACACTAGGCACAGTTCTAGCAGCAACAGTACAAGTTTCCCTTACACCACAAGAGGTATAGTACTGGCAGCTGCAGTGCAAGTTTCCTTTACAGAGACATCAGGCAAAATATTGGCACCAAAAGAACAAGGTGTCCTAACTCACACACTAGGTACTGAACTGGCAGCAGCGGTGCAACCTTCCCTCAGCCCACAAGAGGTATAGTACTGGCAGCTGTACTGTAAGCTTCCTTTATTGTGACATCAGGAAAAATACTGGCAGCAAATGTGCAAGGTGTCCTTACTCACACACTAGGTAAAGTACTGGCAGCGGTTGTGCATGTTTTCATTACACTGCAATGTGTGGAGACTGGTAGCATAAATTCCAGCTTCCTTAACAGAGCATCATTGCAAGTTGCAATCACACAAGCATCAGAAGTACATACTTTTCTCACAAACAGGATAAGTAAAGTACAGCCAGAAACAATATAAGCTTCCCTGAGACTCACTGGAGAAGAGAAACAAATGAAACAAGCTATGCAAGCTTATTTATTTTCTATTTGCAGTATTTGTAAAGCGTGCACAGTCATCCCCAGGGGGATATCACAGAGCTGATACTGCCACACGTCTTATTTACTGAAGTATTGGAGGAAGGGACGATCGAGGGGCGTAACGAAACCTAAGGGGGCCCCCTACAAATTTCACAGAGGGGGCACCCCACGCCCAGGACCCAGTCAGTAGCTTTAAGGACAGGGACCTCACTGCCTGTGCACAGTCCAGGAGGGGGCACCCTGGAGCCCGGCGGTTCTCCACACCATGGGTGCTGCGGGGGCTATTGTTACACCAATAGCTCCACACCAAGGATTTAAGTGGCTTGTGGGAAAGGTGATGGTGTTACCATGAATTACATGGAATAAAGTACCCGCTGCCGTAGATGATAATGATATTGTAAGTCGCCTTCGGCCTCGTTCTGCTATATCATGAGTACTCACAAACTTTCTTTCTGGGCCAAAATTACAGTGTGGTTTGTGGCTGAGGGCCGCACTGGTAGGGGTGGGGTCAGTGGGGGGGCGGGGCTAGAGTATAAAAAATCAAAACCGTTTCAAAACATTAGACAATGCTGTATTTCAAAAGTAGATGTAACTACAAAGAGCACTTTTTGATAATACATTTTTATTAGCAGACAATAGCAATCTTCAGAGGCATTGCATAGCTTCATGCACACTTTGACCCCGATTCCATCACAGTCTCTCTCTCTGTCTCTCTCTCAGTCAATCAGTCAGTTTCTCTCTAAGTCAGTCAGTCTCTCTTTCTGTCAGTCATTCAGTCTCTCCCTCTCTCGCTCAGTCAGTCTCTCTCTCTCTCTCTCTCTCTCTGTCACTCAGTCTCAGTCAGTCAGTCTCTCTCTGTCACAGTCTCTTTCTGTCAGTCTCTCTCTGTCAGTCTCTCTCTGTCAGTCTCTCTGTCAGTCTCTCTCTCCCTGTCAGTCTCTCTCTGTCAGTCTCTCTCTCTGTCAGTCAGTCTCTCTTTCTCTGTCAGTCATTCAGTATATCTCTCTCTCTCAGTCAGTCTCTCTCCTTCTCTGTCAGTCAGTAAGTCTCTCTCTGTCAGTGTCTCTCTCTCAGCCAGTCTCTCTCTCTGAGTCAGTCTCTCTCTGTCTGTCACTCTCTCTGTCAGTCTCTCTCTCCCTGTCAGTCTCTCTCTGTCAGTCTCTCTCACTGTCAGTCTCTCTCTCTGTCAGTCTCTCTCTCTGTCAGTCAGTCTCTCTCTGTCAGTCTTAGTCTCTCTCTCCGTCAGTCAGTCAGTCAGTCAGTCAGTCTCTCTCTCTCTCTTAGTCACTCTCTCTCTGTCAGTCAGTCTCTCTCTGTCAGTCAGTCTCACTCAGTCAGTCAGTCTCTCTCTCAGTCAGTCAGTCTCTCTCTCTGTCAGTCTCTCTGTCAGTCTCTCTCTCTGTCAGTCTCTCTCTCTGTCAGTCTCTCTCTGTCAGTCTTGGTCTTTCTCTCTCTGTCAGTCAGTCTCTCATTCTCTCTGTCTGTCTCTCTCTCTCTGTCAGTCAGTTTCTCTCTGTCAGTCTCAGTCAGTCAGTCTCTCTCAGTCAGTCTCTCTCAGTCAGTCTCTCTCTGTCAGTCTCTCTCTGTCAGTCTCTCTCTTTCTGTCAGTCTCTCTCTGTCAGTCAGTCTCTCTCTCTCTCTGTCAGTCATTCAGTCTGTCTCTCTCTCTCTAAGTCAGTCTCTCCCTTTCTCAGTAAGTCTCTCTCTGTCAGTCTCTCTCTCTGTCCGTCTCTCTCACTGTCAGTCTCTCTCTCTGTCAGTCTCTCTTTCTGTCAGTCAGTCTCTGTCAGTCTTAGTTTCTCTCTCCGTCAGTCAGTCAGTCTCTCTCTCTCTCTCTCTCTCTCTCTCTCTTAGTCAGTCTCTCTCTGTCAGTCAGTCTCTCTCAGTCAGTCAGTCTCTCTCAGTCTGTCAGTCTCTCTCAGTCAGTCTCTCTCTCAGTCAATCAGTCTCTCTCTCTGTCAGTCTCTCTTTGTCAGTCTCTCTCTGTCAGTCTCTCTCTGTCAGTCTCTCTCTGTCAGTCTTAGTCTCTCTCTCTGTCAGTCAGTCTCTCATTCTCTCTCAGTCTCTCTCTCTCTCTCTCTCTCTCTCTCTCTGTCAGTCAGTCTCTCTCTGTCAGTCTCTCTCAGTCAGTCTCTCTCTGCCAGTCTCTCTCTGTCAGTCAGTCTCTCTCTGTCAGTCAGTCAGTCTCTCTCTGTCAGTCTCTCTCTGTCATCCTCTCTCTGTCAGTCTCTCTCTGTCAGTCAGTCTCTCTCTCTCTTTCTCTCAGTCTCTCTCTTTCACTGTTAGTCAGTCTCAGTCAGTCAGTTTCTCTCTGTCAGTCTCTCTCTCTCAGTCAGTCAGTGTCTCTCTCTCTCTTTCTCTCAGTCTCTCTCTTTCTCTGTCAGTCAGTCTCTCTCAGTCAGTCAGTTTCTCTCTGTCAGTCTCTCTCTCTCAGTCAGTCAGTCTCTCTTTGTCAGTGTCTCTCTCTGTCAGTCTCTCTCTGTCAGTCTCTCTCTCTGTCAGTCAGTCGCTCTCTGTCAGTCAGTCTCTCTTTCTCTCTCTCTCTGTCAGTCAGTCTCTCTCAGCCAGTCTACCTCTTTCAGTCAGTCTCTCTCTGTCAGTCAGTCTCTCTCTGTCAGTCTCTGTCTCTCAGTCAGTCTCTCTCTGTCAGTCTCTGTCAGTCTCTCTCTCTCAGTCTCTCTCTGTCAGTCTCTCTCTCTCTGGCAGTCTCTCTCTCTCTGTCAGTCAGTCTCTCTCTGTCAGTCTTAGTCTCTCTCTCTGTCGGTCTCTCTCTCTCTGTCAGTCAGTCAGTCTCTGTCAGTCTCTCTCTCTGTCAGTCTCTCTCTCTCTGTCAGTCAGTCTCTGTCAGTCTCTCTCTCTCCGTCAGTCAGTCTCTCTCCCGGTGAGTCAGTCTCTCTGTCTGTCAGTCTCTCTCTCTGTTAGTCTCTCTTAGTCAGTCAGTCAGTCAGTCTCTCTCTCTCTGTCAGTCTCTCTCTCTGTCCGTCAGTCTCTGTCAGTCTCTCTCTCTGTCAGTCTCTCTCTCTGGCAGTCTCTCTCTGTCAGTCCGTCTCTGTCAGTCTCTCTCTCTCTCTCTCTCTGTCAGTCAGTCTCTCTCCCAGGCACTCAGTCTCTCTCTGTCAGTCAGTCTCTCTCTGTCAGTCAGTCTTTCTCCCGGTCATTCAGTCTCTCCCGGTCAGTCAGTCTCTCCTGGTCAGTCAGTCTCTCCCAGTCAGTCAGTCTCTCTCTCTCTGTCAGTCTCTCTCCCTCTGTCAGTCAGTCGGTATCTCTTTCTGTCAGTCTCTCTCTGTCAGTCAGTCTCCCTCTCGACCAGTCTCTCTCTCAGTCAGTCTCTCTCTCAGTCAGTTAGTGTCTCTCTCGCTCTGTGTCAGTCAGTCTCTCTGTCAATAAGTCTCTCTCTGTCAGTCTCTCTCTGTCAGCCAGTCTCTCTGTCAGTCCGTCTCTCTCTGTCAGTCAGTCTCTCTGTCAGTTAGTCAGTCTCTCTCAGTCAAGTCTTTGGCTCTCTCTCTGCTAGTCTCTCTCTCTCAGTCTCTCTCTCTCTCTCTCTCTCTCTCTCTCTCTCTCTCAGCCAGTCAGTCTCTCTCTTAGTCAGTCTATCTCTACCTCAGTCAGTCAGTCTCTCTGTCAGTCAGTCAGTCAGTCTCTCTCTCAGTCAGTCAGTTTCTCTCAGCCAGCCAGTCTCTCTCTCAGCCAGTCTCTCACTCTGTCAGTCTCTCTCAGTCAGTTTCTTTCTATCAGCCAGTCTCTGTCTCTGTCAGTCAGTCTCTCTCTGTCAGGCAGTCTCCCTCTCTCTGTCAGTTAGTCTCTCTGTCAGCCAGTTTCTGTCTCTCTCTGTCAGTCAGTCTCTCTCTGTCTGTCAGTCAGTCTCTCTCAGTTAGTCTCAGTCACTCTCTCTCTCCACACTCTCTCTCTCTCTCCACTGTCTCTCTCGCCACACTCTCTCCACACTCTCTCTCCACACTCTCAGTCTCCACTCTCTCTCCACTTTTTTATCTATTTCTCCACTTTCTCTCTCTTTCTCTCTCTCTCTTTCTCTCTGGGGGTCATGGGTACATTACTTGCACGGTCTGCGGGCCGCCAAGGAAGGCCGGCCGGGCAGCTGGCGGCCCGTGGGCCGTACAATGAGTACCACAGCGCTATATGGTCATGAACTCCTCAGTGAGTTGCAATATCCTTATAATGTATGGCAGGGGCTACTTTATCTGATAAAGTACAGCCACCAGTTTAACTATGGTCAAATGAATGCCCCCCTACAATTTGCTTCTAGGGACAGTACATATAGTTTCACTGGTGATATTCAAGACAATGCATACAATAAAAAACTCATAGAGAAAATAGTGCAGATGTCTGTGATAGTCCACGCAGGCATGGGTAATTGCTGTTCTCTTCCAGGGGATCCTCATCAATAGTCATAAGCATTAGAATATTCCCGCCCATGCGCGGGACCCCGGAAACACTATATTATATGTGCCCCACATATATATACTCATATATATATATAAATACATATATATATATATAAAAACATGCAATAGCAGCCAAATAAAATCAGAGCTGAAATATGCTGTGTAGAATTTCCACCATACATGAATAATAAGCATTAGAAACATGAGAAACAACAACAAAGCTTGTTTAGAAACTGTTTTAATGCTCAGAAAGCAGTAGAAATTCTCATAACTCACTGGAAGCATAGAAAGCTCCCAGGCTGTATTGCAAACACACAGTCTAAAAAGACTGAAAAGCTAACCTGTAGCTGCACAGCAATAAACTGACACCGTGCCTTTAAGGCACCCATGACCCCCAGTATCCCATCATGCCTCAGGGGTGACAGTTAGGTCAGTTGTTCTTTCCGGCTCCTTCAGGAAGGATCCTGGTTACACAGCTCCACTAGTTTTCTGTTTTCTGACAGAAAAAGACTTCACTTTTGTCTATTTTTACACTTTGACATTTAACAGCTAGTCAAGTAAGATACTGTCTTTTTTAGTCAGTTTAGTGAACATTTTCTTCTGAGAATGCCTTCACTCTTTGACAAATGTCCATCTTGTGGCAACAAGAAGGCAAAATCAGACAATCACGACGTCTGTATCTTGTGTCTGCCTGAAGATCATGATCCAGACACCTGTCCTCACTGTGAACACCTGTCAGGAAGAACTCTTAAAGACAGGGAGAGGATTCGCATTTATGGCCTGGCTCACAGGTCATCCAGAGGAAGATCTCCGGTGAAGAAGGGTTCCAAGAAGACTCAAACATCTTCAAAAAAGAAGTCTTCACATCCTTCAACATCAGCGTTGGGCTCGGCGCTGAGAAAAGAACCACCGGTGGATCAGCTCTCGTCTAAACTATCGTCGATGGCGGGCTCGCCGTCGAAGAGAAGACCAGGTACGTCGACGACGTCGAAGGATCCAGTCCCGTCGTCGAAATCCCCTCCGCCGTCGTTAACCGGGCGACGATCGGCGTCGAGGAATGTGACTCTGCCGCCGTCAACCGGGCGACTGTCGGCGTCGAGATCAAAGGCCCCTCCGCCGTCGTCAACCAGGCGACGATCGGCGTCGAGGGAGGTCACTCCTCCGCCGTCGTCATGCAAGCGGCGTCCGGCGTCGAGAAGTGTGACCCCTCTGCCGTCGTCTAAGAAACGACGTTCGGCGTCGAGGAACAAGACCCCTCCGCCGTCGACAGGGAAACATCGATCGGCGTCGAGGACGCAGTCTCCGGGGTCGTCTCGTCGACTCTCGGCGTCGAGGGTGTCCAATACCCCTCCGCCGTCGTCGCATAGACATTCGACGTCGAGACAGAGGGCTCTGTCGACGGCTGGTCATCGCCGTTCGACGTCGAGACAGAGGACTCCGTCGACAGCTGGTCATCACCGGTCGACGTCGAGACAGAAGACTCCGTCGACGGCTGGTCCTCACCGCTCGACGTCGAGGCAGAGGGCTCCGTCGACGGCTGGTCATCGCCGGTCGACGTCGAGAGACCATAGATCCTCGCATCGGTCGCCGTCGAGGCATTCGAAGTCGAGATTGTTCAACCCGCCGACCCCCCAGAGGCGTTCGGCGTCGAGAAAAAAACGCTCGACGTTGAGATATTCAGAAAGAAACTCTGTTATCATGGTTACGGAGTCGGCTTCTCGTCATTCCACTTCACAATCTTCTGGTTCCTCAACAGCATCCTCGAGGTCCAGAAGCCCTGTCCGCAGATCTCCTGTGCGTCAGCCAGATCCTTCGGCTGCGGAGATCAGACTGTCACCTAGATGGTAAAGATCATTGGACCATTGGCGAAATTCAGGAGCTGCCAAACGTATGTATGAGTATGCCAGCTCTCAACACGGGTCTCCTCTTCAGAATCTGGTGGAGGAGATGGACAAGCGTAGTCCTCCCAGGCGCAAATCACCTGTGAGAACACCAACTAAATCTCCCATAAGGGAACTTTCGGTTAGACCCCGAACTCCTAGAAAAGACAGTCCGGTCAGGCCTCGTTCGCCCAGAGGGGAAGATCGGGTCAGATCTCGCTCTCCTAGAAGGGAAGAGCATTCAAGAAGATCGCGTGAGAGGAGGCACAGTGCTCACCGTAAACGTCGAAGGACTCCGTCTACTTCATCTACCTATTCGACCAGGTCTTCCAAAAGAGATTACTTTCCTACGCTGACGGATAGTCCTACCTCTAGATCCTCTCCAGTGGATGACATAGGCACTTATCTGGATGTCCTACAAAGAGGAGCTCAGAAGCTGAGCATTGAAATGTCTGTCCCTCAAGTTACTACGACAGTAATTTTTGAAACTTTGCACAAAAAATCTATCTCTCGTCCACTGCTGCCTTTAGTCCCGGGGATTATGAATCCTGTCGAGGATGTTTTCCTAACCCCAGCGGCTATCAGAGCGGTTCCAGCCCGCATACAGAAAAAATACAAACCGGCTTCTTCTGACCCAGTTTTTGTAAAATCTGACCCTCCAGCAGACTCTGTGATAGTGGCAGCGGCGAGAAAGACACATGCAGTGGCCGCTACCTCTTCAGTCCCACTAGACAAGGACAGCAAATCTCAAGACTCCTGGGGTCGCAAGGTTTGCAATTCAGCTGCCTCCACGCTGAAGGTCTCCAGTGCGGCTGCGCTGCTGGGTAGATACGACAGAGCCTTATGGGACTCCATGGAACGGTTCAAGTCCAAACTGCCAAAGGAAGACCATAAGGACTATGAAGAGACTATGACAGAAGGATGTCTGGTGGCGAACCAGTTAATAAGCACATCTGCGGAGGGTGCAATGCTAGCGGCACATTCCTACTCACATGGGGTTTGTGCCAGGAGATCGGCTTGGTTGCGCCTTACAGGGCTGAAGCCGGATGCGCAGCATCGCATCCTCAATCTTCCCTTTTCGGGTTCCTCTCTCTTCGGTGAACATGCTGACGAAGAGATGACCCGTATGAAGACAGAACAGGACACAGTAAAAGCGGTGGGTTTGGAAAAGAAAAAAGAATTCAAACGCCGCTTTAAGACCAACAGGGGGAGAGGGGCGCAACACAGGGTTCAAAGTCCTCAGTGGTCCCAAAGTAAGAACCAGGGAAAAACCCAGTTTCGAGGCAAAGCCAACAGAGGTAGAGGAGGTCACAAACAATCTTCTAACACCACGAGAGGAGGAAAGGCCTGAGCAGTGGCTTCCTCTGGCGCTGTTGCCCACTCCAGTGGGAGGAAGTGCTTCACAACACCTGGCAGAGTGGGTCAGCATCACAAAGGATCAGTGGGTGCTGAATATACTGCGCAATGGATACAAGCTTCGTTTCCGTGCGCTTCCAAAGAGCATTCCTCCAAAGAACTCTTGCCCTCACCAGCTAAGCTCTCTCCGAAGAGAGGTGAAAGTTCTACTACAAATAAGAGCTATAGAGGAGGTTCCCCCCTCTCAAAAAGGAAAGGGAGTCTACTCCAGGTACTTTCTTGTCCCCAAAAAAGATCAGGGAGACAAGTTCAGACCAATACTCGATCTGCGTCTCTTGAACAAAGTCATCGTCAGAGAAAAGTTCCGCATGTTAGCTCTTCACCAAATATGCCCACATCTTCAAACCGGAGATTGGATGTGTTTGGTGGATCTGCAAGATGCATACTTTCACATTCCGATTGCTCTACAGCATCGCAAGTACATGAGGTTTGTAGTGGGAAACAAACACTACCAGTACAAGGTGCTACCCTTCGGTCTCAAGTCCGCACCACGAGTCTTTACCAAATGCATGGCAGTGGTGGCTGCTTTTCTTCACAAAAAGGGTCTCTTCATCTACCCATACCTGGACGACTGGCTCCTAAAGGGCTCGTCTCCGGTTCAGGTAACGCACGATCTGCAACTTTGCCTACACCTGTTGCACAGACTCGGTCTCCATGTCAACCTGGAGAAGTCAGTCCAGCGGCCGACACAGTCCATCCACTACCTAGGCTCCGTTCTGGACACAAAATTGGGAAAAGCGTTTCCTTCGGAGGAGAGACTTTTTTCCATGAGTCAGAAATGCGAGATTCTGCTAGAGTCTCGGTTTCCAACAGCCCGACAAGTAGCATCCCTGCTGGGTTCCATGGCGTCCTGCATTTTCCTCATTCCAAACGCCAGGCTGAGAATAAGTCCTCTGCAACAAGCTCTAGAGGACCAGTGGGACCAAGCGACAGGGCATTGGGAAGATCGTATTACTCTTTCCCAAGCGACGAAGGATGCAATCAAATGGTGGACTCAGAGAAAGAATGTGCGGGTCGGAGTACTTTTTCACCAACCTCTTCCATCCCAGTCTATAGTGACGGATGCCTCTCTGCAAGATTGGGGAGCGCACATGGGTCCACTTCAAATACAAGGTCAGTGGTCTGCGCAGGAGCAGACATACCACATCAACATGCTGGAGCTCAGAGCGGTTTTTCTAGCTCTCAAAGCTTTCTTTCCAGCGATCGAGTCCAACTCAGTCCTAGTTCAGACGGACAATACAACCACCATGTTCTATCTGAACAAACAAGGAGGCACACGATCTCGCCCGCTCTCCCGAGAGGCTCAAACAATCTGGCACTGGCTCCTCTCTCGAGGCCTCACAGTAGTGGCGGTGCACCTTCCAGGCGAGTTGAACGTAAAAGCAGACGCACTCAGCAGGCACTTCGAAGATCAGCCAGGCTGGGTGCTAAACGACGAGGTGGTAGAAGAGCTTTTTCGTTGCTGGGGTCATCCAGCCATAGACTTGTTTGCAGACGATGAAAACGCCAAATGCCACGCCTTCGCGTCCAGGTTCCACCGACCAGGGACGCAGGGGAATGCTCTTCTGATGGATTGGTCAGGAACATTCGCTTACGCGTTTCCTCCCCTGGCTCTGATTCCGAAGGTAGTGTCCAAGCTCCTCAGGTCGGACATGGAGATGATCTTAATAGCTCCGGATTGGCCACGGCAGTGGTGGTACCCGGACCTTCTACATTTCTCTGTGTGTCCACACAGACGACTTCCTTGCAGGCCGGACCTGTTGAGCAAGATGGACGGGAAGATACTGCATCCCAACCTCCCATCGCTGAACCTAACAGCATGGCACCTGAGGTCCTGCAATATGGACATCTGAACTTGCCTCCCGAATGCATGAACATTTTAAAGGAGGCTAAGAGGCCTTCCACGAGAGCGTCTTATGTGTTCAAGTGGAAGAGGTTTTATTTATGGTGTAGGGATCATCACTTAGATCCCACTAAAGGGCAGGAGGAGGTAATCCTGCCATACCTCCTTTCCTTGGCAACTTCTGGATTGAAATATGTTTCCATTAGAGTGCATCTGTCAGCCATAGTGGCGTACAGGAAATCGCCTCATCAGATTTCTTTCTTTCAGGTTCCGGTGGTTAAGGACTTCCTCCAGGGGTTGAAGAAAGTCTATCCCCCTGTGCGAAATCCTTCTCCTCCTTGGGAATCGAACCTGGTTCTGTCCAGGTTAATCTCACCTCCTTTCGAACCTATCCACAAGGCTTCTTTGCAACATCTATCTTGGAAAGCAGCCTTTTTAGTGGCAATCACATCAGCGCGCAGAGTAAGCGAGATACAAGCTCTCTGTGCGAAGGAACCATATACTGTTTTCCATCACAAAAGGGTTGTCCTGAGGGCTCACCCATCCTTCTTACCTAAGGTGGTTTCTGATTTTCATATAAATCAGTCCATTTCCCTCCCTTCTTTTTTCCCAAATCCAGCGACCCCAGCAGAGCGGTCGTTGCACTCATTAGATTTAAAGAGAGTGCTCAAGTTCTATTTGGAAAAAACCAAGGGAATCAGGAAGTCGGATCAGCTGTTCGTGAACTATGGTTCGATGAGAACAGGCTTTCCGGCGGCCAAGAGGTCCATCTCTAGATGGATTGTCTCTTGCATTAAATTGGCCTACCAGCTTGCAGGCAAGCCTTTATTGGTGTCACCCAAAGCGCATTCTACTAGAGGGAAAGCGGCCACAGTAGCTTTCTTGCACGACATTCCAATGTCAGAAATATGCAAGGCTGTGACATGGAAATCAGTTCATACCTTTACGAGGCATTACTGCCTAGAATCTGATTCCAGGGCCGATACTCAAGTAGGACAAGCCTCTTTGAGGAATCTATTTGGGTAGCCTGCGGCCTGTACGAGCTTAGTTGTTACTAGGCTTAGTATGGGTATTACTGTATTGTTACTCCTTTGCCCGCAGGGAGATGAGGTGAGGCTCGCTATTCTATTCTAATGCTTATGACTATTGATGAGGATCCCCTGGAAGAGAAGGATTAGTTACTTACCTGTAATCCTAGTTCTCTTCCAGGGGTATCCTCATCAAAGTCATAAGCAACCCTTCCGCCTCCCCGGGCAAAGGACATTCTTTAATAAGGAGATATTGTTAACCTATTTTTTTTTTTTTTTGGGTTATAAACTTTTATTCGCCTTCAGTGCACACACACCGCTCTATGCCTACAACCCTGGGGCCGGCAGCAATGTAAAGGAACATAAATACATATCACGTAAGGACCAGTCGATCAAGCAGTACATCATCATCCCAAGGTTCGTTAGCCGCAGTCCTTTTACATCACTACTTTATGAACGTTCCAAATGTACCGTAGCCCCCCGCCCCGTCCCCTCTTCCCTCAGTTAGTGTGTTCTCAATTTCACCATGTGGATGTGGGTGTTAGTGTAGGGTGCCTGTCCGTCAACTAAAACCAGTCTCATAACCACTCTTACAATAACCCCTCCCAACCCCGCCCCTCCCCCTCTGACTGCCCCTGTGCTTGCCTCTACCTAACACCCATTGCCATATCGCCTCACCTCCCCGCCCGCCCAATTAACACCCCACCTACCTCCCGCCCCACTCCACGGGTTCCCTCACCCGCCTGATCGCCCCGCTTCACATGTAGCCCATTTGTGAGTGTTCCTGAGTGTCGCGTGCCCACTAGACCCCTCAAGGCCCCTGTAGTCTCGTCCACCATCCCACTTAGGCACTCATGGTTTATACAATCCATCTGTATTGTTCATCTAATCCTCAGTGCCCTCTTCCCCTTCCTGCCTCTCCTCCGTCTCCTCCTGTTCCGGCTCCGCGGTATCTTTATTGGCAACATAAGTCAGATACAGGTCCCAGAAATTTTTTGGTCTACTGACAGGGGGCAGGAGCTCGCTATAGAGCTGTGACTGGGTGCAACCATACAGCATGTCTCTGATCCAACCTCCTTTTGTCGGGAGCGGCCCCCGCATCCAGCACCGCGCTACTGCACGTCAGGCCATAATTAGCCCCATATCTGCCAGGCGACGCGTCGCAGGGGGGAGAATCCTGGAGTATCCCAGCAACGCCAACGCAGGATCCACTGGGAACTCGGTCTTCAGTATTTGACCCAGCTCCTCAAAAACGTCTGCCCAGAATTTGTTGATGCCCGGGCAGGACCACGCAAGATTCATGAAGTCCGCCACCGGGGCGTGACAGCGCTCGCATTCCGACGATTGTCGGAGGCCGTATCTATGCAGGCGTTCAGGAGTGTAATACACTCTTTGTAAAAATTTGAAGTGGATGAGTCTATGTCGAGCGTTAAGCGACACTCTTTTAGTGTTGCGACAGCAGTACTCCCACATGGAATCGCTTATTTCCGCCTGCAGGTCTCGCTGCCATGCCAATCGGGCTTTGGAGGGAGGCAGTTCCCCGCCGAGTTGGCCCGCCCTATACATTCGTGAGATTAGATGGCTGGAGGACGGGGTCTTTATAACGTATGTTAGCTCCGGCAGTTCAGGAGGCTCCTGCATGGTCGAGCCTAACAGGGCTTGTAACGCCGCACGTACCCTGTGAAAGTGGAAACGCTGTAGCAGCGAGACTGGTGTCTGGGGAGGGACCAACTGGATCCAGGTAATTGCCGTCCCGTCCTTGAACAAGTCTCCCAACTTGAATATGCCTAATTGTTGAAGCGCGCGTGTGACCCCTTTCTCTCGCAGTGGCGAGAGCCAGACTGCCCAGTCTATCGGGACGAGCGGGGAGTACAGTATTACGTGTCCATGTCCCTTGGCCAGCGCGTACCAGGCGTGGTTTGTCGCGGTAATGGAGTCTAAAGTGCCTATCCGTCGCAGAGCCGGCTCGAATACTGTAGCCGGTGGAGGGAGGGGGTCCGTGAATAGGTTCTCCAGAATCACATGCGGGATATTGCGATCCCCGTGCGTCCAAGTATGCAAATGTGTTGCTTGAGCGACCCTATAGTATCTTTCTAGATTAGGGGCTCCCAACCCTCCTTGTTCATACGGGAGCATTAGAACTTGCCACCGTACTCTCGGTTGCTTGCCCCCCCATGCCAACCACGTGAGAGTCTGTGTCATTGTCTTGAAGAAGGCCTTCGAGAGGGTCACCGGGATGTTATTAAAAAGGAACAGAAACCTCGGGAGGACAATCATTTTTATCAGAGCGATGCGGCCCGACAGGGACAACGGCAATTTGCACCATCTGTCCACATCGTCAGACAATCTAGTATATGCTACCCCATAATTTTCCCGTACCAGAATATCCGGATCCGGATGTAATTGTATACCTAAGTATCGAACCGGGTCATCTGACCACTGTAGTGGATAATCCATCCCAAACTTGCTCGTCACTGGAGTCAGCGGGAATGCCACTGATTTGTTCCAGTTCACTTTTAGTCCAGACAACGCTCCAAATTGCACCACCTCCCTGAGTACCGGGGAAAGGTTGAGCTCCGGGTCTCTGATGTATAAAAGGGTGTCGTCTGCATACGTGGAGATGCAGATCTTATAGGTAGGGAAGCTGATACCCTCATGGCTATGGTATTCTCGCAGAGCACACGCCAGAGGCTCCGCCACAAGTGCATATAGCAATGGAGAGAGGGGGCAGCCCTGTCTGGTGCCTCTGCTAATTGCAAACGCGTCCGTGACTCTGTTACCTAGTCTCACTCTGGCCGATGGTTTATAGTACAAGGCCCCTATCATTTGTAAAAAGGGTTCACCCAGGCCCAGCTTCCGCAGCACTCTCGACATGAAGGGCCACTCGACAGAATCGAACGCCTTCTCCATGTCCAGAAATACTGCCAACGCCTTATTCTCTGGCTTCACGTGCTGCATTGTTCCCAGCACCGTACGTATGTTATATGTGAGATTCCTAGAAGGAATAAAGCCGGCCTGTTCTGGAGCAACCAGTTCCGGGGCTAAGAGAGCGAGACGCGTCGCCAGCACCTTTGCATACAGTTTTGCATCAACATTTATTAATGAAAGGGGTCTGTACGATCCCCGTTCATTCGAGGGTTTCCCTGGTTTAAGGAGAGTGACAATGAGTGCCTCCCGCATGGATTGGGGCATACTACCTTCCAGGCATATGTCATCAAACAGTGTCGAGAGGAAGGGTATCAACTGGTCTTTGAAGGCCTTGTAGAAGCCAACAGTCAGCCCGTCAGCCCCCGGGGCACTTCCAGATCTCATGCTATCTAGCGCTTCCACTATTTCTTCCTTCTGAATAGGCATCATTAGGAATTCTCTCTGCGCGTTTGACAGCTGTGGCATTTTGATAAAGCTTAAATAATCGTCGATCGCCCCCTCCATCCCGGTGGATTTGGATTCGTAAAGAGTGGAGTAGTATTGTCGAAACTCTTCAATTATCTGCTCTTCGTCAGTGAGGACCCCTCCCGTGCTCGACACTAGTTCACCAACTATAAGCGGGCGCCTTTCGCTGCGGACCAAATTAGCTAGTAGAGAGCTAGGCCTCTCGCCCTCACCATAAGTACGTGCCGTGTGTCCCATGTGTCGGACCTCCCTGTCTGCCTCCGTATTATATTCTGACACCAGTTGTTTAATCCGTTCTAGTGCATCCCCCCCAGGGTCCGCCTGCTGTTTCTTCTCAAGCTCTGACAGCTGTTGTTCTAGGTACTGAAGCCTCTGTCTGATAGATTTAAGGACACTGGAGTGTTTGGCCATGGCCACACCGCGCACATATACCTTAAACGTCTCCCATAATGTTTGGAAGCTTTCCACAGAGCCTACGTTGGTGTCAAAAAAATTGTCAATCTCATTTGCGAGTTCACCCCTGAACACCTCATCTAGTAAGGAATACGGGGGGAAGCGCCACGTGAAGGGGGGGAGCCTGAGTGTCGGTAACTCAAGAATCAGGAGGAGAGGAGAATGATCAGACAGCGTGCGCGGCAGAATCAGACAATCTCTCACCCTATTTAATAGGAGCTGTGATGTGAGCCAATAATCTATTCTTGTGTGAAGCTCATGATAGGCGGAATAATGCGTGTACCCCCCTCTAGAGTGGTGTCTGCTGCGCCAAACGTCTATTAAATCCAAGCGCACCAGTTCGGCTTGTAGCACCGTGGCAGCCGCCGACGGGCTCCTGTGTGGTCCCGCTGACCTGTCCAGAATCGGGTCAAGCACCAGATTGAAATCCCCAGCCCAGAGCATTCCAGAATATTCGTGCAACCTGCACTTCTGGGCCAGCTTTGCGTAAAATTCCGGGGAGTCAAAGTTGGGGCCATACACATTCACCACCAAGAAATCTAGCCCCCTACCCCTGCACCTACAAAGTGCATATCTACCCTCGGGGTCAATCTCCAAAGACGTTAACGTGAGTTTGGAGCCAGGATTAACCCAAGTAAGTGTCCCCCTTGAGTGTGTGGTGAAACCCGACGCAACACTACAGCCCGCCAAACCTTTATGAGTAAGCATGTTGCTGGTCAGCGGTAAGTGAGTCTCCTGTAATAGGGTGAGGTCTATGTGATGTCTACGCAAATAGCTAAGGACCTTACGTAGCTTCCTGAAGTCATTTAAGCCCCTCACATTCCATGTCAGAACTCTTAATTGGGCTGGCTCCGACCCCTTCAATGATGCTAGAGCATCAGTCGCAGTCCTGTCTGCCATGATGAGTGGTAAGGAAAGTATGTAATAGACTCAGGCGTTCTGTAGGGACACATTCAAGCAATTGGTTTGGCGAGGCAGCAACAGCAGCATACACAATGGGATTTCTCCATAAGACCCGGCATAGCACATTAGCAGTCAACCAGCATAACAACTCGAATTCAAAAACAGACCCCAACATTCCCCCCGCCACCCACAGCTGACCCACCCCAAATCGGCCATGCAGGTCCCCATCCCACCCGCCCCTCCCCAACAACAAGTCCAGATGCCCCATTTGTAAAATGCTCGTGGGCAAAGGTAGCCAGCCAACTCAGTCTCAACAGTGAAGTCACTACTTCAGTGCCCAGTCCCCCCCCACCCGCCGCGCACCACCAGAAATGCGTTATCACACCAACCTGTGCATCATTATTGTCATTCTCCCCAGTTCTACCAGGAATATCCCCCCCACTCCCGCCACCCCGTATGCAGCCCCCATAGACCACCCGTCATCAACTCTTCAATAGGATGCAACAACTACTGTGGGTGGGAACCAAAGCAGTGAGAAGACAATGTCTATGCCAAAGCCCCATCCCCGCTTATCTGTAACAGCGCGGCTGTGGAGATCCGCTCCATATCAAGGTCTCTCGAGCCTCTCATGTCATCAGAATGAAGAGTCGGAGTTCACTGTACCCCAAGCCTCATATCACGGAGTCACTCCTGATCATCTGCGTGGTGCTGGTCAGCCTCTTCCTGACTCTCGGCTTGCTCTTCCGGCTTATCTCTGGCCCACTTTTTCATGGCTTTTTGCAACTCTGCGGGATCCGTAAAGATATGTGAATGCCCCTTCCTGTTGACACGCAACTTGGCCGGGTACAACATTACATAGTCGAGTCCCATGTCCCTGAGTCGTTTCTTGTGGGGCGCAAAGTGTTTGCGCGCCTCCTGCACTCGAGCCGTGAAGTCTGGGAAGGTGGAGATCGCTGATCCCTCGAAGTGTAGGTCGCCCTTGGACCGAGCCAGCCTAAGCGCCGTGTCTCTATCCCTGTAATTTAACAACTTCGCTATGATCGGTCGAGGAGGGAGACCCGGGTTAGGCCTTGGGCCTAGCGTGCGGTGCGCGCGTTCCTCTGCAAACATCGCTGAGAACACTCTGTCTCCCAGCAGTTTGGTGAGCAGGCTTTCGACGAATAGTTCCATTTTCCCGGTCTGAGTGGTCTCCGGCAGGCCAAGTATGCGGAGGTTACAGCGACGCGACCGTGCCTCCAAGTCCTCCGTTTTGTCTTGCAGTGTTCTGATCAGCGTCTCCGCCCGGCGTCTCGCTGTGTCCATGTCAGTTTGTGCCTCCTCCACCTCTGTGATGCGACGCTCCGCCATGTCATGTCTTTCCGAATGTTTGTCGAGTCGCTCCGCCATGCGGTCCATTCTGTATGACATGGCGTCCATCTTGGTCCCCAGTGCCGCTATGTTTGTCTGGATGTTTTGCTCCATGGACCTGAGCATCGATTTTATATCGGAGTTTTCTTCCTGCGGTTGCCTTGCAGACACCTCTTCATCTCGCTGTGTCTGAGGGCTCAGCACTGGCAATCGTCTTTGTGAGAACGGGAGCTTACTCTGGGTCCTGTCTCCCTTCCCCATGTTCGCCTGCGTACTGCAATGCCCGTGCTTCTGCGTGGAAGAGTCCCCGATGCCAAAAAGCTGCAGGCGCCGCCGTCCGCCCACTGATGTGCCTCACCGGACTCACTATGAGGGTGGTTCGTCGCCAGGTGGGCGCCGCAGCGTCTCAGATAGAATGGGGGAGCTGCACGTCCGTCCTTGCCAGGAATCGGGATGTCCCTCAGCAGGGGCACACAACGTTGTTAGGCCTGGGCCACGTGGGCAGACCCCCGCAGCCGCTCACCCGAGGAAGTGGAGCGGGGAGCGGTGACGCCGAGCAGTCCTATGTGCCTTTGCAGCCCTACCCCCAGAGGCGGTATGTCCCCGAGCCAGGCAGCCTGCCGATGTACCGCTGTAGAGAGGGGAGAGGGAGCCCCGTGTCCGTCCGCGCCCCCTTCCCGCCGCTCGGCGAGGCGTACTCCTTGTGCGAAGCGGCCCCTGTGGCTCCGGCGCCCGCAGACCAACGGCGCCGCCGTGCACTCTCCTCTGTCACCGCACGGGCTCACTGTAAGTTAATTTGCTCCTCGGCCAGGGTCAGCAGTTCTATTGGCAGCCAGTCGTGATCGCCGTTTCACCCCCACCGGCCAGGAACCGCCCCGTGCAGGAGGACCGGCGATCGGAAGTGCGTCCGCCCGGCCGCTGCCGCACGCCTCCTCACGCAGCGCGGCCCCGGCGTCACTGGAGGCCGCGGTCTACAGGCCCTCCCGGCGCTCCAATGAACCAGCCCGCAGGCACCGTCGAGGCAGGCGGAATCTCTACCAGGACGGATCCGCCAGGTCCCCTCTTGTTCCGCTAGGCGCTGGGGTGTAGGGTGTGTCGAGAGAGCAAGGTTGGTGAAGGATAATGCAGGATAGTAAAGTGGCGCCGACGGAGCTCAGGGACTATGCGGCCATTTTCCGCGGCTGCTAGCTCCGCCCCCCCTGTTAACCTATTTGTTACTGGGTTTGTTTTCAGTCTCCGAAAAGAACAACTGACCTAACTGTCACCCCTGAGGCATGATGGGATACTGGGGGTCATGGGTGCCTTAAAGGCACGGTGTCAGTTTATTGCTATGCAGCTACAGGTTAGCTTTTCAGTCTTTTTAGACTGTGTGTTTGCAATGCAGCCTGGGAGCTTTATATGCTTCCAGCGAGTTATGAGAATTTCTACTGCTTTCTGAGCATTAAAACAGTTTCTAAACAAGCTTTGTTGTTGTTTCTCATGTTTCTAATGCTTATTATTCATGTATGGTGGAAATTCTACACAGCATATTTCAGCTCTGATTTTATTTGGCTGCTATTGCATGTTTTTATATATATATATATATATATATATATTTATATATATATGAGTATATATATGTGGGGCACATATAATATAGTGTTTCCGGGGTCCCGCGCATGGGCGGGAATATTCTAATGCTTATGACTTTGATGAGGATACCCCTGGAAGAGAAGTAGGATTACAGGTAAGTAACTAATCCATTTGGGTAGTACATTTAAAATACTTGTAATTGAATTACCTTTTCAATTGACCTGCTTGGAATGAAATATATTACACCCCCACACAACCAGTGCCTAATTTGAGCCGGTGGTGTCTGGTGCTCAACACTGGATCTTAATTTGTTTCCGGTGCTCCGCACCGGCACTTAATTGTTAACACCACACTTAGGACAGTCTGCCACATGGTGGCGCTGCTCATCTAATTTAGAGATGAGCAGAACAACAGTTGTTTATAAATACAATATCATTAAAAATGCACTAATATATGCCGCCATAGTCATTCCTTTAGCTTTGGGGAGCTTGAATAATCTGAACTGTAGCACTTGCTGGCGAGAGATGGCTATTAGCTGTTTTGGCAGCAATGACATGAGTGATGGTTGGTGCAATTTGCAATGGCCTCCTGGTCAGGGCACAACAACTCCCCTTGGGTGCAGAGGACAGCATGCCTGCATTTAACTCTTTTTAAAAATGATATCCCTGTCCCCGTACAGTAGACGATCAGGGCCGGACTGGGAACTACAACCGACCCTGGTAAAGTGCTCAGCCGGCCCCCTCCCCACTCGGGGGGGGGGGGTTGGAGGTGCCGCCGAGCTCTTTGCCGGGGCCGACTTTCGGCAGATTTTGTTACAGGGCCGATTATGCTGCAAAAACGGCCCTGTAACAAAATCGGCCCCCAGGGGCCCAAACTGGCCCCCACCCTTGCGGCGCACCGGGGGATTGCCCGGTGCCCGCTATGGCCAGTCCGGCCCTGTAGACCATTAACAAAACAATATCCCTGTGCAAGGCACAACTGTGCTTGTCATTGAGAAAAACAAGGCTGGAGTTGTAGGAGAGCCTTTTGGGGGAGGGGGTCCACTTCCTTAGCATTCACCTACCACAATCACTCATATGCAATCACCCCTCCCCATCCTTCACCACTCATTCAACATTCCAGCTATATTTTATCCCTCCATTGCCCCTAAGTAGAGCCCTGGTTATGTTTCTACAATTGCACACATCCTCTTCCTATGGCTGCCACCTAACTTGTTTTATAGGGGCATGAGCTGTATTGTAATGTTCCAACCAGTACAATAATTAGAAAAATCAGATTGGTATTTTTACTAGGCCTGGGCGGTAAATTCCGTTCTGCTTGCAGAATTTGGGTAATTTCGCGTTCCGCAGAGATCGCAAAATTGCCCAATATTCTGTGTTCCGCGACTTCGCGAAATTTTTTGCTTGCTCGCGTTCTCAAAATGCGGGTTCGAGAGATATTTCCCCCCCGAGCACACAAACAGTGATTGCGAACAGGAAAAAAGCATATGAAAACTGCTTTATTATACAGCAGAAAAGGTAATCCTGCAAGGAAAGTGAAAACATTGTCAGCACATAGGCTACATTGTAGAGGAAACATCAGTGTAGAAAGCTGAAAAGCTAACCCACATACACAATAACAATAAACTGGCACCGTGCCTTTAAGGCAGCCATGACCCCTAGCTCCCATCATGCCTCAAGGGTGACAGTTAGGTCAGTTGTTCTTTCCGGCTCCTTCTGACAGGACCCTGGTCTCTACAGCTCTACTTCTTTCTGATTTTTGTCAGAAATTACTCTCACTTTTGAGGTGAAACCTTTTTACTTTGACATTTTTTCAGTGTTGAAGTACTTTTCAACTGTTTTTTAAGGGTTTGTGCATTGTTTTTCACTCTTCCCTTTTTGATCCTTGCCCCTCCTGTGGCAAAAAGAAGGAAAAAACAGACTCTCACTCGGTCTGTATTTTACGTTTGCCTTCTGATCATGATCCTCCCACCTGCCAGCATTGCCAGCTCCTGTCCAAAAGAACTTTGAAGGATAGAGCGAGGATTCGCATCTATGGGCTGGCAGAGAGAAGATCTTCCTCCAGAGGCAGGTCACCGCTGAAGAAGAAGGAGGAGAGAGCATCCTCAAGTAAGATCCCAGTGTGCTCTCCATCGGCGTCGGGCTCGGCGCCTCAAATCCCTTCTTCAGCGTTGAACACGGCGACGAAAAGACCATCGACAGCGGGCTTGCCGTCGAGAGAAGACCGGTCGCCATCGAGGTTCACAGGTACGTCGCGACCTCCGTCGTCATCAACCCGGCAGCGATCGGCGTCGAAGCAGCTTTCTCCGTTGGTGCAGGCTCGCACAACGTCGACAGACAAGTCTCCGTCGTCGCCATCAAGGCGGCATTCGACGTTGAGACATGCTCCGTCATCGCCGAGTCACCGGCGATCGACATTGAAGTGTAGGTCGGCGTCAACCAGGCGATTGTCGACGTTGAGTCAAGCACCGCCGTCGCAGGTTCATCAGCAACCGGCGTCGAAGCATACCTCTCCGTCGACGACATCCAGACGGCGTTCGACATCGAGACAGGTACCATCACCTCCGTCGGCATCGAGGCGACGTTCGACATCGAGGTCTAAATCCCCTCCGGTGTCACATTCAATGTCGAGGCCAAGGAAGTCGACGTCGAGGGATCATTCGACGCCGAGGAGGATTTCTCTGTCGAACCGGTCATCGAGGAGATCGCAGGCATGCTCACCCTCAAGAGCAGAATCTAGAGGCTCAAGGCATTCGGTGTCACTCCACTCAACATCGAGGCATTCAGAAAGATCGACGTCGAGGAGACGTTCAGGATCCAGAGTCTCTCCCATTATGGTGACACAGAGTAGATCAACATCAAGGCACTGGCCAGCGACGTCTCATCGCTCTTTGGGACGGAGGTCTCGCTCAAGAACCCATGGGGCCTCTTCCCATTCTAACAGAAGTTCCCCACAGACAATTGCGTCATCTCGCATTGCATCCATGCATTCCAAAGAGCCTGCAGATTCTCCTCCAAGAAGTTGTCAGAGGAGGCAGAGAACCCTTTTGGTGCATCTATCTTCCAGATGGCTGCAACCCCTACATCTCTGGAAGCCAGCACCGGCATGTGCTGCGCAAAGGGCATCTGAATACTCAAGCCCGTTGCATAGATCTCCTTTGCAGCGCTTGGTGCAAGAAGTGGACAAGTCACCTAACACTCGCACCAGAGAGCACCGGGTGAGGTCCCCTGATCGAAGGTCTGCACATGGCCATCGCAAAAGGCGGCGTACACCATGTTGGTCGTCATCATCAATGCATTCATCTAAGAGGGATTACTCTCCCACCCTCACAGATAGTCCGCCAAGCAGAGTGTCACCCATTGACGACATGAACACTTTCCATGATGTGCTTACCAGGGGGGCACAGAAGTTGGGCATTACCATGGCCACTACTCAAACGACCACGTCCATTATCTTTGAAACGCTACATCAAAGATCTGTGTCTAGACCGCTGCTCCCCTTGGTACCAGGAGTCATCGAACCTGTTATGGACGTTTTTCTAGCCCCAGCTTCAGCAAAAGAGGCTCCTGCACGTATCTGAAAGAAATACAAGCCGACTGCATCGGATCCTCTATTCCTGAGATCAAAACCTCCACCTGATTCAGTTATAATTGCAGCAGCTAAGAAAATGCATTCAGTGGCATCTTCTTCCTCTGTTCCTCCTGATAAGGAGAGTAAAGTCCAAGACTCTTGGGGGAGGAAAGCCTGCAGTTCAGCGGCTTCCACGCTACAGGTTTCCAATGCTGCAGCCCTGTTGGGGCGATATGACAGATCCCTCTGGGATTCTTTGGATCGTTTTAAAGAGAAGCTTCCGAAGGACAATCTGCAAGACTTCTCGGAAATTATTCAGGAAGGTGCTCTGGTGTCCAACCAAGTAATAAGCACGGCAGCTGATGGCGTATCTCTGGCGGTTCATTTGTATGCGCATGGCGTTTGTGCACGTTGTTCCTCATGGTTACGCCTCACTGCATTAAAGCCTGATGCATAACAGCGCATAATGAATCTTCCGTTCTGGGGTACCTCTCTGTTTGGGGCCCATACAGAGGAGGAGATGGGAAGAAAAATGAAGGTGGAATTGGACACTTTGAAGGCGGAGTTCAGGAAGCGTTACAGGCTCTATAATCATAAAGGGGGTTCAAGCCCCTCAATGGGCACAGAACAAGCAGGGGAAATCCCAATATCAGGGCCGACGTTCCTCAAGGGGCAGAGAAGGACACCAGTAGCAATCCTCCTCCACATCCAAGACCGGGGGAAGCAATGAGTCAATGCTTCCTCCAGCACCATTGGCACTCCAGTGGAAGGAAGTATAACACACTACGCTCAAGAGTGGCGCAGAATAACGAATGATCGATGGGTGCTAGATATACTAGACAATGGATACGTGCTACGTTTTTGCACGCCTCCAAAAGACTCTCCAGTAAAATCCAGACAACATCATCTGGACCTCCTGCGTCAGGAAGTGTCGACCCTTCTCGAAAAAAAAGCGATAGAAGAGGTCCCCCAAATGCAGAGAGGGAAGGGAATCTATTCAAGATACTTTCTGATATGGAAAAAAGACCAGCCGAACAAGTTCAGACCCATCTTAGATCTGCGGTTTCTGAACAAATACATCAAAAAAGAAATTTTTTGGATGCTGTCTCTTCATCAAATTTTCCCACACTTAAAGAAAGGCGATTGGATGTGCTCAGTGGACCTTCAAGATGCTTACTTCCACATCCCGATCACAGCACGGCATCGCAAATTCCTACGTTTCATGGTAGGGAAGGATCATTACCAATTCAAGTCTTACCCTTCGGTCTAAAGTCATCTCCGAGGGTATTCACAAAATGCATGGCAGTAGTAGCGGCCTTCCTACATCGCCAAGGCCTACACGTCTATCCATACCTAGACGATTGGCTGCTAAAGGAATCATCTCCTCTCATGGTGCAGGATCACCTTCTCATGTGTTTGAACCTACTTCAATGCTTGGTACTGCATGTCAATCTGGACAAATCAGTCCTTCAACCTACCCAGTCGATCCACTATCTGGGGGCCACTATCAACTCCGCCATAGGAAAAGTATTTCCTTCGGCAGAAAGACTGTCATCAATGAAGGTCAAAGGCAACATCATCCTTCAAGCTTCTCAGCCATCAGTAAGCAAAGTGGCTTCTCTACTGGGTTCAATGGCCTCCTGCATCTTCCTCATACCCAACGCCAGGTTGAGGATGAGGCCACTTCAGTAAGACCTAGAAGACAAATGGAATCAGTCCTCAGGTCAATGAAACAACCAGGTTCTACTATCCCCCATTCCAAAGAAATCCATCCTCTGGTGGATGCATCCAAAGAATCTCATGGTGGCAGTTCCTTTTCATCAGCTTCTGCCAGTGCAATCCTTAATTACAGACGCTTCTCTTCAGGGCTGGGGTGCACATCTAGGTCCCTTTCAGACACAGGAAAGATGGACCCCCAACGAGCAGACTTATCATATCAACATGCTCGAACTGCTGACAGTTTACTTGGCTCTCAAGGCTTTTCAACTTGGCACTGGCTGCATGCCAGGAACCTATCGATCACGGCAGTCCATATAGCAGGGGAGCAGAATGTTCGAGCAGACTCCCTCAGTCGTCACTTCCAAGAGCAAGAAGACTGGGTGTTCAACGACGACGTGGTGGCAGGCATTTTTCAGACGCAGACGAAGAAAACAAAAAATGCCACGCCTTTGCATCCAGGTTTTACCGACCAAGAACGAAGGGGAATGCACTTTTGATAAACTGGTCAGGGACGTTTGCATATGCCTTTCCACCCCTCCCTCTCATTCCGAAGGTAGTGGCAGAGCTGAGATCCAGGATGAAGATGATCCTAATAGCACCGGACTGGCCTCGCCAATGGTTGTATCCAGATCTGTTGCAGCTGTCAATTTGCCCACATCGGAGGCTTCCATGCAAGCCTGACCTTCTTTCATCTCAGCCTTCCCTCGCTCAGCTTGACAGCATGGCTCCTGAAGTCCTGCAGTATAGACATCTAAACCTTTCCTCAGACTGCATGGACATTCTACGGGAGTCAAAGAGGCCTTCCACAAGAACCTTGTATTCTATGAAGTGGAAGAGGTTTTACTTGTGGTGTGTACAGAACGGTTGGAGTGTTGTTGATGGGCAGGAGGAGGTCATCTTACCATACTTGCTCTCTTTGGCCAAGTCTGGATTGAAATACTCCTCCATAAAGGTACATTTGGCAGCCATTACGGCTTACCGTAAATCTCGTAACTAACCTTCCTTTTTTCAACTACAGGTGGTTAAGGACTTCCTACAGGGGCTAAAGAAAGTTTACCCTCCTGTGAGACCTCCTTGTCCTTGGGAGTTGAACCTTGTATTGTCCAAGTTGATGGGCCCTCCTTTTGAGCCCATTAATAAGGCCACATTGCAACACCTTTCGTGGAAGGTAGTTTTTCTGGTATCAATCACTTCTGCACGCAGAGTAAGTGAAAATCAGGCGTTATCTTCCCAAGAGCCCTATACAGTCTGCCACCATAATAGGGTGGTTATGCGAACCCACCCTTCCTTTCTACCGAAGGTTGTGTCGGAGTTCCATGTAAAACAGACAATTTCTTTGCCCTCTTTCTTCCCAAACCCTACGACACCAGCAGAAAGGTCTCTACACTCGCTGGACCTCAAGAGGGTTCTCAAGTTTTACTTGGCAGCCACTAGATCTATGAGAAAGTCTGACCAACTGTTTGTGAACTATGGTTCGGTTAGAACAGGTTTTGCTGCCTCTAAACGAACCATCTCAAGATAGATAGTCTCTTGTATAAAGTTGTCTTACCAGTTGGCAAATAAACCTTTGTTCGCTTCCCCTAAGGCTCACTCAAATAGGGGCAAAGCGGCAACAGTAGCTTTCGTACATAATGTACCGATGGCCGAGATTTGCAAAGCGGCAACTTGGAAATCGGTTCACACATTTACCAGGCATTACTGCCTAGATTCAGACTCCAGAGCAGATACCCAAGTGGGCCAGGCTTCCTTGAGGAATCTGTTCCAGTGCTGATTTTCTCGGAGTCTGTGTTCGCCTAATGGCGGTTTCTTTTGAAGACTTCTCTCGCTACTTGCCCGCAGGATGAGGGGATGGGCTTGCTATTCTATTCATGTGCTTATGACTATTGATGAGGATCCCCTGGAAGGGAAAGATTAGTTACTTACCTGTAATACTAGTTCTCTTCCAGGGGTATCCTCATCAAAGTCATAAGCAACCCACCCACCGCAAGTGAGTATGAGACATGCATCTGTTTTTTAAATGGTCTGCGGTAGTCCGCAAAGAACAATTGACCTAACTGTCACCCCTGAGTCATGATGGGAGCTAGGGGTCATGGCTGCCTTAAAGGCACGGTGCCAGTTTATTGTTACTGTGTATGTGGGTTCGCTTTTCAGCTTTCTACACTGATGTTTCCTCTACAATGCAGCCTATGTGCTGACAATGTTTTCACTTTCCTTGCAGGATTACCTCTTCTGCTGTATAATAAAGCAGTTTTCAAAGGATTTCTTTCGCCCTGCTTTATTGTAATGTATTTATGTGCAAGGACTTCTCTTGCAGCATTGTTCAGCATACCTAGGGAAGGCTGCATTGTATGTTTTTATAGCTGTATATATACATATATGTAGAGCTACATATATGGTTTTCACATATATGATCTGTGTTTCCGGGATCCTGCGCATGGGCGGGAATATTCATGTGCTTATGACTTTGATGACGATACCCCTGGAAGAGAACTAGGATTACAGCTAACTAATCCTTCTTATTTCAGAACCATATTGGGGCCTTTTTGCAGAATGTTAAATGGCGCACAGGTATTTGTCTGTTGCAATTGAAGGTAGCACCTTATCTCTGCCCTAATAAGGTCTGTGCAGCCTCTTCCCCTCTCAGACAAACAGTGGAAGATGCTTTCTATGAGGAGGAGTGGGAGGGGGGGATCTGCTCTTATAAGGGGCCTGGCAGGCTCGGAGTGAAAGAGAAACAAAAGTTGTTATTTTGTTTTGTCTTTACCTCTGAGTCAGCCAGTTTCAGCGCAGAGCATCTCAAAGCAGGCTGCAAACTTCCTCTACTTTACAGGAGACACTGTGTCTAACACACACCCTGGAGGAACAAGCTGAGGGGGTCCCCCTTCACATATAGAAGAGTGCCCCCCCAGCAATGTGGGGGTTACGCGATTGTCCGTTACGCCCCTGGGACGGTCCAATAGATTAAATGAGTTACTCTGGTAAGAGCCATGTTTTAAGCTTCTTTCCGAAATTGAGGTAGTCACTCGTGAGGTGCAGGGGTAACAGGTTCCATTGGGTTGCTTCAAAATGGGTGAAGGAGCAGCCTCTGGGTCTGGTTCGATCCCCGGCTCCGGCGGCAGGTTAGCCCAGCACCATGTGACTCTGGGCAATAGCTCGCTTAATCTTCCCGACGGCCCCCAGCGCCTAGAGACCCTAACGGGTGATTGTGCGCTTTACAAATGTGGACTTTACTTTACTTTTATCTTTTTTGACATATTGGTTTTGGCTCCGGCTAGATTTGCGGATCTCAGATTTCTTGTAGGTTTGTAGAACTCCACCTTAGATCGAAGGTTCACAGGACCTAAGTCATGAAGACCTTTGTGAGTGTGGCAGAGAAATTAGAATGTTGCCCTCTTTCGAATGGGCAGCCAGTGGTGTGTTTTCAGGTAGGCAGAAGTGGAGCGGAATCTGTCTTTATTGCAAATTAGTTTCACCACCAAGTATTGTATCACATGCAGGTGGGTAAAAAGATAGTCAGCCATCCCAATGTATAGGGCATTTCCATAGTCCAACCAACTGGCAATTAGGGCTTGGACTACTGTTCTGTGCCAAACTACTGGAATCCAGTAGAAACGTTTTCTTAACAGTTTGAGCAAGCCAAAACATTTGCCGCAAATGGCATTAACTTGCTCCTGTATAAATAAAGACTCATTAATGAGGACTCCTATGTTTTTGCAACTTTTTTGGGCTTAGGTGCAGATCCCAGGGACACAGGCCGCCATGATAAATCCCAAACCTTATGGGCACCTCTGAAAAGTTGAATTTCAGTTTTTTCAGTGTTTAGTTTTAGGCAGTGTCCCCAAATCCAACTGGTTATCTCGGAGAGGCAGCTAGAAAAAAAAGAAATTCTGGTTTCTTCGTGCTTCTCCCCTATTGAGTTGACCAGTTGAGTAACATCTGCATACAGTATCACCTGCATACGAGCATATCTCTAATCCCCAATTATGGACTAGCTTGGCAAGGGATGCGACGTACACATTGAAAAGTGTCGGGATCAAAGAGGAGCCTTGCAGTACCCCCTATTTGGAGCTGTGGGGGGGAAATTACTAATTTCTAAACATTTATTCTAAAAATTATGAAAATACATAAAAAAAATATTTTCCATACATATAAAATACATACTAAAATACATAACACAAATTTTTGCTTACGATATTACTTACTTCGATATTTAAAAAAACGATATTACTTACCTTCGGGTCAATATTCTGGTCAACGATATTCTTGACTTCGATATTCTATCCCTACAATATTAAAAACTCGATATTAATGTAGGTCGATATTTTGACTGCTCACCCAGTATTCAGCTGTACAGACTGTGTCCTTTTGCTCAGAACAGATCTAAACCATAGTAGGGATGTAGAATGAAGCCCTTCCTTATGAAGCTTATTTATCATATGGCTGTGTGTGACGGTGTCAAATGCCTTGGAGAGATAAGGGAGGATCAGGGCAACGGCCTTGCCCTAGTCTATTTCTAATTTAATGTTTTCCATAACAGCTAGAAGAGTGGATTCTGTACTGCTCTTGGCTTTGAATCTCGCCTCGGAAGCATCCAGTTGGTTGTGGTTCTCCAGAAAAGTTGTCATTTGACAGTTGACAAGTCTTTCAAGGACTTTGGACATACAATAAAAAAGTCCAAGCTTCCTTAAAACTTCCCGGAGATAAGTTGTAAATAAAGGGCATTGAGAGAACCAACCTGGATGGGTTCAGTTGAAAAAACTGTTAGCCCACTAGGATGATATTGTCCAACTAAGAGAGGTCTGAAAATTAGCAAAAGTAAGTTTCCAGTAGGACAGTGGTTGTGGGATATGAGCCAGGATTGAAGGCTAGTGAAGGTGTTGCTGATTGGTGTGTTCATGTCTGATCATAGCAGTAGACCATTTAACTTCCCCAAGGAAGGAATGTTTGGAGTGGTGTCTAAAAGACCCTCCCTTGTTCTGTGCTCTGGTACTTGTCAGTCTACTCCATGTATTTATTTATATGTCGAAACATTCTCCCTGTAAACACAGGCTTGGTAAATACAACCCTGGTTAACCCAGAATAGGTGATAGCAGTCTGGCTCTGCTGAACTGGATGCTGTCTTCTTCAAATTCCTCTTCCACAAACCTAGGACAGTACTGTTGGTGGGTGTGGCAAAAGGGGTGGAACAGGAGTTGCATAAACATAATATCTGTGAAATACAAGGATAACTCCAAGCAAACTCTTGTGGATCCTGGTTTCTTATAAAGGTTTTGCTGAACAATAGTCATTCAGAAGACAAATAAAATATAAAAGTTTTCTTCAATTACACTTTTTAAGAAGTAGGTGAAAGAACGTGGTGGCGTACTTGTATGTGATGGTCTATGTTTTTGGCTGTGCGGTAGTATATGCCGTTGTGTGTGTAGTCAAGTGTATACGTGGTATAGTTATATGTGTATGTATAAACATAGTAAGCATGTGTTGTATCAGTGATGATTTAGGTGCACTTGAGAATGTAGGTGAGGCAGTGTGCTTTCACCCTCCTTCTGTTTGATAAGGTTCCCTTGGGCTACTGAGCTGACAAGCTTATGTTGATGCACATGTGCCCAGTAAGTGGTCAGAGACCTGAGAAGACTTTTCTGCTGCATTTCCAGTGACTTGTTAATCTCTACAGACAAAGAAATGAAGCCAGAAACACGTGTCTTGAGTTACACAGCACAGGCTGCACCAACAAGGGTGACAAATTAAAGACTGCTACTGAAGTGATATCATGCACTGCATTTACCATCCTTGCACTTTTACAAATTGAGAGCTGGGATGTTAAGCAGTGTGCTCCCACCCTCCTTCCACGAGAATGTAGGTGATAGCGTAGAAAGTGGCCTGAGGGGGAAAAAAAGAAGAAGCAACATGTGATGGAGTGGAACAATGGGGAGGACTCTGTAAAGCTTGCTGCATGCCCTGCTGTTACAAGGGAGAGAAGGACAGGAAGCAACATGAATTAGAGGTTTAGACAGAAGGACATACCCTGTCTGTTCTGAAACTGGTGTAGGTAGTGATGTATATTGTAGCAGTGTTGGCTTGTGTGATGTGGTTGCTTGTTGCAGGTGGGAGTAGGGTGTGGTTTTTTATGTAGAAGGTGAAGCGTGTTGCATACTGGTGGTGAGATTAAGGTGTTTGGTGTAATTTAGTGTCGATTTAGGGTATAGGTGTTGTAGAAGCTGGTGGTGAATGTGTTATAAGGAGAAGGTGATGGTGTTTAAAGTGATGATGTTTCGTCCTGATTCAGACCATGCGAGGCAAAAGTTCTTAATTACAAAATCCAACGCGACTCACACTGTCGCAGTCTTTTTTCTCGATTGCCACCACGTACATGTTTTTCCACACTCTCCACACCGTAACATTTTAGAGATTTCGTACCTTTCCTGCCAAAACCATCAGAGACAAGCAAGCAAGGGTACTTTTATGGCTGAAATCCTCATCAGCTGAGGAGGAGGACAAGGCTTCAACATCTAGCAAGAGGGCTAGATCCTGTGACAGCTCTTCTTCTGAGGGAAGGAAGCTCCACAAATCCTCTCATGGAGCTTCTGACCAGTCAAGGAGATCTCCCATTTCTCCTTCTGGATCAGCCTTGTCTCCGTCCTCTGAGATCGCCAGGCCTTCATCTTCCAGAACCGTGAGTAAAGCCCTGGTCAAGACTCTTTCTCTGGTGTCTTCTCATACGGTATCTGTGACCTCTGCTGCTCCTCTTTCTTCAACTACGGTCTCTACCATGGCTATTACCTCACCTATTGTGTCTTCTAAAATATCTACGTCAAAAAGATCCACTGTGACCAAGGAATCGTCTACTAAAAGTTCCTCATCTAAACCTCCGTCGACGACAACATCCGACGTCGACTTCGTCAACGACCGTTCCTTCGTCAATGAAGATATCGTCGACGAAGAGCCCGTCAACGTCGAAGACATCATCGACGAAGACCCCGCTGACGACGACACCACCGTCGACTAAGAGCCCGTCGACGAAGAGCCCGTCGATGACGACTCAGTCGACTACGACCCTATCGACGACCACATCGACGAAGATCCCGTCGACGACAACACCGTCGATGACCCCGTCGTTTACGACACCGCTGGCTAAGACAGCCCCGTCGACGACAAAGAGCCCATTGATGACGAAAAGTTCATCAGCGATTCCTCCAGTGTCTCAGACGACGCCTATTTCCTATACTCACTTCCAGTTGAAAACCTACCACAGACAAGACCACAGCAATATTTCTCCATTATTGCCATCACATATTTTGGAGACGTATGTGGAAGATGATGAGTCTGATGAGGAAGATGAGGAAGGTCCTTTTGGCATAGCTCACCATCCCTCAGAACTACAAATAAAATGGCAAGATGATGATGACGAAGAATATTACCAAGAGCATTTTTATCAGGAAGATCCCTCTACCCCTTATCACATGCATCCCAAAAGAGCTTCACATCAAGGAGAGACCAGTCATCTTCCTCCTTCTTTGATACAAGACCTACAGGCCATGTTGGCTGATTATCGGCAAAGGTTTCCTTCTGAGCCGACTATTCCTGTTTTGCCTCCCACACCGGCAGTCATACTAGCATCACTACCACCGGCAGAGGTTCCTACTTCCCCAAGGCAGCCCTCTGGAACAGCACCACAGGGGCACCAAGATACTTCATCCTCGGACGAGGAAGGAGGGGAGGAAGGTGAATTACCCAACAGTAATGGTGATGGGGACCCCTGGGATGACTACATCATTCCCATGCCCTCGCCTCCTATTTCTCAGCCATCAGATTCTCCTCCTGAGGATATAGGCGGCTTCCACAACATCATGCAACGGGCTGCAACAAGATTCAAATTGCCAGTCACTATTGAACAATCTCACTGTTTCTTGCATGATTTTAAAGAGGGTTATAGAAAAATAACAAGAGCTATTCCGATTATAGACTACATTTGGAATGAAGGGCTTAAAATAATGAAAACGCATACCTCCATACCTGTGGTGCTTCCACGGTTTGCGAAGAAATACAGAGCACCTCCAGATACTTCATCTTGCCTTATAGGTCCTCCATGCCCGGATTCAGTAATATCACAAGCTGCTCAGCAGAGATCGAAGAATCCGGCCACGCCAATTTCAACTCCGCCTGATAAGGATGGTAGAAGATTGGATCTGATAGGAAAGAAATGTTCCACTAATGCTGCATCCTCCATCAAAGTGGTACAAAAGGGGGTGGTGATGGACGGAGCATCTGAACCAATCAAACACTCACACCCAGTAAACAGATCTGGGTTTAATCCATCACCGTTCTTTAGCCCACTCTGCCACCCCAGTTCAGACATGGCCATATGCAAATCAGTCTGACCCAGTGCCTCATGGGAATAGTCCAGCCTGAACTGCCAAGCCATGCCTTCCCTGGACCGGAAACAAGCTTTTGAGGACCGGTTTCTGGCATTTCAGCCGGCTTGCTTGAATCCAGTGGCAAAGTGAGCAAGGGACTCACGTCTGAGCATACCCTGCCAACTTATGGTGAACAAAGTTGTACAAAAGGGGGTGGTGATGGACGGTTTGTATATGGCCATGTCTGAACTGGGGTGGCAGAGTGGGCTAAAGAACGGTGATGGATTAAACCCAGATCTGTTGGCTGGGTGTGAGTGTTTGATTGGTTCAGATTCTCCGTCCATCACCACCCCATTTTGTACCGCATCCTGCATCAAAGCAGCAAATTCCCTGGCAATTTTGGCACGGTACGACCACCAGATGTGGTCGGATTTGCCAGAGTTCATAGACCTCATCCCGGAAGATCATCGGAAAGAGGCAAGGAAAATTGCGTTGGAAGGTGAACGAGCTGCGTTCAAAATTATCGACTGCGCTCTAGACATCGCTAATACCAACTTCGGGCAGCTTGCAGGTGCGGCGGTAATTAGATGCCAGGGATGGCTTAAGGCAACATCGTTTAGGCCAGAGGTGCAAACCAAGATCCTGGATATGGTCTATGATGGCGATTCATTATTTGAAAAGCATATAGATGAAGCCTTGTTGGCTATCAAGACTGATACAGATACTGTAAAATCGTTGGGTGCTCTCCAGTACAAACGAGGATCTTTCTGAGGAACCAGAGGCCGTGGTGTATCCTCCAGGGGAGGTTATCACAATCACCAGAACAGGCAGTATCAATCACAATACAAACAACCTTACTACCAATCATCATACAGGCAAGCTTCATCTGGTAGTTTCTCTCGTCAGGGAGGACGCAAAAGAGTCAAACAATCAAAGCCGTGACTCCAACAGAAAACAATGAGTCCAGCAGGACGCCAGTCATTTTTTACCCCCTCCCTGTGGGCACAAAGATCTCAGCCTTCTTTCATCAATGGCAACAGATCACGTCAGATCAGTGGGTCCTCGACCTAGTACACAAAGGTCGCACTTTGGAATTCACAAGGAAACCACCTACGACCCTGCCCTAGGGTCCCCCTCCCCCTCGTCTTCACTTTCTTTTCAAAGAAGCCTTAAACATGCTCCACAAGAAAGCGATAGAAAAAGTTCCAGTGTCGCAGAAGGGGAAAGGGTTCTACTCTCGCTTCTTCCTTATAAGGAAAAAATCAAGGGAGTGGCGCCCGATTCTCGATCTTCGCAAACTCAACAAATATCTGAAAAAACAGAGTTTTCGAATGGTGACGCTTGCCGAAGTGTTAAGCTGTCTCAACGAAGGGGACTTATGGCTTCTCTGGACTTGGAAGACGCATACTTCCATATCCCTATACATCCCAAACATCGCAAATACCTACGATTCACAGTGGCTGGCGCCCACTTTCAGTTCAAAGTGCTTCCGTTCGGACTGAAATCAGCACCAAGGATTTTCATGAAATGCCTAGCACCAGTTTCTGCAACCCTGAGGTCTCAGGGAATACAAGTGTTACCCTACCTCGACGACTGGTTGCACAAGGGTCCTTCTGAACAGATTACAAAAAAGGCTATTACAACATGCCTACATCTCTTTTCAAGTTTAGGTCTCGTTCTCAACGTACGCAAATCACAGTTGCATCCTCTCCAAGTGATACCTTTTCTGGGGGCAATGCTAGACACCATACAGTGCAAAGCATTCTTATCAGAAGATCGCCAGCTAAGACTACAAAAACTAGCAAAGTCAATCTCAAAAAGAAGGTCAGTTTCTGTCCGGACATTCGCTTCTCTTCTGGGGATGTGCTTGTCTGCAATAAACCTGGTTCCGTTGGCAAGGCTCGGAATGAGACCTCTGCAAGAAGAATTGCACCTCCAATGGCAACAAGCCGTAGGGTCATTCGACGACTCCATCAAGGTGACATCGTGCATGATTCATGCTCTCCATTGGTGGTCTCTGAAAGCAAACTTGTCTCCAGGCCTTACGTTCTTGGAAACTCCCCCAGAATTTGTTCTAACAACAAACGCATCCATGGAGGGCTGTGGAGGCCATCTTCAAGACTTACAGATTCAAGGAAGATTATCCCAACAGTACCAGCAAAAACACATCAACAGTTTGGAACTGCGGGCCATTTTTCTCTCTCTGCAGGCATTCCTTCCGAGGATTGTGGGCTCCACAGTGCTGGTCCGTACCGACAATACGACCAACATGTATTACATCAACAAACGGGGGGAACAAGGTCACTCTCCCTATCGCAGGAGGCTCAGGACCTGTGGGAGTGGGTTACAGAACACGTTATAACCCGGAGAACAGGAGCATGTCAAGGGGCTTCAAAACACTTTGGCCGACACCCTCAGCAGATCTTTCTCAAGATGTCATGAGAGGGAACTGGAGCAGGAGCAGGTGGAGAAGATCTTTCATGTTTGGAGCAAGCCAACACTAGATCTGTTTGCTACGAGAAAGAACAGCAAATGCCTTTACTATGCCAGCAGATTCCCTCAACGGGGATCAAGAGGGAATACCCTGTCCATGCGATGGTCAGGGATTTATGCATACGCTTTTCCCTCCAATACCATTGATACCGAAAGTGCTTCAAAAGATGAAGAGGGAACATTGCAGTCTCATTCTGATTTCACCTCACTGGCCGAGACAATATTGGTTCCAAGAGCTACTCCTATTATCACAGGAACACCCTGTTCGTCTACTTCCAACACTCACAATGTTGACAAGGGAAAAAGGTCAAATACTACAACCAGATCCACAGTCACTTCACTTGCATGCATGGCTCCTGACTTCCTAGAATTTAAAGATCTAAAAATATCTCAGGATTGTCGGGAAATTCTATCTAAATCCCATGCCCAGAGTACAGTCAGGAAGTATCGCTTAAAGTGGAAACGATTTTGTCATTGGTGTGAGGAAAATGATATTCATCCTATCGAAGCTCCAGCGAAGGATATCCTTCCTTATTTGCTATCTCTGGCCAAAGCAGGACTTGTGTTCTCCTCTATCAAGGTTCACCTTGGTGCAATTTCCAGATTCCGAAAGAGCTCCAACAAACCTTCACTTTGCTCTTCATCACAATTTTTAAAAGGACTTTTTCGAGTCTTTCCTCCGATTTGGCCACCACCTCCGGAGTGGGACTCAAACACAGTTTAATCTCAGTTAATGAGAAGACCATTTGAGCCAATTCACAAGGTTGAGCTCAAATTTTTGACCTGGAAAGTGGCAATTTTATTAGCTCTTACCTCAGCCCGAAGAGTTAGTGAAATTCAAGCCTTCATCATATCGGAACCCTTTTTACATTTCACTAGAGATTACGTGACTTTGCGGACAAATCCCAAATTCATTCCTAAAGTACCATCTCAATTCCATCTAAATCAGCCTCTAAAGCTTAAAACCTTCTTCCCGGACCCAGTTACGCCGACGGAAAGAGCTTTACACTCTCTCGATGTCAAGCGTTGCCTTAAATTTTATCTACAGAAGACTGAAGAAATCAGGCGATCCAATCAATAATTTGTCACCTATGGTCAAGGGACACTGGGACAGGCTGTAAAGAAGGCAACTATAGCCAGATGGATTGCTTCTGTCATTATTTTTTGCCATGAAAAAGCCAACAAACCTTTACAAAGAAAGGTCAAAGCGCATTCCACCAGGACTATGGCGGCTTCTACGGCATTATTTGCTGGTGTTACATTAGAAAACATCTGTTGTACTGTGACATGGAAGAATGTCCACGCGTTCACGAAAAACACTACTGCCTGCAGTCTGCGTCGCAGGATGATGCAGCAGTGGGACAAGCTGTTCTTCAACATCTTCTTCATTAAGGTTAGGATTATAATGTCTCTGATGTTGCATTTATTTATCTATAGATATGAATATGTTTCTATTATGTTAACAGTTGTTAATTGATGGCTATTATTGCACAGTATGGTAAGGTACAATCAGAATTTCATTTTAAAGGAGTTTGTATACCTTATTAATATTCTAACCTTCCCGGATGTGTTGGGGAGTATATACACTCTGTCTCCCACCGTCAGCAAACAACACTAGTTGGCTTACTTCTTGCTATTCTGATTCAGGCATGTGAATCTATGAAAGATACCCTAATACTGGATAAGAAAACAAGTTACTTACCTGTAACTACAGTTATCCAGTATTGGTATCTTTCATAGATTCACATGCACCCACCCACCTCCCCGGCGAGACAGTTCTCTATTTGGGATACATACTTCTCACTTGTGCTAAGAAAATCTGAGGAGAACTGCCTCTGCTGGGAAGGTTCTATAGGGTGATGGCAGCTGATTGGTCGGAACAATTTTTTAGGTCTTTTCATATAATGAGGTAGATAGGCTACTACGTTTTGGGCCTTCTGGGCCTATTTTCTTTTAGCCTACTACTTTTCTTACTAAGGCACTGCTTTGGCATATATATATATATATATATATATATTTACCATGGGACTCCCGCCTCGGCAACGAGGAATGATTCAGGCATGTGAATCTATGAACGATACCAATACTGGATAACTGTAGTTACAGGTAAGTAACTTGTTTTCATCCTCTTTGTTTGACATTTTTTACAGTTCTTTTGCTGTGCTTTATCCATCCTCCTTCTTCTGAGCAGATTCTACGAATTCTCACAAATTCCCCATAAGGGATACTTCGAATCTGTGAATTTCGATGAAAACTATTAGCATGCAATATGGAGTTTGTTGATGTTTTTTTCCGGTGTAGTGTCGTTTGGATTTTGCCTTGATTGATATATATTTCTGTGTCCAAAAAGGTTACACATTCTTTTCTCATTGTATACGTGAACTTGAATCCTGCCTCTGTTGTGTTCAGAACTGAGAAGTAATCTTTGAACTCTTGTTCATTTCCATCCCAGACGATTAGCAAGTCGTCAATGAAACGCAACCCTACTATGGTCTTCTCTGTGTGTTTGTCATTGTCTGGGTGCCAGGCAAAGTGCTGCTCCCACCAGCCCATTGCCAGGCACGCGTATCTGGGATTGAAGGAAAATCCCATAGCTGTTCCATTTCATTGGTTGTAGATTTCCTCCCCAAACAAAAATATATTGCGCATCAGGCATAATTTGATCATCTCCAGGATCATTTCACTATGCTTTTTGTACTGGATATTTCTTTTTTTGAGGAAGTATTCACAAGCTGTGATTCCTATATTGTTTTTGATATTTGTGTACAGCGAAATCACATCCATTGTGATTAAGCTGTAACGGCACGGAATGTCCTGCAAATGTCTTAGCATGTCACTGGTATTCTTTATGTATGAAGTCAAATTTAAAACAAATGGCATTAAAAAATAATCCACATAGTTTGCTGTTGGCTCGTACAAAGATCCTTTAGCAGACACCATCGGTCTGCCCGGTGGCTTTGTCGGGTGTTTATGGACCTTTGGCAAAAAATAAATCGTTGCCATTATAGGATGATCTGTTTTTAAATTTTTGACTTCATCATCATCTAACAGATTTGCATCTTTCCATTTCTCTAACTTGGCAACCAGTTCTGCTTTGAATATTACGGTTAGATTTGTTTTTAGTTTGGTGTAGTATTCTAGATTATCCAATTGACGATGAGCTTCTTTTTCGTAATCTGTTTTCTCCCAGACAATTATATTTCCTCCTTTGTCTGCCATCTTCAATATAATTTGATCATCTTGCATCAGATCTTTCAATGCTTGTCTTTCAATATCCTTTAAATCATCATGATATTTCTTTGTTTTGATTTTATACAACTCATGAATTACTGCTTCGATGAACATATCAATTTTGTTTCCCAGGGCTAGATGTGGATAAAATGGAGACTTTTATTTAAAACCACTCAGCCCTAATCCAATCTGGGTATATGCTGCCTCAAGTTCCATATTTTCATCTTCATTTATCACATCTAGATTTACCAGGGATAAAAAGGCTGTTGCATCACTTGCCAGAAGTTCTGCTGTTGGTTTGGTTGTTTTTTTCTCGCACTGTCGCATTTATTGGTTCTCTTTAAATACTTTAGCTAGTTTAATCTTTCTTAAATATTTATATAGATCAATTCTTGTCTGTGCTATGTCTATGCTATACCTGGGGCAGAAGTTCAGACCCCTTTGCAAGAGTGATTTTTCTGTTCTCTCTTAGATAAATTTATCACATTTACGTCTTCCATGTCACTTTCTTCCATGTCCTTTTCTAGGTCCTTTTTTGCTGCATACTTCTTGTTTGTGTACCCACTTTCTCCTGATCTTCTCTTCCTCCTTCCTCTCCGTGTTTGTTTCTGCTGCAGCCTCTTGCCCTGACTCTGCCTCTGCCTCTGAATGCTGGCGGTTTGCTGCTCATGTTCTGCTCCCATTGGCGTTGTTGGAGCACCTAAAAAAGACCTTTTGATTCTTGCTCCTTTGAAATCCGTATAGTCATCTCCTCTTTCCACTGAATTTGCTAATGACGCACGGTTTAAGCATTTGACTCGCTTTGTGTTCGGTCACGTTGTTTGAGACCATCAAATTTTCTTGAAAATATAAAAATACGTCCTTCAAGGTAAACCTTTTTATCCCTCAGGAATTTTGTTTGTTTTCGTTCTTGTACAATTTCCCCATGTTGCTCTATTTGTTTTTCGATTTCCTCTTTTAATTTCAACATCTCTGTATTCAAATCCAGTGTGTCAATTTCAGTTTCTAGTACTTTTAGTTGATCTTTAATTTTTCTTAATGCGATTTCCAAATGTTTCACCAATATTTCCATTAGCCCTTTTGACGTATTCAAAATAAACTCACCCCATTCCTGCAGTAACTCATTACTTGTGTCTTGATGGTTTGGCATTAAAGTAATCCTGAGTCCTCGAGGGACATGATTCACCTCCAAATATTTTTTTAATGCCAGAACTTCCCACCACTTGTTTATCTCCTTTTTGGCCAGTTTTCCCCAATTTCTTAATTTGCTCTTTACATCCTTTTTTTTGTTATGGATGTTGTTTTTGCCTCTGCTGCCCCACTCGTTGTTACAGGCTGGTCAAAAAAAGTCTCTAATAGCTCATTTCTTTTAGCCTCATGTTTATCCATTGCTGCGGTGATTATACTATTTTATCTGTTTCGAAAATCTGTTGTTTTGAGCTTTCTCTCTCTTATACCAAGCACCTGTCTGTATGCATGTTATATTTTAGTCCTGTTTATTTTCCGCCCTCCAGTAAATACTGACTCTCAGTTGGCTCAATCTACGGGTCACATACAACAATACAGGCAAAACCGGTCTACCGATGCTTTCAATTGTGTATCTTCTTACCTCCCACTGGATTCCGCGGTTCCCTTCTATCCTCCTGCTTCTGGAGCGCTCTCTCCTGTTTGGGATTCCTTTGTTGGATACAATGTTTCACCGGCGTTCACCAATCTGACTATGTAACAAATCCTCTTTTAATATAACAATGGCGTCGGAACTTCGGTGCTTCCGGTGATGTGCGATTTCCACGGCGGAGCCAAGTCGGACAATATCCTTCCAACCCTCTTTTCCAAGAAGAACGGAAACGCACTCAAGGGCACTTTCACAATATTTTCTTTTATTTTCAAATATCACGGTTCATCGCTCACCCAACGCGTTTCAGTCTCATCCGAGACCTTGATCACGGTTGATGTCTCACACTATGTTAACAACGTTTATACTTTTTAAATAGTCATCATCATCAGACTTCCTGTTACTTCACAGGAGGAATTATGGGACATGTAATTTTTTTTTTTTTTTAACATTTGGTCATTTTCCTTTAACCATCTGTTCCTACTACAATGAGATTAACGTTAGTGATCCCTATTTTCTATTTTCATTACATCAGAGTCGGGTTTAACTATATTGCTAGTTCCATTCTTTCATTATTTCATACTTTCTTTTCTGCCATATATATATATATATATATATATATATATATATATATATATATATATATATATATTGAGGCTCCAATTTACATCGATGGATATATATGAAATATTGAAAAGATGTGGTGGGTGGTGGGTTGTATGACTTTGAGGTTTTATAATGCAGCGGCTTGGTCCAAAATATTTGGTCTTGGAGATGTTCTCGGAGAGGGACGAAGTATGTGTGAACTAACGCAGCCTTTAAGGCTGCCATGGCCGATCCACGGCAAGATAGAACCTGAAGTAATTCTCAGTATAATTCGTTTCATGGTTGGCTGACCATGACTGTCATTATGGCTAAAAAATATAAAACACACTACAAAGCCCTATCGAGAGAACAGACTCCATTATGTAGATACACAAACATATGAGGAAGTTTTCTGCGAGGATGAATTTAGTCGCATTGGCCGATACACGGCGAAATGTCGAATACGATTATACATTGCAATGTATCCTGTTGAAAACGCACATGGAAATATAGACACTGAAGCCACTCAAAGATGGCGCAATGTTACTGTGGTCGTATTAGTCCGTCTTCTATGTTTATGACCAATTTTGGCGTCTTTTAAAACATGAAACTGCATTGTTCACTGTTGAACCACTGACGAAGGGACGCTGTCCCGAAACGCGTTTGCTTGAATAAAAACCTCCGCAATATAATTTGAGCCCGGGAGTGCTGTGTCTTTGTTCCTGGCCCGGTTGGGTATAGGTTGAAAAGGACTGGAGCTGTAATATATATATATATGTATATATATATATATATATATATATTTCCTTCACAAGGTAAACAATACTCAGGTTTGCAGCAATGAAAAGCACACACGGAGTTCGTTATAAAGCTAAAGATGCTTTATTCGGTGCACAACCCCTTCGACAGACGCGTTTCGCCTCGCGGCTTTTAAAAAAAAAAATATATATATATATATATATGTGTGTGTGTGTGTGTATATATATATATATATATATATATATACCCTACTCTGCGATGCGCAAAGTAAGTGCTTTTATTTATTTACTTCTCCCCTTCCCCGTCATATGTCACAGTCCACAACCCCCACCCAGCCCCGCCTCGCCGCCCCACAGTATTACCTATGCGAGCCGCCACTGTGTGGTAGGCTAAATGAAGTATTTATAGACGTAGTGGTATCAAACCCTCACTAACAATGTACCACAACAAAAGAAATACCACTGGTCTATTAGTGCGTGAACATATGAAGAAGAGGTATGTCTGTGGTGGATCTAGTTGTGTTGCAAGAAGCCATAAAATGAATCCCATCAGCCCACCCAATGGCAGAGCTTCATCATCTGGGATTTGTAAGACAGTGGTCTAAATATAGGCAACTCACTTGTTGTAATTGTGTGTTGCCTTAATCCTAAACCACCAGTGATGGAACGTACCATACAGTGTGTGTGTATAGTGGTGGGCTACTGGTTTTGCAGTGAGAAATCAGTGGAAAAAGAGAAAAAAGTGATCTTAAAATTGGCTACCATGACATTGAAGAAAAAGTTTTATTAAGGAAAAATCATGGTGTCAAAAGTCAAACAGGTGCAAACAGTTTGAAATAATAACTGTTGTGAGTTGGACATAAAGAGGTCTACATGTTTCGGCCAATATAGGAGAAAGTGCTGAACCGGCTTTCGTCAGGACCGCTAAGGTACACTACTGCAAAACAATGTAAAGTGAAAAAAACATATACAAACAATTATTAATGAATACCATACATCCTACCATCCGCAGGTGTCTGGTGTGTAGGAAGTGGGTTCTCAACAAGAGGATTCTTTCCCAACTTGTCGTGGGAGAATGCCTCACCTCGCCTGGAAACAGCTCAGGTGTGGAGGCCCCGCTCTCTCCGTCGGTACCCCTGGCGAATCCTAAGCCGAAGGGAGAGAGAAGGAAATTTAATTTCCATGGGTGACACATTCACATTCATTAAATGCAATTGTAACTCAAAGCATTAATATTTCTACATGTATCAGCTTCAATACATTCGAAGTGCATGTAATATTTACAGTGCTCTCAGTGTGACAGGAAGAAAGAGGAGGGTATTGGGTAATGGGGTGAATTGGTGAGTGAGGGTTAGGGTACAGGTATAGTGACTTAGGCACAATTACTACATTTTTCATGAGGATTCCTGATTTCCTTACCTCATGTTAATACTTAGACCCTTTATTCCTTTTTAGATTTTCTGGAGCCTTGGTGTGCCCTACAAGGATTGTTCATTAACCGTCCTTCATTTAACAAGACGGTGCTATTCAGATCACCTACCTGACCTTTCACCGCAGTTACTTTACACACTGAACCATTTCCATTACTTTAAGGTGCTCATAACCTAATCTTGTCCTGACGAAGACCCCAAAGTGAGGAACAAATCACCCTCCTTCAACCAGGGGTCGAAACGTAGACCATCTACCTCTTACCAACAAACTCATAGAATCAGAACAATCTAATGAATATATGACTATGAGTTATGTACATATGGGAACTATAGACCTATATTAGGCTGGAAAGGTCTTGCTGTATATAATAGTAATTGTGCCTATGTCACTATACATTTACCCTGTCCCTCACTTACCAAATCACTATTGATAGTGGGCTGTTGCTCCAATCTGCCTTCTGGGGGGGAAGAAATCCTTTTTTGGTGGGTTGAGGCTTTGCCTGCCCATTTTGGGCAGCCCCCACCTCTACGTATAAAACAAAATCCCTGGGACGATCCCCAAGCAGGGATCCTATAGGGAGGGGTACCATTGAAAAGGGGAGATTCACCCGTTTCAAACGATACTTCTCTGAGATAGCCCCCTGTGCATTTAGAAAGTGAAACTGAAATGACATCAGCGCGATGTGTATGCTGATCGTCATTTCCGGGAAACCAAGTACACCGCCTCTGGAGCTCGGGAAGCTCTTCCCCAGCTCCCGAGGCTGTTTGGGGCAAAAGAAATTCCTCTGGTGCCCGCACCAGAGGGATTTCAGGTGCCATGTTTAAGTTTAAGTTTTTAAGTTTATTTTTACTTTGCATAGTTATTTAAAACCATTGCAACATTATATGTTTAAATTGTTATTGTACGATTGTAAAAAATCAGAAAACATGGACCACAATTACTATACAGAGAAATGTAGCTTTACAGGCTATGCCAAGATTCATTTGTTCGCAAGATAAAGTGCAGTGCATTCGCTGTTCCTAGCTGGTACTGGACGTGGGCGTGTTGATCGAGCCCTTTAGTCTGTAATGTTCTTTTTGTTTGTTCTTACTCAGTAGTTTTTTTTGTTCAAGAAAAGGGCTAATGCTCTGTCCTTTAAAGGGGACCAGTCCTGGATTATACATTAGTTAGTTGCATCGCTGGGGATTCATCCTTATGCGGCTTACTTACATGGCTATTCCAATATTAAGTGTTTTTTGTTCGGCCAACTTTAAGAATTTTACTAATCTGCAGTTCAGCTGCGCATTTCCAGGATTGAAACAAGCCAACACCGCTTGTCTCCTGGTGTGGATACCTAACTGCTTGAGGGGAGATTTTAACAGCAGTATCCGTTCTTGATGTTGATCCTTTCAGGTGCAGATTAGGTGTAAGATGTCTCCTTGCTTGGAATTGCACAGCCTACACGTGCTTTGAGTTGTGGCCCTCAGCCATGGTGGAAGATGCTGGATGCACAGGAGGTTGCCCAGTCTGTGCTTTAGGAATTTCATTGTTATCTCTTTGGAGTAGCCCTGATTAAAGTACTTTTGTGGTGCAAGTAATGTATAAGAGCTCAAGGTCATCCAGGCATGGGATCTGTCTGCAAAGGTTGCCTTGTCCTCTACCACTGCAATTTGTTTTACACATTTCCATGGCAATTTCTTGAAAACTGAATGACCAAGTTGAGTACTCCAAAGATCAGTGAGTTTGGCATTTTCCAGAGATGGCTGAAGATATCTCCTTGCTTGGCAGGTGTCCTTGTGCTCGATTTCATGCCACAGCAGTTGGTTCAGCGTATTTGAAGTGGCATTTCTAATTTTGTGCCAGCAGATAACATAAGACCCGTGCCTGGCCAGGGATTGATGTAGGAGGCCAAACTCTAACCTTATTTGTGCCGGTGAGGTATAAGGTGGGAGGCAAAACATGATTCTATAGGCTTTGACCAGCGTACTGTCTAGTATCTTGGCGTCCCTCCCCCGCGGTGCTTCACTGCCATAGGTGATCGTCGGGAGTAGTGTGGCCTGAACTACCTTCAGCAGCGGGCTCAGTGTCGGCCCGTCAGTTTGTTAGCAAGATTTTTTACTGAAAGTGCTATTGCCGGGAGCTGTCCTGCACATACGCCTACCGTGGCTCAGTACGGCTCCCGGCCGACCGGAGTCCGGAAAAGGTTAAAAATTAATCTAAAATGTAACTGCAAAGTAACTGAAAAATAATTTGAACTGTTTGTGAACAAGTGACTTACCTGTGACCAAATCAATTGCATAATATTTCAATACAGAACACATTGGTCAGAGTTCAGTCTTTGAGTGTGTGAAATCATTTCTTCCCCTAGTGTGTACAATAAATGCTTAACACTACCCTCTGATAAAGCCTTACAGCTCGCCCACACTACCATAAATAGAGTACGGTATGATCTACTTTAGCCTTTGCCTACCTTTGGGGATCCCCCGGACTATGTGCACACTATACCTTACTTTGGTATAGTAAATAGAGAGCCAGTTTCCTACATATGTCGATTGTACCATAGTTTAGGGATAGAGCACAAACACTTTACCACTGGTTAAGAGGGAACTGGTTCAGTTGTAATGCCAAAAAAGCAGGTTCAGCAACATCTGGGGGTGACTGCAAAAAGAGCCAAGTCCATCAGGTATTTTAAAGGATTAGATGCATGGACGCGGCTGGAACAGTGTAGCAGATAGAAAGACATTGCACTCATATGGAAAGTAGTGGTCTTCCTTCTTTGGTGAGGGCTCCAGAACTTTGAGCTGAACAGTGGGTTGCTCACTTTATGTTTATTTATAATAATCTTGGCTGCTCTAGTTCCCCATTTTCTCCTTTGCACTTAAACATTAGAAGTTGTTTTAGCTTTGATTATGAGGATGTGGTAGCTCTAATTTCATAAAGTCCACCTTGTAGAGCTTCTAAACCAGACAGCATTCCCATGGGCCTATTTTGACCAACATCTTGAAATCTGCCAGTTGTTTGAAATCATGCTCCTGGACTAATTCAGTTATCATTCCTGTACTCAAGAAGTGCATTTCCTGCGGTGCAAAGTGTTATAGGCTCATCTCGCTAACTGATTCAGTTGTCAAAGTAGCTGGAAGGGAAATCTTGAAAAAAGTTTAGCTTGGTCTTCTGATAACAATATTCTTGCCGGAGTCCAATATGGCTTGAGGGAGGGCCTGGGGACTACAAAATAGCGCTGCAGTCTGCATTTAATAGTCCGTAAATGAAGTGTGTAAAACAGCTTCCATCATTTATTTTCTATGTATTTGAGCAGTGCTTTCGATTATGTTAGTAGATCAAAGGTATGGCAGATCTCAAGTCATAAACTTTATTCAACAATTAAGTCATAAAAGCATGCATAAAACATTGTTTCAATATGAAAAAAACAATACAAACAATGCAATAAATATTTAAAATAGGAATAAACTACTATAGACTAATGTCGAATCTCAATCTTAACGATTTCATAAAATTCTAAAATCAATAGGAAATCCATCATTTTTATACAGAACAGGGAATATTGCACATAGCTCAAATAAAATAAAAAAAAATAAAAAAACGTACCACGTATTTACACATATTTAATGCTGGTGTATACCTAATAATCAGAACCCTTCCACCATTGATCGCATACGGATGACCCAGGCCCATATAAAAAATGTAGCCATAGCAATTGCAATTGGAGGGCTAGGGTCGGTACATAGGATTCTTAGGGCCTCTGCATGCCTACGTGTGCCAAGCAATTTACAAATTGGCTTAACCCACTTGGCTCTAGGGGCTGTATACAAGGGACAGAAAAAGAGGAGATGACTTATTGTCTCTCGTTCCTCCCCACACTTAGGACATTTATCCATGCCATTTTCGCCTGCCCATTTAGCTGTAAAAGACCTTACTGGGAGGGAGCCTACTCTAAGTTGAAAATAGAGTTTTCTATCCTGCTGTTTCTCTATGGCATCCTAATATATTTCCAGTTTCAGTTGGGCCTTGAACTCCAGAAATCGACCTGTTAAGTGTGAGGAGAGACCATTTGTACAGACATCTGCATTTACCATCTTCCAATAATTTTCTTTCAAGTTTTTCTTGGAAGGGAATGCAGCATTTCCTGGGTTATCCCATTGTTCCCTCAGTCCCATCTTAAATAGTAGTGACCGAATGGACCTCAGCCAGTGTATTTTTTGGCAACCATCCTTACTCATTATCTCCCTTGCTCCCTGGGCATAGTGCTGAAGCTCATCTGTAGTCCACAAGCGGCGCCAATATAACAAGGGCCGCAAAGATGCAAGGTCTTGAACCGTCTTTTTTCCCAAGCCCCACATTAGAGGTGTTAGAGGAGTACTTATAGGGACGCTAGTTACCTTTCGCAGAAATTCTTTTTCTGCTAGCGTCAGATTTCTTAAGTTAAGTTCTGAAATCCCCAAAGTTCGGCACCATATAGTGTCGAACTCAACACCTTCATTCCATAGACTTCCAGTAGTGGGCTAATGGGCTTTGTTAAAGACGAGCTAAACCTTTTTAGAAGAATGCCAGCCTGCTGGCGATGTTTTAACACCGCAATGTCTAATTGGCTGGTCCACCCCATATCTCTCTGGAGTGTGACGCCCAGATAGGTAAAGGCGTCAACCCGCTCCAACGGGGCTCCGTTCATATATATCATCCCTCTAAAAGGCTTAGCTATCCCACTCGATGTACGGCCGTTAAGAACCATAAACTTTGTTTTCACCGTATTTATTTCAAGACCCCGCTCCAGACAAAAATCTTCAAAGCACCTTAGGGCACGTTGGAGCCCACTTGGCGTTTTTGACATTATCAATGTATCATCCGCGAACATGAGGATCGGGACCCGCTCACCACACATCGCCGGAGCATCAGTCGGGGTCAGGGAAAGGAACTCCGCCACCCCGTTCACGAAGAGCGAGAACAAGGTAGGCGCCATGACGCAACCTTGCCTCACTCCCCGCTCAACCGGGAAGGTTTCTGTAACCTCTTCCTGGCGTCCCCACCGAACCTGGGCAAACGTATTCTCGTGCAAGCGGACGATTAGGCTCAACAGCTCGGGTGCCATCCCTAGCCCTGCCAGGACTTTCCACAGGATGTTGCGTGGAACAAGGTCGAATGCCGCCCTTAGATCTACAAAGACGGCATACAAGGTGCCTTTTTCCAGTACCACCGTCCGCCAATATAGCATAATGAACTGGAAAACCTGGACTATAGTGCTTGTTTTCGGGCGAAAACCAGCCTGGAGGTGACTCAGAATATTATCGTCCTCCATCCAGGACTGGATTTTTCCCAATACAAGCCGTCCCACTATTTTTTGAGTGAAGTCGATCAGACTTATTGGTCTATAATTACCGGCTGACGACTTGTCCCCTTTTTTGTACACTGGCACTATTTCAGCACCTTTCCATGATATCGGTACCTCCATCCCTTGCGCTATGGCATTTGCCACGCACAGAATATAAATCCTCCAGCGTACTCTGTTATTCAGAAATAAGTCCGCTGGCACACAGTCCATGCCGGTGGCGCGACCCTCAGTGACTAGGTCTAATGCCCTATCCACTTCTCCTAAAGTGAAGGCGGGCTCCCCATAATACGTATACACAAAGCCCTCCTCCCTGTTACTAGCTACACTAATTGCATATTGGGGCCTAAAAAACTCGACCCATGAGTTCTTGTCGACATTATTTTGAGGGCTTTCTCGATGCCCTCCCCTGTTCCATTTAAAAATGTTCCCAAAAAGTTTTTTTTTTTTTACTTACATGCCATTTTAAGATCTTGCCACCTACTCTCTTCCCATTCCCTTTTAGCTGAATGTTGCTTCTATCTATAGTTTGCACAGGCCGCCTTTATTTTGTTTAGATCTTTAGGCTTAAGTGCCTGGGCTAGCTCTGCCCTAGCTTGACGGCAGAAACCATTATACCAACTTTCCTCTTTTTTAATCTGGGGTCTATTACCCGAACAAAGTTTGCAGAAGTATGTTTTCAGCTTGGTAAACAGCCTATTGTGAGCCTCTATCAAAGATTAATGGGAAGGCCCACACGAGCTGGCCTCCTCCATGGCAGTTAATGTCTCTTCCAAATCTGCCCTGATGTCAGAGATGATTTTCTGATGACCCACAACCTGGCACCACTTAAGGTGGCGCTCATCGTTTGACAGAACCAAATCAAACTGAATTAGTCCACCCATGGTATCATCTACTTTGTGTATCCCCAGATTAAATGACGCGGATAGGGGATTATGGTCACTCTCAACACGGGCAACCACCTCCATATCTAGGAGGGTAGACCACAACTTAAGCGGGACAAGCAGATAATCAATATTATTTGTTCTCACACCATTGTTGAAAGTTTCCTTTCCCATTTTATCCTAGGGTGTGTGCCCATTAGCAGCCCTCAACTGGTTCCCCATACAGAGGCCCTTCATCTGTATCGCAGCCTCTGTCCATTTTTTTTATAGGATTAGTAATTAGTTGAGGGATTCCCCACCTGTCATCCTCCTCCTCTGTTAGATGCATATCATCCAGCCCAAGAGGTTCAAACTTGGTATTAAAATCCCCCGCAATCAATGGCAATATATTAGGGGGAGTTGCCTGCAACAGTATGTATAACTCTGCAATAACACCAGATTTCTTGCCGCCAGGAAGCCCTCTTGCATAAACGTTATAGATATCTATTATCAGTTTGTTTGGGAAGCTAAGTCTAACAGCAAGAATATCACTGCTCAGCACCGGGAGCAACTGAATATGATATTTAAGACTCTGCCTGACCCAAATCACCAGACCCCCCATCGGGCGACCCTGGCATTTTTTAACAGCTGGTACAAAAAAGTTCAAATAGCCCATTTTAAATACGGGTTCAATGGCCCACACTTCCTGAAACAAACATACATCAAAATGATCAATAAATTCCTGCAAGACAGGCGAAATGATTTTAGATCCGACTCCCGCCACATTCCATGAAATAAAAGATGTCTGGCATACTAATTCATTAGAGACTGGAGTCAAGTCTCCTCCTACAAGATGTTCACTTAGTCCTTGGTGTGCAGAGATCTGCCTCTCCAGTGAGCGGGCTTCATTGTCCAGCTCGATATTTACAGTGGTTGTAGCATATTGACCCACATCAGCCACCCCCACTGTACTACTAGCAGATCTGATAGTGGATGGATCTTGACATATCACTTATTAACTTTCTCCACTGTTTCCTGATCGACTCATGTGCTACTGCTAAATTTGGAGATGAAGGTGAATGCTCCAAATCTTTTAGAGTAAATTTGGAGGATTGGCAGAGTGGCGTTTTGGCCCCAATTTTACTAATTTGGTGCATCAATAATATTAATCCTTATCTAATCTCTAAAGGACAAGATATGGCTCATATTGATCATAAGGCTATCCCAGCGCATCTTTATGCAGATGATGCTGTGCTATTTTATTTTCAACCACTGCTAAAGGCTTTAAAAAGGTTGTTACCACTTTTCTCATCTTAATGGATAGCTTATCTTTGGATACAACTCTTTCTAATACTCAAATGATGATCTGTGGGCCAAAGCAACTAAAACCAGGACACTGTGTTAAAAACAACATCGTTCATCACTTCTCTTATCTTGGGGTTACATTTGAATCTGCTAGAAACCTTTTCTCCTTGCTGTAACCTTTACTTTTGCCTCTAGACTGAGATGGAAACCTCTTGATCAGATGATAGCGGTTTACAAAATGAAATGTCTCCATATTTTGTGCTATGGCTCAGGCATTTGGGGCTACTCATCCTGTGCCAAATTACAACAAGGCAGAAAACGACTTCTGCCGCAGGTTATTTGATTTGCGTCCTAATAATGCTCATTTTTTCTCATGAAGAGTTTTGTCTGCCATAATTAACAATCCTATTCTGTTGACTCTCTTATTATTATGACTGTCATTTTAGACTAACCCTAAAGCCATTCTTAATACGGACACTTTAGATTTTCACTTAGTGTGTCATGAAACTAGGCAAATCCACATCATTGTGTGTAAATCTGCCATTGTTTTTAAAACTTTTGCATCATGAAAAAGGGTGGAAGCAGGTCACTTTTTACATGCATTTTTGTTGATTGTTCTTAAGAGAGGTAGCCAAAAACAATAGCTGCCTCCAGAAGAAGGCTTGGAGTCAAAGAAAACAGGACTCGTGCGGTCTGAATTAGAAAGAAGGAATGCTCGCTGTGCACGGTATGCAGTAATGTTAAAAACAGAACTCTTGGCTTCTTTTCACAAATTGGGTGTTTCTGATTTCTGTCTTTATACTAATCTCTTTGAATTATGTTGTTTAACGCCACCCTCTTCATTCAGGCCTCACAGCACTGCAGAAGCAAACTATAGTTGTCAGTGAAATAAAAGCATAGGCACGCTTATTAAAACATAATTTAAGTAAAATTAACTTTGCTTTCTCTCTGCATTGATGACAACGGTTCTCGATCAGAGCTTAAGCTTTTGTATGAAGTCAAACCAGTATCTAACACCTTTATCATCAATCACTGATGAAACCCACTCTAGTCAGCTTTGGGGAAATCACATGACTTTTAAATGGCTAGCAAAGACTTACATTTGAAATCTTAAGCGGCTTGTTCAGATTGACGACTGTCATACACTAAAAAATGTACTAGGAGTGTAGTATAAAATATAATAAGCCGGAGATAAGGCTAATTTATCTTCCAGTGCAACAATGTTACACACACTTAGGATGAACAGCATCACAGCCCTAGGGCCCTCAAGTGTCACTTATTGTGAGTGAGGCTCATACATTTGGAGGTAAGGGTATCACTCACAACTCGTTAAATGCCACACGTGGTAAGAACAGCTTGAAAATTAGCGCTAAATATGTCTCTATTCAGAGCTCTATCGTGTGTAGATAAGCTGTTGCAATCTCCAGAGGTATCAGCATACCATCCAACCAGAGGAACAGCTCTCTACAGACACCTTCAGTTAGTGGGGGCAGCTGAATGTGACACATCAGGGCTCTGTGCCACTACTATCTAAAGGCCATCAGTGTGCCTTAGTGAGGAGTTTGGGTTAATTGGTCAATTGTAGATGTTTTGAAATGTATTATTACTTCAATGTCACTTCCTGTAGTGGAATTGCTGTCAAAGGTTGTGTGACATCACTTCCTTTGATGTCATCCAAAATGCTAATTAGTTTTCTCTCCTAAGACTTTTCAAAACATGAGAGCTCTGCCTTCCTGTTCCTAAAAACTGCTTTGTCTTGAGCATCAGAATGCTTTGCAACCAGAGTTGTGCAGAGTCCCTTCATAACAGCCAGTTTGACAGGATCCCCACTAGACATAAGCCCACAGCCCACTGACCCAGGGATCCCGATGTTTAAGAGATCATACTGCGCAGAACTCTTTGACCTTTATTCAAAGACCAGCCAAAACTGTAGATGAAACCCCACCCGTAAGCATGGCCATCACTGCCTCCTGACAGGAAACCAAACATCCTTGCGTGCATGCAATAGTAATTTTCTCTTCAAAACCTCTGAATCGGGCCTACACTGGGACTTTGGCGTTCAGTCTTGCCCACAGCCTACCTGCTCTTGTGCAATAGATGTGTAAGGCATAATTTACTAAAACACAAGTGAAAGGCGAATAATTGATCCTATTCTTCATGCCAGCCCACAGCGGGGAGCAAGGATTTAGGGAAGTCACTTGGCTCGTGGTGGTCCTTTTTGGCAAACGTTATTCATCGCTCTGTTTCACAATACAGTTTTATCTAGTTCAAGATTCTGTTTATAGGTTCACTTCAGTGGAAGACGTTTTGGTCAGTCATAAATCTCTATCCTCACCCCTAGCATCTACATAAGGGAAGTGCTTCAGGAAGTATAATAAGCAGCCATTTGCTAAACAAATTTTCATTGAATTTGTACAAGGAGTTCTCTCACCATCCCCGCCCACTCACACCAGTGTTTGTATCTCCCCCCTCGAGCCACTGGAATACAAGCAATACACTTCCACTGTCTTGGAAGCTGTCCACAACTTCCACCTTGTGCCAAGGCAAACCAGAGGCATTCAAATGGCTCCCACTCTGATTTGTAATTAATAGTGTGAGCCAAACCTAATGATGAACTCCAGAAGACATCCACTCCTGCAGCTGCATAATCTCCTTTTCAGCATGTACATTATTTCTCATGTATTTTCTCAAGCTACTATGATCTTGAAGTTATTGCTAATCTAAGTGTAGGCTAAACCTCTTGATATTTCTTGACATATGCGTCCAGCCATTATATTTCACTTTCAATCCTTGAGCTGATGAACAGACCTGGCTGGATCAGTGGTCTACCAGTATACAGATGTTATTTGTGATATGATTGCCTATCAAAAATACCTAATACATCACAATATTCAGAAGTAAGTAATGTTGTTTCTCTCTACATTGTTGTATCCTCAAACTGCATACTGTCTCAAAAATATTATGTACATCTCCTAAATCCAGCATGAAAAACTGACCATGCCTTCCCTGGACCGGAAACAAGCTTCAGAGGACCAGTTTCTGGCATTTCAGGTGTCTTCAGCCCGGCTTGCTTGAATCCAGTGGCACCACCACCCCCTTTTGTACCACTTTGTTCGCCATAAGTTGGCAGGGTATGCTCAGACGTGAGTCCCTTGCTCGCTTTGCCACTGGATTCAAGGAAGTCGGGCTGAAGACGGCTGAAATGCCAGAAACCGGTCCTCGGAAGCTTGTTTCCGGTCCAGGCAAGGCATGGCTTGGCAGTTCGGGCTGGACTGTTCCCATGAGGCACAGGGTCAGACTGATTTGCATATGGCCATGCCTGAACTGGGGTGGCAGAGTGGGCTAAAGAACGGTGATGGATTAAACCCAGATCTGTTGACTGGGTGTGAGCGTTTGATTGGTTCAGATGCTCCGTCCATCAGCACCCCCTTTTGTACCACTTTGTTCGCCATAAGTTGGCAGGGTATTCTCAGATGTGAGTCCCTTGCTCGCTTTGCCACTGGATTCAAGCAAGTCGGGCTGAAGACGGCTGAAATGCCAGAAACCGGTCCTCGGAAGCTTGTTTCCGGTCCAGGGAAGGCATGGCTTGGCAGTTCGGGCTGGACTGTTCCCATGAGGCACAGGGTCAGACTGATTTGCATATGGCCATGCCTGAACTGGGGTGGCAGAGTGGGCTAAAGAACGGTGATGGATTAAACCCAGATCTGTTGACTGGGTGTGAGTGTTTGATTGGTTCAGATGCTCCGTCCATCAACAAACTCTTTCTCTAAAATGCCTATATAAGCCTTCCTGGGATGTGTATCTGATCAACCTACGACATTTCATTGTATTGCTTCTTAAAGGTGGCTATACAATGCGGCAGGGACAGGTTCATAAAACTTTGAACTGGTTAAAAGATATAATTTCTGTAAGAAAAATTCACATTTATATGCGATAAAGCTTCCACACTCCTCAAGATCAAAAGACATATGGAGCACACTACATACATTTTTGAGAAACAGGAATCTCCATCACAACACATAGCAGAAGCCACTTAGCAATCTACTGATACATGATTTGGGATTGCCCTAAAGCTAGTTCATGTTTTACTTGCTCACAAGTTTGCATTATTCCTGCACTAAAACACCTACACTACTTGGAGAACATTCTCCGCAGCATCTCACTTGTAGCCCCTTACAGCATTCACCTCTGAAGCTGTATAACAGTCAATGTTCTAATGTCCAGACCATTCTTCAAATATATCTTGTCTGGAGCCTCCCAGATAGGTGCAGTTCCTCTAGCACCTAACTTCAAACCACAGGGAAAAGGATGCCGGAAGATTCTGGTAAACAAACGAACCACAAACCATCACATGCATATGGAGCCTCTTGCGAACATTCTCCTCATCTGATTGAACTTGATAAAGATGCTCTTCAGATTCAAACCATATCCCTACCATTACCAGCTATGAAGGTAATCCTCACACTTATGAATATCTTTAATGACAATGTCAGTCTGCTTAAGCTTCGGAAGCCTCTGGTATCCCAAACTGTTGCACATGAGCATGAGTCCTCCGATCAGACTGCCTTTTCGGGAGCATCTTCTGGCACAGCAACAGGGCAGGGTTCTGCACCCAAACCTGACAATGCCTCACCTTCATATGTGGATATTGAGTGGCACCAGTCGACAGCTTTCGACCTTCCACCTGAAATCTGCAATGTTATTTTGGCAGCCCGGCGTTCCTCCACCAAAACGGTACATGCCTGCCTTTGGAAAAAGTTTGTGGCATGGTGTACAGATAAACAAGTTAAGCCCCTCCCTGCACCCCTATCCCAGGTTCATTTGTTTATTATTTCTGTCGCCCAGCAGCCTCTGCTTTGGGCACATTAAAAGGCTATCTTTCCACCATCACGGTACTTCTGAGGTTGCCAGATCAGTCATCCCTATTCAAGTTCCCTATTGTACATAGGTTTTTGTAAGGTCTTCAACACACGTTCACACCTCCACCTCCCTGAGCCCTACCCTATTTAATGTTTATGTTACCTCCCTCGCCCCGGTGATTCGTTCGTTTGGCTTCGAATTAACATCGTATGCAGATGATACTCAAATTGTGGTATCTCTGCTCCCGGGGCGAGAGGAAGGAATTGCGGCCAGATTCCAGGACTGCATGATGGCAGTAAGTTCATGGATGGCTAAGAACTGTCTTAAATTGAACTCCTCTAAAACTGAGGTTCTTCTCTTTGGAAATGTGACCAATCTCTGGACCCCTGACTGGTGGCCTCACGAAATGGGAGCCCTACCCATTCCAGCCACTACAGTAAAAAACCTGGGGGTAATTATTGACTCTCAACTCTCCTTTAAAGCACAGGCTAATGCCTTATCATCCTCCATTCACTGGATAATAAAAACTATTAGGAAAATCCTTCCTTTCCTCTCCAGTGATAGCAGGAAAACGGTGGTGACAGCACTTGTGCTGTCTCGCCTTGACTACTGCAATAGCATGTATCTGGAGGCCCAGAAGGGAGTTCTGAATAAATTGCAAACGCTACAAAATGCTGCAGCCCGACTGATTACTGGTCTACCTAAGTTTGCATCGGTAACTCAGGAATTAAAAAATCTACACTGGCTTCCAATACGGAAACGTATCATGTTTAAGGCTCTTTGTATGGTATTCAAGGCAGTAAATGGAATAGGTCCATCCTTCCTTCAAGAACACCTTCAACTGTACAAACCAGGGCGACAACTAAGATCTGCTAATAAAAGCCTGGTCATGACTAACCGTATTAGGAAAGCCCGTTGGGGAGGCCGTAGCTTCTTCCACGGAGCATCTAACATCTGGAATGAATTGCCTCTCGCCCTAAAACAAAGCAATGATCTCCTGACCTTCAGGAAAAATATCAAAACATGGCTTTTTAACCTCCAGTAACTTTCTCTGCCTCTTGGAGATAATGTATCGTTTCAGCGCCAGGACACCGCCCGGTAACAGCGCGCTTAACAAATGGTAAAAATAAATAAATAAATAAATAAAAATTATGCATCAGTGGGACCTAAATTTAGTCCTAACTTTTCTGATGTGTGCTCCTTCCTATAAAAATGGCTTTTCTAGTTGCAATAACATCTGCCCGGAGGATAAGTGAGCTACAGACTTTGTCATTTCAGCTTCTGTACCTTAATAGCTACTCAGACAGGCTAGTTCTTTGGACTAGAGCATCCTTTCTTCTGAAGGTGGTCACTCCTTTGCATGTAGGCCAGTCCATCACCCTCCTTCCCTTTTACGTTCTGCCACACCCCTCTAAAGAAGAGGAAAGACTCTATCACCTGGACCCACAAAGGGCATTGTTTTTTCTATCTTGACCACACAAAGGAGTTCTGGGTGGACAATCAACTCTTTCTCGACCAGAGCCAAAAAAGGAAAGGTAGTGCAGAAATGGGCCATCTCACGATAGATAGTGCTCAGCATCAAAATGGGCAACGCGCTGCCAAAAAAATCAAACAGCCTGAAGGTTTGCAAGCTCATTCTACCAGAGCTAAGGCTGAGACCACTGCATTAGCTCGATGTGTAGCCACACTGGATATTTGTCAGGCAGCAACTTGGGCTTCCTTGCATAAGTTTACAAGGCATTACTGCGTCGACAGTCAGGTCCTTCGAGAAAGGCATTTTGCTTGTTTGGTCCTACAGGACTTTCTAGTAGAATCCGTGTTGCAGCCCCACCTCCGAGGAGGTATTGCTTGAGTATCTGTTCTAAGGTGAGGAATCTGTGGCTATAAGACTAAATCAGATGAACACATTACTAACCTTAGGTAATGCCTTTTCTGGTAGAGCTGCAGATTCTTTACCAAACCACCTATCCTCTCCCCTCGGCAAATGGATTAGAGTGAAGGGTTGTTCCCCTTTCAAGCTCCCTAGTTTGACACACCAGTGGTCAGTGTTCTTCGTGGCTCTGAGCTTCTGGCATGGAAAGTCGCGAAAAGAAACTGATATCAGCGCACGGGGGTGGCACCTATATAGGCACTGCACATCACTTTCGACGCGAACGCCACCCCCACACGGATCCAAACGATGCCACCTACTGGCGCACAGTGGTACTTACTGATCACAAACGGTTCCAGGATTTAGTCTGACACCTGGGGATTATTCTAAGGTAAGGGATCGTGGGTAGATAGAGTCTCTACCAGATAAGGCATTACCGAAGATAAGTAACTTGTTTGATTGGCTTCATCCGTTGACATTGGCAATGCCAACAGATCTGTCTAGGCTAGTGTGCAATTTTTTATGCATTTATTTTTTGAAGACATATAATATGCAAAACAAATTAGCAACATTAAAAATAAAGGCACAGCAGCTCAGACATAACAGCCCTGAAACTGAAGTGTACTCTTGTTTGGGCGAATGTTCAAGTGTGATCAGACAAAACGTTTACAACAGTTCATGACAGTCAGTTGCTGAGGTGGGATGACACATGCCGCATGCTGTGGTGGGTTACAGCAAAATGTGGAAGGCTCTTAAACAAATCATTGTATGAAAAGGGCTGACTGAATCCCCTACACATATGCATTTATAGTATATTTTTGCATATATATTTTAATTTAATAAAACGTGAGACTAGTGAACAAGCAAAAACTGTCTCTGGGACAAACCTAATAAAAAGCAACCAGAGTGTAGTATATAGTTGAGCATTGCAGTAGTAAACTGTTGTGGGGATAAATCCACCTGCTGCTGTCATAGCGGGACAGTCGCTCTCCTGACAGTGAACAGTTCTGCACATAAAATATCTAGGAACATTCAGCTCTCGGGCGAAGGGAACATTCCCTGGTGCCTCAAAGAGAACGCGAAAGGGGTGTATCACTTTGCAGCGTGCCTGCCCTCGAAGCGAGGGTACAGCTGTCCCTGAAAGTCTGCAGATGGGGGAGACATTGCTTCAATTAAAACATTATGGGGGGTTTCTAAGAGTAAAAAAAACAAACATGCAAATAGGGCAGCAAGGTAATGAAAACCGTTAAGAGATAATTACCCTTCCTGGTCTAAATACCAAAGCCGTACCATATTGGTCTGCTTGGGTTGTACACGCACAATGTCAACATATCTTTGGTGTGCTGTGGCAGAGGCTGGCGATAACAGGTGTTATTACATTCATTACTGAATGCTGCTCTTTAAGATTTGAAGGTGTAAAGCTGCTGGTCACATGGATCTCTGCAGCAGGCGCGTTTACTGCCTTAGCTATCAGAAAGCAGGGCTTGCTTCAGAACCAATATCATTAGGGGTTCATTCACTAGGTTCGACGTGAGCCAAGACATTTTGATTTTACTAACTATATATATATTTATAGATGCTTTGAGCCATTGGTCTATTATTTAGTCATTCGACTTCTACATGCACCCACTACAATATGGAGTGGGGGAAGCGGAGTCAGCCCAGTTCAGCCTCTAGCAAGAATCACTTTGAGTGATGGCATTCTTCCCTTTCACAAGGAGCACATCACACAAAAAGCAGTTCTCTTGAATACCAGGGAATACTGTGTCAATGTGTATTTTTTAGACCAAATATTTTAAATTTTTATATATTGGTTTTTTTTTAGATTACAAAGTTTTGTAAAAGCCTTGACAAAACAAAACAAACTCAGACAAAGCCAAAAGGCTGGTGGTGCACGCTAGACCTATTGGCTTTGTCAATGCTTGTTTTTAAGACTTTAGGAAAGGACACTTCAATACTAGCTCACACTATAAGTCAGAAACTAAGGCTTATTGAAAGTCTTAGTACTATGATAACTGCGTGTGTTAGATATCAGGGCAGACATGAGTTGTCAGTCAGGTGTCAGAGACGGCTGGATGGCTCAGTGAGTTAAATGTTTAGCGCCAAAAGTGTGGGTCATATGGAGATCATGAGATCAAATGCCAGAAAGGCTTTCCATCCTCTCGAGGTCCGTAAACTGAGTACTGTTAAATTGGGTACACGTGACAAATGTTATTTAAAGATCTTAGAAATGAGAGTAGTCCTCTTAGACCCTCTATATAAAAAATCCTAGCTCTGTGCATTTCCTATCACTTTGATACAGGGGTGCAGCTCGAGATTGGATTCTACAGCCTGTGTCATTGCTCTGAGAAAGGAAGAGTGCGTGAAGGTCCCTGCCCTTCTGGGACCCTCTTGAGGAACCAAGGACCTACGTGGCCGCAGAGGAGGTGAGAGGTGCGGCGACCGGGACTGTGGGGGCATTGCTGTCTGGACTCCTTGGCATCAGCAGAGAGTAAGCTCCTGAAATCCCTAATCGCCATCCCATCAAGTACGCCAACAGTGCCTGTGCTGTTGGACACAGGCTGTAAGAACATAAAAGACCAAGCCCGCCTTCGCCCACTCCTCTTATGGGCACGCATCTGGAGGGGCGAAGAGTTAAAATCGTATGCTGAAGGGTTGGCTGAGATAATGAGCTTGGGTGGTTGGGCAAAAATCAAGTGGCTGAGAGATATCAAAAAACTTTTGGAGGAACTGGGACTGGGGAATTGTTGGTTATCTAGATCGGCTCCACCAAAAGAGGTCCTGAAAAGACTGTACTGGAATTGGGTTAAGGACCAGCTACTTACAAACTCTGGACATTGTAAATCCACAGTTGCCTTTTTAACAGTAAAAGATACTGTGGTTTACGAGCCCTATCTGGACCTTATTACCCTTCCATTTGATCGAGCATTGTATTTTAAATTTAGAGTGGGCTCCCTCCCAGTCGGTGCACTGGTGTCTAAGTGGAAATCATGTGTTCACACGTCTCCTTTTTGTGCATGCTGTCCCTCCAGGATAGAATCCATTATGCATATCCTGTTCGAGTGTCCCGACTATGCTAAATCTAGGAGTTTTTGGCTTAAACCCCTTTGTCGCAATCTGGGCACGAGTAGCTATTTAGTAGCCCTGCGCATCCTAATGACGGACACCTCCCCCCCCCATTGTTTGTGGTGTAGCTAAATTTTTAAAGCAGTCTTGGCTGATCCGATGCAAGAGATTGTCAATTGCGGTTTAATTCATTTTTAGCTAATTTATCTTGACATCACATGTCTTTTTATCCCTTTTAAGGTACATCTAAATACTTTTTTTTTAAAACTAATGTCTTTTTTATCTTTGTATTTACTGTATTTTGTGTACGCTTATAAGATATCTTGCATATCGAATAAAAGCTTCTTGACTGACTGAGAAATGAGAGTAGTCCTCTTAGACCCTCTATATAAAAAATCCTAGCTCTGTGCATTTCCTATCACTTTGATACAGGGGTGCCGCTCGAGATTGGATTCTACAGCCTGTGTCATTGCTCTGAGAAAGGAAGAGTGCGTGAAGGTCCCTGCCCTTCTGGGACCCTCTTGAGGAACCAAGGACCTACGTGGCCGCAGAGGAGGTGAGAGGCGCGGCGACCGGGACTGCGAGGACCAGCATTCCACGAAACATCGACAGCTGGTACCTCTTCCCGGCCGAGCCGCGCCCCCTCCCAGTGCCACGCCCCCTTATACATCATAAGCAGACCTGCAAACGCGCATCGCGGGACCGGGCCAAGAGCGGGCCCGTTTTAGCCCGTTCTAGACCGAACTAGGCTGGGCTGGGCCACCCCCCCGTGGTTCTTTCTCCAAACAATATTCACCTCGACGGACCAGGTACCCCATTCCCATTTCAACTGCTACTGTCGCCGGTAGACCCTGTGTACTTATCTAGGCAGAGCCCTAGACGTAAACATCATGACCCGAGAGACCAGAAGCAAGACAGCCAAGGCCAACGCTCTACCTACTGGCCCTATTGATCGCTTCATTACACGGACTAATGAAGTTATCAATCAAAGTATATCTCTTCTAGAGCGAAGGGTCTCATACGACCTCGCTATTGCTAGAAGGTCGTCCCTGGGACCGATAGCTCTAGCCCAATCTCCCCTCAATCAGCCACCAGATATACCTGTGTTAATACAATCACCGGTATTGATACAATCACTGCAATCACAGCCAACTGTCCCAGTAGAGATTCATTCAATCCCAGGATCAATAGATCTCTCTGTCTCTAATCTTTCACTAGATGCAGACACCCTAGGGAATCTAGAAATCACACCTGACCTCCAGCTATTACAGTCTCAGGAACCAAGCACAGATTCTCAGCAAATGGGGGTTAAGGAGGGTGCCGTTCCCAAGCGGAAAAAGACAAACTAAAAAACACCAAGGTACTTCCCACCGATTCAGAAAGACAATACCCCTCAAATATGCAGGGTTTATCAAACTCTCCAGATCAACATATAAATTTACCCCATATGACTGGAGACAACGTTGGGGAACCCTGCCGTCTCTGCAGTACAAACACACAACTCCTGGCAAGCTTTAGGGAAATCCTTAAACACCATCTTCAACCCCTAGAACGTAGCATTATGGCCATCGAAAAACAACTGGCAAAGCAGTCCCAAAAACCATCTAGCCATCATAGCATGAATCAACCTAATATAGGGGCTAGCAAGGCAATCTCTATAAGCTCCAGCACTCAAGGTGGTTCTAAAACTGTCTGCGAAACTAAAACTATAAACGCCATGACACCAAAAACCACACAATCAAACGCCAAGAAGCCCAATACCTTCGCCCCCCCCCCAATCCTAACCCTGGTAGCGCGCTAACAGATATAACTCCGACTAACTCCCTACCCCAACCAGTTCCCCCTCAATCTGTACCAATTCAGCCAATTTCTGATAAAGGTCCTGTTCAGTCACAATTCCAGAGACCAATTCCACCTTTAATCCCCCGGCCCGCCATGTCAAATGCATTAGGTGACGGGAAAAGGGGGTATAAGACCAGACGCCCGTTTCACCTTCCACGAGAAGCGTCCCCCTTTACCGTCATTCTCACAGGGGTCCCGGAACTCCCGGAATCTACGAAGGAACCATCTTGGTCCCTTCAGAACAAGGTTCTACAGTGGCTTAATATCAACAGGCCCACACAATCTGCCTACACTAGTAGAATATCCACAGTGCGTAGAGTATCGTGGATAGGCACAGAACCTAAGAGCTTACAGGGAGACTGCATAATAGTTAATTGCGAAGACCCTATTACCGTTGACTATATCTGTTCATGGCCAGCTCTAGCAAAGAGCGGGGGGATCGACGCATATCGTTTTTCCTTTTTTTATCCCCCGAAACACATTAACCAATATAACAACCAAAATTCAATGGCCTCAAACTGGGAGCATACTCTGGAGAGACCTTGGGACCATGAAGGTCCCTGGCTCACCCAAAGAAATATTAGCAGAGAATGGCAATCTCTGCCATGGCTTTCCAACAGAGAACAGGTTCCTCTGGCGGGATGGCAAGGTTTCCCTACAAGAAATAGGTACGACTGTTTAGAAATGGTCGATTGACCGTTAACCACCCCAAAGTGCAAGACTCAGCTTCGGAGGTCATCTATCCCCCCACCACCTATAATGAGAGTGTCGCCAAAGTTACCATCACATGCAACCTTCCCACTCCCAAATACGAACAGTGCTCAATTCCTATTACCCGTACTTTGTTCCGCTGCTTGTATAGATCCTGCTGCAGTGGACTTTGAAATTCCTCCTGGCCAGATCCCTTTCTCGAACGAGGGCTCCAGGTCTCTTTCACCTATAGTGACCCGGACATGCCGTACTCAACCAACCTCGACCGATAATGTAATTATAGTCCCTTTACAAAATCAAGTAGGTGACCCCCTTCCATCCAACGATTTGGTCCTATCCGTCCTATATTGGAACATTGCTGGCCTCCGTTCTAAGACCAGCTTACAATCTTGGGCGGATATGACTAACCAGAACCATATCCTGTGTCTCCAGGAGACCTGGTCAACGGTCCCCATCCACCAGGTGGGCTTTAAAACTTTCTTCGTTGCAGCAACACAGGGTCTGCTCGGAAGACCTTAGGGGGGTCTAACTGTTTATGTAACTAACATCTTACCTTCTACACAAATTATTACCTTAAAAGAAGAACCGTCTTACCAAATTCTAAGTATCCACATTGACCATAGATTTATTTTCCTTTTGGTAAATCTATACAACAATCTTGCACCCACTGACTGTGAGCAGACAATGAATGAAATTACCACCTGTCTAAAGTTACAGCTGAATAAACTATCGTCTCTCCCTCTCTACATCATATGGGGAGGCGATTTCAATATTCCACTCTGCCCTAACCACAGAAATGGAAACTGTGGATTGAATGACGAGTTTGATCTCCCCCTGGCCCACTTTGTTCACAGCTTCAGCGGGAACTCTCTGAACGAGAGTCTCGCCACGCTGGAACTAGAATACGCGAATCAGCTGGTTCACCCCCAAGTTGACTTCTTCACAACATTTCATGGTAGGGGTCTGTCTAGCACAATTGACTTCATCCTTTGCTCACAAAATTTAAAGGGCCAACTGGCAACATTCTCCACAGGTACAGATAGCTCCAGTGATCACTATCCAAATAGAATTACATTGCAACTACAAACAGTATCAATTCACACAAATGTTAGAAGCTTACTAACTCAGGAATCATTAAGTATGGACAAACTGAACGGGTTTACAGTGAAATGGGCCAAAATAGATCCTGATTCAGTAACACAGAAAGTTCTTTAAAAAGCTATCAGCTCTGTCAACGAGTGCCTAGATCCCTGCTCTTCCCCTCAAACGGTGTTGGCCAGCTTCGGCAGGATTCTGGGAACGATAAAAGAGGAACTAACACGTACCACCGCCCGGAAAACATCGTCCGAGGGCTGGTTGAACCCCGGATGTCGGATATCTCTCACAAACCTTAAGGTAGCTCTCAAGACCATCCTGAGGGACCGCCTAGAGATAGCAAGATTAAGAAAACTTTATAAGGCAGAAAGGGTCAAGCGAACGAAAGACATCAAAGCCAATTTATGGTCGCAACTTCACCTTAGCTGTCGATCAAGGGACAGTGGATCCTTCTGGCGTGTGGTCAAATCTCCATTTTTGTCAAATTCGTCGTCTACTCAACATCTCGACATTTCAATAACAGCAGAAGAATGGGTATCCCACTTCTCAAGAATTTTCGGAGACCCCACAACCAATCCAATCGAGGAAAGCCCAATCACCGTTTCTAAAATTAACTTAAATATCTTCCCATTAAACATCAGCTTTGAACATGGAGAGGTGATTAGGGCCCTAAAAAAGTCGAAACCAGGCAAGGCCCCCGGTCCAGACGGGGTGCCGGTGGACATTTTTACTCACAACATCGAGCTATGGTCCCCGCTACTCCCCCAGGTTCTGACCGCGACAACAACCCTGGGCCTTATTGACTCCTAGTCTACATCCATCCTCCTTCCCATCTTCAAAAAAGGTGACAGGAACGATCCGGTCTGTTACAGACCCATTTCCCTCCTGGACTCTCTGGGTAAGGTAGCGGGTCGTTTGCTATTGGAGCGTCTTCAAGAGTGGGCACATACTAACAACACCTTGACTGACCTCCAATACGGGTTCCAGGAGGGTCTTGGGACTGTAGAACAGGCCCTGAACCTTGCTCTCTTGATAGGGAAGTATGTGAAAGCAAAAAAAGGCCACTTATTCCTGGTATATGTCGACCTCAGTGCGGCATTTGACTGCGTACAGCATTCGAAACTCTGGGCCCTGGTCGAGGAAATGGGCGTAGATTCTGCTCTGATAGCCTTTTTGGGCGAACTTTATTCTGACGCAACTGCAAAAGTCAGATACGGAACCAGCGGAGAACTCACTACCTCCTTCAAAATCACAAAAGGAGTAAGACAGGGCTGTGTACTGGCTCCCTTCTTGTTCAATCTGTACACAAATGGCTTGGAGGCAGCCATGTTAGAAGGGAGCCAGGATCTTCCACAAATCAAACATCGCCCTATACCCACGCTGTTATATGCCGACGACTCAGTCATTTTTGCCAGGACTTTGATTCAATTGCAAGCACAGCTCAACAAATATTGTTTTTATATGGATTCCCTTGGCCTTAAGGTCAATATAAAAAAGACATTTGTTATGCACCTTGGCCCGAAAATAAGAAATCCTAAATCCATCTTTGTTGATAAAATCAAACTTGAAAGAACTCGTGTCTATCCCTATTTGGGCATCCCGGTGGACGATTCTCTGAGCTGGCGACAGGCCGTGACAAGCAAAAAATTGCTTTTCATGAGAGCGAAGGCAGCTCTAGTCTCCTTTTCAAGGAAACTAGGGAAACCTGCACCCCCTGAACTTCTCGCAATATATTATGCTAAATGCCACAGTGTGGCAACGTATGGTGCAGGGGTATGGGGCTATGGTCCAATAAACTCACTCCAAACGATCGAGAATGAGTTTGCTAAATATCTGTTGGCCCTACCCCAAAGTGCCCCAACCTATGCCTCGTTAATCGAACTAGGCATGGATTTTATCACAGACACCATTCGCTGCCAACCCATGCTTCTGTGGCACCGTATCTGGACAAAAGAGGAGTGTCACTTAACACGTTCTATAATCTCAGACTGTAGAGCCCTTGTCAACTGGGAAAAAATCCGTTGGCTAGAATATATCAGGAACCTTTGCCGGGATATGGATCGCACCAATTTCTTCAACGATCCAGTGAGCATGAGTGATATCTCAAGAAAAGATCTCAAAAAGCTGTGTTTGTCCCATTTTAGAGCCCTCCGAAGTGCAGCAGAACTGGTAAAACCAACAAACTCACAAGTTATCGCCGTACAGACTCATTTGGGCATACAACCATATCTGACCTTCCCTCTGAATAACTATGAAAAGTACCTTCTTACAAGATTTCGTTTTAACCCCTTCCATGCTTATGACAGAACGGTTCCGTCATGAGCGACGGTTGAGCTGTGCTCATGACAGAACCGTTCCGTCATCGTTCCATTGGCTCAATGGAACGTTCAGCACAGCGCAGGAATCTGCGCCGCGCTGAAGCGGTTAATACTTTTTTCCGGCTTGTGACTTTTCCAAATGCCCAAAACTGGTCCCCTGTTATTATTCCTTGTCCTTGTGATGATGTTTCTCCCCAATCAACAATACATATTTTATTTTTTTGTAAATTTTATGTTTTCCCAAGGAAGGTCTGGATTATGCCCCTACTAAGATCAAGCAGCTTAAGAACTTGTCGTCTTGCTTTTTCAAACTTGCAATGTCTGAATTCTCCTACTACAGCAAAGTACGTAGCTAATTTTTTTAAATCCTGCATCAATTATCGACGTCAATATGAGTAACTTACATTTGTTACGTTTTTATTTTCCTCTCAATATGATTGATTAACTCCTTATATGGATTTTAAACATGTATAAATGTAATGTTTTTTTTTCTCTGTACTTTTTATGGTTGCAATAATATGTGGCAATCGAATGAAAGATTATGAAACTGAAACTGATACATGGGTCAGCATGGAGGTGCATTGTCAGAGCTCTGTCCACATCCTAGTTGCAGCATACTAGTGCACGATTGAAGCCAGGATAGATTTGTGTTGGAAGAGTCTTGCTAGAGCCCTCAGTCCTGAGATAATGGCGCCATTGGAAATCAGGCTAGAGGTGCATTGCAAGAGCACTATATATGTCTCAGTTCTGGGATTGAAAAGCATAATTGTAGAGCACTATGGCGTTGCTTTACAGTAGATATCTGTGGGTGTTTTACTAATAGGAGACCAGTGCACAATGAAAACCAGTTTTAAAGTGTGCCTGGCGGGAGGTGAGTATATTTCTCAGCACTGCTATGCTTCCACTTGCTGAAGCTCAAGATAGAGGTATATGTCTCATTAGTGGGACAGCTGTGCATAGACCACATCAGGACAGAGGTGTATTAGGAGAGCTTTGAGAATGTTTTATTACTTGAAGACTGGTGGAGTAAAGGATAGAGGTATTTAGTGAAAGCTCCGTGGATGGTTTACACAGGTGCACTGGCAGAGCTCTAACAATATCTTCATACTAGGACAGCAGTGCATAGCTGGCAAAAACAGAGGGTGATTGTTAAAGCCTTGTAAATGCTTTATTACTGGAAGACCAGTGTGTGGTGAAAGGGAGGCTAGAGGTACCGTTGAAGAGTTCTCTGGATGGGTAGCACAGTACTTGAACGTGCATGGCAGTTCAAAAGGAAGGTGCACTGACATAGCTTTAACAACGTCTCCATACTAGGATACTAGTGCATGGCTGGTTCGACCAGAGGAGTATTGCTAGAGCTGTGTAAAAGCTTCATTACTGGAAGACCAGTGTGTGGTAAATGTAGGATAGTGTTACCTAGTGCGAGCTCTTATGATGGTTCCCCACTGCATGCCGATTCAAAGTAGAGGTGCATTGTCAGAGCTCTCGATGTTGCAGTGCTAGGATAACAGTGCTTGGAAGGTCTGGATAGAGATTTTAGGATTCCTGAATACTGGAATGCAGCAGAAGACTGGTATGCATAGAGGTGCATTGACAGAGCTCTCAGAATGTCTCAGAAAAGAACATTGATGATATTGGGGAAAATTTTCCCATTTGCACTATTAAGCTGATATAAGAGAAGTTTGACACTGCCTCTGTCTGACAGTGCGAAATGCATTTTTTCTGATTTTATTTGCTCCAAATAAAAAGATTAGTCAGCCCCAAAGTTCAATAGAAGGGTCCATCGGTATAACCATTTCACAGATCATTTTAGAACTTTTTATCTAATGACCTTCCAGCTACAATTCATAGAAGACTTCTTTGCGTTCTTATACACAGTAGTGAACCAAAAGGTATTATTTATTTATTTCAAAGCTTGTAGAGCGCACAGCTACCTCCAACGGAGGTGTCCCGGCACTAAATGCGGAGAACAGGAGGAGGAAGCAGACTACAGAGAGTTACAGGTGCTAGGGAAGGCCCAAAAAACAGGTTTTTAGGAATTTGCGGGAAGCAGATTCAGAATTGGCCATCCTGATGAACTCGGGTAAGGAGTTCCATAGACAGGCAGTTCTTATCATAAATGACCGGCTACCTAATCTTGCTTTACTGAAGCTGGTAGTAACAAGGAGTTCTTGGAGATTGGATCTCAGGCTCCTCGTCTGATGGTGCTTACAGAGTCTTTTCCTCAGATAGAGGTCACGTTTCTCTGATTGCCCTGTATGCGAGAGTTAGCACCTTGAATTCTACCCTCCTTTTTACTGGCAGCCAATGCAGGCTCCGTAGATGAGGGGTTATGTGGTGTCATGTCAGGATATTTCTAATCAGCCGCATTTTGTGTTGTCTGTAGCTTCCTGATCAGGTAGTCTGGCAGACCCAAGTACAGACTATTGGCGTAGTCTAACTGAGACGTGATTAGTGCATGAACCACTGTTTTCCTACAATCCATGGGTTAGGGATGGAGGAATCTCCGCAGGGATTTCATTTTCCAAAAACATGTAGAGGACACATGGCTAATCTGAGTCTTGCATGAGAGGGCAGAGTCAAACTTGAACCCCAGGTTCCTGGCCTAGGAGATAGTTTGAGGGGGAGGATTGAGCTTGGATGGCCACCATAAATCAGAGTGAGGAGGAGATGGCTGGTTAAAGAAATGAACCTCCGTTTTGTCAGTATTCAACCTCCAGACAGTTGTCAGTCATCCAAGCTGAGATATCGATGAGATACTGTCTAAAGTCCCGTAGGGAAAGGAGAAGACCACTATATAGAATCAATTTACACAGAGGTTTGTGATTAGCTGGCACTGGAAAATCCTTTTTAAAAGGACGCAAAACTCTCACCTACCGAGGTGGCATGCTTCGCCATGGAGTCTGCACCTCGCTTGGCAAGAAAAGGATAATCTTTGCCAAGCTGGACTCCAATAAATGGAGTGCTTAATGGAGAACTTTTTGCTTGCTGAGTAATTACTCCTGGCTGTTGAAAGCTAGGAGGCGGGAACTGATGTAAATGGAATAAAATTACCTGTAGGTAAACTGAGGAATTTATTTTAAGTTTAAAAACACGAAAAAGTGAATGGACAGTAAAGGTGTCTATTGGGCCTCGTGCCTTCATTACCCACAGTCCACATCACCAATAACCCTTTCTTCTGAGGCTGTTGTCTCCAAGGGGACCACATTACAATAGCCATTTAACACTTTCATGGACATCATCTCCTTATCTGACTCACTCCACTCATTACTAAGCCCACAGTCTTCAAAGACAAGCTGCTGGTGCTTGTAATTTCTGCTCTGTCCTATCTAAACTGCTTTATCTCATTACCCCTGAAGTGGCCTGTCCTTCATACCATCCCACAAAGCCCCTCACAAGAAGCAATGCAAACTGAACCAAACATTATACAATCTTTAAGAACTGAGAAGATTTACTATGATTTTGCATCGGAATTGGATCACGTTTGTGGTGCAGCCCTGACTCAAAATCATTTTTGGAAGTTACTAAGCCACACAGAGCTACTTTGCGTGGTTTACTAAATACAAAGGGCAGATTTACTCGAAATTCACCAGGGGCAGCTCCTCCGTAATGGTGGAGGAGTGTCCAGGGGCGGCTGGTGACATTTAAAAGTGGTGGGCCGTAAATACTGCACTGTGGCGAGCGGGCGTAGCGAGCGAGCCAGAAACACCTACAAGGGATTCGGGGGGGATCCCCCTCGAGAAAAATCTGAAAAAAGAGCAGGCAAATGGTGCATTTTCAAGCAAATTTGTGAAAGAGGTGGCTTGGCGAACACATCTCTGGGAGTAGCCAGACAAGTCTCTTTGCACTTGCACAGATACATCACTCTCCCTGCATTCACATAGGCACACTACTCACCCTGCACTCATAGACCCATTACTCACCCTTCCCTGACACATCACTAAGCCTGCATTCACCCATCCACATAACTCACCCTGGACTCACACAGGCTCACTGCTCAACCTGCACTCACACAGACATCACTCACCCTTCCCTGCACTGCACTCAAAGATGCACACTGTTTCATCAGAGAAATATATACCGAAAAACAAATGAGTGTGAAAGCTAATGAACACTTTACAAGTAGCTGCTGGTTGCTTTTTGGACATATGTGAACTCAATCATAGCATGGAAAACAACCTCCTCACATAAATGAAAATATAGTTAACATAGAGTTTGAAGGCCTGTACGTGGCCCAATGGCATCCCCAGGCATCACCATGATGAAAGAGAGTCCGACAACGCATATGCTCATACCCAATGTATATTAAAAGGGACCAATGTTACCAGACTAGCTCCACCACAGAGGCCCTTTCTAGCAGTGATGTCCAATGTTGGTCCATGAATGTTGGATTCATATCAGATTTTATTATATGCACATATGACAATCATGCACAAAGTTGATCTAAATTGTATCATTTACATATTCTTTGGTTATCCTGAAATTATGGCTAAATTCAAGCTCTTGTAAAGCAACTCGGGACATCCCTGCTTCATACAATCCAAAATGACATTATATGACGTGGCCACAAAACCGCAAGTATTTCCAACAATTCCACGTTTCAAGCTGTGCGAGAATGCAATAATAAATTCTTCTCATAAGCAGTATTCTCAATGATTTTTTACACCATTCCGGAAAGTAATAATCGAATTTCCTCACATCCAGAATTAAAATATAAACAGCACAAACCTACCCTGTAACACCCCAAGATATGGAAAGCACTACACAAACATATAGCAATTGAAAAGAGGACAAACTAATGCACAGGGACAGCACAGATAACAAAGCAGTGAGTAGATGAGTCCATCACTCTGATGGCAAAAATAGAGTTATGCTTCTCATTTTACACATCAATCCAGTAAATGTAACAGGTGTTTCAAGCCACTCCAAATGATAGCATGCACAGTCCCAGAAGAAGCAACCAACGAGAATCACTATGGGCGACCACACCCTTGTGTGACATGCCATAAAATAGAGTGAAAATATATGTGACTAAAGGACAAATCAATTTCACAACCATGGCTGGGCACAGAAGGTGCATTGTAAGCAATGAGATTAGAGCCACTAAATTCTAATTCCCATACATTAAAGATACATTTTAAATGTGAGATTATGGGTCACAGTCTCACACAATAAACATATTTTGAAATGTACTGATACCCAAAAGGGTCATGTTCGCGCTATATAAACCTCAATAACTAAATAAAGTACCGACTGTTCCCAAGCACACCAATAGAAGCACCAGGCTGATTATAACTCCAGCCCACACATACATATGACACATTTTACGACTTTACTATCCAGACAAGATCGTATGCTCCTGTGCAATCATTTTAGCCCACTGTGCCTTAGTTCCATTGTGCAACAACATTGTCAGTGTCTGTAAATTGTAAAAAAATAACAGATCATGCGTCTTATTGAAAGCGGGACATTTACATCAATGGGACAGTCCTGTGTCACTTAACATGTGTTACAGTGCAGAAACATATGCAGTCAGGCAAGAATGAAAGCACATTCCAGAAAACGGCGGCGAGTTGGGTAAAGATGTAAAGTAAATTGTCTTGTGTTATTACCACTCTCAAGGTACCATAGTCAACAGGTATTTCAACTGAACTTGTCTATGGTCAAATGAAGAAAAGAACACAAGACATCGCAGGGTGACATTTAAGCTTATACATTAGCGCTTCTTTACTGAGATTATAACTGTTTACTGGGCAGATGGTGTAATGTGGCCACCCGCAGAGAACCCCACGTAGGACCCGAGCACATACCTGATCTGGAGGGTTGCACAGCAGTGTGCACCCTTCTGCCCTCACATCCCCGACCCTCGGGCCCCAGAGTCCCACAGCCCACTGACCCTCGCGAACCCCCGCTCCCAAGGAAAGGCAGCCTGCCCATCTCACTCTTCAGTCCTTGATGCACATAATGAGCCGAGCCCCAGTGGTGTTCGTGAAAATACCCAGAAGAAACTTCACGATAAAAAGCATACACCTCCACAGACCGGGATAACAGTTGTAAAATAATAAAATGGTGCCATGCAGATCCGTATTCAAAAAGCAATCGCCAGGTCCACAAAGACCCTCGGGTGGATCAGAAGTACTCCAGTACTGAGTTACTCACACAATGTTTGTACGACTAAACTATTTTGTGAGCGTTAACCAACTTTTTGGTGGACTGAAATAAAGTTTTTTGACTTCGGGAAATGACTGTTTACATATGCATGCCATACTTATATGGACACACACACAAATAACGTTGCGAATTGTCCCCACAGAGGGAGATGTATATAAAATGTAGACAGCCTTGTGCCACAGCGCATTCTCAATATCTTCATGAATTTATTTATTTATTTTAATGTTTTATAGAGCGCGAACTTGACCCGTGAGGGTCTCAGAGCGCTTTACAGGATATACATATTCAAAAGATGAGGGCTAGCAGGCGTGTCAAAACCTACTTAGGGGCTCATTACACGAGTGACAGACAGCCTTTGAAAGACAGGGATTGCGTGCTCACATTAGTTTTACTTTGTCTTTGGGATGAGACAAACGGCACCCTCATTAAAGAACCCTGCTGCCCGCTGTGCCTGTAAACTTTCAGCTGCGTTTGGGGTACAGTCAGGAACCTTGTTGCACTGTCGGCATTGTATATATTGTTTCTTTAATTAATGTGTTATGCGACGCCAGGCCATATCGCCCTAGTTGCCAGCTGATTGCTGCATTCAGGCAATGTGTGACTGAAATTACTACAACATTAACGCTTTGAAGAAGCTGTAGTTGTAGCGACTAAAAAAAGTAACCAGCTGATCACCACATGCCAGTGCCAGCAGAGTAAAGCAGCCTTAGAGCCTAGGTGACATTTGATTTCCTGGATTGTGCTACCTACATTAAGCGCCTACACAAAATAAAAGGGATTCAGCGGCAGTGGGTTTAAAACCGCAGGTGTCGTGCAACCTTCCTCGTACGTCACTGAGCCTCTCTACAGCACCAGGCGAGGCTTAGGGGCACGGCTAATTTTTGCTCGCAGCAGGTCCATTTGGAGGCCAAGGGGCTCCTAATGGGCATTCGCAAACAAGGGAAACACAAGTGCGCATGAGTGGGCACGGTGTTAAAATTCGCCCTCTGTCCCCACTCATGCGCACTTGTGTTGTGCTGCTGCTCCTGGTGACAGTCATGTCAGTCAACATGACGCCAGACCGCCCAACCCCTTCGCGGGCAGTCCGACGTCATGCTGACTAGTTCTCCCTCGGCGTCTTTGAATTTAAGTAAACTGATTCAGTTTACTTAAGTTCAAATGCCGAGGGAGCTGCTGGCGGGGGGGCTACGCCCCCACGCCCCAATGGACGCACCGCGCCTGGGAGTCTCGCCCCACTGCCTTGCCGAGAGCCAGCAAATGGAAAATAAAATGATGTTCTGGCATCGTTTTATCTTTCATTTGAAGCCAGCTTGTGCAGGAAGGGGCTGGGCATGGGAGGAGGGGTGCCATCTGCACTCCTTAAGAGTGCATATGTATTTGGACGGCCATCTCAGGCCGACCAATATACACATGCGCACTTAGGTTTCAACAGCCTGGCTGCATTGTACAGCCGGACTGGAGAAACCCCACAGACTCCCTGATCTGAGAGGAACGTCTTTTCAGTCCACTCAGTCTGCTCAGGCGAATCCCTGCTGCTCTCCTTCTAGGAGAACAGCACAGTGATTGGATAGGAGTCTGTGACGTGGTGGTCCCAGTGTCTGCTGGGACGAGATACAGAAGAGGAAGCGGGCGGAGGCGGCCGGGAAATTAAGGTAAGTTATAATTTGAAAAAAATATTCTAACACCCCCCCTCTTCGTTGCTAACCATGTCTCTTCCTGTAGTCCGTGTCCTCTGCCACTGTATCTCGTGGGTTGGGGCTCCGCTTTTCCTCATTACCGGATCAGTCACTGGAACACTGCTGCTTTCGTAAGAAGTTAAAGACATGGCTCTTTGCAAACTAAGCTGTCTTCTCATATCAGAGACGTCTGCAAGCGCCATGAAACTCTTTGGATGTGATATGTGCGCGATACAAATGCATCTGACTTGACTTGACTTGAATGTGCACATAATAAGATTGAAAAACTCTATCATGATCCAAAGAGCTGGCATATGTTTAATAATGGAATGTATGATGATACAACGCAAACATTTACAACGCATGCCTTTACAACGCAGTTTTTACAGCGTAACATCCTTTACAATGCATGTTTTTACACAGCATGCCTTTACAACACAGTTTTTACAGTGCAACATCCTTTACAATGCATGTTTTTACATAGCATGCCATCACAACACATTTTTAGAAACTAGATTTACAACGCATTCCATTACAACGCATACCATTACAATGCATACCATTACAATGCATGTCACTTTTAGGGCAACAGTAGGGTAAGTGTTGGATAGTGTAGGGGTAACAATTACTATTCCTACTCCAGTGAGTGCAGCAGTATTGTAAGTGTTGGATAGTGTTGGGGTAAAAAATACTATTCCCACTCCAGTGAGTGCAACAGTAGGGTAAGTGTTGGATAGGGGAGGGGTACAAATTACTATTCCCCATTACTTACCTTATATTGCATTGTAATGACATGTGTTGTAATATCATGCGTTGTAGGGACATGTGATGTAATGGCTGCGTTGTAATGGCATGCAATAAAAAGGATGTTGAGTTGTAATGACTGCGTCGTAAAGGGTGTGCGATGTAATGACTGCATTGTAAAGGTTGTATCCCTTAATAATGCATCTCTGTTATGGCGCTTCACGAGAGAAGAGTCCGTTTTTCCTCCCTTTCCTACCTCTTTTCCCTGTTTCCCTTACCTCTGATTTTCTACATTGTTTTTCACTTTCAACGCTGGTTTATGGTACTCGGATGCAGAGGCGCTGTCTGCTTCATTCCTCACCTACATTGTCATGACTTGACCCCATCTTCACCCTAAATACTGTGAATCCACAGTTGTGTCTGTGTATCTTTCCATTACATGTCCCGTGTCCTGACTATTTTGTATGCATCAGTAACTGAAGCGTAATGATTCTGTTTTTTTCATTAAGCTGGGCCTGAATATAGCTCCTTAGTGTAAAAGGCTGCCCAAGCATGTTAATTAGATTAAATTGGGTCACCAGAGCATAAAGAAATAATCTGTTGCTCTTAAAGTCATAATTTAGTTATACCCGTTTCTCATCTCTCAACTCTGTTTGAAATACTTTAATATTAAAACTCATACAAACGTACAAGCTGCTGAAGCATTTTCGTAGGTTTGGTAGGGTACAAAGAGAGTCTCGCAAAATATGGAGTTTTTTCACAAGGAATTAGTTCTTTAGCCCACTCTGCCACGGGCTGAAGACGGCTGGGATGCCAGAAACCGGTCCTCGGAAGCTTGTTTCCGGTCCAGGGAAGACATGGCTTGGCAGTTCGGGCTGGACTGTTCCCATGAGGCACAGGGTCAGACTGATTTGCAGATAGCCATGTCTGAACTGGGGTGGCAGAGTGGGTTAAAGAACGGTGATGGATTAAACCCAGATCTTTTGACTGGGTGTGAGTGTTTGATTGATTCAGATGCTCCGTCCATCACCATCCCCTTTTGTACCGCTTTTGGCTGCCACAAGTGTGGCAGGGTATGCTCAGACGTGAGTCCCTTGCTCACTTTGCCACTGGATTCAAGCAAGCCGGGCTGAAGACGGCTGGGATGCCAGAATCCGGTCCTCGGAAGCTTGTTTCCGGTCCAGGGAAGACATGGCTTGGCAGTTCGGGCTGGACTGTTCCCATGAGGCACAGGGTCAGACTAATTTGCATATAGCCATGTCTGAACTGGGGTGGCAGAGTGGGCTAAAGAACGGTGATGGATTAAACCCAGATTTTTTGACTGGGTGTGAGTGTTTGATTGATTCAGATGCTCCGTCCATCACCACCCCCTTTTGTACCGCTTTTGGCCGCCACAAGTGTGGCAGGGTATGCTCAGACGTGAGTCCCTTGCTCACTTTGCCACTGGATTCAAGCAAGCCGGGCAGAAGACGGCTGGGATGCCAGAAACTGGTCCTCGGAAGCTTGTTTCCGGTCCAGGGAAGACATGGCTTGGCAGTTCGGGCTGGACTGTTCCCATGAGGCACAGGTTCAGACTGATTTGCATATAGCTGTTAGAAGGGGCGATCTCAGAGGGCCAGGTTGTGCTCACCCGGCCACCCCCAGGACCCACCTCTCCCACAGATCTTGCCGAGTCTTATCGTGAGGTCCTCACCGGGGAGGACTTCGAGTCTAGGATCGTACAGACTGAGCTCACACCACACTTACGAACGGACACCACAACGTTGGATTTCAGTAACAAGTTCTTTATAAGCAGTAAAAGAAAGTTGCACTCTTATGTACACAATGATCGAGGGATCACAAAGTCTTTGAGGATTCAGGAAGGGGGAAGCGGGACAGTCTTTAGCCTTTGGGCCAGTACGAGGCGTACCCTGCGCACAGCTCTCAATCCTCGAGCTGGGGGATACGGAAGGTGATGGCGTACTGGCTGCTTCGCTCACGTCGGGTCGACTCGGTCGTGATGACGATCTCGATGGTCCAGCCGGACCAGAGTACTCCTCGAGCCGCGACGAGGTCAGCAGGGCTCGATCCGGAGAAGTTCGTTAAGAGCTGCGACAGCGTCCGCAGGGCTCAGGTGGTTACAGGTTCAAGCTCGAGCCGCGACAGCGTCAGCAGGGCTCCGATGGTTACGAGTTCAAGCTCGAGCCACGTCAGCGTCAGCAGGGCTCCGAGGTCTTTAGAGAGGACGAGCCGCGACAGCGTCAGCAGGGCTTCGATGGTTACGAGTTCAGCTCGAGCCGCGACAGCGTCAGCAGGGCTCAGGTGGTTCAGTTCCTTGTTGCGAAGAGGGAGCCGCGACAGCGTCAGCAGGGCTCAGAGATGCGAGGTTGAGTTCTTCTCAGGGTCAGCCGCGATCAGATCAGCAGGGCTTCAGGTCCAAGATACAACTGCCCGCTAGTTGTCGAGCGGGCCCAGTTATAGTCCAGTGGCCCTTTGATGTCCGGACCCTCGAAGGCGGAGGTCTCAAGCCCTGGGGGCAGGTCGTTGGCGAGGTCCGGCGGTGGGCTCTTTGATCCTTTGAAAAGATGGGTCCGGGAATTCCCAGACACCCAGCGGGTCTGGAGCCAGCACTCGGGGAGGCCAGAGGTGCGATCGAAACTGGCCCCCAGGGGGAGGCCAAGGTGTGACAGATACCAGTCTCTCAGGGGAGGCCAGAGGTGCCATCGAAACTCCCTGGCTTATCTCACTCGGGGAGCGCGCTACCCCCCAGCCGGGACTGGCGCGCCTTTGGAGTCTGGGTTTCGCTGGGGCCGGGGTCACGCTAGGCCCAGGGAGTCAGGGATCTCGGGAAGGGAAAATGGCTGCCGGGCCTTGTGGGGCATGCAAGGTTAGGCGCTCGGAGCCGGGAGTGGAACGGGATAAGCGGGGCTGGTCGTCAGTTACGGGGCCTGGGCGTGCAGGGAGCAGGGTTCTGGGTGCAGGCTACACTGACGGGGATGCTGCGCAGGGAACTCAGGGTGCAGGGCTACGCTCACAGGGTGCGGAGGAACAGCGGCGAACCACGCCACAAGGCTGGGTCCAACACGCGTCCCCCCCAACTGAAGGCGGGGAGAACTACCCATCCTCTTGGGGGTTCTCTTCGCTGAGGCGGAAGAATCGGGACAGGCCGTCTGCGTTGGCGTAGTCGACACACGGCCGGTGCTCTACAGTGAAATCCATCTCCTGGAGGGAGATGGACCAGCGCAACAATTTGGGATTCTCCTCCCTCATCTGCATTAGCCACCGGAGGGGTCGGTGGTCGGTCTGGACCCGGAAGTGAGTACCGAACAGGTAGGGCCTCAGCTTCTTCAGGGCCCAAACCACCGCGAAGGCCTCCTGCTCAATGGTGCTCCACCTTTGTTCTCGAGGGAGTAGCCTCCGGCTAATGAATGCCACTGGTTGGTCTAGGCCGCTCTCGTTCACCTGGGACAGAACTGCTCCGATGCCATGCTCGGACGCGTCTGTCTGGACTACAAACTCTCGGGAGTAGTCGGGGGCCTATAGGACTGGGGCCGTACACATGGCGTCTTTTAGGGTTTCGAACGCCTCTTGGCAGGCGGGGGTCCAGCTGACTTTCTTTGGCTGGTTTTTGGAGGTTAACTCCGTGAGGGGGACCACGATGCTGCCGTACCCTTTGATAAACCTTCGGTAGTACCCCGTGAGCCCTAGGAACGCCCGCACTTCCGTCTGGGTCGTGGGGGCCTCCCAGGCCACGATCGCATCGATCTTGGGCTGTAGGGGGGCTACGAGGCCGCTTCCGACCTGGTGCCCGAGGTAGATCACGGACCCTTGTCCGATCTGGCACTTGCTCGCTTTAATGGTGAGACCGGCCCTCCGTAGGGCTGTCAACACCGCCCAGAGGTGCTGGAGGTGCTCGGGCCAGTGGGAACTGAACACTGCGATATCGTCTAGATACGCAGCGCTGAACTCTTCCAACCCAGCCAGTACCTGGTTAACCAGCCTCTGGAAGGTGGCGGGGGCGTTCTTCATTCCAAAGGGCATCACCCGGAAATGGTAGTGACCATCCGGGGTGGAAAAAGCGGATCTCTCTCTGGCCCCTTCGGTGAGGGCGATCTGCCAGTATCCACTAGTCAGGTCGAACGTACTGAGGAAGCGAGCAGCCCCCAGGCGATCAAAAAGCTTGTCTGCTCGGGGGATGGGATGTGCGTCGGTTCTGGTGACCGCGTTGAGCCCGCGGTAGTCAACGCCGAACCTCAGCTCGGGAACAGCGCCGGGTGCGGCTGCCTTCGGAACCAGAACCACAGGGCTAGCCCATGGGCTGTCGGAGGCTTCGACCACTCCTAGGGCTAGCATCTTCGAGACCTCGGCCTTGATACAGGCCCGGACTCTGTCAAGGACGCGGTAGGCTCTGTGCTGTACCGGTGGGCTGTCTCCGGTGTCCACGTCGTGGACGCACCAGCTGGTGACGCTGGGGGTGAGGGAGAAGAGGTCCGAGAACTGTCCCAGTAACTGGCGACAGTCCTCGCGCTGCTCGGGAGAGAGGGAGGGGGAGAGACTCACTCCCTCTACGGAGCCATCTTTTTCTGTGGCGCACAGGAGGTCGGGGAGAGGCTCCGTTTCCTCTTCTTCTCCGTCGTCCGTGGCAAGGAGCAAACTCAACTCGGACCGGGCGAAGTGGGGCTTGAGGCGGTTCACGTGGAGGACCCTCAAGGGGTTCCGGGGGACTGCACATCGATGAGATAGGTCACCTGACTCTTGCGCTCCACCACCTTGAAGGGCCCTGTCCACTTGTCTTGCAGGGCACAGGGCTCCACGGGGGCCATCACCCAGACCTGCTGTCCGGGTTGAAACTCGACCAGAGTGGCATTCTGGTCATACCACCGTTTCATTTCTTCTTGACTGGCCTCGAGGTTGGCCTCGGCCAGTTCTCGGAACTTCCTAGTCTGGTTCCGTAGGGCCAGGATGTAGCAAGACACATCCGGAGGGGGCTCTGGGGCCGCCGTCTCCCAACCTTCCTTGACCAGGCTGAGGGGTCCTCGGACGGGGTGCCCGTAGAGGAGCTCGAAGGGGCTGAACCCCAGGGATTTCTGGGGGACTTCGCGGTACGCGAAGAGGAGACAGGGAAGGAGGACATCCCACTTACGCCTCAGGGGCTCTTCGAGATCCATGATCATTCCCATGAGGGTCCGGTTGAATCGCTCCACCAGACCGTTACCCTGGGGGTGATAGGGGTGGTGAACTTGTAGGTCACCCCACATTGTTGCCAGAGGGACTTCATGTATTTCGAGATAAAGTTGGTCCCTCGGTCGCTGACGACTTCTCTGGGCAATCCCACCCGGGAGAAGATCCCCATGAGGGCCCGCCCCACTACGGGGGCCGTCACCGTTCGGAGGGGAATGGCTTCGGGGTAGCGGGTGGCATGGTCCACCAAGACAAGGATAAAGCGGTGACCTAAGGAGGTCCTGGGGTCGAGAGGGCCCACGATGTAGATTCCCACCCGCTCAAAGGGGGTATTCACCACGGGGAAGGGTTGGAGGGGGGCCTTGCGCTTCCCTCCGCTCTTTTCGCTGGATTGACACGTGGGGCAGGATTTACAGTGGGCCTCCACATCGGAGCGCATGCCTGGCCAGTAGAAGTGGGTGACCAGGCGATGATACGTCTTGTCTTGTCCCAAGTGTCCCGCCAGGGGCACGTCATGGGCCAGGTTCAGGAGAAAGCCGCGGAAGCGTAGGGGTACCACTAGCACTCGGGCTGACCCTAGCTCGGCAGACTTTTGTTCGCTGTATAAGAGGCCGTTTTCCCAATAGACAAAGTGGGAGCCGGACTGGTCACCAGCGGCCTGGGCGGCGGCCTGCTGCCGCGGTCCGACCAAGGACGGACAGGAGGTCTGTTCTAGGCAAAATTCTTCTCGGGACGGTCCTCCTTCCTGGCGCCACTGGTCCAGCTCAGGAAGGTTGTCCAGGCTCGTGGTCGGTTCGACGTCAGGGCCGAGGGGGCGTGCGTCGGAGGGGGGGTTCTCTCCGGGGGACAGCTCGGGGGTTTCAGAGGACTCGGGGACCTCGGGGTCCTCAGGGGTTGGCGGTGCGGTCTCAAGGTTCACCCCCTCGGGGTTAGCCACCCGGGCGGTCATCGACCGGGTGCTCACACAGGCCCATTCAGGCAGGCCCACCATCTCCAGGTGGGTCCTTTTCTCCACCCGCTTCCATGGGGAGCTCTCTAGATCGTTGCCGAGCAGGCAGTCCACGGGCATGTCTGAACGGACTGCCACTCGTAACTCTCCGGAGACGCCCCCCCATTCAAAAGGGACTTGAGCTATTCGGCAGGTGCGGACGGAGTTGTTAGCTGCGATCACCCTGCAGGAGATGTCCGGAACAATTTGGGCTTCGGTGACCAGGTGACGTTTGACTGCGGTGATACTGGCCCCGGTGTCTCGGAGCGCCCCTATGTGGTGGCCATTGACAGTCACCTGCTGTCGGTACTTTTCCGTGTTGTCGGGCAGGGGGGCTCCTGGGACCATTTCCCTATCTCCCAGGGAGACTAACATCATGGCGGCTGGGTCAGCCCCCTCGAACTCCTCTTCCCCCTCCTCCTCTAGGGCTACTGAGGTGATGTGGCGCGCTGGGGGCCCCGCTGCGGCGGGCTTCTTGCACAAAGGGCATCGGGGGTCATTGGCATAGTGCCCGGGTTGCTGGCAATGGTAGCAGGCTTGGCTGACTCGGGCCCTGGCTTGGCTGGGGGGAACCCTGCGCGCGCGGTGGGAGGCGAGGTGCCGGGCTGGTTTCTGGGGGGACTGCGCGGGGACCCTACCTGGGATTCCCTCTGTCTATTCTGACTCCCCCCTCCCCTCTGGCGGGAAGATCCCTGTTCATTTCGGCCAGCGTCTCCCCCGGGCCCCCGGGGGACTCTGGTGCTCACCCATCGATCGGCCTCGACGGCCAGCTTCCGGGGGTCAGCCAACTTGCTGTCCAGAAGGTGCTGTCGGAGTTCCACAAAGCAGTTCAGGGACAAATGTTCATAGGCGATGAGGTCGATGAGCTCCTCGAAGGTGGATACTTTGCTGCCCTTGATCCACCCTTCCAGGGCCCTGCTGTAGAAGTTTACATATTCCACCCAGGTGGTGCCGGGGATTTTCTTGCATTCTCTAAAGCGTTGGCGGTACATTTCAAGGGTGAGCCCGTACCTTGTGAGAAGGGCCTCCTTCATGTGGCTGTAGGAGGTCTGTTCGGCGGAAGGTAGATCGAGCAGGGTGTCCCTCCCCTCACTCAGGAATCGCCCCCACAGCCCGGCTCCCCAATCCGTTTGCGGAACTCAGTGGGAGGCCATGGCGACTTCGTAGGCCTTGAACCATTGCTGGATATCATCGTTCTTATAGTACTCCTTGACCACATCCTTGGGGATGTGGACTTTGGGTTCCACCGGGGGAACGGCCTCTCGGGTCCCCAATGTTCTGTTGTCTTCGTTCCGGGCCTTTAGTTCGATCTCCTTCAGGCAACGCTCGTGCTCCAGCTGGAGTCTTTTCCCTTCGTGCTCTCTCTGGAGTTTCTTCTCCTCCAGTTCTCCTTGCAGCCGCAGCTGCTCGATGGCTAGCTTCTTCTCTGCCAGCTTGAGCTCTCCTTCTATTTTCAGACGGGCTAGTTCTAGCTCGTGGTTTCGGTTGCGTTCTCGGTCGGTCATCTCTTCTTGCGACAGACCTCTCTCCGTGCTGGAATTCCGCGTCGGGGACTCAGCTCTCTCATGCTCTTGGGCGTGGGTTTCGGTCAGGGGTGCTCCCTCTCCATCGACTTCTGTCGGTGCTGGAGGTTGTGCTCCGGCCTCCACCCAGGCTGTTAGGGCTTGTTGAAGGTCTTCTTTGGTGTTTAATCCCGTTGTCGGGATATGGAGATCTTTGCAGAATTGTTTGAGCTCTCGGTGCGATAGTCTCCCAGAAGCTCCATCTGGAAGGTGGTCTTGTCGTTCGTGAGGCTCATGGTTGTTGTTCGTTCGGGTAGTGTGTCAGTACTGTACGATCCCTAGACGTAGGTTGTTATCGCGACGCTGCCACCAATGTTAGAAGGGGCGAACTCAGAGGGCCAGGTTGTGCTCACCCGGCCACCCCCAGGACCCACCTCTCCCACAGATCTTGCCGAGTCTTATCGTGAGGTCCCCACCGGGGAGGACTTTGAGTCTAGGATCGTACACACTGAGCTCACACCACACTTACGAACGGACACCACAACGTTGGATTTCAGTAACAAGTTCTTTATAAGCAGTAAAAGAAAGTAGCACTCTTATGTACACAATGATCGAGGGATCACAAAGTCTTTGAGGATTCGGGAAGGGGGAAGCGGGACAGTCTTTAGCCTTTGGGCCAGTACGAGGCGTACCCTGCGCACAGCTCTCAATCCTCGAGCTGGGGGATATGGAAGGTGATGGCGTACTGGCTGCTTCGCTCACGTCGGGTCGACTCGGTCGTGATGATGATCTTGATGGTCCAGCCGGACCAGAGTACTCCTCGAGCCGCGACGAGGTCAGCAGGGCTCGATCCGGAGAAGTTCGTGAAGAGCCGCGACAGCGTCCGCAGGGCTCAGGTGGTTACAGGTTCAAGCTCGAGCCGCGACAGCGTCAGCAGGGCTCCGATGGTTACGAGTTCAAGCTCGAGCCGCGACAGCGTCAGCAGGGCTCCGAGGTCTTTAGAGAGGACGAGCCGCGACAGCGTCAGCAGGGCTCCGATGGTTACGAGTTCAAGCTCGAGCCGCGACAGCGTCAGCAGGGCTCCGAGGTCTTTAGAGAGGACGAGACGCGACAGCGTCAGCAGGGCTCAGGTGGTTCAGTTCCTTGTTGCGAAGAGGGAGCCGCGACAGCGTCAGCAGGGCTCAGCGATGCGAGGTTGAGTTCTTCTCAGGGTCAGCCGCGATCAGATCAGCAGGGCTTCAGGTCCAAAATACAACTGCCCGCTAGTTGTCGTGCGGGCCCAGTTATAGTCCAGTGGCCCTTTAATGTCCGGACCCTCGCAGGCGGAGGTCTCAAGCCCTGGGGGCTGGTCGTTGGCGAGGTCCGGCGGTGGGCTCTTTGATCCTTTGAAAAGATGGGTCCGGGAATTCCCAGACGCCCAGCGGGTCTGGAGCCAGCACTCGGGGAGGCCAGAGGTGCGATCGAAACTGGCCCCCAGGGGGAGGCCAAGGTGTGACAGATACCAGTCTCTCAGGGGAGGCCGGAGGTGCCATCGAAACTCCCTGGCTTATCTCACTCGGGGAGCGCTCTACCCCCCAGCCGGGACTGGCGCGCCTTTGGAGTCTGGGTTTCGCTGGGGCCGGGGTCACGCTAGGCCCAGGGAGTCAGGGATCTCGGGAAGGGAAAATGGCTGCCGGGCCTTGTGGGGCATGCAAGGTTAGGCGCTCGGAGCCGGGAGTGGAATGGGATAAGCGGGGCTGGTCGTCAGTTACGGGGCCTGGACGTGCAAGGAGCAGAGTTCGGGGTGCAGGCTACACTGACGGGGATGCTGCGCAGGGAACTCAGGGTGCAGGGCTATGCTCACAGGGTGCGGAGGAACAGCGGCGAACCATGCCACGAGGCTGGGTCCAACAATAGCCATGTCTGAACTGGGGTGGCAGAGTGGGCTAAAGAACGGTGATACATTAAACCCAGATCTTTTGACAGTGTGTGAGTGTTTGATTGATTCAGATGCTCCATCCATCACCACCACCTCCTTTTGTACCGCTTTTGGCCGCCACAAGTGTGGCAGGGTATGCTCAGACGTGAGTCCCTTGCTCACTTTGCCACTGGATTCAAGCAAGCCGGGCTGAAGACGGCTGGGATGCCAGAAACCGGTCCTCAGAAGCTTGTTTCCGGTCCAGGGAAGACATGGCTTGGCAGTTCGGGCTGGACTGTTCCCATGAGGCACAGGGTCAGACTGATTTGCATATAGCCATGTCTGAACTGGGGTGGCAGAGTGGGCTAAAGAACGGTGATGGATTAAACCCAGATCTTTTGACTGGGTGTGAGTGTTTGATTGATTCAGATGCTCCGTCCATCACCACCCCCTTTTTTACCACTTTTTGCCGCCACAAGTGTGGCAGGGTATGCTCAGACGTGAGTCCCTTGCTCACTTTTCCACTGGATTCAAACAAGCCGGGCTGAAGACGGCTGGGATGCCAGAAACCGGTCATCGGAAGCTTGTTTCCGGTCCAGGGAAGACATGGCTTGGCAGTTCGGGCTGGACTGTTCCCATGAGGCACAGGGTTAGACTGATTTGCATATAGCTAGTCTGAACCTGGATGGCAGAGTGGGCTAAAGAACGGTGATGGATTAAACCCAGATCTTTTGACTGGGTGTGAGTGTTTGATTGATTCAGATGCTCCGTCCATCACCACCCCCTTTTGTACCGCCCATAACAAAGGTGCCACCCTTGATGCTATTATGCCTAGCAACGATCTGGCCTCCCTCTCAAATATACTTCCGATAGACTGGTCTGACCACTACCTTATCCTCTTCACCATGAATAGATCAATCAATCAATCAATCAATCAATCAATCAATCACTCAATCAATCAATCAAAAACATTTATAGAGCGCACTACTCACCCGTGAGGGTCTCAAGGCACTACCTACCCTCATCCTATACACCCTCCCCAACACTCCTAACTCTCCTCCGTCCACTTTTTCCACACCTCTCGATCCTTCTCATCCCCTCCCTGCTCTCCCCCAACAAGATACCTTTCCGAAAATAAGCCCCCCTGCTAAAAACAATGCCTCATGGAGTGATTTTAGTCCAGTATCAGAATCTACGATCACTAATATCATTGCCAAACTAAAACCTTCCTCCCACTCCAAAGATCCTCTTCCCGCCCTTTTGGTTCAAGAACTTAAATTTGTCATTGCCCCTATATGGACCAAAATCATCAACTCCTCTCTTTCCACTGGCTGTGGCCCCACCTTCCTTCAGCTTGGTCAAATCTCACCCATTCTCAAAAACCCCACTGCTGACCCCAATGACCTTAACAACCTTCGTCCTATCTCTAACCTTCCATTCCTCTCTAAAGCCCTCGAAAAGGGGGTGCGTGGCCAAGATGGTGGAGTGAGAGGACGTGTTCCCTGAGAGCTCCTCCGACCCCGGACGGCCCGGTGCTTACATTCGACGTGTTCTCCCCCCCGCGCTTTTAGTGGGGCTGGAGACGCTGGAACGCTGCGCTGCAGTCGGTGGACGAAAAACGGCTAAATCGCCTACCGGAGGGGCCTGGACAGTTGCTGATTGCCCCGGAGGTGCAACAGGGCCCGGCGCTGGCCGGAACAGGGCGGAGTCCCGATGGTCCAGGTGCGGAGGCGAGGACGGGGACTGCGGCCTTCCCCCAGCCGGACTACCGGGAGACTGCTTAGACCCCCGCCGGAGCCGACTGCCCAGGGGCCGCGAGCGACGCGGCTGACGGAGGTGCGGAGGTGCCGGCCCGACGTGGGGGCTGCTCCTGGACGGGCCGCGGCCGTATCTGCACCGGACTCGTGTGCGGGCCTAGAACCAGGTCAGCGCTGTCGGGCGGCCCTGTGGTGCCGGGGGGACAGAGGCGGAGCAACGGCCCCATCTGGCAGACGTTGGGTGTGCCTGGCGGAGCGCCCGCCCGGTCGCGGCTGTGGTGGAGCAGCCTGTTCCCTGGAGGCCTGGAGCGGAGCTGTGGCTGGCCCGGCGGGACGCCTAATCTAGGCCGGTGCTGCGGCCTAGGATTGCGGTGGGACAGTGGTTGGAGCTCCGAGCCGGGTGGGCCCCGCAGCAGACCCGGATTCAGCAGAGGTGAGCCTCGGCGGTGGCAGTGACCCCCCCAAGACCTGAGGGCGCGGGGGATCGAGGTGGACTGGAGGTGACGCCCGGGTTCGAGGGGCAGCCCAGGCTCCTGGCTAGGTCCTGGGCATCGACGCACAAGGGGCTCCGCTGTGGGACTGCGACTTGGCGAAGGTGTGGTGTGGCTGCTGAGATTCGGGTGGCCATCGGGCTTGACCCCCCCTCCCCCCTCCCCCCCCCCCCCCCCCCCCACCCCCACCGGCATTGGAGATATTTTGGCGGACTTCTCCTCGGTTGGGAGCTACTGCGGATCTGGGACCTCGGTGCAGCTGGTGTGCCCCCGAACAGGGCCCCCGCAGGTGAGGAGGTGTTGACAGGGGCCTGTGGGTGGCGCTGAGAGCCCGGACGTGCACCGGGCCCCAGGAAAGGAGCACATCAGGGCTCGGCACGGGGGCCGCAGAGACACTTTGACTCCCCGCGGATCCCGCCTTGTGAATAGGCCCTCAGTGAGGAGGCCGGCCCGAGGGGTGGAGCGAGACACGTCGGAGCGGCGGAGGCCCCCGGCTGCGGGGTTAAGGATATTGAGAGCCCGGCGGACTGTACCGCGACCGTCCGTCCGGGAGCGAGGAGTGACCCCCGGGACGGACCCGCAGTCGGGGATACCGATGGGCCGGAGGCCCGGTGCCAGCGGCGGAGAAGGTGGGCGACCTCCGCAGTGCGACAGGGTGCGGTGCTGCGGCAGTGAGGTGCAGCGATATGGCAGGACAGCGTGGGAAGAAAGGAGATCGAACCCTGCCGGAGATGCTGGGCAGGGGACAACAGAAAGGGGAGAAGGGGTCCACCTCTCCGGGCACATCCATAGCCGCGCAGGGAGCTGGGGAAGGAGAGGTCCCCATCACCAGGTCTTTCTAGGAGACCCTCTTAAACTCCCTGCGTGAGGACTTCCACACATTGAAACAGGAGGTGGCAGGGGAGGTTCGTGAGGTGAGGCGCGAAGTGGACAGTCTTGGCGAGCGGGTGGCTACCATGGAGACTGCCGGACACTCTAGGGATGAAGAAATTGCTCACCTGCAGCAGGAGGTCCTGCGGCTACAGGACCAACAACTGGACCTTCAGGCACACAATGAGGATCTCGAGAATAGATCCCGGCGAAACAACATACGGGTTCGGGGAGTGCCATCCAAGGAAGAGGGTGCGGATGTGGCGGGGTTTCTACAGGTGCTGTTCAGAGAGATTCTGGGGGAACACGTGGACTTTCCGATTCGAATCGACAGGGCCCACAGGGTGGGCCAGGCACGGAATCCTCCAGCCCCGCCACCAGACATTCTTGCTTACCGACTTGACTACGCACTTAAAGAACGTATCCTCCGGGAAGCGAGGAAGCGCGAACCTTTGCAGCTAAGGGATTATCCAGTGGCCCTATTCCAGGACCTCTCGGCGATTACGGTCAGGAAACGGCGAGCGTTCAAGGTGGCCACGGATTTCTTGCGGGAAAAGGAAACACCGTACTCATGGGGGCACCCATTCCGCATCATTTTTCGTTGGAATGGAACGCTGCACCAGCTTCGCTCTCTCAGAGATACGTGTGCTGTACTGGGCATTGATGTGGCGGAGGAGAGGTAGCGGTCGTCTCAAGGGCGGAGAATGACCAGGGATGGTTGGCAGCTGGCTCCGCGGCAGAGGGGCTCGAGGCGGGGCTCCAGACCACACTCGCCTACAGTGAGAGCAGGAATGGAAGAGGCTGTACGAACAGTGGCCCTCACAGCCTGATATGTGGCCTAAGTTGATTCCGGGGGGAGATCACCTTTCTTGCATTGTTTCTATTGCTACACCGAGGGCTGGGGGGTGGGGGACGGCGGGGAAGACGTGGTGGCTGGACATCCACTACAGTGACTCACCACAGACTCGTTCCACTTGGAACCGGCCTGGGACTTTGAGGTTTGCGGGGTTGTTGCAGGGGGTGGGGGGAGTTGGGGGCACTACTGCAGCGTTGAGATGGCTGTTTTTCCGCTTTTTGCTTCTTGGGGGTTGGGGGAGTGGGTGCAGTGGAGGGGTCGAACGTGACAGGGTTTGTTGTCCTAGTTGTAGAGGGCTGGTTGGGGGGAACCAGGGAAGGGAGGGGTTGGGGGGGCACGGCAGGGGTGGCGGCGGGGGAAGTGGGTCGGTTTGGGGGGTAGGGGGGGTTGGTCCGGTGCTCTGTGCGAGTCTTACCGTCCTAGCTGGGCTCACACACAATACATGCTTCTGTACCACCCCGTTTCGACGGGGATCTATTGCCTGTACACATGCCTGCTCCCATACCCTTGGGCTCTCGTGTGCTGCTTATCACTGCTCCGCCCCACGTGGTCGGTGGTCCATTGCTTGCGCCCACATTTTTTCCGATGCCTTTGACGACCCTTAAGGTTGTGACCCTTAATGTTAAGGGGTTGAACAATCCGGTTAAAAGGAGAGCGGTCCTGTCCCTATTAGAAAACACACAGGCAGATATCTGTCTATTGCAGGAGACCCACTTGCTGGCCCGCGATTGCCATAGGATGCGCTCCCATAAATTCCCGACACAATTTTTCTCTTCTCACACTACCAAGACAGCAGGGGTGGCGATACTGGTAGCGAGGCGATTCAAGGTGGAGGTCCTGCACAAACTTACGGAACAGAAGGGGAGGCTGCTAGCATACCGGTTTAAGCTTGGGGGCATCGTGCTTACCATCGGGTCTGTGTACAGCCCCAACGAGCACCAGGAGCGGTTCCTCAGCACGGCCTTAGTGGACATCACTGCCACTCCAGACAGACATATCATCATAGGAGGGGACCTTAACATGGTCTTCGACTCGTCTCTGGATAGATCGGCGCAGCGGTTCCCGCAGACTGGGAAACTCTCAGCCGCGTGCAGGTCCCAATTGGCGGACCTGGATCTCCACGACCTTTGGCGCTGCCTCCATCCCACTGATAGGGATTATTACTTTTATTCACATGCGCATTAAACATATGCGAGACTAGACCACCTCCTGGTTACGTGTCCGGTCTGTGCGCTGGCCACGGCTTCCGAAGTAGGGGTCCTCTCCCTGTCGGATCATGCTCCGGTTGCGGGCACTTTTAGCTTACCGCCAATGCCCTCAACGCGCGGTGTTTGGCGCCTCAGGGACACCTTGCTCCACAAACAGACGGTGGTGAAGCATGTTACGGATACCATCCGTGACTATTTGGATCACAACGATAACACCGACACCTCTTTAGCGACACAGTGGGCAGCCTTGAAGGCGGTCCTCAGGGGGGAATTTATAGCTATTTCCTCGGCGGAGAACAGGGAACGGCAGCACAAACGGGACGAACTCACACAGCGGGTCCGTGAACTCGAGCAGGTGCATCACCGTACGGGGGCTCCCAGAGTCTGGCGGCAACTTAAGGCAGCGAGGAAACTCCTGTCGGCCCTGGATATGGACCGGGCGGAGTATGCGGCATTGCGTCTAAGACATGCGTATTATACAGGGGAGGACAGATGTGGTCGGCTTCTGGCGAACAAGCTCAGAGTGGCGCACCAACAACATCAGGTGAGGGAGATCATGACCCCCGACGAGGTGGCGGTCATGGAGGATGCCCAGATTGCTGAGGCCTTCTGTCAGTTCTATGCGGATTTGTATGCGGGCGACCCCCCATCAGAGCCCAAGATGGAGGAGTACCTGGACTCGGTCACCCTTCCCTCCCTGGCTCCGGTTCAGGCGGAATACCTGGAAAGGGACATCCGCATTGAGGAAGTGGTCACTGCTATCTCTAAACTGAAGCACGGCAAGGCCCGGGGACCAGATGGCTATACGTCGCTTTTTTATAGGACGTTCTGTACGACGCTGGCGCCTATCCTTACCCGTCTTTTCAACTCGTTCTCTGATCCGGACGCCATCCCGCCTGACCTCTTGCGGGCCACCGTGACTGTCATCCCCAAGCCGGGGAAAGACCGGACCCGCTGCGGCTCATATAGACCGATCTCCCTCCTCAATGTTGATCTCAAGCTGTATATTGGGATCCTCGCGGCCCACTTGGCACTCCACTTACCAGGTTTGGTGGACTCTGACCAGGCGTGCTTCGTCCCCGGGAGGCAGACGGTGGACAATACTAAAAGGGTGGTGCATCTTCTAGAGAAGGCCTCTCGGATTCCCGGAGAGAGAATGATGCAGGCGGTGGACGCGGAGAAGGCGTTTGACCGGGTACACTGGCCTTACTTGGAACGGGTCCTGGCGAAGGTAGGAGTTGGGGAGAAGTTTCGCTCCCTGGTATTTAATTGCTATAAGTTTCCTTCTGCGACGGTGCGGGTGAATGGCTGCAGTTCACAGAGTTTTACGATAGAGAGGGGCACCAGGCAGGGATGTCCGCTGTCCCCGTTGCTCTTCGCTCTGTATATGGAGCCATTTGCCCAAAGGATACGCCAGAACCCGTGTGCGACTGGAGTGAAAATGGGGGGGTACACCCACATTGTCAGTCTGTATGCGGACGACGTTATTCTGACCCTGGACGACCCGAAAAGGGCGCTCCCGGCATGCATTGCGGAGCTGGACACCATTGCGGCGGTCGCAGGATTCAAAATGAACCTGGGGAAATCGGTGGCCTTGGATGTGTCGCTGTCTGCGGCCACAAGAACCGAGCTGCAGAGCCTCTTCCCCATGCAGTGGTCGTCGGAGCTCGTGCCTTATTTAGGCATTTTACTGGCGCCCACCCTGCCTGCTATGGTGACTGCCAACTACACTGTTTTGGGCAAGAAAATCAGAGAGGAGCTGGGACGTTGGAGTAAAGGCACGTTGTCCTGGCTCGGCAGGATAGCCGCGGTTAAGATGACGGTCCTGCCACAAATCCTTTATTTGTTCCGGGCTCTGCCTCTTCAGCCCCCCTCGGGGTGGCTTCAGCAAACGCAGGCGGATCTTGCGCGTTTCATCTGGCAAGGCCGCAAACCTTGACTGAAGAGGGCGCTTTCCACGTTGGCCCCTGAAGCGGGGGGATTGGGATACCAGACCTACGCAAATACTTCCAGGCGGCACAACTGCGATAACTTGTGGAGTGGAGCAGATGGGAGTCAGATAAGCACTGGCTCTTCCAGGACCAGGGAGTGGCGGGTCGGCCGCTGCAGGAAGTGCCCTTCTTACGCAGGGCCCACCGCCCCCCCCCCCCCCCCCCAATTTGTACGCGTCTTTTGTTACACGGGTCCCGTTGATGGTTTGGGACGCCACAAGTGTCGCCCACGGCCTTACCACGTTCCACGGCCTTACCACGTTCCCCTCGCCGCTTACACCTTTGGTTGAGAACCCGGATTTCACCCCAGGAATGGAACCGGGGGCTTTCACGCACTGGAGGGCTGCGGGGTGCAGGACTCTGTTTCACATGTATGACTCGGAAGGCGTTATTCCCTTTCCGAATTTCAGACAGGAATACAAGTTGCCTGAGACGGAGAGACTGAGATACCTACAAGCACACCACTGGGCGTTGCACCCGCAAGTGCGGGAGACGGCAGATAGGAGTATTCTTCCCTACGAGAGATGGCTTTTGTCTCGTACCTCCGATGCGAGGCTGATCTCCGACCTCTACAAGTTTTTGCAACCCCCTTCCTCTCACTTCTACAACCCGGGCAGGGAGCGGTGGGAACGGGAGCTGGGGATGACGCTGAGCCACAAAGAGTGGGACCAGATCTCATACCGAGCGCGACACTCTGCATACCACACGGGACTCACCAAAACATTTACTAAAGTGACCACTTACTGGTATTACACTCCCGAAAGACTACGCGAGATGAACCGTAATATTGATGGTAACTGTTGGAGGGCATGTGGGCAGGTGGGCACACTTACGCATGTCCTGTGGGATTGTCCGCTGCTGCAGGCCTACCGGAATGAGGTGTTAGATGAGATTGATATACACTTTGCTATAGAGCTGCCACGCTTCCCCGCGTATGTACTGCTAGGCCTCCCTAATCGGCTGATGTATCCCTTGAAATCCCGTAGAGGCCGACAAATTGCTATTGCGCTGGGCTCTGCGATCCAGAACATCCTCATACACTGGCGCACCACTACACTCCCCTCCCTCACAGGTTGGTTGCACCGATTGTGGCATGTGTTGGGCATGGAGAAGTTGTCGCTCACAGTAGCTGGGGATGTGGAGCAGTTCGATGACCTCTGGCAACCGTTTCACTCTCTGCTGGTCACTGAATTTAGGGAACTTACTTGTCCGAGGTATCTTCGCCTCTTGAGATTGACATCACCGGCTCCCTGAAGGGTATTTGGTCGGAACTTGTCGGCGGGGGGTGGGGGGGGAGACGAGGGGGCGGGGTGGGATGGTTTGGGCCACTGGACGGGGCTGGGGGTTGGGGGGAGGGGGGGGGCCTTGGGGGAGTTGGGTAGAGGAGGGGCGTGGGGGGGTTGGGGGGGGTTGTTCCTTTTTAGGTCTCGCCTCTCAATGCGCATGCGCATTGAGCGAGACTATAGGGGCTTAAATAAGGTTTACTTAGACTGGCGATTTGGGGCGATTTGATGCTGTGCCCCTGCGCTTTTAGGTCAATGCGCAAGCGCATTGACCTAAAATGCGCATGCACATCATCAAATCGCCATCTGTTCCCCAGCAGCACTCCTCCCACTCCTTTGAAGTGAAGCTTAGCCCCTGCTGCTTCACACCCTCATCGCCGCTCTCCCCGCTCCGCCCCGTATCGCATTTCTCCTCCCCCCTCCCCACAGCAATGCCCTCCGTCTTGTTTCCCTTTGCTGTTTTATCTAGCATAAACTCGATACAGAGGTGGGCGCTTTACATAAGCATCAGTTACATTACAGGAAGGCACATTCAGCCACATATAAGCTTGGCATGCATTCCTTACATTCTACAGAGGTAGAGTTTGGAAAGTGAGTGTAGGTATGTTATGCAAGTATGTCTCATGTAGTTGCACGGTCCATACATTACAACGGGAGCATGAACTTGTGGTCAGGTATAAATTGCATGCATAGTCTTGTATTTTTTTTGTTTATTTACATAGACATTATTAGGGTGTTCAGATCCCTGCAATCTGCAGGGCTTGCTTTGCAACCACGCCGCCACCGAGGAATGCTTGTTTCTTCTACTCGTTTGTTTGACTCGAATGTTTCTTAAAACCGGGCACGATGTAGCGCCATCTGGTGGTCAAGTTGATTCTCCATGTGTTTTACTCGTACCTGTTTTCTACAAGATTTTTGCTCGTCATAAATCCGATTTGCTTCTTCTACAATCAAATTCACCCGATTACTTTGGCCGCGTGTAGTTTAATAACGTATGCGCCCATTGCCATATTAGAAATAATTGCACTGGTGCAAAATATAGAGTAACGCCATTATTTTTCTCTTTGTAATATGATAGAAAACTGCACATACTCAAGACCATAGTACAATAATATATTTTGTACCAGGTCAAAGGGAAGGCTATTGACAGAGTAGGTAGCCACCACATCCACACCAACAAGTCCACGACAACCACCACCGTGTCCACCACCACCACATCCACCACCAATACGTCCACCACCACTACGTCCACCACCACCACATCCACCATCACCTCCACATCCACCTCCTGATCCACCACCACATCCACCACCACATCCACCACCACATCCACCATCACATCCACCATCACATCCACCATCACATCCAGCGCCACATCCACCGCCACATCCACCGCCACATCCACCGCCACATCCACCACACCCACCACCACACCCACCACCATTACATCCACCACCCCATCCACCACCACCACCACCCCATCCACCACCACATCCACCACCACATCCATCATCACCACATCCACCACATCCACCACCACCACATCCACCGCATCCACCACCACATCCACCACCACATCCACCATCACCACCACATCCACTTCCACCACCACATCCACCATCACCTCCACATCCACTATGACATCCACCGCCACATCCACCACCACATCCACCACCACCACATCCACAACATGCACCACCACCGCATCCACCACCACATCCACCACATCCACCGCATCCACCACCACCACATCCACCACCACATCTACCACATCCACCACCACTTCCACCACATCCACCACCACATCCAACACATCCACCACCACTTCCACCACCACCGCATCCACCACCACCACCGCATCCACCACCACCACATCCACCGCATCCACCACCACCACCACATCCACCGCATCCACCACCACATCCACCACCACATCCATCATCACCTCCACATCCACCATGACATCCACCACCACATCCACCACCACTTCCACCACCACCGCATCCACCACCACCACCGCATCCACCACCACCGCATCCACCTCCACCACATCAACCGCATCCACCACCACCACATCCACCACCACATCCACCACCACATCCACCGTCACCTCCACATCCACCATGACATCCACCGCCACATCCACCACATCCACCATCACCACATCCACCGCATCCACCACCACCACATCCACCGCATCCACCACCACATCCACCACCACATCCACCATCACCACCACATCCACCACCACATCCACCATCACATCCACATCCACCATGACATCCACCGCCACTTCCACCACCACATCCACCACATCCACCACCACCACATCCACCACCACATCCACCATCACCTCCACATCCACCATGACATCCACCACCACATCCACCACCACATCCACCACACCCACCACCACCACATCCACCACCACATCCACCGCATCCACCACCACCACATCCACCACCACTTCCACCACCACATCCACCACCACCACATCCACCGCATCCACCACCACCACATCCACCATCACCTCCACATCCACCTCCACATCCACCACCACATCCACCGCCACATCCACCGCCACATCCACCACCACATCCACCACACCCACCACCACCACATCCACCACACCCACCAACACTACATCCACCACCACCACCCCATCCACCACCACCACTGCATCCACCACCAACACCGCATCCACCATCACCACATCCACCACCACCACATCCACCGCATCCACCACCACATCCACCACCACATCCACCATCATAACCACATCCACCACCACATCCACCATCACCTCCACATCCAGCATGACATCCACCGCCACATCCACCACATGCACCACATGCACCACCACCGCATCCACCACCACATCCACCACCACATCCACCACCACATCCACCACACCCACCACCACTACATCCGCCACCACATCCACCGCATCCAGCACCACCACATCCACCACATCCACCAACACATCCACCAACACATCCAACACATCCACCACCACTTCCACTACCACCGCATCCACCACCACCACCGCATCCACCACCACCACATCCACCACCACATCCACCACCACATCCACTACCACATCCCCACATCCACCACCACATCCAACACATCCACCACCACTTCCACCACCACTGCATGCACCACCACCACCGCATTCACCACCACCACATCCACCACCACCACCGCATCCACCACCACCACATCCACCACCACCACCACCGCATCCACCACCACCGCATCGACCACCGCCACATCCACCACCACATCCACCACCACATCCACCATCACCTCCACATCCACCATGACATCCACCGCCACATCCACCACATCCACCACCACCACATCCACCACATCCACCACCACATCCACCACACCCACCACCACCACATCCACCACCACATCCACCGCATCCACCACATCCACCACCACATCCACCACATCCACCACCACATCCACCACCACATCCAACACATCCACCACCACTTCCACCACCACCGCATCCACCACCACCACCGCATCCACCATCACCACATCCACCGCATCCACCACCACCACATCCACCGCATCCACCACCACATCCACTATCACCACCACATCCACCATCACCTCCACATCCACCCTGACATCCACCGCCACATCCACCACCACATCCACCACCACCACATCCACCATATGCACCACCACCGCATCCACCACCACATCCACCACCACATCCACCACCACATCCACCACACCCACCACCACCACATCCACCGCATCCACCACCACCACATCCACCACATCCACTACCACATCCACCACCACATCCAACACATCCACCACCACTTCCACCACCACCACATCCACCACCACCACCGCATCCACCACCACCACATCCACCGCATCCACCACCACCACATCCACCACCACCACCACATCCACTGCATCCACCACCACATCCACCACCACATCCACCATCCCCTCCACATCCACCAAGACATCCACCGCCACATCCACCACAACCACATCCACCACATGCACCACCACTGCATCCACCACCGCATCCACCACCACATCCACCACCATATCCACCACACCCAACACCACCACATCCACCACCACCTCCACCACATCCACCACCACATCCACCACCACATCCACCACACCCACCACCACCACATCCACCACCACATCCACCGCATCCACCACCACCACATCCACCACATCCACCACCACATCCACCACAACATCCAACACATCCACCACCACTTCCACCACCACCGCATCCACCACCACCACCGCATCCACCACCACCACATCCACCGCATCCACCACCACCACATCCACCGCATCCACCACCACCACCACATCCACCGCATCCACCACCACATCCACCACCACATCCACCATCACCTCCACATTCACCATGACATCCACTGCCACATCCACCACCACATCCACCACAACCACATCCACCACATGCACCACCACCGCATCCACCACCGCATCCACCACCACATCCACCACCATATCCACCACACCCACCACCACCACATCCACCACCACCTCCTCCGCATCCACCACCACCACATCCACCACCACATCCAACACATCCACCACCACATCCACCACCATATCCACCACACCCACCACCACCACATCCACCACCACCTCCTCCGCATCCACCACCACCACATCCACCACCACCTCCTCCGCATCCACCACCACCACATCCACCACCACATCCACCACCACATCCACCACAACATCCAACACATCCACCACCACTTCCACCACCACCGCATCCACCACCACCACCGCATCCACCACCACCACATCCACCGCATCCACCACCGCCACATCCACCGCATCCACCACCACCACCACATCCACCGCATCCACCACCACATCCACCACCACATCCACCATCACCTCCACATTCACCATGACATCCACTGCCACATCCACCACCACATCCACCACAACCACATCCACCACATGCACCACCACCGCATCCACCACCGCATCCACCACCACATCCACCACCATATCCACCACACCCACCACCACCACATCCACCACCACCTCCTCCGCATCCACCACCACCACATCCACCACCACATCCAACACATCCACCACCACATCCACCACCATATCCACCACACCCACCACCACCACATCCACCACCACCTCCTCCGCATCCACCACCAACACATCCACCACCACATCCACCACCATATCCACCACACCCACCACCACCACATCCACCACCACCTCCTCCGCATCCACCACCACCACATCCACCACCACATCCACCACAACCACATCCACCGCATCCACCACCACCACATCCACCACATCCACTACCACATCCACCACCACATCCAACACATCCACCACCACTTCCACCACCACATCCACCACCACCACCGCATCCACCACCACCACATCCACCGCATCCACCACCACCGCATCCACCACCACCACCACATCCACCGCATCCACCACCACATCCACCACCACATCCACCATCCCCTCCACATCCACCATGACATCCACCGCCACATCCACCACAACCACATCCACCACATGCACCACCACTGCATCCACCACCGCATCCACCACCACATCCACCACCATATCCACCACACCCAACACCACCACATCCACCACCACCTCCACCACATCCACCACCACATCCACCACCACATCCACCACACCCACCACCACCACATCCACCACCACATCCACCGCATCCACCACCACCACATCCACCGCATCCACCACCACCACATCCACCACATCCACCACCACATCCACCACAACATCCAACACATCCACCACCACCGCATCCACCACCACCACCGCATCCACCACCACCACATCCACCGCATCCACCACCACCACATCCACCGCATCCACCACCACCACCACCGCATCCACCACCACATCCACCACCACATCCACCATCACCTCCACATTCACCATGACATCCACTGCCACATCCACCACCACATCCACCACAACCACATCCACCACATGCACCACCACCGCATCCACCACCGCATCCACCACCACATCCACCACCATATCCACCACACCCACCACCACCACATCCACCACCACCTCCTCCGCATCCACCACCACCACATCCACCACCACATCCAACACATCCACCACCACTTCCACCACCACCGCATGAACCACCACCGCATCCACCACCACCACATCCACCACCACATCACCACCTCATCCACCACCGCATCCACCACCACATCCACCACATCCACCATCACTTCCACCACCACATCCACCACCACATCCACCACCACTTTCACCACATCCACCACCACCACATCCACCACCACCACATCCACCACCACCACCTCCACCACCACCACATCCACCAACACCACCACATCCACCACCACATCCACCACCACATCCACCCCCACATCCACCACTATCACACCACATCCACCATCACCACCACCACCACATCCACCACCACATCCACCACATCTAGATGTGTGTGTGTGTGTGTGTGTGTGGCTCTGTGTGTGTGTAGGTGCAAATGCAATGTTCTTGGATTTTCGTCACAATAAAATACACTGAACATAATCTTCACAAATGTTATTTACAAACGTTTAAGCTATTGCCATTATAAATTACAATACATTTTATTTAAGTATTAATTATTTACAAAATTAAAAGCCATTGTTATTTGTAATATCAATACATCTAAGTCACGTAAATACAACACACATTGCATTACAAATGCTATAGGTGTCACATTTGCGAAAGTTAAAACTATTGACATTGTAACTGACAAAGCTATTAATTTTGCTATTTTCAAAACCAACACATAAATAAAAAAAGTGTCATTTACAATACCAATCGCTCAAACTTTCCTAATGCGAGACCTATTGCATTTCCAATGCTTGTTTACACTGCTGTCGTTTTCTTAGCGTCAAGACAAGCTAGCCTTCTAGGCCTTTCATGGGGAAAGACTCAGCGCCTCGGCGCGCTTTCAATTGCTGGGCTGTAGCACTGGTTCTTGGCATCAGTATTTCATGTTTTTTGTATTGTTTCAATAATATGCAATAAAATGCTTTAAACCTAAAGCCCTCGAAAAATGTGTCCTATTGTAATTAGAGAAACATATCGCCTCCTTCAACCTCCTTGATGTTTTCCAATCCGGCTTTAGAAAGGGATGCAGTACAGAAACTGCTATGCTAAATATCACTGACAACATTCATCGCTCCCTAGACAAAGGGGAATCTTCATTACTAATCCTCTTCGACCTCTCAGCTGCATTTGATACCGTCCACCACCCCACCCTTCTCAACACTCTCAAAGACCGGTTCGGCTTAGATGACAACGTATTCAAATGGTTCTCCTCATTCCTTCAAAACAGATCACAGCAAATCAAGCTCAGCCACTTTCTCTCTAAACCTCAACCTGTCTCACTCGGCGTCCCTCAAGGATCCATCCTCTCCCCAACCCTATTCAATCTGTTCATGGAACAACTCACCCTCATCCTCAAACAAGCTATTATCAATTACCACCTATATGCCGATGACACCCAATTATATTACAAGATAAAATCCCACAAAGACATTCTCCACCTCAATGAGACCTTGACCAGAATTAAAACCTGGTTCCATCGGCTCCCTGAAGGGTTTTTATCTCTCTGTTTCTTTGCTCCCTTAGGCCTGTTGAATGCATTATCATACTGTAACTCTTTTTCGCTTAATTGTTAATTTTATCTCATTATGTTCACCATCCTTGTAAATCGCTCTGATACTCTTGGGTCCAGTTGACCTCACTCATCAGATCTAAACCCCTGAGAAGGAGAGGGGAAAACCTTCAGTTCATCACACAGGGCCGAGGATCCAAAAGCAGCCCTGGTAAAGCTTTTTATACTAGCACCTATATTGACTGGAGCAAGCCAGTGCATTTTTCCATGGGCATTTTTTTTGTGAGGGGTAAGAGTGGGAGAGGGTTTTGCACAATAAAACATTTTAAAAACTGAGGTCAGACAGTACATCTGGCAGCAAACTAACTATTTCGGGCTCTCTCTCTGTTTAGCTCTATGGCTTTCTCCATCGTGCCCCCCTCACAAACTCTCTACCCTTTAACTACTTATGTCGCTCTACCCAGTCTCTCTTTCCCTTACTATGTCTCTCAACTAATTTACCTCTGTTTTAATAACTTCTTATATAACTTTGGCTGACTATCAATTACTTCCTGTCATGTTCCTTCCCTAAGCTCTCTCATCTTCCTTGTTACTCCAGTATTGGAGCTTTCATAGATTCACATGCTTGAACCATTCGGCGTCGAGATGGGAGCCCCCAGTACCTTAAAAAAGTAATGTAATAATAGACATAGACGAGGACCTAGGCCTTTCGGTTTAGTAACATATCCTAGTCATTATTTACAAAAGGACTAAGCTTAAGGCTCAACCAATCAGGTCACAGCACCCTAAAGAACCTTCCTGTGAGAAGCTCTAGTCCCTCAGATTTTTAAAGCAGGAGTGAGTATAGATAATACGGTACTGAGAGGTATAGGTGAGCTTCCCAGAGGAGGAGGGTGGGTCACATATGAATCTATGAAGGATTCCAATACTGGAGAATTACAGTTACAGGTAAGTAACCTATTGTCTTACTCCAGTATTGGGAGTGTCATAGATTTGCATACTTAAATCAGAGTAAAAAGCAGTGAAAAAAGCACATGTTCCTTTAAAGCAATCACACACCTCACTTTGTAAAGATTTATTTTATTTTATTTTACAGAGTTTTATATAGCGCGAACTTGACCCGAATTGGGTATAAGAGCGATTTACATAGCACCAGTTGTATGTGTTCTTTATTGATCTTAACCATTTTCGTGATTCCATTGATGGGGAGTCTTTCCAAGCTCTTTCTGCCGGTCTTAGGTTGCGTCTTTCAGTGTTCAAGTTGTCGTTAAACCATGGCTTTGAGTTTTTAGTGGAGATTTGATTCTGTTGTAGGGGAGCGATAGATATAGGTGTAGTTCAAGTGGCACTGTGTGCTGTTTTGGATAACCACTGTAAGCCCAGTAGAGATAATTTCACCCTGTGTTCTTTACTGTATGACCGCTGTAAGCCAGGTACAGATCATGTGCCCCTGTGTGCTGTAATGGAAGACCGCTGAAGACCAGGTACAAAGCTTCTTTCCCTGTTTGCTGTGTTGAATGACTGCTGTAGGCCAGGATGGGACAAGGAAGTGGATGAGGAGATAATGCACTTTGACCTCAGCATTTCTGCTAGGGCTTTAGATTATCTGCCTTAAAATCACATGCTGGTTCTTTAAAAATACCTCCGAGACTTTTGTGATTTAGAGTTTATTGCATTGAACGAATTGAACTCCTTCTGCTCAAATTTTACTCTGTAGCAACCATATAGAATTACTACATACAACATCAATGCGCGCCAAAAGCACTGTTGCCATCGTGCCAACGTGCGCCAAAAGCATCGTGGCCATCTTGCCATGGATCCCTACATTAAAAGAGGTGCTCAGTGCTCTGCTTCAGTTTCAGAACCTGAAGCAGCTGTGTAGGCTTCTATAAAAGGACAAAGCCCTTCTCTACTAAGAATATTTAACAGTGAGGCTGAGGTCTTTGAGCTGCTTTATTTAACAGGCTGTAATATCCCGCCTTTGTTTTCCTTCTGCTTTGTGATCTGCTTTTACTAATCCTTGATAAGTGCTTTTGCACACGTCTCAGAGCATGCACGCCAACGGCGGTGCCCGTCCTGAGATTTGAATTAAATGAAGATGGCGTGCTCATGATGTCTCTCACAATGCTCACGGTCTGTGCGTGCGTCTGCAGCAGCCTCAGGCTTTCCAGGGCGTTTCTCGTTTGATCACAGAACGGAATTCGGGCATGAACCTGCAGGAGCCTGAGCGAGTTCAGAGATTTTGTGTTGAGCTCCCAAGGAGGGTGCAGCGAGCACGCAACCCCTCTGAAGCGAGCAACCCCATCTCCCTCTTGAAGAACTGTGGGGCATATTACCAACAACTAGCGATAATTTTTGTCTCTAACTTGTTTAGAGACAAAAATTATCTCCGCAAATCGGCAATTTTTATCGCAGATAAACCTTGCTATTAGCAAGGTTTATCGCAAATGCGATAAAAAACGGCCGCAATGCATGAATATCGCTGAAAAGTCAGCGATATTCATGCATTATTGAGCAAATGCTCTTAGCCATGTTATCCACCTCCCATTGGATAACATGGCTAAGAACTGCTCAGGGCAGGTGTTAGTTTTTAAAGATATTCGCGCTTAGCGCGAATATCTCCAAAAGTTGGTAATAGGAGATAGCCATGTTAGCGACTGTTTCCAGTCGCTAACATCTTGGCACGCCCACTTTGCATGTCATTAGTGATAAATATCACTGACATGCAAAGTGGGGCCCATGATGGTCGCTATCTCCTATTAGCTGTCGCTAACTGGTGTTAGCGACAGCTTGGCAATAGGGAGATCATTTTATCTCCGCTTTCTTGGCTTTTAAAGCCAAAAAGCGGAGATAAAACCCCTTGATAATATGCCCCTTTGTTTACAGTAGGGTTCTTTTGGAAAGTAGGCACAGCCCTTCCTATGCAGGAAGCCCATCTCCTCAAGAGTCCTCTCAACAGCCCCTTCCCAGGGCCATGGACACCGGCAGTGAGCCTCAAGTCCAGGGCTCTGACACCCAAGCAGGCCAGAATCATCACATCATTAAAGCTGAGGCCCCGAAGACCCAGCAGCGGGTTAGGATCCGCTATCATTAATGATCATGGGCAAACCAATAAGTTGGCTTTAGAGTGGTGACGTGTGCAAACTGCAGGTGTGCATTTATATGTTTGCACGCTTTAGTACTCCAACACCAGAACAAATTGCTTTGCCTGAGCTCGCTTTAATAAGGACAAGAAACCTCTATACCGGGCTGAAAATTAATGTTAATGCATTTCTGTCTCTGAACATTGTACAGCCTTTGAGAAACTGAAAGCAGATATAACAACTTTCCAAAATAAACCTACAACATCATTCATAAAAGTGAATGCACATCTGCTGCCCCAGTATAAGAAACTTGAAGCAGATCTGACAACTTTACACAATAAACCTGCACAATCATTCTTACAAGTGAATTCATATATGACACCCCAGCATCCAGAACACTCGGGAAATATTGCAATGTTGAAAATTCACGTTATTTGGGTACAGTGGTAAATGTTGCAACGAAAAAACATTAGCATTCTGGTTGCAGATTATCGAAGGATGAAGTGCTGCATGCGTAATCCATCATGTGCAGGAAAAGTTTATTTTCGTGCTGTATCATAATTATATTTTTTCAGCACAAATAAGAAACACATGCGCTTCATCCAATAAAAACTTAAAAGGCAAGTTTTGTTCCTCATTAAAGTATGTACAATAGAGCTGTCCTATCCCGGGTGTATTTCATCCAGTCGTCTCTTGTTTGGTGTTTGCAGTCGAATTTTATCGTTATTGGTACACTGAGCACTTTAACGGATTATTATATTGGTGCAAAAGCACATTACTTCTGCCCCCGAATGACCATCATTTGTACAAATAAAGTATGCAATCAGGTTTGATTTTGCCAAACGTGGCCTTAGCTCCTCCCCTTAAAAGGAGATGTTAGAACGGATTGGCGCAGATGAATATATCACCACAGACTCCTGCGGGGGCAGACAGGATTGCGGGCGCCTCATTTCACAATGAATTGTCATTTAGCTGGAGGCAGACTACTTTGTTTCCCAATGTTCCCGCCTCTTCGAGGTGCACCCAGAATTTTTTTTAAAGTCTTTATTTATGCTAAAACATTGCCTTATGAACTCAAAGCATAACGACTGTAACAGTTACATTCTAATCCCGCCAATTTTTTAGACGTGTTATAGTAACCCAGCGTTCCTGTACAGGCCCCCCCATTTTGATTATATTTATTTTATTTATTTATTTTATTTGAAAAGTTTTATATAGCGCTACTAGACCCGGAGGTATCAGAGCGCTTTACATGAGTTACAGCGAGTTACAAATTACATAGTTACATCACTTTAATCAAAGAGTCACAGGGGGCGAGGAGGATGGGGAGGGAGGGAATACACAACGGGAAAAACGTGGAAAACAATGACAGATGTCTGGTTGGTTAGGTGACGGCCGAGGGGGTGAACACAGGGCCAGACTCCTCTTTAGCTGCATATGACCGCTTCACCGGGCATCGGCTAAGGTTGCTCGTGTTTCCAGGTGAGTACAAACAGTTTTGACGCCCATGGGGCGTCATCAGAGGTTCATCATAAGTTCAGAGGAACATTATTTAAGAGTTATATATAGTGCCGGCTAGACCTGTAGGTATCAGAGCACTTTACATTAGGCTACCCAATGTTACAGAGAATAAAAACAAATACACATTACATTAAAAATTAAGCAACACATTGGGAGAGGAAAGAAAGGTGAGTCAAATATAGAGGAGGGGGGGAGGGGGAATTATGAAGGGGGAGGATGATGGGAAAGATGGCAGCAGGAGAGACGAAAGGAAGTCTGCCTAAAGACTGACTGGGTAGGTGCCGTCCAAGGAGTGAATCCACATCCCATCACCCCAATAGCTAAACAGGTAGCTCCATCGGGCCTCAGTTAGATTGCTAGGTCTCAACTGACGAGGGAAAGTTCACAGAAGAAAGTCCAGTGGATAGACAGGGTGAGAACTATGAGCAAGGACGAGTGAGGTCAAAGGTCAATAGCTGGAAAGAGGAGAAGAGTAGAGAGGAGGGGGATAGGGGGTATGGTGAAGAGGATAAGGGAGAAAAGTACATTAGAGCGTCGCAGGAGAATTTGCACAAAGACCGGTTGGGTAGGTGATGGTCAAGGAGGGAAATCCATAGCTCATCTCCCCTTTAGCTCACGAGGTAGCTCCACCGGGCGCCAGTCAAAATGTCTAGGCCTCAGCTGCTGATGGAAAAATCTCAGAGTCACGTGTCATGGAGGGTGAGCAGAAGCGGGGTAGCGTGAAGCAGTATTGCGTGGCCGATCACAGTGTATGTAGGTGACAAACACCGGACCAAAAAACAAGGTGCACCTTGAGCAGAGGAGTGTGAAAGGCTTCCCTCATAAGCAGCAGGCGTTCGGTAAAGGCAATATAAGTACTCCTAGGCTGGTGCTCCTTATTCTCCTGTTAGATTAATGGGGTATCACCCGCAAAATCAAAAGGACCTGGGTATAAATGATATAAAAACAATGGTCCTAGACTATTGATTAGGTTGATACTATCAATAAAACAATTTTAAATGAGAAAAATGCAAATAAATCTGCAATTTTAGAATCAATCTGTATGGGAGAAAGAAATGTCTTGTTGTTATACTCTGTGTGTGACATACAGAGACAGTACCCAAGGGGAGACAATTGTGTTCTCAAGAACAAATACAAGTTAGGCACAATGTCCACATTTCAAATTTTATCAAAAAACAGTCACATTTATTTACAAAACCAAAGAAAAGGCAATACTATTTATACACGGCGCAAGTACTATAGAGGTGAAGAGAAAGGGGTGCTCAAGTGATAAGAAAGAATAGAAAAATCATCCTAAAATGCGTTTACAATATTTACAACAATACAACAAGGCGGTAAACCTCCCGCAAGTTGAAAAAGGCCTGTCCAATTCCTTCCAGGGCAAGTAATGGGAGGAGGGGTGGAGAGGGGGTAAATTAAGATACAGGCACTCAAAAAAAGGGGGCGTCGATGTTTCGACCCTAATGCTCTCAGGAATTTTGTTTCCTCGGCTGCGGGTTTTCTTCAGGACGTACAGAAGGGAAGGGGGGGGTTAGGGGGGGCTTGGCCGCAAATCCACTGAGTTTCTGGATCAACCACCAATGGATCTTGTTTGGTCCAAATTCCTCCAAGTTTTATGGAATTGACCTTTCTGTAGGTCGATTGATATAAGGTGGGTTAGCTTGTTTACCAGATGCTAGAATCAATGTATGGTGGGTCAAAGGTCGTAGCCTACCGTCGCCCCCACGGGCACTCCGGTGGTGTGGGTGGTTTAGTGCGCCACTTCTGTCGATTTATACAGATGTAGGCGTGCTCGCTGGATTCCCTCAGCTTCGGTTTACAATAGAGTCGGTATACGTATTCCCTGTGCTTGTTCGAATGGATCTTTCCAAAAAGGAACGGGCAATTATTCACCGTTTACTACGCGGGACGGTATTATTATTCTCCTGGGCAGCTTTAGTAGGGCAACGTGTATATTGCCTCCTGTTGTGCTCCCTTGATCCTTGCTAATTTTATATATACTGCCTTGTGGCGAAGGCCGCCATTTTAGGGTCAGGCATCCAGGCTCTGGGCAGGTCATGCTTCATCTTCCAGAATCAGGGCACCCGTAGAGGCACACACACACACTATATCAGGGGGACCCTCTGCACCGGCGGGTCCGCCAACAGCAGAGGTCTCCTACCGGTACTTCCCTTGCAGTCTGCCACTGCCTGTGTTCCCAGAGGGTGTCAGTAGGTAGGAGTCCCTGCGCTGGGTGGACGCAGCCTATTTGGATTTGCTGCAAGGAACCATCAGTCAATTGCACCTTCCGTTTCTGAGCAGCCTGGTCAGAGATGGCACGCCATCTTAAAGTCAGGCGGGGTCCGGCGTGGGGCTGGTGAGTGGGAATATGTCGCCTTGGGGCTTCAGGAGTCACTGCCCCCCTGGGTATCGTTCCTGGGGCATCCCTTTCTGTCCCTCTGCTGCGGCGCTTTGGCACCGGCGTACACTGGCACTGCTTCCCTCCCAGCGGTGCTCGCGGGGCTCACCAGGCATCGTTAGCGGGTAATTCCCTCAGTGTGATCTCGCCGCTGCTGAAGATGGTGGGCGCAAGACGTCCCCAGACTCATATCATTTTTCCTCCAACCCCCTCAGCTATTGTATGTTCCATACCATATTCTTTCCTTGCGCAGTAGAAATACCTTGTAACACCCCTGCATCCATTCAGGCCCTATTGCTCCAGTTCGGGAGCATCTTGAGGTGACAGGGGAACCTCCGAGGGGGCAGTCATCTGGTCCCCTTCTTGTGTCCCCGCCTACTCAAAGGTCTCTGGTATCTCTCCCCAGAACCCCAAGTCTTCGGATACCTTGTCATCTCGACGAGGGAGCCTAATTTGTGTCTCCTCTGCCAGTGCCCCTTGAATGGTGACCTTTACCCATCCCATCGTCTTCTATGGGCCCCGGTGTACCCAACCATGCCATACCGATCTGCTGCGTCTCCATGAGTAGTGCCAGTTGTAGGAATATGTGTTGCACTTTCCCTTGTTTGGGACACCCTACTACACCCAGCAGGCACTGCTTTAGGGTAGAGTCCTGCGTTATCCCTGTCGCTCCATGGATCCTTCCAACTTCTTCCAGACAGTACACCTGTATTTTGTTGCAAAGGCATACCATGTGTAAACAAGCATTTGCAATGCAATCCGTCTCACATTTACAAGAGTTGAAGCTATTATCATTTACAATGGCAATAGCTCAAACTCTTGTAAATGCAAGACCTATTTCACATCAAAGAAGCGTCCGCCATTGTCTGGGGCTGCTTGAAAGTGAAAGCGGGCATGGCGTGGAAAGCGCGTTGTGTCTACAGGAGAAGAAATTCATGAAAGAAAATAGTGCTTACAGACACACCCTGTCGCAACAGAAGTAAAAGGACCAGTCGCCATGGGAGGTAACAAATGCAGACAAGGCGGTACCAAGGAGGGACTAGCAAGCCTAATAACGACTCGGAAGCCAGCGTTTAGGAAGGACAATGACACAGGCAAATAAAAATATGGGTGGAGAGTGGGCAGGGCTTCAAAGCCATACTCCACTACTACATGCCTCGCAGCTGCGCATGTGCAGCTCCGGCTCAACCTAAAAATGACTCATTCTGATAGATACGTCTGCCGTGTGGATTCCTCACCTTGTGAATATCCCCCTTGCGTCAGCAACGTTTGGAATTTTTCTTCGTAGCACGCCGGCGTGGGCGACGTCACAGGAGCACGGCATCGCGCGCGACTCCGACTGACGTCATCGACTCCTTATTAGACCCACGTCGGCGTGATGACGTCAGTTGCCTTTCTTCCGCGTCGTCGACGCTAACGGTTTCTGGGATCTTCTGCGATACTTAGTATCTTCTACTGATTTAGTGTTACTATTTCCTCTTTGATTGTTCCTTCTTCGTCGAGGATGTCGTCGAGGAAGACAGGGTTCAAACAGTGTGGGTCATGCGCTCGCATGATGTCGATCACCGATCCACATGGTGATTGTTTATGGTGTCTTGGATCAGACCATGGCGTTTAAAACTGTCGATCCTGCTTCAAAGTGAATCCTAAAGCTTTGCGAGAACGTGAAGCTAAGCTTCTTCTAGCGAAGGTAAAAGGAAGAGAAGCTGATAGATCATCGAGGTCAACGTCGAGACGCTCGAAGTCGAGACAGAAGTCGCAATCGAAGTCGAGGTCGGCTTCGAGGTCGAGATCCAGAGCAAGGTCGAGGTCTAGAGAAAGATCGAGGTCCGGATCCAAGTCGGCTTCGGGTCATGCTTCGGGCTCCTCGAGGAAGAAGCACAAGAGGAGAAAGCATAGCTCGAGACATCATTCTGGTAAAGACTCTTCGGATTCAAAGAAAAAGTCCCGAAGACATCATAAGGACTTCGTTTCTCCTTCTCCTTTACAATCTCTTCAAGGTTCCCCGACTCCGGATCAAGAACCTGATCCGGAATCACACCACTCTTCGGATCATGAGGTTGAAGAAGAAGTTCCTCGAGCTCAGACTCCAGTGGAAGTCCCTGTGAATCTCAAAGGCCAGGATGAGCCGATGCTGGATCGACCTCCTCCGGAGCAACCGGTTGGTTCGTATCCTCCCTTTCCTGGTCCGGGGCAAGACCCATCACATTTTCTTAATGCGATGTTTGGGGTCTATTCTAGAGCTATGTACCCCACCGGCGCACCAGTTGGTCCCGTGGGTACATTGTCTTGCAACTTGGGCATTCCTCAATCTCACGCCCCGGCTCCCTTTATGCCGTTTATGCCGACACCTTATACACCTTGGCTCGGTACGGCTCCGCCGAGGTCATCGACTCCGCATACGGCTTCGCCGGCTCCGGATCGACCTCGTGAATCCAATCGAAGTACCACGCCGAATCGTGAGTCTCATCCTCCTGCTGCTCCAGCTCCTCGCTCGACGTCAGATCCGGCGCCATCGGAGTCGTTACCGGATCCATCGACTTTGATTCGTATGGAATGGTCGAGGCGCAGAGCTCAGCGTCTTTTGGAAGAGAAGGAGTACGATGATCCTGAAGTAGAGGAAGGTGAACTTCTGGATCAGGGAGACTGTTTTGACGACCTTCATAGTGCCAGTGGTCTAGAACTTTCTCCTGAGTGGGGTTTGCCTTGAGTTTCTGATGCTCCATCTAAGGACGTGGCACCTTACCACATTGTAATTAGAAAAGCTGCAGATCTGCTTAATCTAACCTTACCTACTGTTGAATACAAACCTAATATTCTTACAGAGGTTTTGCATTCACCCTCATCCATTATTGAGCCTACACTTCCATTTACTGAGGCTTTGACTGAGCCGATAATGGAGGTTTGGAAAAGACCTTTAACTGCTCCTGCGGTTTCTAGATCTGTAGCGAGACGTTACAGAGTGGCCCCTGGTGACCCGGAGTTCCTCTCTTCTCATCCTTCTCCTGAGAGCTTGGTAGTACAGGCCGCTTGTTCCAACAGGTCGGCAGGTTCATTTCCTCAAGTACCAGCAGACAAAGACTCAAAGAAATTAGACCAATCTGCTAAAAAGATTTTTTTCATCAAGTAGCATGGCTTTGAAATCTACTAATGCTACTTGTCTGCTAGGGAGGTATGTACATGCTTTGATGGACTCTGTGAAGCAATTGTCATCTAAGCTTCCTGAGGATGATAGGAAAAACTTTAATGAGGTAGTCTCCGACACTCAAGCTGCTGCCCGCTTAGTCATTCAGAGTAGCATGGATACGGCGGACTCTGTTGCCAGAATTATGGGTTCTACTGTTGCCACCAGAAGGGCTGCATGGTTAAAATCTTCTGACTTTTCAGCAGACGTTCAATCCACTTTGATGGACTTGCCTTTTGATGGCACAGGCCTCTTTGGGAAGAAGGCGGATGTGGCTTTGGAAAGATTCAAAGATAGCTGGGCTACTGCAAGATCTTTGGGTCTCCAGGCAAGAGGTTCTACCACTAAGAAGTTTAGAGAATTTGGTAGATCCTCCTTTCGTCCCTTCAGACAAGGCCAGCAACAACAGCAGCAGCAACAGAACCCTCTGTACAAGTCTTATAGAGGTAGACAGAAGGGTCGTGGACGTGGACGTCAAGTCTCCTCTTCCTCTACTTCCTCCAATAATACCCACCCCCCACCTACATCAGCAAAGCAGCCCTAGATCCACCATTCTGGATCATGCGGGTCCGGTAGGGGGTCGGCTTACTCATTTTCTACGGGATTGGGAATCGGTTACATCAGATCTTTGGGTTCTCAATCTCGTAGAAAATGGGTATGCACTTCCTTTTCAGGAGTTCCCTCCCAATTACCCTCCTTGCCAAGGTTATTGTTCGGAGGACCACCTTCTTCTCCTGCAGGAAGAAGTCCTGGCACTGTTCAGAAAGGGTGCGATAGAGGTGGTTCCGGAACAGGAGAAGGGTCAGGGATGCTACTCCCGGTACTTCCTGATACCCAAGAAGGATTGCAGGCTTCGGCCAATCCTGGACCTCAGGATTTTGAACCTCTATCTCAAACAGGAGAAGTTCAAAATGCTCACACTTGCACAGGTTCTTCAAGCGCTGATGGAAGAAGACTGGATGGTGTTGATCGACTTGCAGGATGCGTATTTTCACATCCCCATTCTGAAGTCGCACAGAAAGTATCTCCGTTTTACGGTGGGATCGCAACACTACCAGTTTGCGGTCCTTCCTTTTGGGCTTACTACTGCGCCTCGAGTTTTCACCAAGGTGATGGCAGTGGTGGCTGCGCATCTCAGAAGATCAGGGATTCCTGTGTTCCCCTATCTAGACGACTGGCTGATCAAAGCGGAGTCGCCGGAGAATGTGCTTCATCATCTGCAAGAGACAACTCAGTTGTTGCACAGGTTGGGTTTTTCGATAAATGTACCCAAGTCTCACCTGGTGCCCTCCCAGCGCAACCTGTTCATAGGTGCGGTACTGGACACTACTGTATGTCGTGCATTCCCTCCACCTCAAAGGATTCACGACATACAGGAAATGATTCCTTTATTCTACAATGGAGCGGTTGTTCCAGTCCTGAAGGTCCTTCGTCTGCTCGGTCTGATGGCTTCTTGCATTCTGTTGGTCAATCATGCACGCTGGCACATGAGGGCACTCCAGTGGTGCCTCCGCAGGCAGTGGTATCAGCACAACGGAGATCTCAGGGAGTCAGTGAGGATCTCCAGAGAAACTGCAGCGGATCTGTCTTGGTGGAGTGTGGAAGGCAATCTGTCACAAGGAAAGCCTTTTCAACTTCCTCCATCAGTGGCCACAGTAATAACGGATGCATCCACTCTCGGGTGGGGTGCTCATCTGGCGGACCTGGAGGTCAAAGGTCTTTGGTCTCCAGAGGAAAGGTTGCTTCACATCAACCTTTTGGAATTGCGGGCGATACGTCTGGCGCTCAAGGCCTTCCTCCCTTCCCTTCGCGGTCAGTCGGTTCAGGTCCTGACGGACAACACGACCGCGATGTGGTACATCAACAAGCAGGGAGGTGTAGGGTCGCAGTGTCTCTGCAGAGAGGCTCTGCGTCTCTGGTCCTGGGTTCAGGATCAGCAGATTCGTCTGATGGCAAATCATCTGGCTGGAGTTCTGAACGTTCGTGCAGACAGTCTCAGTCGGCAGTTCTCTGCCGACCACGAGTGGAGGCTTCACCCGGAGGTGGTTCACGACATCTTTCAGATGTGGGGGACTCCTCAGGTGGACCTGTTCGCCACTCACGAGAATGCTCACTGCCCGTCATTCTGCAGTCTCCAGTTTCCGATGCAAGGAGCTTTGGGGGACGCGTTTCAGTTGAGTTGGGAAAGTGAACTCCTTTACGCGTTTCCTCCCATACCCTTGATTCCTCGGGTTCTGAGGAAGATTCGTCAGGACCGGGCCCAAGTCATATTGGTCGCCCCGGATTGGCCAAGAAGGGTGTGGTACACAGACCTTCTCCACCTCTCCTCTCACCCACCGCTCTGTCTCCCTCACAGGGCAGACCTCCTCTCTCAGACGGAGGGGCAGGTTCTACACTCCCACCTCCAGACATTACACCTTCATGCCTGGAGATTGAACGGGGCAACTTGAATTCTTTTTCTCTCCCTCACGATGTGGTGGATGTCATTCTTTCTGCCAGGCGTGACTGCACTAAGTCCATTTATTCGTATAGGTGGTCTAAATTTGTCTCTTGGTGTAGGGAGAGGGATGTTGACCCTTTGAAGGCTCATTTGTCTGACATTTTGCAGTTTGCTCTTTCTCTGGCGCAGCAAGGATTTGCTGTTGCCACGGTCAAGGGGTATCTTCCTGCTTTATCGGCATTTCTCTGTTTGCCGGATCAGCCTTCTCTTTTTAAGTCTCCTGTGGTTTTAAGATTTTTGAAGGGACTCACTAATAGATTCCCTCCTACTCCTTTAGTTGTTCCTCATGCTGAAAGATTGGTTCTTAGGACCAGGGCTGCTTTTCTGCCTAAGGTGGTAACTCCCTTCCATCTAGGACAGTCCATTACCCTTCCTACCTTCTATTCTCCCCCTCACCCGTCTAAGGAGGAAGAGAGACTGCACCGTCTGAACCCTAAGAGGGCGGTGTCTTTTTATCTGGACAGAACTAAAGACTTCCGGATGGACGACCAGCTGTTTATTGGTTTTGCTGGCTGTAAGAAGGGCAGAGCGGTGCACAAGCGCACACTTTCCAGGTGGATAATCCTGTGCATCAAGATTTGCTACTCCTTGGCGGGTAAGGACCCTCCTGAGGGTATTAGAGCACATTCAACTAGAGCAAAGTCTGCAACATCTGCTTTGTCTAGAGGTGTACCTGTTGAGGACATTTGCAGAGCCGCGACTTGGGCCTCCCTCCACACTTTCGCGAAGCACTACTGTTTGGATACCGAGGTGAGGAGGGATGGCCACTTCGCGCGTTCTGTCCTCCAAGATTTCCTGGTGTAGCAGAGTGGACACCCTCCTCCGGGAGTGGGGACTGCTGTGGGACTCTATTCACAAGGTGAGGAATCCACACGGCAGATGTATCTACCAGAAGAACAAGTTACTTACCTTCGGTAACGCTTTTTCTGGTAGATACAATATCTGCCTGTGGATTCCTCACAAGCCCACCTGTCTCCCCGTTGTCCACTCTGCTATACCTGGTTTTATGTGTGTATATTTTCTGCTATTTTGCTAATTTTGCTGCGCACTTTGTGTGCGATTTTGATTTGTATGTACTGTGTACATTGTATATTTGCATATTTGCTGTCGTTGGTCCGTCCGGGTGCCTCGAAGGCACGGAAAAAAGGGCGGAACTGACGTCATCACGCCGACGTGGGTCTAATAAGGAGTCGGTGACGTCAGTCGGAGTCGCGCGCGATGCCGTGCTCCTGTGACGTCGCCCACGCCGGCGTGCTACGAAGAAAAATTTTGAACGTTGCTGACGCAAGGGGGATATTCACATGGTGAGGAATCCACAGGCAGATATTGTATCTACCAGAAAAAGCGTTACCGAAGGTAAGTAACTTGTTCATCTACATACATTTGAAAAAGTAACCAAATGGCTTGATTATTCTTAATTATGACCCACATTTCAAGTACTATTGGACCTAGCTTAAACATTCGGTGCTCGGTAGCATTATGTTAAATATTTCCGGAATGTATCTTATTATATGAGCATATCTGCTTCATTCTACTATCAATAAATTGCCACTCACATGTCAAACATAAGGCATTAAAACGTCACACATAAGCACACTAAAATAAAGAAATGCCATGTATAAGCAATCTGAAAACTTGGCAGCTATGCTTTCTTATGACCTCTGTCTAAGAAGGGGAAAGGCTGTGTTGTGTTCAAGCTTTACACCCCTGTGCTGTCCGGTCTAGTTTCCTCCTTCCTAAGCCCATCACATGGCAATTTAGAGAAAGATAGTGATATGCTTGAAGGATTTTCCATTGGAAAGAAAACGTGCAGGAAATTAGAATTGTGCATGGCATTACAGCATAAATACTTGTAGTCGTTTCTTTTATTTTCTTATTGGCCCGAGACCAGTCATGAAGAGCAGTGCAACATGAGTTAAAACAAATACATAGCATCATGCAAAAAGCGCTTTGAATGGAAGTGCGATCTAAATGCAATTAAAAAATGTCCAAAAAATGTATCTCAATATCGAAACCTTTTACATAGAGGTGAACAAGCTTCCAAATTAAAAGGGAGAACTGACTGAGCCAAGGATATGGTTTGGCTCTCAGAGCCTGTTCACGAGTCAAGCAATAAAATGTTTGGCATTTCAATTGTTCAATAAAACATCATGCAAAAATAAAATAACGTCGTCCAAAATTCAAAATAGTGCAATTCTGTAAAATGCAGAAGTGTTTCACCTTAATACATCAGAATATATGCAGAGAAGTATTTATGACAAGAGATCATTTTTATCATTAATTTTGAAAACATTCATGCCCCTCCACCCTAACAGCAATGCCATTAGTGAAGTAAGCGGCTTATTTATGAGAGCCCTGTGTCACTTTTGCACCAAGGAAAGTGGTACATGTGTAATGCAGGGCTCTGGTTTCGATTTATGATGTGTACTACATTCTGCAGCACACATAGAAAGAGGAAAACGCAGCTTAGAATTGTTTTGTGTAGAAAGGTGTACCTTCCTACCCAAAACCAATCCTGCAGGCACCCTTGCACTGTGGTGCAAAAGTATCTACATTGGTGCTAGACTGTTGAAACAGCGCCAGCGCAAGGGGAAAGGACAGGAATGCACCATATTGCATAAACATGATGCACTCCTGCCCTTTCACTTTGGTGTAGGGCAGTGCAGCACAGTGCCTTGCTGCGCTGCCTTATGCCAAAATCCCATAAATAAGCCTGTAAGAGGCAAGCCAGTTGTCATGTGCACCCTAAATGCGGCCTAGATTCTTATTATACATGTAGAAGCTTTATAGACTATTAAATCAAATACAAGATGTTTTATACAGTGATCACATATTTAAAGGTGCTGCCATGTGCAATAATGAAATAAATGGAGGTATGGTAAATGAAATAGTCCCTAGGATTTTATGATGTCACTGCCTCCACTAATCCCCTTGTTAGCCCCCCGAAATTTGAGTCTAGTTGCACCCCTGATGTACAATGGACGTAATAAATAATGAATTAATTTAAGCCTGACTTTACCAGAGACCCCCCTGACCAGTGAAAGGTCTTTTTCGATACATTGTCTGTGTTCCCCAGTTCCTTCCCCTAGGCAATTCTAACTACTATCTTCTGGACCTGTCTGATTTAAGGGCTTTATACATACAAGAAACCAGGTAACCTCCATCCCCTTGGCTCAAAGCACCTGTAGGAGCTCAGACTTTGGGGGCTTCTCCAGAAAGCCACTCCAAATCTCCCTTTCAGTAGATGCAATTTTAGCATATTGTAGGTATTGGCCCCAGCCCAAGGTAAAAGCCTCCTTATTTTTTTTTATTTAATGCGATTTTATATAGCGCAAACATTACCCGAAGGTGTCAGAGCGCTTTACATAAGAACCAGTTGTGATACATAAGGACTCAGGATTACGTGCGTTGCATAAAAGATACAAACAGAAAAAAATTGCAAATGTACAAGTTATAGTCACACAAGGAGGAGCACTCAAGGAAGGGATACGAATGGATATACTCTAAGAGTCACATAGGAATGGTAGATAGTACAAAGGTCTACTGCATATACTAGTGATTCGACGTATCTCTATATACATAGGGAAGGGTTACAAATGGATATTCTCAAAGAGACACATAGGAATGGTAGAGAGTACAAAGGTCTACTGCATATACTAGTGATTAGAGTTATCTCTATATACATAGGAAAGGGATACGAATGGATATACTCTAAGAGTCACATAGGAATGGTAGAGAGTACAAAGGTCTACTGCATATACTAGTGATTAGAGTTATCTCTATATACATAGGGAAGGGATACGAATGGATATAAATGTTAGAAGGGGCGACCCCAGGGGACAGGATGTACTCTCCCGACCACCCCGGAATCTTCCTCTTCCACAATTACTGCCGAGTCTTATCATGCGGTCCCCGCCGGGGAGGACTCTATGATCGTACACACTGAGCTAACACCACACTTATGAACGGACACCACACCGTGGATCTTGAGTAAGCACGTTCTTTATCACAGTTCGATGGATCGCAAAGTCTTGGTTGGAAGGAGTAGGGAAGCGGGACAGTCTCAGTAGTAGGCCAGTACGTCACGTACCCTGCGCACAGCTCTCAATCCTCGAGCCGGGGGGATACGGAAGTTGGAAGGGGTACTGACTGTTCTACTCCCTTCGGTTCGAGTCAGGTCGTGTTGATAGCGTCAATGGTCCAGCCGGACCAGAGTACTCCTCAAGCCGCGACGAGGACAGCAGGGCTCGATCCGGAGGGCCCAGAGGTGCTGTTAGTTCGTGGGGAGCCGCAACAGCGTCAGCAGGGCTCAGGATGTTCATCGAGGTCCTTAGAGTTCCAAAGATGAGCCGCGATGAGGTCAGCAGGGCTCCGGGGTCTTAGTTCCTTCGGTTCGAGGGTGAGCCGCGACAGCGTCAGCAGGGCTTGTGGGGTACAGAGTTCGGTCTCTCCTCAAGGTCAGCCGCGATCAGATCAGCAGGGCTTTCTTGTCCAGGATACAACTGCCCGCTAGTTCTGAGGCGGGCCTTCATATAGTCCAGTGGCCCTTTGATGTCCGGACCCTCGCAGGAGGAGATCTCGTGGTCTGGGGGCGGGGCGGCCGGGTGTCCCGTCGGCTGGCTCTGTGATGCTTAAGAAGATGCGTCCGGGGATTCTCAGATGCCCATCAATGTCTGGAGCCAGCTCTCGGGGAGGCCAAAGGTGTGATCGAAACCAGCCCTCAGGGGCAGGCTAGAGGTGTGAGAGAAACCAGTCTCTCGGGAGGAGGCCGGAGGTGCCATTGAAGTCTTTGGTCTGGGGTACTTGGAGGGTCCTCTACCCCCCAGCCGGGTCAGGCGCGTCTGCCGCCTAAGCTTCTCCGGGGCCGGGGTCGGCCAAAGGTTGCAGAGCCAGGGACGGCGGAAAGGGAAAATGGCGGCCGGTGGGCCTGTGTGGCAATAATGGTGTCCGGTGGCCGCGTGTAGGGATGTAGGAACGGGTCACCCAGCACTGGGTCAGGGCGTGCGGGGAGTGTTGTGTAAGGCTCTGGGCGGACCGGTGACAGGCCGACCAGTGGTTCTCGGGTTGCAGGGTTGTGCGCATAGGGTGCTGAGGATCGGGGGGAACCACGCCACGAGGCCAGGTCCAACAGATATACTCTAAGAGTCACATAGGAATGGTAGATAGTACACAGGTCTACTGCATATACTAGTGATTAGAGTTATCTCTGTATACAAAGGGAAGGGATTCCCTTCCTTGGCCCCTTAATAGGCCAGGAAAGGTTGCCCAGAATGCAAATCTCCTAGCCATCTACGCCCTCCCTCTTGCCAACGATTAATGGATATGATGTACCCTACATCTTGAATTGTTTTAGCGCACAAACCTCCAGATCCCTCGAGGAAGGTGCCTGTCGAAGGACCCTGGAGAGTATCCGTTCCCAGATCCGAGCAGTGTCTTGCACCAGGTAAGGGAATTCCCCCCCCAGGTTCGAACCCATGATATAGTGTTTTTCATCAGGGGTATATCCATGTGCGTCCTGCACTGTAACTGTTTCTCACATGCATGGCCTGTTTCCGTCAGCCATCTAGCTGCCTACTGGATGTGTGCATCGTAGAGATATAATTCCATGTCTGGTAATCCTAGCCCCCATACGCCTGAGCCACTTTTAAGATGTCAAGAGCCAAGTGAATTCCCTTATCCACCCAGACCAGCGATATCAAAAGGCTATTTAAGTGCTTTAATGTAACCTATTTCAACTTTACTCACTGTCCTGAAGTGAACCTGAGTGTCTGCACGCTTTAGTCATTGTCCTGGTGTGATATTTCCCTGAACAGTTAATACTATATACTCACTGTTGTTACTGGCTGTGAGCCTGAGTATTTAAACTCCTTACTCACTATCCTGACCTTACGTGATCTTTGGTATTTAATGCTATAATCCGTTGCTGTGTATTTAACACTGTGAACTCACGATCTGATCCTAATGTGATCCTCAGCATTGAATCTCTACATCTTATCTGCTTGACCCTAAATATTTATTACTGGGAATTCGGGATCCAACTCTAATGTGTTCCCGAGTATTTAATACTTTGAAATCAATATCAGGTGTTATTGTGTTCCTGAGTATTTAATATTTTGAACTCAATGTCAGGTGTTATTGTTAATGTGTTCCTGAGCATTTAATACTTGAACTCAATATCTGGCGTTAATGTTTTCCTGTGTATTTAATACTTTGGGTATTTAATACTTTGAACTCAGTATCAGCAGTTAATGTGTTCCTGGGTATTTAATACTTTGAACTCAATATCGGGTGTTTTTGTGTTCCTGGGTATTTAATACTTTGAACTCAATATCTAGCGTTAATGTGTTCCTGGGTGTTTAATACTTTGAACCCAATATCAGGCGTTAATGTGTTCCTGGGTGTTTAATACGTTGAACCCAATATCAGGTGTTAATGTGTTCCTGGGTATTTAATACTTTGAACCCAATATCAGGTGCCAATGTTTTCCTGGGTATTTAATACTTGAACTCAATATCAGGTGTTAGTGTTTTCCTAGGTATTTAATCCTTTGAACTCAATATCCAGCGTTAATGTGTTCCTGGGAGTTTAATACTTTGAACTCAATATCAGGTGCTAATGTGTTCCTGAGTATTTAACACTTTCAACTCAATATCAGGAGCTAATGTGTTCCTGAGTATTTAATACTTTGAACTCAATATCAGGTGTTAATGTGTTCCTGGGTATGCAATACTTTGAACTCAATATCAGGTGTTAATGTGTTCCTGGGTATGCTATACTTTGAACTCAATATCAGGTGTTCATGTATTCCTGGGTATGCATTACTTTGAAATCAATATCAGGTGTTAATGTGTTCCTGGGTATGCAATACTTTGAAATCAATATCAGGTGTTAATGTGTTCCTGGGTATGCAATACTTTGAAATCAATATCAGGTGTTAATGTGTTCCTGGGTATTTAATACTTTGAACGCAATATCAGGTGTTAATGTGTTCCTGGGTATGCAATACTTTGAACTCAATATCAGGTGTTACTGTGTTCCTGGGTATTTAATACTTTGAACTCATTATCAGGTGTTAATGTGTTCCTGGGTATGCAATACTTTGAACTCAATATCAGGTGTTAATGTGTTTCTGGGTATGCAATACTTTGAACTCAATATCAGGTGTGTTCATATGTTCCTGGGTATGCAATACTTTGAACTCAATATCAGGTGTTAATTTGTTCCTGGGTAAGCAAAACTTTGAACTTAATATCAGGTGTTAATGTGTTCCTGGTTATGAAATACTTTGAACTCCATATCAGGTGTTAATGTGTTCCTGAGTATGTAATACTTTGAACTCAATATCAGGTGTTACTTTGTTCCTAGGTATGTAATACTTTGAACTCAATATCAGGTGTTAATGTGTTCCTGGGTATGCAATACTTTGAACTCAATATAAGGTGTTAATCTGTTCCTGGGTATGTAATACTTTGAACTCAATAGCAGGTGTTAATGCGTTCCTGGGTATGCAATACTTTGAACTCAATATCAGGTGTTAATGTGTTCCTGGGTATGCAATACTTTGAACTCAATATCAGATGTTAATGTGTTCCTGGGTATGCAATACTTTGAACTCAATATCAGGTGTTAATGTGTTCCTGGGTATGTAATACTGAGTTTGAACTCAATATCAGGTGTTAATGTGTTCCTGGGTATGCAATACTTTTAACTCAATATCAGGTGTTAATGTGTTCCTGGGTATGCAATACTTTGAACTCAATATCAGGTGTTAATGTGTTCCTGGGTATGTAATACTGAGTTTGAACTCAATATCAGGTGTTAATGTGTTCCTGGGTATGCAATACTTTGAACTCAATATCAGGTGTTAATGTGTTCCTGGGTATGCAATACTTTGAACTCAATATCAGGTGTTAATGTGTTCCTGGGTATGTAATACTTTGAACTCAATATCAGATGTTACTGTTTTCCAGGGTATTTAATACTTTGAACTCAATATCAGGTGTTACTGTTTTCCTGGGTATTTAATACTTTGAACTCAATATCAGGTGTTAATGTGTTTCTGGGTATGCAATACTTTGAACTCAATATCAGGTATTAATATGTTCCTAGGTATTCAATACTTTGAACTCAATAGCAGGTGTTAATGTGTTCCTGGGTATTTAATACTTTGAACTCAATATCAGGTGTTACTGTTTTCCTGGGTATTTAATACTTTGGACTCAATATCAGGTGTGAATGTGTTCCTGAGTATTTAATACTTTGAACTCAGTGGCAGGTGTTAATGTGTTCCTGGGTATGCAATACTTTGAACTCAATATCAGGTGTTAATGTGTTCCTGTGTATGTAATACTTTGAACTCAATATCAGGTGTTACTGTGTTCCTGTGTATTTAATACTTTGAACTCAATATCAGCTGTTAATGTGTTCCTGAGTATTTAATACAGGGAGGTCGCTATTCTGCCCTAATGTGACCATGATGACTCACTATCAGGAGCTGCTGTGAAACTGAGCTTTTAGCACTGTGAACTCACTCTATCCTCATTATTTAACAGTGGTCTCTCACTATTCAGTCCTATCGCGATCCCAGGTGCCTGTTTCCGTGCAGTTACTATCCTCTCTCCAGAACCGCTGTGCTTGTGGGCAGTTAATACCCTGCACCCCCTTTTCTGCCCTAATGTAAACCCTGGCTTGTAATTCTGGGCTCTCACTGTCCTGCCATACTGCGAGGCAGAGTATTTCATTCTTGGCAGCTGCTGTCGTGACATAGTGTGATTCCGAGCCCTTGATACTGTGCATTCACTGTCAGGATCTGAGGAGATGGCGGGCGTTTTAATACCGTACCAGGCCCTCAGTGCTGCCGGTGTGTGAAAACTGTGGCCTGGTTTCGCCTGGAACTGAATACCGCCACCTCTAGGCTTTCCCTGGAACAGCTCCAGTCTGGTGTGTTTTCAGACCCAGCTGCTAAGAATGAAACAGTTCATGTTTTCAGGCTTGTAATAAAAGGAAGCTTCGTGGCCCCTTTACAAAGGAGCATGCAGCCAATGTCTGTTAGTGCTCCCCGGTTCTGTGCAGAAGATTCCCGGATATGCAGATCCTGTGGCAGCCCTGGCTGCAGCTCACCAAAGGGAGACGCGCTCTTTTCTTTGGAATCCTGACCTTTGGCCCCCGCGGCTATTTCAGGCGAGGGCTCTCCTGGACAGAGTCGGCCCGCCCAAAATAGAACTCGGGCTCAGCAGTGGTAAACAAAGCTGCGCATCATTAACCGCGAGCCCGAGAGGCAAGTCATGGGCCTCAAAATCCCTGGCTAGACTATTTGTGATGTGCAGGTAGGTATCCATTAAAAAACATGGCTTCGGGGTGAGTCGAGGATGCGACACTTCGACTCATTCGACTTCAAGACGTCTTTTTAAAAAAAAACTTTTCAAACCGTTGATTTCTTCGACATTAGCAAAGATTTTTTTAAGCAAGAGATAAAATCAGCTAAAAGTAGGTCATTAGAACAATTAGAGAATTTTCTGACAAAAAAGTTTGCCCACAGAAAGATACAGTGAAAATCTTTCTTACTGCAAAGTTTATACATTTTGTAACTTTATGAAGTGCCAACATTTTGTTTTCTAACCGAACTGCAAGGGAGAAATTATAATTTTTTCATATTATCATATTAACGAAATCCAGTATTATTTCATACATACAGTTTAACAGAATAAAAGGGCTGCCCCTTTTATGAACCTGCTGGCCGTTATTTCCCACCCAAGGGCATTTTTTCAGGCCTTTGCCCAGTTTCCCTCCTTTGGAAGCTTCACTCTAATGTAAAAGGAGCAGTTTTGTCAATTACATTGGATGTTTATGATAGTAAGATTATTGGATGCTCTGTCTAATGATCGCATCAGCAGATCTCATTGCTTCCCAGTGGCAGGGGTTCCCAGAGTTCATGATATGTGGTGCTTCTTGGGGGTCTCTGTGTAGCTTGGGGCGCAGAAGGATCTTGGACCCTAACAACCTGCTCCTCGTGGAGCCTGTAACTTATACACGGTTCTCTACTGCAGGGAGACATCAGGGTACAGTGTTTGAAACAGACTATGCACGAGCTTTTTTGGGAAGAGCTCATGTTTTTTGATTCCTCAGAGAGCTGGAGTATGGCATGTCCCTTTTACCCCAAGCATCTTTTTGTTCGGTTCACAACGGATTCCTTTACTGTGGACCATTGTGTGTTTATACTTAATTATTGAAATGTGCACAGATTGCTCCTAAGCCTCCTCAGGTATTTGGGTATCATCAATTGGTTCCAGAAAGGGTTGGCACCTTTCTTAGAATAAAAGTACTGGCCATTTGTTGATGTGTTGCTAGTCTGGAGGGGCCGAGCGCTGGTTGGGGAAAAGAAAATCTCAGTATTCTTTTGTAAAACGATAATTATTCCTCTATTTGCTTCAATAATTATTTAGAAATAATTTAGATAATTCTCAAATACTTTTTAATTGATGTTTAAGTGTGTCTTTAGCTTTGGTTTTTGTTACAAAAGGGAGAAAATACGGGATTTCCCTTTTTATTTATTTGTTTTTTTTGTTTTTTTACTGGCATATACATAGAAATACTGAACAGACTGGTAAAATACCAGCCTAGTGGCAACCCTAATTCCAGAAGCCCTAAAAATAATATGTAGACCTACATGTCAAAATTCAGAGGTAGGTAATTTCAGGTTTTGAAATGATGGGTTGCGACTAATGCTTATTGAGAACTTTATCCAGGTACAGGCAGGCTCAGCAGCCTCACAAATCACAGTGAGCTATTCAAAGCCAGCTGTCTCTGAAAGGGTTGCCTTGAATGGCTGGGATTTGACCCGGTAGAGACTTCTCAGAGTCAAATCTGTGGGAGTAGGAGAGGAGTAGATCACGAATATCAGAGGTCGATAGATCAGCCTCTAGTCTTCTAGGTTGGGAGGAGGCATTTGAGAGGGGGAGAGTTTTCAAGGAATGGTGAGAGGTATGGAGGTCATGGGCAGGAACAGAACCTGTAAGGGCGATGGGTCGGGTCCCTGAGGTAACAAAAGTTCTGAGCAGGGGGGAGATGTTCGATAGTGATGTCTTTCAATTTCTTGATTTCGTCCGAGAGATGGGTGGATAGAAATCTTACTAAGGCTAGCGATCAAATCTGGATGTTGGTTTTTTGGAGAGGGTTGTGTGGAAAGTTCCGGCAGATGGGAGGTGTCTTGAGGTATAGCAGGCCGGATAGAGGCGGTAATAAATTGGTCCAGGTGAGCGAACCACTCAATGAGGTCTTGTGGAGAACTAATTAGCATGGAGAGATGAGCCAGGGATGGAGGGAGGGTGAGGGGGCGTAAGTGAGGCAGAAAGGATATGAGCAAAGAGCAGACATGAGGGTTGGGTGTGATAGGTTCGCCCGGTGGCAGTAATCTGGTCTCAGCCTGGTCTGAAGGCATGATAGGGAAGATCAGGCAAGGAAGTTCCCCAGGAGAGAGAAAAACAGGGGGAGGGGATGCGGGGGGGGGGGGAGAGGGTGAAAGAGGATGCCCTGGCAGAGGACCCAAATGTGAAGGTGTATAGCTCGGTGAGGAGTGTGTCACTGTATGACCAATAGCCACAAGATTCAGTGATCCTGTGGATAGTGAGGGTTCTGATAATACCAAGTCAGGGGACTGGATGGGGTAGGGATCACTTAAGAAGTGGGGAGGGTTATGTGAAGTTGGAGTAACCCCAGATGTTAGGTGAGGTGAGATAGTGAGATCATGGGAAATAGGGAGTTTTAATAGGGTCTGAGAAGACTTAGAAATTACCGCATTCTTGAGCGAAGGGAAGATATTATCCATTTTAGCCAAATTGTCATTCGAGGCTTGGATTAGGATAATACAGTTGTTGTAGAGGGAGATGGTAGCGTTCGCATTGAAGAAGGGCGAGGGCAAGACTGATATTTTGGGTCCATAAGGAGTTTTCTTGGAGCCAGTTATACGAAGCATGGAATAGAAGACATTTCCTCCGTCGTTCCCATTTCCTGGAGTAGAAGATGAGTTCATTTGTTAGTTTACCCTTGTTAGCACAAAAGTAGAAGTCTGAAATAAGTGTTTTGTGTCGTGATTTGAGTAACCGATGTTTGTGCTTTTTGGCCGTATTTTCTAGAAAGATTAGGAGGGTAATAAATCATGAAGGCATTGAGACCAACAAAATCAAGCTTTGAGTTCATTATGAGAAGGGGCAGGGTGTCCCAGCTGGAGAGTCAGTTTGCACATGGGAGAAGGAGGAAACACACACAGAAAAAAAACATTTCCCTTTTTTTCACTTCTTTCTTAATTCTTTTCTTTCTTTCTTTTTTAGGTCTCGCGACCTATCGATGCGAGCAAGCGCATCGAGCGGAGCGAGAATTCAAGTAGCCAAAATCCTCGTCAAACTAAGGGCTTTCCGCTGGCGTTTTGTTTACGTTCACGTGAATCATGTGATCAAACACGAACGCGCATCAGCCTCCCTCCCTCCTATCGGCCATACTTTCAGCTCCAGCACCTCCCCTCTCTCCTCCCCTCTCTCCCCGCACACAGCCTTCCTTGGATTTCTCCTCCCCCTCCCCAGCCAGCTTCCCCCAGGCCGTGTTCCCTCCCCTGCTACCCCATCCTCACTCATCCCTTGCACCCCCTCCTCCTTCAGGCCCCCACCATTTGCTTTTGCTTGTGTTATCAGACTCACGACCTCCGCGCCAGTTTGAGATCTCACGAGATACCGCCGGATGTCTCCAACTTTACAAAACTTCGGAGCACTAACTCGTGCTACACAAATTAAACATCGGCACATATTTTCCTCACTTTGTTACTTTAATTCTGTGATCTAAATCTTCACAGTTTAAGTTAAAATGACAAGATTGTCAACATGCTGTCGTGAAAGCCTAGAAATGTTTACGTTACTCAACTCAGCGCAAGCTTTTCTCTAATTGACGAGTCTCGGTGAGCCCGCCCAGCAGAGCCCAAGACAGACAGCGCCTGGTGCGGGTGACCTCTGGCTTCAGGGCACTTTGGAGAAATGAAGTGCTCTGCAGTCTGCACAGTGCATATGAAAACAACATTTCGAAAGAAGGCGCTGGCGAAATATGTAAAAAGGCCGACGTAATTCACTTGCTAGCTGGCGTTTTGCATTATGCTTTTTACACAGAATTCTGTAAAAATACTCGGCGTGGTATCACTGGGGTTGATTCAATTACACCTCAGACAGCGGGAACGCCAAACAAGCATTGGCATTGCCAATAGGTCTCGCTTGTGGGACCTTATAAGTATTTAGTTTTGCAGCACAATATCCTTGGTGCAACAAGGATATTGTGCTGCAAAACTAAATACTTATAAGGTCCCACAAGCGAGACCTATTGGCAATGCCAATGCTTGTTTAATTTCTTTACCTCTTGTTTCTTTTTTTCCCTTTCTTTCCCTTTTTAGGTCTCGCGACCTATCGATGCGCGCAAGCGCATCGAGCGGAGCGAGAATTCAAGTAGCCAAAATCCTCGTCAAACTAAGGGCTTTCCGCTGGCGTTTTGTTTACGTTCACGTGAATCACGTGATCAAACACGAACGCGCATCAGCCTCCCTCCCTCCTATCGGCCATACTTTCAGCTCTAGCACCTCCCCTCTCTCCTCCCCTCTCTCCCCGCACACAGCCTTCCTTGGATTTCTCCTCCCTCTCCCCAGCCAGCTTCCCCCAGGCCGTGTTCCCTCCCCTGCTACCCCATCCTCACTCTTCCCTCGCACCCCCTCCTCCTTCAGGCCCCCACCATTTGCTTTTGCTTGTGTTATCAGACTCACGACCTCCGCGCCAGTTTGAGATCTCACGAGATACCGCCGGATGTCTCCAACTTTACAAAACTTCGGAGCACTAACTCGTGCTACACAAATTAAACATCGGCACATATTTTCCTCACTTTGTTACTTTAATTCTGTGATCTAAATCTTCACAGTTTAAGTTAAAATGACAAGATTGTCAACACGCTGTCGTGAAAGCCTAGAAATGTTTACGTTACTCAACTCAGCGCGAGCTTTTCTCTAATTGACGAGTCTCGGTGAGCCCGCCCAGCAGAGCCCCAGACAGACAGCGCCTGGTGCGGGTGACCTCTGGCTTCAGGGCACTTTGGAGAAATGAAGTGCTCTGCAGTCTGCACAGTGCATATGAAAACAACACTTCGAAAGAAGGCGCTGGCGAAATATTTAAAAAGGCCGACGTAATTCACTTGCTAGCTGGCGTTTTGCATTACGCTTTTTACACAGAATTCTGTAAAATTACGCGGCGTGGTATCACTGGGGTTGATTCAATTACACCTCAGACAGCGGGAACGCCAAACAAGCATTGGCATTGCCAATAGGTCTCGCTTGTGGGACCTTATAAGTATTTAGTTTTGCAGCACAATATCCTTGGTGCAACAAGGATATTGTGCTGCAAAACTAAATACTTATAAGGTCCCACAAGTGAGACCTATTGGCAATGCCAATGCTTGTTTAATTTCTTTACCTCTTGTTTCTTTTTTTCCCTTTCTTTCCCTTTCCCTTTCTCCTTGTTTTTCTTTATTAGTAACACCTCTCTCTAGTATCACGATTTCTTTCCATGGTTCAAAGGAAATCAGTAATAAATTTTGCTTGGTTAAAACAACCTAATTCAGCATACCTTCCTTCAATTAAAGTAGACCGGTCAAAGAAGGCCGCCACAATAGCTTGAAGAGAAAAGACAGGAGATGGTCCTCTTTTAATTCCTAATTCCCTCAGAGATGGAGAGAGGGCGCCATCTTGTGGAGTTGAGCCCCGACTATGAAGAAAATGGATGATAGGGCCTTTTTTGAATCCCTGGAGAACAGCTTAGCAGGGTTATCCCTGGCAGGCTGCCCTCCGCCCGAGTGGGACCAAGAACACAGGGCATTGTCAGATAAAGAATTCAAAACACTTGCCTCCGCGCCTGGTCGCTGGTAATAGTCGCAAGGGATATGCCTAGTCCCAACGGCAGCATAGCTGCCAAGGTTTCAGATCAGTGCGTGTGACATTTTCATAATTTTAGTGCAATTATGAGTGACATTTGAGCCATTATGCGTGACACGTTCTCAAAAGTAAAATAAAGCATTAAAGATTAGGGATTAAGCATATAATTATCAGAAAATACACTCATTTCGACAACGGGAAACTTTAAAACGGTCTTCAAATAACTGCACAGCACTAGAAATGAAAGTACACCACTAACCTGGTACACTACTCGGGTGGGGTTGGTAAGTGGTAACTAGTTTACTTTCTAAATATTTTTGGTGATCAGATCTTCGGGCAGGCAGCCGTAGGCCTGCCGTGACTCTGCGCTTAGGATTCCTTGAACCACCCTCCACAGCAGTCATTCTTGGTTTAATGCCGCCGGTACTCAGTTAGATCAAGCAGCGTGTCCCGAGTTCCTGAGTCCTCTCCTGGCAGCCGCTGCAATGAATCGGACGGTCCTTACCTTTAGTGTGGATGTTCATGACTCCGACAACGCCCTGCACTGCCCTCTCCCCACCGGGCTCAGTTGCTGCTATATTGAACTGTCGGCCCCTAACTAGACGGATCCCTTTTGGCGATTTCTGTATTGTATGTCCACTGATGAGGCTTTCTTGACCTGAAATAACACAAGTAATTAGAACGGCAGCACTGGTGGCGCGCTAGCGCTATTAATAACATTTAAAGCTAAATTTTTAAGAAGAGAGCGATACCTCAGTAAAGCACAACTTACTTAGCAAGGCGACTCGATGAGCGGCAATTGTACAGGCTGCCGCTCCTTGTGTGGCCCAGCAGCAGCTGTACAGGAGGGGCTGGTGTGCTGGGCTGCTGAGGGACAACTCCAGCCGCAATGGGCCATCCAGGATTGAGCTGATACCGCCGGTAGGGTCCTTATTGTCCATGGCCTAACACCTGGTTCTGATGCTGGCCAAAGTGCACCCTAGATTACTTCAGAGGCACTCACTTACTTTGAGCATGCAAGCAGCAATTCGTAAGGTCTGTCTCGTGGCTGCAGCAAATGCCGTCCGGCCTGGAACCATGAGCCTGCACTCTTTCAGATTCCCCCGCCACTTCTGCATTTCCTAGTTCCTCCGGACGTGACGGCACTCTACCGCCAGCACATCCGGATTTAATCCCGGCCACCTGGTGCCAAGGTTGGTGATTGACAGCGGCAGTATTGAGTGAGAGGTCAGCCCGGTCCCCCCTGCAGTGTGTGATGGTGAGTCTGAGAGTAGCCGCGCTGGCGCCGCACCATTTGCCACATTCTTGTTTCCAGGGCAGAGAGATACATTGTAGCACTCTCTCGCCACTACACAGAGCTGAGAGCTGCAGACTGGTTAACTGTTAAGGAACTCGGCTGAGCAGCACCACCTTTCTCGGAACAGAGAGAGCCCGGGCACAGGTGGCAAAATGCGTGACAAAACATTTCAGTGCGGTGATGCGGATCACCGCACTGAAATGCGTGAGCGTCACACCTGTTGCGTGACGCTTGGCTGCGGCAGGTTCTTCTTCAGGCGACTCAGCAGCTGCACACAGCAACCAGCAACGAGAACCGGCTCCTGTTGGTCCGATCACTGAGCTCAAGCCGACACGACAGTTGGGAGGCAAAGTCTTCCCACCTGAGCTCAGCAGATGCGCACTTGACTCATCAATCAGCACCGGGACCCAACACCATGAGTAAACAAGTGCACGGTCATTTGCGATCGTGGTGACTCACCTCCAACTTCAGAGGCCAAAGCCCGACGGTGGGGGCAGCTTCGACTCCGCAAGCCGTCCCACTTGCAGGGACTTCAGAACCATAAGCTGAGCCACACCATCGGCATCAGGGGAGAGGAGCCCGTCGCCCAGATTCAATCGGTGACATAACACTCTGCTGGTCAGCATAGGATGCTGGGCGTAGGAACAGCAATCCGCACAGCCGGTAAGTGTTTTAAGGAATCGTAGCATTTGTTGCGTTATTTGCTCTCTTTAACAGGTTGTATTGCTTAAAGGTGGTGTGAGAAGTTGGCCTGGTATATGATGTTCACTTTCTAGTGAGCACCTTGCACCAGTCCAAACAACCCTTATGGTGATGGTTGTAAGTCAACCTTATAGACCAGCTATCCTAGTGGTAGAAAAGTTTTAGGCTAAAAGACTCTTGAGGGCGTGTAAAGCCAGCTGTTTTACCATATGTAACCCCTTGAATATCAAATGAAAGGACACCACACAGGATATATATAAAATATATATGTATTTATTCACTAACACACTCCTCTGAACTCTTTATGAGGTCAGAGGCAAAAGCACATGACAAGTTACACTTAGAAATACTTTAAATAGCACAATTTACAGTTAGGCCCTAGGGGCGCGTAAAACCATATACTAAGTAAGTGGTATAAGAACCACGACTTGGGAAAGGAGAAGGCCTAGGGAATCGCTGGGGCTACACTATCTGACCCTTAGGTTAGGAGTAGGAGGCCTACAGGCGGCGCGTGCAGTGTCAGTACACTCACGCGAGAGTCAATAGAAAGTCAATGGGAACTTTAAAGGTAACTAATCGAAGATTTAGGACACTTCCGGTCTAACTAGGAATGTACAACTAACAAAACTAGACACTAGGATAGTCAATCCCTACAGGAGCACCGAAGTACTCGCGTTACCTCACCCACGGGCTGCGGGCGCATAGGTATCAAAGTGTGTCGGGTTTTCTTGTTGATTCCTATGGAGCCTTGGAAGAAGATGCTGCAGGAGACCAGGAGGAAGATGTCCGGGTGGATCCAAGGGTGGATCTAGGATGAAGAGGACCTGAAAGCAGAGGGGACAGAGTCTAGGTCACTAGCCAGTGACCGGGTGGAACCAGGGAGGAACCAGACGTCGTCGAGGAGCAATCAGGTGCAGATGTGAAGCTTGTCGTTGCAGCCACGCGGACCAGGAGGCGTCGAGGATGACCAGGTGCTGGAGAGGAGCTGTCCCACGAAGGTTCTTGCAGATGGAGGGGTCGACTTCAAGATTGGAGCCAACAAGCCTAAGCAAAGGCAACCCACGCAGGATACACAAGGAGCTTCTGGTGCAGACCCGGAGGGTCTGAGGTACTTCACCTTTTCAGGAAAGCAAGTGCCAGTCTGGAGCAACCAGACCAGCGATGGATTTTCAAAGGAATCGTCGTCACAGGGCTACTAGCCAACTGGCCAGCAACTGGGACAACGCGTCGAGCAGAACACAAGCAGAAGTGCCCCACGCAGATCTCGTGGAGTGTGGAGGGCTGGTTTTCGGTGCAGGTGGAGCTCGGTGTCGGGGTGTCTCAGTCCCCAATGCAGAGCTTCGAGGATGCCTCAGGAGCTGCGCTGTTAGCAAGTTGAAGACTTTCCAAGTTGCCTGGTTCCACGGATTCCGACGCCTTCCACGGAGCTCAGCTGTGCTGGAGTCGTGCAGTGGGGTCAGAGGAGTCCTGGAGTCGAGGTCTTGTCAAGCTCTGCGCTCGAGTTCCAGCGGGAACGGGGACAAAGCAAGCCTTCGAGTTGCTGGATGGTGCCTGGTTTCCCAGGGTGGTCACTCCTTGGCCACAAGGGAGATTCTTCAGTCTTCAAGCCGGTTGAATGTCGAAGAGTCCAGAGTTTCGTTTCAAGTTTCAGTTCAGGATCAAATCTAAAGTCTCCTGGGTCAGCTCCTACCTTTATACAACTAAAGGGGACTGGTTTACTCACTAGGTCCCTCCTATGGGTGGGACCAGGAAGGGGGGTGGTTACACCCCCTTTCCTTTGTCCAGTTTCGTGCCAGAGCTAGGGCTGGAGTGCCCCAGCACCGGTTTGAACTGGACTATGCATGGAGCACCTAGTGTGCCCCAGGCAGTGTCTGTTTCTTTTCAGCCTTCCCTGTCCCAATACGCAAAATCCTATCTGGGGTGGTGCTCGCACCTCTCCAGGCTGGAAACCTATCGTCCAGGCCTCCCTCGCTGGAAGAACTCCCAGCAGCAGGAGGTCAGACTTGTGTCTGTGGCAGCAGCATCCATTTTGTGATGCTGGGGCTCTGGTTAACTTTAACCGGGATAGTCAGAACTAGCATGTCTTCTCCCTCTAGAAGGGTGGAATGCTACCCCCGTCACCAGAATTGGTGAGGGGGTAGTATTCCAAAGCGTATGACACCTTACACGACATGTTTAGATAAAACCAAACCAAAGTTAGCATACAACCGCGAGGATTATAATGCATTTAAGAGCATATGGTATGGCAATATCATAGAACAGCTATAAGGACATGGTTCCGAAAGCTGAAGACAGGCTCAGCTCATGCTAGAGCACCATCTCACACCTAGCCAAGCACTCTGCCTCCAGGATTGTTAAGGCCTGCCATAGGAGTGACTTATAGGTTATTATGTGTCTATATATATAAGGTAGGTATAGGGATACTATACCTAAGCAAGGGGGGATTACACGACCTTGCCCCAGCTGAGTGATCAGCCAGTTGTGTCAATTTAGGTGGCCAGCCAGGGGTGGCATAATATATGCTGCAGCCCCTGGTAGGCCTTGGATGCTCCTATGCCCTGGGTACCTATAGTACACTATACAGGGGCTCATAAGGTGACCCAATATCCAATTGGAGATGTACCTAGAGTACATGGAGTCCATTTTACAGTGAAAGCAGATAGCCTGGGGCCCTGATTAGCAGGATCCCAGGCCAACTAAGTCGAAAACCAGCTAAACACTAGGCAAAAAGTTGGGGTAACCATAATCAGGTATCCACCTTCCTACAGGTGGTGTGGGTTAGCAAGGGACATGGTACGATGGGAGATCCCAAACCCCAGGAGCCGTAAACTTTCTGTCCTGGCTGGTAAATAGTCAGTACAGCCTTTTGGTCATGCCAAGCTTTTTGAAGCTCCTGGCTGCCATCAAAGTTTTTGATGACCTTCTTCATATACACGCAATACACTCAAATACTTCAAATACAATCAGGTAAGTAGCCCAAAATACAGGGGGAGACATAACCATACACTAAAAAAGTGGAATGCGACTTGCAAAGGAGGACAGGACTTAGACCAGAAGACCCAGAGGAGCCTGGAACACAAGGAAACACCCAAAGTAAGTACCCAGGAGCTCCACGGAGGCTGTGTGCAGAGTGAGAACACATCCGCGTGCCCAATTACGGTCAATTAAAAAGTCGCGGATGCCATTTTGCATAAGAAGGACCCTTCCCGGAGGCCCCTGAAGAATTCCCTTGGAGGACGTAAGGTTTAAGAGCCACCCCACCAATGGATGCCCCAGGAATCAGGTTACCTACACCAGGGAAGCCCGGTCCATAGAGGTGAAGAGACGTCAGAAACCTCCGTAGATGACAATGGAAGACCTAGAAGGAAATGCCTTTGGAGAAGACGGTGAAGAAGTCTGGTGGAATCCAACAGTCTATTCTGGCAGTGAAGAACCTGCACGCAGAGGGGACAGAGTCTATGCCACTCGGGAGTGACCAGTAGGCACAAAGGCACAATGTTGATAGGTTCAGGAGAGTCGAAGGTGACCTTGTCACTGCAGCTGTGAGGGCCAGGCGACATGTAGGAAGACCACGAGCCATGCACAAACTGTCCCACGGTGGTTGTAGTTGGATAGGTGGTTGGTGTCCGGCGGGAGCACCAACAAGCCTTGGTAGCCACAACTGACCTGCAAAACAAAGAAGGAGCAACGTTTGAACCAGCAAGGTCCAACGGACTCGTCAACAGCAAAAGAGTCAGAGCAGTCTTGAGTCAAGCAGGATGGCCCACTGAAGCAGTAGAAGAGCCTCAGAAGGACCCAGAGGCCAAAGACATAGGAGTCGTAAGAGGCCCTCAAGCAGCTCACCAAAGATGAAGGCAATCAGTGCAGAGGACGCAGTGAGGCTGCTGATCTTGGAGGGAAGAAATGCTGTAGGCTGGAGCTTATCGTAGCCCAAGGATCTCTGGAGTGCAGAGCCAACAAGTCTTGACAACCGCATGTTGATGCGGTGCGCAGGGGTTCGGTACTAGCGGTTCCGACGAGGGATACTGACCTCACAATTGCAGAGAAGACAGGTTAGTCCTCGAGGGAGTTGCAGAACCACCACTTGTGTTGCTGAGCCTCGGGAAGTTGTTAGGACGACAGGAGCAGCAGACCGGTCGACTTTGTTGCAGTACCTACAGACGCAGGGGAGTGACACCTTTACTCCAAGGGAGATTACTTTGAGTGTCCTTGATGCCCACAGGTCTGTTGAAGAATTTGGCAGAGGCACAGAGACAGGCAACGAAGAAGACTTGAAGAACGGTGAGACCAGGAACATCAGGAGTCTTCGATGGTGCATTCTCTGTTCTAATCGAAGTCCAAAGAAGTCCAAGTGTCCAGACGGTCGAAGAGCGACCTAGTTTCAGGATTGAGTCTTGTTCCACGATGAATCTAAGGAACCACCCACAGGTAAGCCCTTAAGTACCCTAAGGAAAGGTTTGGAGCAACTCAGAGGTACCTCCCAAAGGAGGGGCAGGACAGAGGGGAGAATACTCCCATTTTCAGGTTTCATGCCAGAGCAGGAGCCAAGGGCTTCCTGAACTGGCTCAAACTGGAGTATGCAGGGAGGGTACCAAATATGCCCTTCAAAGCAGTCTGGTGGCACTGGCAAGAGCGCCCACCCCAGCCCAATACTCTTAGTCCTGTCTGGGAGGTGGTCACACCTCCCTGTGACAGGAAACCTATTCTACCTTCTCCTGCTCAAGCTTGGCTCAGCAACAGGAGGGCAGAATCGTGTATGGGGTTGGCACCAGCACTAGCTTGCTGGCAAACCCTGAAAGATTGTTACCGGGAGTACAGGAGGTACCCAAAGGAACCCCCCAGTAAATGGGACCATACTTCCAACACTGAAATCAGTGTTGGGGTATGATTCCAACATGTGTAATACCAAACATGGCCGCGTTCAGTGCACCCACTATATTGGTAGACATCTCGTAATGACTGATGTCCGCTATATGTATTAAAATGGCTGAACACACTTACAAATTGGGGATTCGACTCTGGGGTTAGTAGGGGTGTCTTCCTCATGCAGGGACACCCTCACACTTATAACCAAGCAGCCTGTCCTCAGGACGAAGAGCCTGCCTCAGGGGTGACTTTTAGGCTTTAAGTGTAGTGACCTCAGATATAAGGAAACATATATCTGTTGTGAGAAGCGTAAGCACCAACCCACACAGGCTGCAATGGCAGGCCTGCAGTCTCAGTTTAAGTGAACTTCCACGGGTGGCACAAGAAATGGTGCTACCCATGGGAGACCCCTGGCTTACTTATGCCCTGGGTACCTTAGCACCATATTTTAGGGACTTACAAGGGTGCGCCAGTAGCCAATTGTAGATGTACAAAAGTGCTTACCATGGTCAAATTAGGGAAATAGCACAGTGACTGCGGTCCTGATTAACAGGATCCCAGTCAGACTAGGTCAAAAACACACTAACACCAAGCAAAAAGTGGGAGTAACCATGAAAGCATATTCTGCTTTCCTACATGGGCACTTTTATTTATTTATTTATTTATTTATTTATTGCCTTTGTAGAGCGCAGCTGTCACCAAACTTGTATCCTGGCACTAAAACTTACTTACAGGCACTGAACTGCCAACAAAACATGCACATACACCTCAGCTGGACAGGTTACATGGGGAATAGCTAGGTCTTTAAAGCATTCCTAAAATGTAGCAGTTCTGTTAACCACCTAAGTGAGGGTGGTTTCTCATTCCGCAGCTGGTCCACTTTAACTGTGAAAGCCCAACTTCCTTGTCTTGACTACCAGAATTTATTTATGCAAACCAAATTAGCAGAGCTGGAACAAAGCAGTCTCCCAGGATTATATCCTTTCATTCTACATTGTAGAGGCTCCGGGCCTTTTCCCTGCAGTGCCTTGAGCACAATGCACATGACTTTGAAAATGATCCTCTGTTTCAGAGGAAGCCAGTGCAACTCCTTTAGGGCATTGGATGTAGAAGATCTGTGGGATCTGTTCAACACCAGTTTTGCCGCTAAGACTTGTACTCTATATAATCCTTTAACCATATATTCAGGGGCTCCAAGTACCAGGGTATTGCAGTAGTAGTATCTGCCAAATATCACACTACACACAACAAGGGGTTTAGCTTGGATGGGCAGTAGTGATAGCAACTTCCTTAGACTACGAACAGGTGCGAAGCAATTGCCTGCTTCTTTCGTGGCATGGCTCTCCAGGGATAGCTTGTCATCAAACACAACCACAAGATTATGGACTGTGTTTGGCAGCTGCAGCTCTTCTCCAGATAAAAGGGACCAGTAGTTGTTTGCCAAGCAGCATAACAATGCAGTTTTGTTCCCATTTAGTTGTAATGACTTTTCACTGCTTCCTGACTTATCCAACTAGCACAGAAAATTCTCAGTTTGCATGATCTACCTAGAAGTACTTATCTGACAGCTCTTAGAAGGTTACACTTCATGCTAGCAATTCTGGGCGTCATTTGCGAGATTCTGTTTCCTCTCCCTTGGAAGAGTTTGCTGCCACGTCGGGGACTCCAAATTAGGTCACTCTCTGTGGTGCTTGATGGGGGAGTATGTGGCCCCTAGCTAATTTAATCCAGGGTTGTGGACATGGTGGTGATTTAAACCAAGCACAGTTTGGCAGGTAGGGATAGAAAGTTTACAAGACAGGCAGTCTTCTAACGTCAGAGATGCACGAGGTAGAACTAATTGATATATAGATCCAGATTATTCTGAAGTTAGATCCACTTTTGCAAACAGGGCCTTCACCAATGTACTAATCCACCATAATTGTGAAGTGTGAAACTGAACTATCCTTTGAACTTGAACACCACTCAAACTTTTAACTTCTTAGTTTTATTGTAAATGCCCTCTAGTTTTGTTATGTGCAGTGTATAACACAGTGAATAAATGAGCCACAGTGTTTTTTTTCATAATTTGGCTGACTCAACATGTATCCTATGTATGGGGGTGGAGATGCAGCTAGTGTACTTTTTCCTTGTGGTGTGTGTGAGGTATGGTTACAATTTGGATGGCTCACCCTTTAAACTTTCCACTGGGCTAACACCGCCCAAGGAGCTGTGTGGTTGTGGCTTACCTTCATGAACTGAGAGAGCTATGGTTGGAGCTGCGATGATTGGTCTCACCCTAGGAACAGTAAAAGGGTGTTGTAGGACTGAAGTAGGAGATTCAATCTCAAATCATTCATCTGTGAACAGGATGTCTCCCTCTTAAAATAGTTTTGTGTCTGGAAAATTCAGAGAGACTGAACTGTCAGGCTGGTATTTGGATTGCAGGTAATAATACCACAGTGTGATATGACACTGTGGCGACCTGACAAGCAGGGACAGAGGACAGGACACTATGACCCTGTGGGTCATGAGGGAGGTGACCAGGTCACCAGACACGACATCCGGTCAGGGGACAGGAAGGGGGCAGACCAGACCAGGGCGACCAAGGGGACGGACGTGGATGTGACCAGCTGCAACTAAGATAACAATAAAGAAACGTAACTATACCAATCTGTGTCCTGTGGATCATTGTCCTGTGTGGTGCCCACAACGAGGACACGACAACTGACGACGAGGAGGGATCGACGTGTGCCCATTCGAGATTTCGATTCAGGAGCCCACCCTGGATCGCGTCGTGAGGAAAGAAGAGGAAGTGCCTTCAACGCGGGAGCCCACCCCGACTGATGGGGAGACGAAGACCGCTGACTCCGGTAAGCGCTGTGTAGCAGAAAGCGCGAAGGAAAAGGGAATTGCCGCGAGCTCTCGCGAGAGTCTCGGCGGCCATTTCCAAATCAGGCGTGAGAACCAATCACGACGAAGGAAAAGACGGCGGCCATTTTGGAGTCAGGCATCGCGTTGATTGGACACGAAGCCTCGCGAGAACACCGGCGGCCATCTTAAGAGCAGGCGCAGGAGCCAATCAGATTGAAGGAAACGGCGGCGGCCATTTTAAAGAGTCAGGCACAGCGCGAAAAATAGAAAACAAGAGAAATAAAGGAAATAAAGGTGAAAAAGAGACTAAAGAAAGCGCACAAAAGAATTAAGGGCACTGAAAGTGAAAATAAAGGCAGAAATATATATAAGAAGAAAAAGGAAAGAAAAGAAAATAAAGAAAATAAGAAAAGGAGAAGACAAAGAAATAAAACAAGGAGACATAAAGAGATAAAACAAAAAGGCAGAAGGCAGAAAGACAAAGAAAAAGGACCAAGAAAGCCCAGAAGAGGCCAAATAAAGAAAAAAAAAAGGAAAGAAAAGAAAATAAAGAAGCCAAGAAAATAAAATAAAGAAAATAAGAAAAGGAGAAGAAAAAGGAAAGAAAAGAAAATAAGAAAAGGAGAAAGCAAAGAATGGCAGATCCAAAGCCCAGCGCGCAATACAGGACACCACTACCTTTCAACTTGTCGGAGCCACAAACAGGAATAAGGTGGGAGAAATGGATCAGACTATTTGAAAGATATGTAGATGATACCGATGTAGCAGATGGAAAGAAACGAGGATTACTGTTGAACCTAGCAGGGGATGACGTTGAAGAGCTCCTGGTGACACTGCCTACCGAGGAAACAAAAACATATGACCAACTAAAGAAATGTCTAACAGCCAAATTCGACCCACAGCGCAACATTGATTTTGAACGATATACTTTTACCATTGCCTGTCAACAAGTCGGCGAAACACTAGACGACTTCGCAACAAGGCTAAGAAAGTTGGTAACGCATTGGGAGTTTGACAAATTTGACAACGAGCAAGCAATAAGACTACGGATCATAGAGGGCTGTCGTGACACCGGATTCAGAGCAAGAATACTAAAGGAACCGACCTCATTGGAGAACATCCTGTCCCTAGCAAGAGCAGAGGCGAGAGCAACGGAACATGCCAAAGAAATGGAAAGAGGGAAAAGCGTTGAAGTAGAAAACGCACACTTTACAACAAACAGATATCGCACAGACCGATGGAAGAATTACCGGAGGGAACAAACAGAGAGGAGACGACCTGAAGGAACATGCTACAAGTGTGGAATGGAATTTCCACACCGAGGTCCATGCCCAGCATTTGGCCAGACATGCAGAAGATGTGGTGGAAGAAATCACTACGCCAGCATGTGCCAAGGCGCACAATTCAGAGGAGACGACAAGGGGAGAACGGGAAGACAACTGGAATCGACAGCAAGACATGTCAGATACATCAACAATGAAAGGAGAAGTTCATCACGAGGGTCAGGCGAAGAAGAGGAAGAAGGGAAAGTGGAAAGACTATACCACATGTCGGAGGTGCGCATCGAGCGGAGCGAGGAAGAAGAAACAGGAGAGACAACACAGCCAGCAGACAGAAGCACCAGAAGAAAGATGGACGAAGCAAAGATGAGAGTAGGAGCGCATGAAACAGACTTTATACTGGACAGTGGTGCAACATGCAATGTCATGTGTATATCGGAATACGAGAGAATGGAAATAAAGCCGGCCCTGAGAGCGTCCCAGGTAAAGGTTTTTACCTGGGGGGCAAGGAAAGAAATAACAAACTGCGGAAAATTCACAGAGGAACTGAGATACAAGGACACAATAAAAAGAGAAGACATTCATGTTCTACAAGGCGATGTCCCCGGGCCATGCCTGATGAGCAACAGCACAGCGAAAACGATGGGCCTTATAACGATGATGTATAACAAAAATAATAGACCTGCCGAGAACAAGCAAAGAGAAGACTCAGGGAACAAAGAATGAGGAAGAGAACAAAAAAGAGGAAGAGAACAAAAAAAAGTGATTGAAGGAACAAATACAAGAAAGGGCGGCGGTAGAAAGAAAGGAACGCGAAGCAAAACAGAGGGCCGAGAACAACGACAAAGACGACGAGAGACTGACAAAAAGGGAGCAGAAGGAGGACAATGGAAGAACAGAAACAAGGCAAAAAGGGGAAAGCAACGACGAAGAAAAAGAGCGGGTGGCGCACTGAGAGCAGACGGAGGACAACAGAAAAGCAGGAACAAAGCTGATGGCAGATATGGACAATCAAAGAAAGAAAGCAAGGAAACAAAGAAAGTATGTAGAAAAAAGTAGGAAGCAGAGACTGGGGAGAAGGGCCGACGAGACGGACAAAAACATATCTCTCTCTCTCTCTCTCTCTCTCTCTCTCTCTCTCTCTCTCTTTCTCTTTTGTCATCACCACAACAAGCAAATGCAGTCAAGGACTGAAGGGGCGGAAACGGTCAGGAAAGGAACATCATGAATATTTTGTTTATAACAAAGGGGGAGATGTGGCGACCTGACAAGCAGGGACAGAGGACAGGACACTAGGACCCTGTGGGTCATGAGGGAGGTGACCAGGTCACCAGACACGACATCCGGTCAGGGGACACGAAGGGGTCAGACCAGACCCGGGCGACCAAGGGGACGGACGTGGATGTGACCAGCTGCAACTAAGATAACAATAAAGAAACGTAACTATACCAATCTGTGTCCTGTGGATCATTGTCCTGTGTGGTGCCCACAACGAGGACACGACAGACACTAACCCATACTGGTTCTCTGTGGAAACGGACAGGTGTAACTGATGCTACTCATATTGTGAACGTCTTTGCATGTGATGTATGAAGTATTGTCTGGGGCGCTTAGACCTCGTGGCATCCACACGTATTCAATTGATGATTGACCATCACTGTTGAAGACAGACCAAGGAAGTGCGCCAAGGTTTGCCAGCCACCAGCTCAATTGTGAGGAGACTGTCCTGTCAACGGTATGGCTAAAAAAAGTTGTGTCTGTCTGGCTGCCACCATGTCTAGCACAGTCACTTCTGTGCAAAACCATCATGTAAGTCAAACGTGTGCTAGACTGTTCCCCTAATGTAAGGTGGCCAATTTGCCACCATATTCAGGCCTATTCGTCTGATGCAAAATCACTTTGTAAAAAACACTTTGCAGTTTTGTACAGGATAAAACTGGTAATGTCTGTAACACACCTAAGAAAACACCCAGTAAATCTGGTACATTTTTCATGTTGGCACTGAAAATGCCCTCAAGCATTAAGACTACATTTCCACTCCCCACATTTGTAACATCAGTTCTCTCATGCATTCTTGGCATGGGTGACCTGGCACAACAGACATTTTTACACCAAAATGCTCCCGCCATGCAGCTGGGTGTGTCAGGAAAAAGTCCTGCTTTGAGGCCGAAACATTAACATTTGGTGGTCCATCTACAGCCAGTGCAGCTTTAAATGTTCCTTAAATGTTCCTTAGCACAGGGCGCTGCCTACACCATACTCCTCTGGGGAGAGCCCTCATACTGGAGCAAATCTCTTAGCATAAAGCTGGACAAAAATGTATCCTGGAGGAACTTCCTCTCAAAGATAAGATAAGCCCTAGTAATGTGTGGATTGCATAACAAAGTAACAAGGTTAGGACATGGGGATATGGTTGTTGGTTCTGATACTAGAAGTATTGTTGCTAGTGCCAACTCTGAGGGAATGCTTACGCAAAATGATTTTGTTTGTTGCCCAGTATTTAAAAATGTTACGTAAAAGTAAGTCTGCAAAATGTATTGGAATACAAGGATCTATTGGTGACACTGTGAAACCAGCAATGCGATGTGCAGATGTGAAAATCAGGGTTCTTTTTTCAGATTTCTCTGAAATCCAGCGACCTTGCTAATTCTGTGGACGAAGTGGAGCGGTCGATCAAGAAGCATGAAGCCTTTGAGAAGTTGCTGGGATCTCAAGATGAGAAGGTATGGAGGTCAAGTCTGGGAATATTGTGTCAGGTTGTGGAAATACCTGGGCATTGATTGATAGTTGCAGGATCCCCTGTCTCGCTAGAAGACCTCTAATTGCTGACTTCACTATTGCATGTATGGACGGATGTTTGCATTTAAAGCACACTTAATGCCCAATTGCATCAAAGAGCATCAGACAGAGAGGATGACATAGAGTTTATGCAATTTAACTTTGAGGGTGTTTATAGTTAAATTGCTATTTGATTAAAATGGCCAGGTGCATTTATTCTGTACTCTTTAGTTCCCGCATCTTGTGCGTGTCCTAGAAGGCAGGGTCACCTCGGAAGAGCAGTCAGTTTTTATGTTGCACACTGAGAAATTTTCCACGGTGGGCTCTGTATAGTGCAATGCATGCGGGAGCTAGTTTCTCAGGAAAAGACTATGTTTTGCAATTCTCACTCTCCAAGAACTCGTCTGATCATGGGATCATTATGTTTGACTCTCTCAGTCCCGATGTAGAATTCAGGCCAGCCACTTGAGCCCTGTGTTTGACAAGGTGTTTGTGCCGGGTGACCAGTCAGCCCTGGTGAAACAGTTACAGAGGCATAGCATCAAGGTTCAACTTGCTTTCACAATGAACGCCAGATTCAGAGTTATTGCGTTTTATCGATGTGTCTCTATATGAAAGCCAGGGTCTGTCATATGACAAATACCTTGGACATGTATTATAATAAATCTCCAGGCACTGAAAGGCTCACATTACAGGCATAATGACATGTGGGTATCAGTGAAATGGAGAGGAAGTGATCAGCCTCGTCAAGTGAGGAATTGTAGGACAACAAGAAAACATTTGTCAAAAATAAGGATGGGTGTTTTAATAGTCGTCATACATTGAATAATGTGAAGTGGTGACTTTGAAGCCTAAAGATGTATTTAGATAATATGTTTTATTCTTGTCAACTTTAATATATAATAAACAAGTACGAAAATTGACTGGAAGTATTTCATTTGAATGAACATAAATACTTTAGTGGATGTTAAATTAAATAATTGATTAGATTAGCGTGGCAGAGATCCTGCCAAAAAAAGAATATTGGGGCCGATTCACAGAACTAACTTAAGAGAAAATCCTAAACTTACTACTTTTGGTATTCATAGAAGTTAGGATTTTGTCATAAATTTGTCTTAAGACAGACTTAAGACAGACTTAAGTTAGGATCTAGGCCCCGATGTAGGTAAAATAGATTTACCGATTTTTAATTACCGAATCATACCGATTCGGTAATTAAAAATCGGTAAATCTAAGGGGTGGAGATGTAGGAACATCCAGATGTTCCTTTTACCGAATCGGTAAATATCTGTATTTACCGATTCGGTAAATACCGACCGGTAATGCCCCATTCATTCCTATGGGCTTTGAAGCCCATAGGAATGAATGGTGCATTTCCGGTCGGTATTTACCGAATCGGTAAATACCGATTTTGACAAGGGTGCAGGGGGTGTCACTTTGACACCCTCTAGCACCCCCAAAAAAGATTCGGGGGCCATGTGGCAGGCATACCTGCCCTAAGGGCAGGTCTGCCTGTCATATGGCACAGGTGTGCATGCACACATGTGCATGCACACCTGAATCGGTATTTTACCATCAAATATATTTGATGGTAAAATACCGAATCAGTAAGGGTTGTGGGACTCAGAAGAGTCCCACCTACATAGTAAAAATACCGAATAGGTATGAATACCAATTCGGTATTTTACAGATTCGGTAAATTTACCGATCGGTAAATTTACCGAATCTGTAAAATTCTGGGCCCTACATACCAAATCTTATTTACCGGTCGGTAACGGCCGAAAATACCGATTTTCGGCCGTTACCGACCGACCTACATCTGGCCCCTAGTCTTAAACTTAAGACAAAATCCTAACTTCTGTGAATACCAAACGTAGTAAGTTTAGGATTTTGTCTTAAGTTAGTTCTGTGAATCGGGTCCATTGTACTGGCACAAACAGGGAAGCCTAGTTTTAGAGTCCTCCGCTCACCATAAAGTAGTGGAATCAGCACCATCCACTGGGGCAGAAGTGGTGCATAAAACCACATTCAAGAGTTCAAGAACCAGGATTTAGATGATGTTCATATGTTCAACCTCCACCCTCTACTGGAACAGTGGGGGTCAGCCTGATGTAGCAAAAAATCCTTGTGGCCTGTCACATAACACTGACCACGCCATATGGCTAAATACCCAGCGATTGATGCCTCTTGCATGGATAGTGATACATGTTGGTGTCATGCGAGGCAGACTCTCCCCCGTTTGAGAAATAGACTAGAATATGCCAGTCGATGGCACTGCAGTGGTGTCCATGACAACAGAGGGTATCCATGACAGCAAAATTGTGTTTATGACAGCACAGTGAGGTCCAACCAGCAAAGTTCTTTATGTAAGTCCCTGACAAGAACTGTACTGATGCTGAATTATGAACATTATTCAGAGATCCTTCATGGGGCATAGTTCTTACTGTGCTGTTCTGATATTTTCAGATGGTGTCCTTACAAGACCAGGCAGCGAGATTGCAGAGCAAAGAAGACAGGAACCGAGAAAACATGCAGATCAAGCAGAAGCTGAATTCTCTTCTGGAGAGGAGGACGCGGATCAAAGAGCTCTCGTGCACCAGGCGGAAGGAGCTGGATGTCTCTCGGCTTCTGGCGCTCTTCAACCAGAATGTGGCAGAGGTAATCAGAAACGTAGGACAGTCTATGATCCTGTTGCTGTATTTCTATCACAAATGTGATACAAACTGGTGCAAAGTGTTGATTTTGGGATTTAATTTCCAGCATAAAACTTTTTGAGCTGGAAAGTAGCTCAAAGTAACAGAAATTAGGTATTTTTACTACTTTTTGTCATTATTCGTACATTGACATTTACATGCAACCACTCATGGGCTTTGACACAAATCCCAATCTACTAAAAAATGGTTAACAGAGATTTACGCCCAAAAAATGTACGCCACCTCGAGGCAGGTATTAAGTTAGAGGAAAGTTTGCTTTTCTCTAAACATTTCTAGCGTGGCATGTGTGCTGTACTGTACATCACCAAAGGTATACAAGTGTTAAGTTATATTAAAGCATAGTACTTTACAATGGACGAGTCCCCTTCTAGCACTAAAACCTTTGCTTGGCATCACACACGACACACCCACCTTTGGCTCATGGTGCAAGTGTATGTGCGTTGGCGAATGGTAAGCTACAGTGCACCAGCGTAGGGTTAGAGAAAAACAGTGCCAAATAGTAGTTGCTGTGGCAGTATTCAGCTCTGTCCATTTCACATAACACAGCATTTGACCCTTCATTTCTAAATTAGATGTTTTCGTCCATTTCTATGAACAACAGACTGTTTCAGTGCAGGGAGGGGGCTATAGTTTATTGCGTTAAAAAAAAGATTGGGTAAGAGGTTTCAAATTGAAATGCGCAAGATATGGAAGAGAGCAGGAACAGGTAGTGTTTGCTGTAAAGAAGAAACGCTTTCTCAACTCCTGGTCTCCTCTCCAAAGACTTGTACAGAAAGACCCCATTCCTGTGCAACATTCTGGTCGCAATAGACTGAAAAGCAGAATGAAGCAGTCTGATATTACATGCAGGACAAAAACAGATAATGACTTCATTTACATTTAAAGTCTGCCCTGTTCCCAGCCTTCATAATGCAAGCTTATTTCCTGTTTTCTCCCAGTGAACCTTCTACCGCTACTTGCATAAACCATTGTTAAGGAGATTGTACATGACATAAAATCATGTATACTGGCAAAGGATGTATGGAGATATTTCAGTAAAACTGAACATGGCCAAACTTCCCAAAAACATAAAGGGAGTGTAAATAAATAATGCGCGCAGAAAGTGATAATGTTCTTAAATGACAGTAAGTAAAATTTGTATTGTTTCCAGTTATTAAAAAGCATCCCAATATAAGAACCACAGTCAACTAAAACACATTGGAGGATATGTACAATGAAGTGGCAGAGCGTGTCGTAAGACTCCTGGTCTTAACGACACGCTCCACCACTTCGGAAACGAAATGTTGCACCATATTTACAAGAATGTTGTGCAGCCTTGCGTTTCCCCCTGCGATGGCGCCAAGTTTAACAACTTAGCGCCAACGCAGGGTGCAACCAGAGTGCAAGGGTGTCTTTGTGCAGGGGAGGATTGATTATATGTAGGAATATGTCCCTTCCTGCACATAAACAAGCCAAAATGCCATTTTGTAATTTTCATGTGTGCTGCTTCATGCAGCACACATGAAAGTTACAAAATGGCATTTTTCAAATAGATTTGTTCTCTTCCAGGGGAATCCTCATCAAAGTCATAAGTATTAGAATATTCCCGCCCATGCGCGGGACCCCGGAAACACTATATTATACGTGCCCCACATATATATATACACCCATATATACATAAATATATATATAACATAAGCAATTGTAGCCTAATAAACACTAGAGCTGAAGCATGCTGTAAAGAATTTCCACCATACATGAAAAATATGCATTAGAAACAGGAGAAACAACAACAACATTTGTTTGGAAAGTGTTTTAATGCTCAGAAAACAACATAAACTCTCAGAAATCACTGAAAGCATGGGAAGCTCCCAGGCTGCATTGCAAACAAACAGTCTAAAAAGACTGAAAAGCTAACCTGTAGCTGCATAGCAATAAACTGACTTTGTGCCTTTAAGGCACTCCTGACCCCCAGCTACCCATCATGCCTCAGGGGTGACAGTTAGGTCAGTTGTTCTTTCTGGCTCCTTCTGGAAGGATCCTGGCAACACAGCTCCACTCTTTTCTGATTTCTGTCAGAAAATCTCTTCACTTTTCACAACTTTTATTCCTTACTTCAACGTTTTTCATCTGTAGAAGTAAGAAGCTGTCTTTTTTTGACAGGTTTAGGCATTTTTAACACCTAAAATGCCATCTCTTTTTGACTCTTACCCTTCTTGTGGTAAAAAGAAGGCTAAAACAGACTCACATGAGTTCTGTATTCTTTGTTTACCTGAGGATCATGATCCAAAGACCTGCTCTCTCTGCCAGACCCTGTCCAGTAGAACTTTAAAGGACAGGGCGAGAATTCACTTTTATGGCCTGGCAGGTAAACCATCTAGAGGAAGGTCTCCGGTAAAGAAGGGCTCCTAGAGGCCTAGAACAACTTCTAGAGACAAGTCCTCGCGTCCTTCTACCTCAGCGTCGGGCTCGGCGCTGAAAAAAGATCTTCAGGTGGGACATTTATCGAAGAAAAGACCCTCTACAGCGGGCTCGCCGTTGAGAAAAGGTATGTCGTCGACGTCGAATATTCAGGATCCTCCGCCGTCGTCAACTCGGCGACGTTCAGCATCGACGGAGAAGACCCCTCCGCCGTCGTCAACCCGGCGACGATCGGCGTTGAGGACCAGAGACCCTCCGCCGTCGTCAACCCGGCGACGATCGCGTCGAGGACCAGGGACCCTCTGCCGTCGTCAACCCGGCGACGATCGGCGTCGAGGAGTGTCACCCCTCCGCCGTCGTCAACCTGGCGACGATCGACGTCGAGGAATAAGACCTCTCCGCCATCGTTATCTCGACGACGATCGGCATCGAGGAGCAAAGACCCTCCGCCGACGTCAGCAGGACGTTCAGCGTCGAGGGCAGGCTCACTTCTGTCATCGCAGTCCCATTAGCGATCGACGTTGAGAGCGAGAACCCCTCCGCCGTCGTCAACTCGGCGTCGAGACAAGGGTCCCCGGAGTCGTCTCGACGACGTTCGGCGTCGAGGGAGAGAAGAACCCCTCCGCCGCCGTCTCGCAGACCTTCGACGTCGAGATTGGATGCAGCGTCACCGTCTACCAGGCGACGCTCGACGTTGAGAGACAGACAGCCTCCGTCGTCGGCTTATCATCTCCGTTCGACGTCAAGACAGCACTCACCGGTTTCAAATCGTCGCCGGTCGCCGTCAAGGCGGCGTTCGACGTCGAGCAGTCGGCAAGAACCAAGAACGATGTCTGGAGTGCGTACAGGTTCGACGTCAAGAGCACACTCGACTTCGAGACAAGCCTCGGTGAGGTCTAGGGATGGATCGGTGGTCCTGGTGACGGAGTCAGCCTCGCGCCATTCATCCTCTCATTCTTCCAGGAGGGCTTCTTCAAAGTCTGCCTCTCTGGAAGCTGCTGCCCATGTCCGTGAGTCTCCTTGCTGTTCAGTTGTCCCCAAGATGGTGGCTGCCCTTAAGTCACTGGCAGGACACTAGGGCAACGAGGCTCATGCAGGATAATGCCAGTTTGGTTCATAGATCACCTCTCCAGAGACTGGTGGACGAGCGGACAGAGGGAGTTCTCCCAGGCGCAGGCACGAGAGATTCCCTGAGAGAAGGCACGTTCGATCGCGTTCTCCAAGACGTGAAGACCGCGCAGTCAGATCGCGGGAAAGGAGACGCAGTGCACATCGGTGGAGTGGGAGAACACCATCCACTTCCTCGACTTCCTCTACCCGATCCTCTAGGAGAGATTAGTCTCCCACTCTATCGGACAGCCCGATTTCCAGGGTCTCGCCCATTGATGACATTAACACATACCATGAGGTTCTGCAGAGAGGAGTGCAGAAGCTCAATAATGAGATGTCTGTCCCACAGGTCACGACAACAGTGATTTTCGAGACTCTCCATCAGAAGACTGCATCTCGGCCATTGGTTCCGGGGATCCTTAACCCGGTCATGGACACTTTCTTAACTCCAGCATCCATCAAAGCAGTGCCAGCTCGCCTCCTAAAGAAGTATAAGCCGGCTACCTCGGATCCGGTCTTTGTCAGGGCGGATCCTCCTGCAGACTCAGTTATAGTGGCAGCGGCAAAAAAGACACATGCTGTGTCAGCTACTTCCTCTGTTCCACCGGACAAAGAGAGCAGATCTCAGGACTCGTGGGGTCGCAGGGCCTGCACTTCTGCTTCTGCATCCCTTAAGGTCTCCAGCGCGGCTGCGTTGCTTGGCCGTTATGACAGAGCTCTCTAGGACTCTTTGGAGCATTTTAAAACCAAGCTCCCAAAGGAAGAGCAAAAGGATTTTGACGAAATAGTCACGGAGGGTTCTTTGGTGGCTAACCAAATGATAAGCACAGCGACGGATGGTGCGGTGCTATCAGCGCACTCTTTCGCGCATGGAGTATGCGCCAGGAGGTAGTCCTGGTTAAGATTGACAGGTCTAAAACCAGATGCTCAGCATAGGATCTTGAACCTTCCGTTCTCTGGCTCTTCTCTCTTCGGTACACACGCAGATGAAGAGATGACGAGGATGAAAACTGAGTTGGACACTGTCAAGGCGGTTGGGTTGGAGAAGAAGAAGGAATTTAAGCGCCGCTACAAATACAACCAACGCAAGGGGCCTCAACAGAGGGTTTAGTATTAAATCTTTTCTCAACATAGGGTTTAAATTAAACCCCTCAGTGGTCCCAGAACAAGAACCAGGGGAAAACCCAGTTTCGAGGAGGAAAGACCAACAGAGGTAGAGGTGGTCACCAACAACAAGCCTCTACCAGGGCGAGAGGAGGAAAGTCATGAACAGTGTCTTCTCTACCACCGTTGCCCCCTCCAGTGGGAGGAAGTGCTTAACAACATCTGGCAGAGTGGGTCAGCATCACAAGAGATCGCTGGGTGCTGAATATACTACGAAATGGATACGCACTACGTTTCCGTGCGCGTCCAAAGGACATTCCGCCCAAGAAGTCTCGACCTCATCAGTTACAGCTGCTTTGAAAAGAGGTGAAAACTCTTCTTCAAAAGCAAGCAATAGAAGAGGTTCCGCCCTCTCAAAGCGGAAGAGGAGTTTACTCCAGATATTTTCTTGTCCCCAAAAAAGATCAGAAAGGACAAGTTTTGACCAATCCTGGACCTTCGACTTCTGAACAAGTGCATAGTCAAGGAGAAGTTTCGCATGTTGGCCCTTCACCAAATATGTCCACATCTAAAAGTAGGGGATTGGATGTGTTCGGTGGACCTCCAAGATGCGTACTTCCACATTTCCATTGCAAGATGTCATCGCAAGTACCTAAGGTTTGTGGTCGGCCACAAGCATTATCAATACAAGGTCCTGCCCTTTGGGCTCAAGTCAGCACCGAGAGTCTTCACCAAATGCATGGCGGTGGTGGCAGCTTTTCTTCACAAAAAATGTCTCTTCGTCTATCCATACCTAGACGACTGGCTGCTGAAAGGTCCATCCCCGCGGCAAGTGAGACACGACTTTCAGACCTGTCTGCAACAGCTGCACGACCTCGGCCTTCACGTCAACAGGGAAAAGTCAGTGCAGCATCCCACTCAGAGCATCCACTACCTTGGCTCCATTCTGAGCACAAGCGTGGGAAGAGCGTATCCTTTGGAGGAGAGACTGTCCTCAATGCGACAGAGATGCAGGCTTCTGCTCCAAGTGCGGAATCCGACAGTCCGGCATGTAGCTTCCTTGCTGGGATCCATGGCGTCCTGCATTTTTCTCATTCCCAACGCCAGGCTGAGGATGCGTCCTTTGCAACAAAATCTGGAGGACCAGTGGGATCAATCAACAGGTCGCTGGAAAGATCGAATATCTCTTTCCCAGGCGGCGAGATCCTCCCTCTCATGGTGGACTCAGCAGCAGAATCTGATGGTGGGAGTTCCTTTTCACCAGCCACTTCCTGTGCAGTCGGTGGTGACAGACAAGTCTCTACAAGACTGGTGGGCACACATGGGGTGCCTTCAGATACAAGGAAGGTGGTCGGCAAAGGAGCAGTCCTACCACATCAATATGCTGGAGCTACGAGCGGTCCATCTGGCTCTGAAAGCTTTCCTGCCTGCAATCGAGTCCGATTCAGTCCTGTCCAGACCGACAACATGACGACCATGTTCTACCTGAACAAACAGAGTGGAACTCGGTCGCGTCCCCTCTCCCTGGAGTCACAGGCGATCTGGCACTGGCTTCTCGCCCGGAAACTCTCGGTGGTGGCAGTGCACCTTCCAGGAGAGCTAAATGTCAAGGCAGACGCACTCAGCAGGCACTTCGAAGATCAGCCAGACTAAGTGCTACACGATAAGGTGGTGGCAGACCTTTTCCATCGTTGGGGTCGTCCGGAAATAGACTTTTTCGCAGACGACGAAAACACAAAATGCCACGCCTTCGCGTCCAGATTCCATCGTCCAGGGATAAGAGGGAATGCGCTTTTGATGGACTGGTCAGGGACATTTGCCTACGCTTTTCATCCTCTGCCCCTGATCCCGAAGGTGGTGTCTAAGCTAATCAGATCCAGCATGACCATGATCCTGATAGCTCCAGACTGGCCACAGCAGTGGTGGTACCGGACCTTCTTCATCTGTCGGTGCTTCCACACAGGAGGTTACCCTGCAGGCCGGACCTGCTGACCAAGATGGGCGGGAGGATTCTCCATCTCAACCTTCCCTCCGTGAACTTGACAGCATGGCTCCTGAGGTCCTACAATACGGGCATTTGAATCTGCCTCCTGATTGTATGCATGTTTTGAAAGAAGCAAAAAGACCCTCCACAAGAACGTCATACGCGTTTAAGTGGAAGAGGTTTTTTCTGTGGTGTAGAGAACATCACCTTGATCCTACTAAGGGGCAAGAGGATGTTATTCTCCCTTACTTTCTGTATTTTTTTTTTTCACAACCAATTTTATTGAGCAAATGAGCATTGAGAATGTGGCATCTCCACAACCGAAGAACACCACGACAGTATCAAAACAGCAATTACATAGGCAGCAAATGCGAGAGTAGACTCATAAAATATGCTCAGTATAGAAACACCCCAGTGACCCACCCTAACCCACAACTCCACCCCCCCAGCCCCGGACACCCCCCAACCCCCCCCACCACACGTGCATAGAAAGCAATAAAGAAAAGCAAGTAGGTGCAGCGCCACCAGGGCAATGTTACTTCGGGCCAACAGTGTCACTGTGATCAAATGTCCTCCTCACGCTCCGCTGGGGGGTCCAGGAATAGACCACGATAGTCAGCCCAACGCTTCCAAATTTTGAAGTGCTTGTGTGGACAGCCCCGTGCTTCGAAGACCGGCCTCTCCAGACCCATGAAGTAATCCAGCCCCGCCTTCCAAGCAGAAAGGGGGGGGGCCCTCACCGCTTTCCATGCCCGGGCCAGGTCTCGCTTGGCCACAACCAGCCCCAAGAGCAGCAAATGGCGCTTATATATGTTACCCCCAATCCCTTCCATGATGTGCAGTAGGCCCAACCGGTGGGTACGAGGAAGGTCCCAGCCCAGCACCTCAGCCAGGCAACTCCACACACCCCTCCAGAACCCAGTCAGCCGGCCACACGTCCACACAGTATGCAGTAAGGACCCAGGCACCGACCCACAGCGCAAGCATTCCGGGGATGCAATCAAACCAGCTTTCCACAATCGTTCACGTGTATAGTACGCCCGATGCAGGTACCTGAATTGAATGAGCCGGAGCCGGATAGCAATGGCAGTTCCACGTGGGGACTCCAGCGCCTCCCTCCAATCGTCTTTATCGAGGGGACCCACGTCTACCTCCCACGCCTCTCGATACTTTCTGTATTTTTCACGATCTGGTCTTAAGTATGCTTCCATCAGAGTGCATTTATCGGCCAATACGGCGTACAGGAAGTCGCCTACTCAGCCATCCTTTTTCCAAATGCAGGTGGTCAAGGATTTCTTACAGGGGTTGAAAAAAGTGTACCCCCCTGTTCGAAACCCTTCTCCTCTGTGGGAGTTGAACCTGGTGTTGTCGAAGCTGATGGGCCCACCGTTTGAGCCAATCCATAGAGCTTCCTTACAGTATTTGTCCTGGAAGGCCGCTTTTCTGGTAGCCATTACATCAGCGCGCAGGGTAAGCGAGATCCAGGCACTGTGTACCAATGAGCCTTACACTGTTTTCCATCATAACAGAGTAGTTTTAAGGGCACATCCTTCTTTTCTCCCTAAGGTGGTGTCTGATTTCCATATCAATCAGTCTATTTCTTTGCCATCTTTCTTCCCTAATCCTGCGTCCCCGGCGGAGCAGGCTCTTCATTCCTTAGACCTTAAAAGGGTGCTTAAGTTCTACTTGACAGTACCAAAGGCATGAGGAAGACAGATCAGTTATTTGTCAATTATGGCGCCATGAGAACAGGTTTCCCTGCCGCTAAGAGATCCATTTCGAGATGGATTGTTTCTTTTATCACCTTAGCTTACCAGCTGGCGAAAAGGCCCTTACCTTTGCCTCCTAAGGCACATTCCACCAGGGGGAAAGCGGCCACAGTGGCTTTCTTACATGACGTTCCTTTGTCAGAGATTTGCAAGGCTGCGACCTGGAAATCAGTTCATACCTTTATGAGGCACTACTGCCTAGAATCTGATTCCAGAGCTGATGCTCAAGTAGGCCAAGCCTCCTCGAGGAATCTGTTTGGGTATTTTTTTGCTCTATCCTAGCTTGGTTTTTACTGAGCTTCCTTACCACGTTTTTCTGTATTCTCCTTAGCCGCAGGGAGATGAGGTGAGGCTCGCTATTCTATTCTAATGCTTATGACTATTGATGAGGATCCCCTGGAAGAGAAGGATTAGTTACTTACCTGTAATCCTAGTTCTCTTCCAGGGGTATCCTCATCAAAGTCATAAACAACCCTCCCGCCTCCCCGGGCAAAGGACTATTTTAATTTGGAGATATTGTTAACTTCTTTGTTTCCATGGTTGTTTCAGTCTCCGCAAAGAACAACTGACCTAACTGTCACCCCTGAGGCATGATGGGTAGCTGGGGGTCAGGAGTGCCTTAAAGGCACGGTGTCAGTTTATTGCTATGCAGCTACAGGTTAGCTTTTCAGTCTTTTTAGACTGTGTGTTTGCAATGCAGCCTGGGAGCTTCCCATGCTTTCAGTGATTTCTGAGAGTTTCTGCTGTTTTCTGAGCATTAAAACAGTTTCTAAACAAATGTTGTTGTTGTTTCTCCTGTTTCTAATGCATATTTTTCATGTATGGTGGAAATTCTTTACAGCATGCTTCAGCTCTAGTGTTTATTAGGCTGCAATTGCTTATGTTATATATGTATATATTTATATATATATATATATATATATATGGGTATATATATATGTGGGGCACATATAATATAGTGTTTCTGGGGTCCCGCACATGGGCGGGAATATTCTAATGCTTATGACTTTGATGAGGGTACCCCTGGAAGAGAACTAGGATTACAGGTAAGTAACTAATCCTTCATGTACAGGAAGGGGCACCTTCCTGTACATAATCAAACCATGGCATTTTGCTTTTTCCATGTGTGCTGCACAAGGCAGCAGACATGGAAAAAGCAAAAATGAAGAGAAATAATGCATTTCTCCTCGTTTCGCCAATTTAAGACCAGGATTTTCGTTGTCTTAATTTTGGCGCTGCCTCCTATGTACACCACCCTTGTACATAGGGGGCAGCGTCAAATACAATGGCTGTTGCGGTGGAACGCCCACCACAACACCCACTGCACGCCCCTTTCACGCTAAACATAGTGTAAAAGGGTGCCGTATGTACAAGGCAGCGTTCAGTCATGTGAAGTGGCTTAACGCTGCCTTGTACATAAGGCAAGGCTCCTATCGCTATGGGAACGTCACAAAAGTGACGTTCCCGTGGCTATAGGGGCTTGTACTTATGCCCCAATAGTGTGAGCATTCAATAGATAAAACAGCATGCAACGCTGTTGGGCACCGAGTTCCCTAAAGTGTAAGATGCAATAATAATCACCTAAACAAAAAAATATCAAAAGTCTAAACCCAAGTCTACGATAATAAAAAATATGGACTGTCCCCAGTGTCATGATTATCTCTACTGAGCCAGTTCATGATGCTGTAGTGCGACAGACAAGTCCCACAAAGAATCTTTATCAGAATGTATCCAATCACAAAAGCATGTCTCTTGCAAGTTTTTATTTCATTTTTCCACCTCAACACCAGCCGCCCCAACCCCTCCTCCCAAAAAAAAAACAGGCAAATAAATCCCTGCAATGAGTGTGACCTTTTGGATAAGGTTTCCTGGGCAAACTCAGCAACTAAAGCACACAAACTCCCCGACCATTTAACCATATAAAAACCCCAATCCTATGGTCTTGAAGATAATGCTTCGTTCCACATCACAGTTCCCTTGACATCTAATATAACAAGCATTGGCATAGCCAATAGGTCTCGCCTTTGGGACCTTATAAGTATTTAATTATGCAGCACAATATCCTTGGTGCAACATCAACTGTTGCATGGCTAAACACTTATAATGTCCCAAAGGCGAGACCTATTGGCTATGCCAATGTTTGTTTTAGTTAGTGATGAGACAGAAGAGTAAATCAAACCCACTCAAGAAATTCAAAGTATTTTTTACGTTGATCTAAGGAAGCCAAACTCACCTTCACAAACTCACTTTACCTTTCATAAATTAAGCAAAAAGAATAGCATTGTGTAGGATGTATGAGTGTGTGTGTGTGTGCTTTTGTGGGCACGAGTTCCCAAGGTAACCTGTACCTTTCTTAAGGTGTAACACTTTTCTTCCGCCATAGAAAGAAAAGTTCATTTCTATCACTAATTCAACATATGCTTTTTAACAGACGCTCAACATTCTGCCAGGGTTAGTGAAAAACACACTAAAACTGCAATTAAAAACTTAATATGACAGCAGAACAAAGTAGCCAGTGATGGTACTTCTTTTTATATTTGACTTATGAATGTCCGAAAGCGGCATTTATAAAGCACATGGCATAGGTGACTGGGTTGACTGTCAGATCCTGAACATTCATTGCCTAACACTTCGGCTGAGTGTGCACGCCAAACACCGAGTGCAAACCACACATCGAGTGCACCACGGAGTCCGAGAGAGACCACAGGAAACTCCCAGTTAAACTCTGCAGCCAGTTAAACCAGAGACCACTCCGGGCACGGCTGAGTATGCACACCACACACCGAGTGCACTGTGGAGTCCGGGTGAGATCACAGGAAACTCCCCGTTAAACTCTGCAGCCAGTTAAACCAGAGACCACTCCGTGCACGGCTGAGTGTGCACACCACACACCGAGTGCACCGTGGAGTCCGGGTGAGACCACAGGACACTCCCCGTTAAACTCTGCAGTATGTTAAGCCACAGACTGCTCCATCAGGATTCAAGCAAGCCGGGCCGAAGAGGCTGAAATGCCAGAAACCGGTCCCCGGTAGCTTGTCTCCTTTCTGGTGAAGAATTGGCTTGGTAGTTTGGTCTGCCCTGTTCCCATGATGCACTGGGCCAGGGACAGACTAATTTGCATATAGCCAGGTTCTGAGCTGGGATGGGGCAGTGAGATAAATAACGGTGATGGATCAAGCCCTGATCTTTGGACTGGGTAAGAGTGGTCTGCTTAATTCAGACACTCTGTTCATCACCACCCCCTTTTCTGTATCGTTTTTGGCCACTATAGGTGTGGCAGGGTATACTCAGACATGAGTCCCTTTCTCACTGCTCCATCAGGATTCAAGCAAGCCAGGCCGAAGAGGCTGAAATGCCAGAAACCGGTCCCCGGTAGCTTGTCTCCTTTCTGGTGAAGAATTGGCTTGGTAGTTTGGTCTGCCCTGTTCCCATGATGCACTGGGCCAGGGACAGACTAATTTGCATATAGCCAGGTTCTGAGCTGGGATGGGGCAGTGAGATAAATAACGGTGATGGATCAAGCCCTGATCTTTGGACTGGGTAAGAGTGGTCTGCTTAATTCAGACACTCTGTTCATCACCACCCCCTTTTCTGTATCGTTTTTGGCCACTATAGGTGTGGCAGGGTATACTCAGACATGAGTCCCTTTCTCACTGCTCCATCAGGATTCAAGCAAGCCGGGCCGAAGAGGCTGAAATGCCAGAAACCGGTCCCCGGTAGCTTGTCTCCTTTCTGGTGAAGAATTGGCTTGGTAGTTTGGTCTGCCCTGTTCCCATGATGCACTGGGCCAGGGACAGACTAATTTGCATATAGCCAGGTTCTGAGCTGGGATGGGGCAGTGAGATAAATAACGGTGATGGATCAAGCCCTGATCTTTGGACTGGATAAGAGTGGTCTGCTTAATTCAGACACTCTGTTCATCACCACCCCCTTTTCTGTATCGTTTTTGGCCACTATAGGTGTGGCAGGGTATACTCAGACATGAGTCCCTTTCTCACTGCTCCATCAGGATTCAAGCAAGCCGGGCCGAAGAGGCTGAAATGCCAGAAACCGGTCCCCGGTAGCTTGTCTCCTTTCTGGTGAAGAATTGGCTTGGTAGTTTGGTCTGCCCTGTTCCCATGATGCACTGGGCCAGGGACAGACTAATTTGCATATAGCCAGGTTCTGAGCTGGGATGGGGCAGTGAGATAAATAACGGTGATGGATCAAGCCCTGATCTTTGGACTGGGTAAGAGTGGTCTGCTTAATTCAGACACTCTGTTCATCACCACCCCCTTTTCTGTATCGTACACAGGGAGTAAACTTTCCAGTCAATAAGTGACCACAGCAAATGCAGCTCCACCCCCACTCTGCGGCCAGCGCCCCCAGCTGAGTGTGCATGGTGACCGCAGACCATGTGCACTTGCAGTCCGAGAGAGTCCAGGGCACGCGCCGCGCCCCCAAACTCTGCAGCCAGTGACCTGGGTCCACAGCTGAGTGCACTCAGAACTCCGTGCAGTCAGAGAGACCACAGCACACCAGATGCAGTGTGCAGTGCAGAGCGCTGAACCAGTGGCCAGAGCCCACGCTCTGTACAATGTGGGTGACAGCACGACAATCTCCGAGAGAGACCGGCCGCTCACTCGCGCAGACGAGGCGGGGGAACTCAAGTTTGTATCCTGTATGATGCACAGTGACAAGGCACCATGAGCTGTGTGCAGCGGACAGAGCACACAGAATGCACCTCTATACCATGCCGGAGACCATCACCATGCACAGTGCATAGAGTCGCAACACATCCTACACGCAGTGCAGACTCCAGCTGAGGCCAGTGCAGTGTGCAGAGATCACACGGTGAGCACTCAGTGAAATGTGTACAGACCACTCTGCGCAGCTTAGGAAGAGGCTTGTGCAATGTACACAGAGCACACCTCAGCTCAGGAAGAGGCCTGTGCAGTGTGCACAGACCCCACACAGTACAGCTCAGGAAGAGGCAAGTGCAATGTGCACAGACCACGCGGCGCGCCTCACTGTGGAGCGTGGTCAGTGCGCCGGGATTCACACTCCGGGGTGCATCTAGAAATCCTGCGCCCTGTCTATCCGGTCGCACCCAGACAGATGTCCCCCTTTTTAATGTCCAGTGTGCCGCGCCCCTTTTAAAGCACTATATTTTCATTCTTAAAATGAGCGGGCTCCGTTTCACTCTCGCGAGTTCCCCCGGATGACCAGCCGGCCAGCTGCATAGCTCCAGATAAAGTGCAAAAAAGAAAAGGACGGCCCCTCGGCCGCTAAAGTTAAAGCAACTCTGAGGGCACCACTCAAAGGGGTGTCACTGGCGCGTGGCCGGAAGTCCATGTATGGTGTTTACCTTGCACGAGCCGACAGGCACCATATGGTGCCGCTTGCTCTCGCAAGGAAATCGCCAGACATGCACGTATTGCTAATGAAGGCAATGGAACGCGTGCACGTTTTAGCCTGAAAAGGGCAATCCATGGCTACATGTCTCTTTCCGATGCAGCGAATGCACGCTGAGTAGGCGAGACCTAAAAAGTGCTACCTTTTTGTGTCAGTCATACTCGCAAAATGGAACAAATACTCCCAGCCTGTGCAACTAAATGTATAAATAAATATGGAAGGTATGATAAAAGTTCAGGGCAGACCGTTTAATATTTCAAGCAGGCGTCAACAGTCTTTGAAGCACTAATGATTAAAAGCTTGCTGGTGCTAAAGACAGTCATTTTTGTGCTTCTTTAAGACATTTCACACATCAGGCCGATAACTGCGGACTCTGACCGCTCAGACATGCGAAAATGTCCTTTTTGCATTGCCTTAAGTTTGCAAAACAGAGGTTTCAGTCAAAAACGTTGTGAACATACAACACATGAAGTGCTGATCAATTGCATCCAAAGGAATATCTTAACTCGCCTTTCTCAAAATCAGAACACGGCCGTGGCACCCGTCTCGGTTTACCACTCGGCCTCTCAGGGTACAGGGAGCGTGCCCCTGTAGTCACATAGTCATAAAGGGTAGCACGCCTCACCTCCAACTACTAGTGCCCCACTCGCTCCTGGCATGTAAAACTCCCGGCTAGTAACAGAAACGGGTACCACAGCCCTGCTCTGATTTGGAGAAAGGCAAATTAAGATACTACTTACATGCAATTGATTAGCACTGCATGTGTTGTATGTTCACTGAGTGTGACTGTACACTGACACTGGGGCAAATATATCATTTATGTGAAAGCCCAGGACCTTATTGGCCACAGACAGGGACTGAAACATGTCAACGGCTTAAGTGAGGGTCTTATGACCATAAAATGCTAGTGATTCCCCCAAAGTGTTTTTAGTCTATTCCCACATTGACTGTGAATAAAGAGATACCTTGTGTCAAATGAGATATTTGTATCCGTCCACTGGTAGGATATAATTAAGTGCTCCTTGAAACACGGTTGAGACCACCCTGGCTTTTAGCTGCTCGGGTGGATCCAATAATGAAGCATACTACTACTAGAGTGGGTAAGCTTCATATATAAAGAAAATAATTACATATATAGCCAGTATGTTCTTAAGTTTAAATGTGTTGTGGTCAGAGATTGTTTTTATTGTTTTTTGTTTGGTGCCTATGACACAGAGGTTACTTTTCTGACTTGAAACTTTGGAAGCGGAACACTATGCCCTAAAGATCAGGTCACCCCAAAATTCAAAGTACTCAGACGTTACCTCTGGCGGTTCAGCTTTGGGATCATCTTGCATTCAAAGGCACCCTCCCTATCAGCGAACCCACTATTAGTACAGCGCAGTAGCAAATAATAAGTAACTGGGGCAACTCAATAACTGAGTTCTAGATCAGGGAAAAAGTTAAAGGGTATTATTACAAATTCTTGAAGGTAAAGTTTTACATAAATAAGGTTAAATGTCATGAAGGCTCAAAGCAGAGTACATAATCAAATACATCTGAAATATTCTAAGTCCTAAATGACAGTAAAATCATTAAAGTCAAGTCAAGTCAATCAAGCTTTATTTCGCTAAAAATATCATAAAAGCAATGACAAATGCAATATAAAAGAGGGAGAACAAAAGAATAGGAGCAAACAACACAATTCTCTCTAGTTCGATGGGATTTGTAACTTGTTAATAATATAAATAATCAAGTAGTTAAAAACATGCAGCATAATACTCCCTAGATAAATAAAAGCTAAAGCCTTTGACAAATGTTCTAGATGATCAATATAGGTAAAATAATCAGTTTAAAACAAGAAGGACAATTTAAAAGATAAGAAGTTCATTATCCAATCAGGAGGTAGCATAGTGAGGATTAATCTGACAATGCATGTACATTTAGACACTAAATCAGTTTTGGAAGCCATTGGTATGGCCCTATGCCTAATTGACCATGCTCGACCCAAAAATTTAGCAACGGCACAAACATATAAGGTTGCCCCAGTATTGGAACTTTCATAGATTCCCATGCTTTGTATCATTCCCTGTCGTCGGAATGGGAGCCTCGGTAGTATAAAAACCATAGAAACAAAAGAGAAACCTAGGCCTAGGCCTCATCTCATTTTGTATCCTATCACCCTCTTTTTGTAAAAAGAGACCAAACTTTTGCCAGGACCAATCGGAACAGCCTCACCCTCTAGAATCTTCCTGAGAGAGCTCAGAGCCTCAGATTTTTCTACCGCACGTTGTGCTAGGGAGTCTCCTCTGAGCTCTGCTCAGTTTTTTTCTCAACTTTCTGGTTGTTTCTTCACATTTTTCTTCAAAACTTCGAGATGTCTGACAAGGAGAAGAAGGCCTTGTTTAGGGCCTGTGCCTCTTGTGGGAAAAAACGCCTGTTTGTGGAAGATAAGCATGAGAATTGTATTTATTGCTTATATCCGGACCACAAGGCCACAGAGTGCAAGATCTGCAGGACCTTCTCCACCAAGACCCTTCGTGACAGAGAAGGTCGGCTGTTAACCTGGCTGCAGAAAATGAAGACTCGCAAGGAGGTGATCTCTTCAGACGAGGAGGATTCCACATCTTTTGCTTCCTCCCACAGATCAAGAAAGAGGGGTAGGTCTCCTACTGCTGCTTCTACTTCGGAGGCCCCTCTTCATGCCTCTCACAAGATCTCTGATAGGTCTGAGAAGGCTGGTCCCCTTCAATCTCCTCACGGCAGTGAAAAGGAGAGGCAGGGACAGGCTGCTGGTGGTGTTACAGCCTTAAAGGACAAAAAGGAGGTTGCTCTTCCTTCTCCTCCGTCCAAAAAGAGTAAATCCAGTGACAAGCACTCTACTGTCACTTCTGGATCTGGTCAGGACAAAAAACAGCGTCCGTCGACGACGAAAATACCAGGACGACGGTTACTTCTGTGAAAGTTCCCGCTGTTTCTGTTCCGCCGTCGACGGGATCGTCGGCGGCAGGTTTGCCCACGACGATGACTTCGTCGACGTTCAAGATTCCGAGTTCGTCGACGCTGACGACTCCCACGTCGACGACGATGACAGGCAAGCTACTGTCGACGGCCGCGTCGACGACGAAAACTACGTCGACGACGACCACCACTTCCACGCCGACGAGGATGGTGATGACGACGAGTTCGTCTACGAGACCGTCGACGACATCGTCGACGGTGAAGATTGTGTCGACGAAGAATGTGATACCGTCGACGATTCCGCTGGTGGCTCCGCCGACGACGGCAGCTCAGGTGACGACGGCACCGTCGACGAGCCCGTCGACGGGCCAAAAGGTGGTGTTGACGATTCGGAAGATGAAAATTACGCCGGCGATGACTTCTCCACGACGAGTCTCTTCCCATCTCCCAACAATGCTGCTGGATGATGATTCTGAGGCGGATGAGATGGAGGAATATGATAATTATGGCCCTGCATATAGTCCTTCAGACTTGCATGTCAAGATGCAGGACACGGACACGGAGGAGTATGGTGAGCGGTCTGATGGCCAGCAGTTCCATCCGTATGTTCAGGATGAACGACGCACGCCTGTCTTGGGACAGGGCATGGTGGCCATGCCCTCTTCGCTTATCTCTGATTTGCACATGATGATTCAAGATTATCGCAAACGGTTTCCGTCGGAACCGCTTGGACACTCTGCATCTCCTACACCTCCAATCCAGCCACAGGTACAACCGACTACTAGTCTTCCAGTGGTATCCTCTTCACCACCGCCAAGGCCATCGTTGGTGCGGGTCCGTACACCGGACCCCTTACCAGTTCAGCCGGTCCCTCAGGATACCTCTTCGGATGAGGAGGCGATACAGGTGGATCCCGTGGTTGATCCGTTGCAGGACCCAGACTTGGATCAGGGGGACAGTGCACCACATGATCCGGACGCCTCTGGTCGTGACACGTCCGTCTCCCCTCCGGTGGATATAGGTGGTTTTCATCATCTGATGGAGCGGGCAGCAAAGAGGTTTGGTTTACCTATTTCGAGAGAGGAATCTGAATGTTTCCTTTATGACTTTAAGGAACAATATCAACGATCGGTCAAGTCTATTCCCATCATTGAGCATGTATGGGAGGAGGGCATGAAGATCATGCAGAGTCCAGCCACGGTGATCCCAGTACTCCCCAGGCTGGAAAAGAAATATAAAGCTCCGGAAGGCAGTCCAGCTTGCCTTCTTGGTCAACCGAAGCCTGACTCAGTGATTTCTCAGGCGGCACAAAGCAAGTCAAAGAATCCGTCCACACCGTTGACCACACCCCCGGACAAGGACTGCAGACGTCTGGATAATGTTGGAAAACGGTTTTCCTCTATGGCCAGCTTGCTAGTTCGAGCGGCGAACGCTCTTGCCATCTTAGGCCGTTACGACCGCCAGATGTGGTGCGACATGGAACCCTTCGTGGAACTATTACCAGAGCCCACAAAGGAGGAAGCCAAGAAGGTGCTGGCAGAAGGGGAAAAATCTTCTGCAGAAGTAATTGACTGTGCAATGGACATTGCTTCCACGGCGTTTCGGGCCTTGGCCGGCTCCGCTGTGTTACGGCGTCAGGGTTGGCTGAAGGCCACCTGGTTTCGTCAGGAGGTCCAGAACAGAATCCTGGATCTCCCATTTGATGGGGAGATGCTGTTCGGGAAACATGTGGACGATACCCTACAGAATATAAAGGACACAGACACGGCAAAGTCCTTGGGCTCACTCTCCTATCGCAAGGTCCCCTTTAGGGGTGCACGAGGTAGAGGATTTGCGTCTTACAGAGGAAACCAACAGCGATATTCCTCACAGTCTTCCCAGTCCTATAAACCACAATACTCGAATCAGCGACACAGGCAATCATCATCTTTCTCTCGCAACCCTCCGCGAGGCCGTCAACATCGACAAGGTCGTGACAACACCAAACGACAATAGCGGCCTCCCGGCTCTACCTACTGTTCCTCCCCTCCCAATCACATCAGTGGGGGGCAGGATATCACTTTGTCTGGACAGTTGGAAGTCAATCACATCGGACCAGTGGGTCCTAAACATCGTAGAGAGTGGCCATACGTTGGAGTTTCACAACTTTCCTCCAACGCGAGCTCCGGGCGCCATCCGCACAGGACATCTAAGATTACTCCATCTAGAAGCCCATCAATTGTTCCTCAAAGGAGCGATAGAACCGGTACCGTTCTCTCAGAGGGGTCGGGGGTTCTATTCAAGATTCTTCCTGGTGCGGAAGACTGCAGACACTTGGCGTCCCATCCTCGATCTTCGGGAGCTCAACACCTATCTCGTAAAGCTCTCCTTCAGGATGGTCACTCTCCAGGAAATTCTTCCTCTCTTGAATCCGGGCGACTACTTGGCGTCGCTGGATTTAGAAGACGCATATTTCCATATTCCAATACACCCAGCTCACAGGCAATACCTTCGCTTTACAGTGGGAAAGAGCCATTTCCAGTTCAAAGTGCTTCCATTCGGCCTTCGGTCGGCACCGAGAGTGTTCACCAAGGTATTGGCACCGGTGGCAGCTTTTCTTCGACGACAATCTCTCGAAGTTTTCCCTTACTTGGACGACTGGCTCGTCAAGGCACCATCTTTCCAGGAAGCTTCGCAAGCAGTGTCTACTTGCCTCCATTTGTTCCGTTGCCGGGGCCTTCAGTTGAACGAACGCAAGTCAGTCCTACTGCCTTCCAAAACTGCCAGATTCCTGGGGTCAGTGTTGGACACCACGCAATGTACAGCTCGTCCCTCAGAGGAGCGGCAACAAAAGTTGATGGTTTCAGCTCAACTACTCTGCCGCAGAAAATTCCTGTCGGTCCACCAATACAAATCCCTTCTCGGATCGATGTCATCCTGCATACCATTAATACCGCATTGCAGGCTGCGAATGCGTCCTCTGCAGGAGGAGCTAGACAAGCAATGGCGCCAGGCAGAGGGGTCGTTCAACGACAGAGTGGTAGTGGGGATGAGGACAGCGAGCGAGTGGTGGCTTCTGAAAACCAATATCGCCCAAGGTCTGACGTTCAGGACTTCGCCTTCGCCCATGGTAGTGACCACAGACGCTTCATTGGAGGGCTGGGGTGCAGTTCTCCGAGAGCTTCAGGTCAGTGGCCACTGGAGTTCAAGACAGCGCCAGTGCCATATCAATTTCCTGGAGTTGACGACCATTCGGTTGGCCTTGCAAGCTTTTCTGCCCAGAGTGGGCAACCGTTCAGTGCTGGTCCGGACGGACAATACGACGGCCATGCACTATGTCAACAAACAAGGAGGTACCAAATCGCAGACTCTGTCCGCAGAAGCTCAACGGATTTGGGATTTCGCGATTCTCAACAACATCACTCTGAGAGCCGAGCACCTGGCGGGAACTCTCAATGTCAAGGCTGACGCCTTGAGTCGACAGACGGAAGTGACTCACGAGTGGGAGTTGAATCAATCCATTCTAGACAGTGTGTTCTCGGTTTGGGGGCAGCCAACCATCGACCTCTTTGCTTCACCGGAGAACGCCAAATGCCGGTTCTACGCAAGCAAAGTTCACCATCAGGAGTGCCTGGGGAACGCTCTTTCGATGGCTTGGTACAGCGCGTTCTTTTACGCTTTTCCTCCAATTCCCCTCATTCCTCGAGTTCTCAAGAAATTGAAGGCAGAACCCTGCAAGATGATTCTAATTGCTCCAGCATGGCCCAGACAGTTCTGGTACACAGAACTCCTGAGGCTCTCCCAAGCTAAGCTCCTCCAATTCACTTGACGCCCATTCCGTCCCTTTTGTCCAGGAGTCAGGGGCAGGTTTACCACCCGGACCCGAGATCGCTTCACTTGACGGCGTGGCTCCTGAACACAGAGAATTCAGTCATCTAACACTCTCTCGGGAATGCAGAGAGGTCTTGGCTCAAGCCCGAGCACCAAGTACCAATAAGACTTACAAAGCGAAATGGAAGAGATTCTGCTTGTGGTGTCAACGGGAGGGTCTCCATCCTTTCACTTCCCAACCTCATCAATTGTTGCCATATTTGCTATCTATGGCTAAGTCTGGCCTGGCACATTCATCGCTCAAGGTACATCTGGCAGCCATATCACGGTATCGGCGCAGTTCTTCAGATCCTTCCTTATGGTCCTCTAGGGTTGTTAAACAATTCTTGAAGGGATTATTCCGGATGTATCCGCCAGTCCGCCCTCCTCCGCCAGTGTGGCAGCTCAACATTGTCTTGGCGCAACTCATGAAAGCTCCGTTTGAGCCTGTGCACAAAGCAGATTTAAAGTTCCTATCTTGGAAACTAGCCCTTCTTGTGGCTCTAACATCGGCGAGGCGAGTGGGTGAGCTTCAGGCACTCTCCATAGTGCATCCATTCCTGCAATTTAAAAGAGAAGGTCTTGTTCTTCAGACCAATCCCAAATTCATACCTAAGGTGCCATCTGAGTTCCACTTGAATGAACCCATGATTCTGAAATCTTTCTTTCCGCACCCTTCTACACCTGCGGAACGTACACTACATTCTTTGGACGTTCAACGATGCTTAAAGTTTTACTTGGAGCGCACACGTCCCTTTCGAAAGTCAACTCAAATGTTTGTGTCCTACAGCGCACCTCGTAAAGGGTTGCCTTTGACAAAGAGTGGCATTTACCGCTGGATCTCCAGTGCGATTCAATTCTGTCATCAGGAAGCAGGCAAGCCACTGGACGGAAGAGTCCGTGCACATTCCACGAGGTCGGTGGCATCATCTGTGGCTCTCTTTTCGGGAGTTGCCATTAAGGACATATGCAGGGCAGCAACGTGGAGCAGTACTCATTCCTTCACGAAACACTACTGCCTGGAGTCTGCAGGACGAGACGACGCGGCTGTTGGTCAAGCAGTCCTGCGGAATCTTTTTCATTGAGAGGTGAGCTTACCCTACGATCCCTCCATCCTGGTGAGCACATTTTGTTTGTTTTGCTATGCTATATGTGTTGCTTATATGGTTATGTGTTGCCATGTATTTACAAAATGTGTTCTTGGAATTTACTGCTAGCTACTCTGATACAAAGCATGGGAATCTATGAAAGTTCCAATACTGGGGCAAGAAAACAAGTTACTTACCTGTAACTTTGGTTCCCCAGTATTGGTAGCTTTCATAGATTCCCATGCGCCCGCCCGCCTCCCCTGGGAAAGCTCAGTCTGTTACAGAGTTAGTGGCGGTTTGCACAACGGCTACGAAAATCTGAGGCTCTGAGCTCTCTCAGGAAGGTTCTAGAGGGTGAGGCTGTTCTGATTGGTCCTGGCAAAAGTTTGGTCTCTTTTTACAAAAAGAGGGTGATAGGATACAAAATGAGATGAGGCCTAGGCCTAGGTTTCTCTTTTGTTTCTATGGTTTTTATACTACCGAGGCTCCCATTCCGACGACGGGGAATGATACAAAGCATGGGAATCTATGAAAGTTACCAATACTGGGGAACCAAAGTTACAGGTAAGTAACTTGTTTTCTTCTTGGGTCTGTTCTCAGTATGAGGAGGGCATCACGATGATTAGTGGTGCCCAGCTGCTTACAGATAGGCGCAAGCCAACTAGACCTAGTACTTGCATAAGCAGGACAGGCAGGACAGGCAAACATGAGGTGTGCAATGCTCTCATTTGGATTCCTATAGGACGGGCATTCTGTGGTGGGCTGATTACGTGTATGCCACTTCATAGTAAATTCGGCAACCGGAATTGTGCCAAATCTAAATTGGATGTATAAAGTCCTGTCTCTTGGGAACTTTATCACATCTAGGTAAGGTTCAAATAGTCTAGATGATTTAAGATAAAACAACTCATCTGTTAGCCTACCTAGGTTTAGGTTACTGAGATCTCTAGCACCTATCCCCTCCCAGTAAATGCGTTTAAGCTCTTCTTTTGTCGGTGGTTTTGGGAGGCCCATGATTCTTTAAGTCCCAAGGTTAGCAGCAGTGCCTTAACATTCGCGATCCATTTTATTTTATTGCCAGTATCCAAGGTCACTACCTCACTAAAAGCACATGCATAACTTGCAAGTTCCGAGGTACGCCTAAGGCGTGCCCAATACAGCAAGGGGCGAAGTTTGGCCAGATCTTTAATATGACGCCTGCCCAAGTCATATAACAAGGGGATTATAGGCTTTCCCTGGGGCAGCATAAGGAGGTCCCTAAGGAACTTATTTTCCGAACTGCCAAGGTCATTAAGATTGTTCAAACCCCATAGTTCGGCACCATAAAGGGCCGAACTAACTGCCTTTGCTTCGTACACGGCGAGGGCTGGAGCAATAGGCCTACTGTATGACAAGCGGTGTTCTTTGCTTATTACACCAGCCGCACGCTTGTGACTCAAAAGCATTTTGTCCAAATGAAATTTCCCTTGGGCTCTATCGGAGAGGCGTATCCCAAGGTAGTCAAAGGACTTAACTCTCTTGAGACAGATTCCATCTAAAGTGATGTTACTCTTAAAGGATTTATGGGGATTAAAGGTCATAAACTTTGTTTTAGACGTATTTATGATTAAACCCCAGGTACTACAAAAAAGCTGGAACCTGTTTAAAAGCTTTTGGAGTCATGCTGGTGTCTTAGAAATCAGCAGCGTGTCATCAGCAAACAGGAGAGTTGGCACATTACTGCCTGCCAGGGTCGGGGCATCTGCCGGTGTTTCTTGCAGGTATTTAACCACCCGTTCACATATAATGAGAACAGGGTGGGTGCCATCACACAACCCTGGCGAACTCCCGTGTTTACTGGAATCCTGCCTGTAAGTTGTCCCTGTGACCCCCACCTAATCTGAGCATAGTTACCCTCATGTAGTCTTATGAGTAGATTCAAAATCAATAAAGGGATACCCATGCCTTTCTATGCAGACCATAACTTGTCTCTAGGGACCAAGTCGAAGGCGGTTTTCAGGTCGATAAAGGCGACGTAAAGACTGCCCCCGCCAAGTACCACCACTTTCCAGTGAATCATAAGAAGCCTAAAGACCTGGTCCACCTTTCCTACCTTGGTCCAAAAACCTGCCTGAAATTGTGAGAGAATATCTTCTTCCTCTGCCCACAGTTGGATTCTCTGTAGAATGACCCTGCCAACTATCTTCTGCAGTGCATCTATAAGGCTAATAGACCTATAGTTGGAAGGGTCTTCTCTGGCCCCCTTTTTGTAAATTGGGACTACCTCAGCCCCCTTCCATGATTCTGGGACCGGACATCCTCCAACGATAGAATTAATGAGAAGGAGAACATACTCAGCCCAATTGTCCCAGTCAGCTAAGAACAAGTTCCCTGGGAGGCCATCAGGTCCTGGGGCTTTTGCAGGTAATGTCTTGCTTGTGGCTGACTCTACTTCTTTTTGTGTAAATGGGTCGCCATCACCCTCTGTGGGAGTTGAGAAGAGTTGAGCAGAATGGGCCTCTGGTTCTGGACTAGTAGGCTCTAAATACAAATGACAGAAATGGTCATACCAGACCTGGGATGTTATGTGATTAGGGATTTGATCTAGCTCCCCCATGTTAGCCTGTCTAACCAATGACCAGAGCGGTTGGTATCTCTTACTAAACTCAAATTTTTTAGGTCAACCCATCGGCTTTCATCCCAGTCTATCTTCGCTTGGTGCTGGGCCTTCCTGTATTACCCCTTGCAACTTTAATGGCTGAGCTCTTCTTATCTCTAATTGCGCTTATCAGTACCGAACGTGTAAGTCTGCACTCCTTTGTAAACCATTTTCTACCTTTTCCATGATGGGTGGCAGATTTAGTGGGCCTATACGGGGCTTGAAAGTAAGTACAAAGTTGCTCAATGGTGCATGAGTGTACACTAAGAGCGTTACTATGCCCTAATACTATTCCCTCTTTTAGTTTGTTTATGCTCTCGCAGAGAACTTGCTTAATGGCCCCCATTTTTACTTCATCAAGGGCAACCTTTGGCCATTTCAGTGCCCTGCTAGAGTTTGAGGGTATCACCTCCTTGGTCACAGAGTAGGTGTGGTTAGGGAGTGCGTGGTAAGTTAGTGTCCAAGGGGACCTCAATGACATACAAAGAGGGTTATGGTCGCTATTGGTTGTATTACCCACCAGCATGTCTAAGACACAGCCCCAAAGCCTCACATTCACTAATATGTAATCAATTTGGGACGGGCTAATAGCCCTATTATAAATAGATGCCCCTAGGGTGTCAGAAGGTGTCCTGCCATTAGCCGCCCTTAAACGAAATTCCAAAGTGAGGGCATTTAGTTGAATGGCCACCTGGGTCCATTGCTTTACGGGGGGTATGGTCAAAGGAGGTACGCCCCAACGAAGGAGCACAGTACCGCAAGTTCTTTGTGCCGGTGCAAGATAATCTGAAAGGGGGGTGGCCCAGCCCAGTCTATTCCAGGCTGTGATGGGCTAGGACGGGCCCGCCCTTAGCCCGGACTTTGCCCGGGCAGCGCTCGGGCACGCCCGCGCGCGTCCCGCGGTGCGGGAGCCCTTGTGATGTTTTAAAGGGCCTCCTGGCGCTTTGGCCTGATGCGTTTGGCTGGCGCCATTAGGGAACGCTGGGGGATGTAGTCCTCGGCGCCCACGTAGAGGCAGCACAGATTGCAGGGCGAGAGATGGCCAACAAGGCGGTGCAGTCCCCACGGACTGTGGTGGGTCTGGAAGACAGCTTCTGGCAGCAAGGTGAAGGGACCCGCGGAGCGGGAGCCCTTGTCATGTTTTAAAGGGCCTCCTGGCGCTTTGGCGTAATGCGTTTGGCCGGCGCCACCAGGGAACGCTGGGGGATGTAGTCCTCGGCGCCCACGTAGAGGCAGCACAGATTGCAGGGCGAGAGATGGCCAACAAGGCGGTGCAGTCCCCACGGACTATGGTGGGTCTGGAAGACAGCTTCTGGCAGCAAGGTGAAGGGACCCGTGGTGCGGGAGCCCTTGTGATGTTTTAAAGGGCTTCCTGGCGCTATGGCGTGACGTGTTTGGCCGGTGCCAACAGGGAACGATGGGGGATGTAGTCCCCGGCGCCCGCGTCAAGGCAGCACAGATTGCGGGGCGAGAGATGGCCAACAAGGCGGTGCAGTCCCCACGGACTGTGGTGGGTCTGGAAGGCAGCTTCTGGCACCAAGGTGAAGGGACCATTAAAGAAACTGACAGCTTCTCTTGTAGAAAAGGAACAGTCTCTGGCTCACCCTCAAAACAAGGGGTTCTTATACACAATTCTTGCATGCAAAATAATAGGAAACTGAAGGTTCATAGTGGCATGACTAAAAGTAACCAATATTGGACAAATCAGAGTGTGCAGTGTCCTCCTAGGCCCTATAACACAAACCTATTTCTTAGTAAGCTTCGAGCATCTTCAGCAGCAAATCATCATAGGAAGTTCAGCTAATATGCAACATTTCTCAACAATGCGCTTTGCACCAGTACAAGAGTGCTAACCTAGCAGCAGAACAACAGCGGAAAATACTTTGGGTACTTAGCAACATTAGGAACACCAGAAAGCTAATTCGCAATACATCCACATTTCGGAAAATACTCTATGTTATCAATCTGTTTCTTATTCTAGGAAGCCCTTGGGGGGAGAAGATGTGCATGGGAATAAGATGGGAGGGAAAGAGCAGGAGTGAAATGAAGAGAATCAGAACAGCATCCTTGTTAGCATGTTAACCTGGAGAATTCAGCAAAATGTTGCCTAACTAAAATACGTTAATCAACACACTTCTATACATTATTTGAAACTAGTTTCAAGTGCATTCACACTATTTTAGTGTTACCATATTGGATCTATTATTAACACATTATTCAGCAACATTTATTTTCCATGAAAAAGAGTAAATCCTAAAAACACTACAACAATACTCAGCCAAGTGATAAGATGGTGTCCATCAATGCATTGATTACCTAATGCCATTGCTCATTTGTTCTATTAAAACAACGTTATTGTTTTTTATTTACACCTTCACAGTAACCATTAAAATAACTGTCAAAACATTCAGGTCGTTTGAGAGAACTGGATGACCAACAACAGTATCTGGCATTTTGAAGAAATGTACACACAAGCAAACAGATAAGCTTCACATTTGTGAACAAATATCTGTATCTGACAGATCCTTCTAGCTGAAGATTCGTTACCGTAGAATTATCCTTAGGTGTCAGACTAGATCCAGATTTTTTTCGTAAGTCGTACTCCTGTGCACCAGTTGGTGGTGGTGTTCGGCTCCACGTGGCGTCGTCTGTATCATCCGCGCCAGAAGTGACGAGCGCGGTGCCTGTATAGGTGCAATCTCAGTGTGCTGATGGCAGTTCTTTTCTTTTTCGCACCAGTCAGTGCAGATCCGGAGAGAGCTACGCCTATTTACTTTTTGACTAGCAATTTTTAAAACTTTTGTCGAAGACTTTTGTGAAGTATTTCTCCTGGTGTGGCACAGGGTCAAGACTGATTTGCACATAGCTATGTCTGAACTGGGGTGGTGAAGTGAGCTAAAGAATGATGATGGAGTCAACCCAGATCTGTGACGGAGGTGAGTGTCTGAAAAGTTTCAGCGCTCCATCCATCTTCTGCTTTTGTTTGCCCTAAGTTGGCAAGGTATGCCAAGACGTGGGTCCCTTGCTCACTTTGCAACTGGATTCAACCTAGCCTGGCTGATGAGGGGTGTCACCCCGAAACTGGGTCCAGTATGCTTGTTTCTGGTCCAGGAAAGACATGGCTTGGAAGTTCGGGCTGGACTGTTCCGCTGAGGCACAGGTTCAAGACTAATTTGCACACAGCTGTGTCTGAACTGGAGTGGCGAAGTGAGGTAAAGAACGATGATGGATTCAAACTAGATCTGTGACTGGGGGTGAGTGTCTGAAAAATTTCAGGGCTCCATCCATCATCTCCTTTTGTTTGCTCCGTGGCAGGAATGTCATCTGGGAAGGCCAGCTTTGAACCCTGTAGCGACAGTCAGTGAATGACCCCCACCTTGTTTGCCTCAAGCGCGACCAGAACGTGAAGATCTGCGCTGACTGTCGCACGATTAATCCAAAAGCCTTGAGGGAGCAGTTCCTCAGGCACCTGGCAGCTCGATGTGCAAGACAGTGATGGTCTCGATTCCGGTCAATAGGAAGAACCTAGGATCGGTCACAGAACCCAAAATCTTTATTGCACCCACAGTGGTCTGGTCACTTGGGTAAGTCCCACCACAAGAAGAGTAAGAAGTTGAACTTTGCCTCATCCGTGGTTGAGCCAGCACCTGTGCCAACTCCTCCCAGAGTTTCCAGGAGCTGGAGCGACCCCCTCTCAACTCCAAGAGTTTTATGAGCCATACATCTCATATTTGAGCGACCCATTCCCGCTGGTGCGCCTCGGGCCCCATGGGTTCGATAGGGACCCCTACTCGTTCCACACCAGTGGTTCCTGCCCTGGCACTACTCAGGCCCCTTGGATCCCTGGATGGATCCGGACCAGTGCCAGTCTAGCACCTCGACAATCCCCAGTGTCAGTGCAGACGCTCCCAGCATCCTCTGGCAGAGCCGTCCTCATTCTGATCCTAGACTCTGACACGTAGCCGGAGGGGCATCGTCCGACGCTGACTTTTGTGCCGACTAGAGCCTTGATAAGGGCTAGGACCCATGGAGAATTGGGAGGGGTCGCTGGACCCTGAAGAATACCAACATTTTCATCCACACATAGACGGGTGTGAGGACTTGGTGAAGGTCAGTGGACTAGACTTCTCCAGATATTTGCATGCATACACCCCCTACCGTGGCTACAGAGGAGCAGAGGAGGGAGTGTCCTTTGCCATGATGGTGAGAAGGGCGGCCGAGGTCTTGGACCTTAGCCTGCCTTCAGTGGCAGTCAAGATGAACATCTTGATGGAGGTGTTTCAGCCAGGAATGACTCCCTCAAAACCATTTCTCCTATTTAATGAAGCCCTTATAAAGCTCCTGCTTGGGACATGGTCCAAGCCCAGCACAGGGGCTCCTGTCAATAGGAGGATTGCCTGTCACCACCCCTCAGTCCCAATTTCCTCACCACCCTACCCCAGAAAGCTTTGTGGTCCAAGCCTCTACCGCCCCAACTTTTGGGCTGTTACTCCCATGCTCTGTGGGATTTGGTTGTGCATGTGCTGCCCATGATTCCAGAGGAGGCACGGGCCATACTCTCCCAGTCTGTTGCAGATAAGAAAGATGCAGCTAAGTTCACAATCCGATGTGGAGTGGATACCACTGACTCGCTGGGCAGACCGGTTTCTTCAATGGTGACCTTACGGTGCCACGCTTAGCTGTGAACAACTTCAGGGGATGTCCAAACATCGCTTATGGACATGCCCTTTGATAGGTCCTGTCTCTTCGTAGGCAAGGCAGATTCAGCACTGGAGCTCTTTAAGGAGAGCAGGGCTATGTCCAGGTCATTGGGCCTTCCTATTGCCTCTTGCCATCCTCAATCCTCCTTTCTCTCCTTCCGAGCCTCTGTTGTGGCCGAAGACACAGTTCCAACAGACCCCATGGCTCGGGCAGCCAGAGGTCAGGCCTGTACACCACCCCCACCCCTGGCAGTAGCAGCCTACAAACCCTTATAGCCTCCCCTCTTACCCTCATGAGCACCCAGTGGGAGACAGTATATGCCATCACCTGCCCCATTGAAGGTCTATAACATTGGGCTGATGGATTCCTCAAAATTTCCAGAGGGGATACTCCCTCCCCTTCATGACTACTACCACACCCATGCCACCTGCTTGCGATAAGCTGACGGAGGACATCTATCCTTGATCTTCCAGGAAGTGATGACTCTCTTGGCCAAGGGAGGTATCGAGAGGGTGCCAGTGCCAAACGTAGATTGTGGCTGCTATTCCCACCATTTCCTGCTGCCCAGGAAGGATGGAGACCTTCCTCCTATCCTAGAACTGTGCCCTCTCAATTTCTTTCTCTAGAAGGAGAAGTTCAAAATGCTCATGCTCGCTCAAGTCGTGTCTTCCCTGAACCTGGCTGACTGGACTCCAGCATTATACTTGCACAACACATATTTCCACATTCCCATCCAGCCTGCCCGCAGGTGTTACCTGCGGTTCACGGTGAGCGACGAGCCCTTTCAGTTCAGCCTGCTCCCCTTTGGCCTTACCAGCACCCATGGGGTGTTCACCAAGGTGATCTCGGTGGTTGCAGCTCATCTGCGGAAATCGGGGGTGCCAGTCTTCCCCTATCTAGACGACTGGCTTTTGAAGGTGGACTCGCATCATGCTTTTGCCTCCCACCTCCAGACTACAGCAGACCTCCTGCATTTGCTAGGGTTCACTATCAATGTGCCAAAGTCATACCTGCCTCCCTTTCAGACACTCCTTTTCATTGGAGCAGTTCTGGACACGGTGCAGTTTCCGGCTTTTCTGGCCTATCCTGCTGAATGGCGAGTCCAAGATATTTTGGCTATAATACCAATGTTTCAGCCTCTTTCTCAGATTTCTGTGAGACTGACTCTGAGGCTTTTATGGCCTCATGGCCTCCTGCATCCTGTGTGTGACATATACCTACTAGCAAATGCGGGCTTTGAAGTGGGACCTGAAAT